>NC_141688.1:87930941-88672608 GCF_964263255.1 Lissotriton vulgaris
CTTGGTGTGTGGTTTAGAACAGCACACGAAAGGGGCGTAAAGAGGCGACAAGAAAGAGTGAGAAGATCGGTAAAGGCAGTGCAGGATGCTAAATGGGACGATGAAGCCAAGAAATGGAGGGTGCAAAAGATAGAAGCGGACAAATTGTTCACCATGATAGAGGCTACGGGAGAAAGAAAACCTCTAGAACAGGAAGATGAGGAAAGTGAATCGGAGGAGGATCTAATAGACAGGTTGTTAACAGATAAACCACCTCCATATAGCGGTGAACTTGCGAGTCCCATATTACCGCAAGTAGACGGAACTAGGTGGGGAGAGTATAAGTCGATCCCGGTATCAGAGTGGGACGCTACTAAGACCGTAGAGATACCCCAAACTAGTCCGGAACAGAGAGTAGTGGGAAGACTTGTGGTCCAGAACGTGCCAGAGACGCAATGCGCTAGGTCATACCAGATGCCGGACGCTTTACAGGTTCCGGTCACCATAGGTCCTATTGTGTCAATCTATAACCCGGAAGGGGTCCAGCAGGATGAACAGGCACGGTGGGATAATGAAAGAGCAGAAGAGGACAATAGGAATGCCACAATGAATTCCCACAGGCAGATACGAGCACCAATAAGTCGGAGTACCCCATTTGATTCCGCAACGGGTCCCAGAGTAGAACAGCGAGGTCGAAGAGGGTCAATGGATTTGAGGGGTCCTAAACCGAAAACCCATAAGGAACTAAGGGAATACCTGAGAGAATGGGACGCTGCCGAAGAAGCTCGGAATAAAAGTTTAGAAACAGGATCCGAGTGGAGAGAGCAGGATAACAGGATTCTCTCTCATTGTGGAGCTGGCGAAAGCAGCGCCGAGTGGGAGGGAAGAAGCCAAGAGAGCAGAAGAGATACCTATCCTACTGAGAACAGCAATAGGCTAATGTGCGAAGACAGAAGTGCAGGGGGTGGCGAGGTGCCTCGTGTCACCTTTAGTGAAGGGGAACATAGGACACAGGAGTACCGGAATACCTTCAGGTGCACACACCATGCCCCAGGTGAGAATGAAAGACATTGGAGTCACGGAAATATGGAGAGTCGCGAAGCGTCTCGACATACATCCGGAGATAGTGGTCAGAGTCACGAAAACATAGGAAGTCGCGAAACGTCTCGCCATTCCTCCGGTGATCGCGAAAGAGGTCACGGGAACATGGAGGGCCGTGGCGGACCCTATCGTTTATTAAGTGACACCAGACAACAAGCAAGTTATAATGGGTTAGAATCGAACGGTGGATCCTATCTCACATCTGGAGAAACCGAGCTTAGAAATCGGAATGTAGGGTTGGGGGACGGAGCGTTATTCCACCATACCCCACGTGGAGATGGAAAGGCTTGGGATCTCGAAGGGTGGGAACGAAGAGAAGGAAGCAGAGCTCCTCATAACTCACCTGTGCTCAGGCGTAGGGCGCATAGTGGAGGTGAGAGGGATATGAGGGAAGAACATAGAACTGAGATGCTGAAAGCTGAAATAAAAGCGAAACGGCTTGATGTGATGAGTTTGAAGGCAGATCTGGATGAATTGATTGATGGTACAGTGCAACTAGAGAGATTAAACTCATATACACCAGATGAGATACTGTTTCTATCCAAAGATATTACTCGAAGAGCGAGGTCAGTTCATGAGAACTTATCTAATTTAGCAAACAGGTACATGGTAGACCTGTCACGAACTAAGGCTTTACAGAGTAACCACAGGCTAACTTGCACAGATCAGGATTTGGATGATCGCAGAACGATCGCGCTGAAAGTACACATAAGGGAATTGATCGTAAGTATCAGAATATGGAGAGATCTAGATAGATGGGAGGAAAGATGGTCCAGAAAGGGCTCCGTTAGACGGAGTGTACTTGAGGGTTCCCAGGACACAGATTTGATGCGAATGGAAGCCTTCCCTTTGCGAGAGGTCGCGAATGGAAGCTACGTCCATGTGCCCTGGACTAGGGGGGATTTGGCGGCATTCACCAATTCCTTCCCAAAGCTTAGAGATAATCCTGTCGAGTGGTATAAGCAGGTAGAAAGATTCGTGAAGATCTCAAAGGTACTGTGGGTCGATTTGAACACACTGTTCGACATCGTAGTACCCGGAGACTTATGGACAGCGTGCAAGCTTAGTGTCGACTGGCCCACTTGTGAGCCAACGAGAGAAGTCAGGACGAATGGTCCATCTCATAGAGTCATGGAAAAGTACGAGAGGGTAATAACGTGGCTAAAAGAGAAAGTGCCGGTACAAGACATAGACTGGGTAAAGATAGATCGGACTACCCAAGAGCCGAAAGAGACAGTGCATGAGTTTTACGAGAGGTTGCTGAAAGCATTCAAGCAATACAGCGGGTTAGATGTGATGGATCCCAAGGACATAGGACAGTTTGTTTCAAAGTTTGTCTTAGGATTAAGACCAGAAATATGCCTAATGATCCAACAGCATCTGATCTGTTGGCAGAACAAACCTTTAGACGAGATTCTGAGGTATGCAAGGTATTGTAGTGACGAGATAGACTCGAAGGCAAAGAAGCTTAAAGAAAAGCTAATGTTAGTGCAAATGCAAGCTGCTGGAAAGGATAAACAGCGACAGCAGGGAACAGGGACGCAGGCAAGGAAACAGGATAATCAGAGCAGAGACGAGGAAGAAAGACCGAGACCGAGAATGGATATCGAGACGCTGAAAAAGAAGACGAGATGCCATCAGTGTAACGAGGTGGGACACTGGCGACGCGAGTGTCCTTACAACGTTGAGACAGGGGAATTAGAGCAGGAGGAGGAAGAGGTTCAGAACAACGTGGTTAAGGGAGCCACAGTCCCGAAGGGCAAGTTTGTCAAAGGGGGGACTCAGACTCCTCGAGCCCCGTTTCCTCAACCACCTCGCATCACGAACGGAGGAAAAACCTACAGACAGATGCCATTGTTTGTAGGGGGAGAGGAAGGTTACTACGTTGATCCTCTTACAGGGCAGCGGGCTAGTAGGGACGAGGACTGTACTCTAGGAGCCGCCTTGGAAGTAGATCAGAGAGGACCATACGTAGAGGCTGAAATAGCGGGATGTCCTACAACCTTTTTGGTGGATACAGGGGCCACTCGATCTACGTTGAGATCTGCGGTAGTCCCGGGTCTGCCAATGTCAGGAGAAACGGTACAGGTGGTAGGAGTTGCGAACAAAAGGATGACAAATCCCTTGACCGAACCAGTGTCGGTGAGGATAGGGAATTACAGTGACGAACATCAGTTCGTGATCTGCGATTCTAGTCCTGTGTGCTT
Organism: Lissotriton vulgaris; assembly: GCF_964263255.1. Classification (NCBI taxonomy): domain Eukaryota; kingdom Metazoa; phylum Chordata; class Amphibia; order Caudata; family Salamandridae; genus Lissotriton; species Lissotriton vulgaris. Next base: position 87,934,229 of record NC_141688.1, read on the forward strand.
ATTAGGGAGAGATTTGCTGTGCAAACTGAATTGCACGATACATTGCACACCAGAAGGAGTAGAAGTGCAGACCAATGATGAGGACGCTGATTTTAAAGTTGTAAACTCAAGGGAATGCGTGGAACTTTATCCTACCTTAACAGTGGAGGAGCTTCCACAGGACCTGAGGGAGAAAGTCTCAGCCGAGGTGTGGGATTTTACTGGGGAAGAAATAGGATTGATCAAAGGAGTGGAACCGGTAAAAATCTTGGTTAGACCCAATGCTGAGTATCCAAGAACACCCCAATACAAGTTGACGCCGGAGACGATCGCAGGAATAAAGCCCGTGATCGAATCCATGATTAAGCAGGGAATACTGAAGGAGATCGTGGGAAGTCCATGTAACTCCCCGATCATGGGTTTGCAGAAACCTAGTGGAAAATACAGAATAGTACAGGATCTTCGAAAGATTAATAACATTGTTGTCTCATGTTGTCCAGTGGTACCGAATCCATCAGTGATATTGTTTCAGATACCGTTCCAAGCTGAATGGTTCACAGTGATAGATTTGTGTCAGGCTTTCTTTTCGATACCGTTAGATGAAGAGAGCCAATATCTTTTCGCTTTCAAACTGGAAGATCGCGTTTTAACATGGTGTCGTATCCCTCAGGGGTATACAGAGAGCCCATCGATCTTTAACCAGTTATTGAAACGAAATCTTGAGAGTCTAGTACTGCCCAAGAGTTCAGTTCTGGTCCAGTACATAGACGACCTCCTTGTTGCGTCAGAAACTGAGGAAGCTTGCAAAGAAGACACCATCACCTTGTTAAATCACTTGGCTGAGAACGGACACAAGGTGTCTCCAAGTAAATTGCAATATTGTAAGACTGAGGTGCAATACTTGGGCCACAGGATTGAAAAGGGAAAGCGGAAGGTGTCTCCAGACAGAATTGAGGCGATTATGAAAATGAACGCGCCTACAACACAAAGAGAAGTCAGGATGTTTCTAGGCATAGTCGGTTATTGTCGACAGTGGATAGCAAACTTTTCACTGAAGGCCAAACCGTTACTGCAACTGACGCACAAAGGAGTGAGTGATCCGGTACCATGGGACAAGGATTGTTTGATGGCGTTTTTGCAGCTGAGGGAGGACTTATGTCGCGCCCCGGCTCTAGGAATGCCGGATTATAAGAAACCTTTTTTGCTTTACTGCTGCGAGAGAGAGGGATGCGCTTTAGCGGTATTGGCACAGGTCCATGGAGATGCGCGCAGGCCAGTGGCGTATTTTTCGGCTACATTAGATCCAGTAGCCGCAGCGTTGCCCGGATGTCTGAAATCCGTAGCTGCAACGGGTGTCAGCATTGAAAGATCTGAGAGCGTAGTTATGGGTCATCCGTTAGAAGTGTATGTACCACATTCTGTAGAACTGTTAATGACAAGGACGAAGACTCAGCATCTGACGAATAGCAGGCTCACACGCTACGAGCAGGTCATACTGGCTGCCGAGAATGTGACCCTAAAAAGATGCTCTGTCTTGAATCCTGCAACCTTGATGCCACTTCCGAACGAAGTGGAAGATGAAAACTGTACAGAACATGACTGCCTCGATGTGACTGAACTATGTACCAAACCGAGACCTGATATCGTAGATGAGCCATTGACAGACCCAGACGAAATTTTCTTCGTTGATGGTTCATGCGTAAGAAACGATGTCGGTCAGCTGAGAGCAGCTTATGCAGTATGCACGATTACCAGAGTTATAGAAGCCGCTTGCCTGGAAGGAGTACACTCCGCACAGGTAGCTGAAATTGTGGCTTTGACTCGTGCTTGCTTAGCAGGCGAAAGACTTCGAGTCACTATATACACCGATAGTCAGTATGGATTTGGCGTAGTTCATGATTACGGGCAGTTGTGGTCTCAAAGAGGTTACATGACCTCCTCGGGTTCTCCGATTAGGAATGGAGAATTCGTGAAACTTCTGTTAGAGGCTTTGCAAAAACCAATGGCCATAGCTGTGGTCAAATGTGTAGCTCATACAAAGAATACGGATTTTGTATCATTAGGAAATAAATATGCCGATGAGGTAGCGCGTTACTGCGCAGAGCAGGGATATTCTCACACTGATGCAAAAGTGGGGGGAATCCAGGAAATGACTGAATTGACCATGTTATTAGATACTATAGATACATGGGACGAATTGAGAGCAGTACAGGAAAATACACCAGATGATGAGAAAAAGGGCTGGGAAACAGCTGGGTGCGAGAAAAGTGAAATGAATTTCTGGGTGTCTGCCGACGGAAGGGCAGTATTACCAAATGAACTCATTAGTCCGATGGCAAGAAAATTGCATGGATCAGCTCACATAGGAAGAGATGCTATGGTGAGAGTATTCAGGCAAACGTGGTTTAACCCTAAATTTAGAGTAGCGGCAGAAGCAGTGTGTCAGCGATGTACGATCTGTCAGCAACTAAATGTGGGTAAGAGAACACCAGTTACCTTGAGTCACATAGGAAGGTCTGGGGGGCCTTTCAATAGGATGCAGATTGACTTCATAGAAATGCCTCCATGCAACAGACTTAGATATGTGCTAGTGATTGTTTGCATATTTTCTAGATGGGTCGAGGCTTACCCTACACGTAGGTGCGATACACTTACAGTAGCAAAATTGTTACTTAGAGAGTTGATACCGAGGTTTGGGGTGCCATCCTCTTTGGAATCGGACAGAGGAACTCATTTCAATAGCGAAGTGGTGAAGATGCTGTGTTCAGCTTTAAACATCGATCAGAAGTTACACTGCAGCTATCGACCGGAAGCTTCAGGGATCGTAGAGCAGATTAACAGTACTATCAAGTCCAGACTGGCTAAAGTTTGTTCATCGACATCCCTGAGTTGGCCAGACGCACTTCCAGTAGTTCTCATGAGCATACGTAGCACACCCGATAGAAGAACAGGCCTCTCTCCACATGAAGTGCTAATGGGGAGAGCTATGAGGTTACCATCGATTCCGACTGCAGCGCTAGTGAACATCACAGACGATTTGATTTTGGACTACTGCAAGGGACTATCTGATGCCGTAAATTCTGTGTCCCTCCAGGTCCAGGCTGCAGAGGTTCCATCAATACAAGACTTGTGCCATGACCTGAGTCCAGGGGACTGGGTCCTGGTGAAGAAACACGTCAGGAAGAACTGCTTAGACGTGCGTTGGCGAGGACCGTTTCAAGTCATACTTGTAACGAATACTGCAGTGAAGTGTGGAGGGCTGTCAAACTGGATACATGCCTCACACACCCGAAGAGTGCCAACACCTCCAGAAGACACAGCTCCTCTCTCGGATGAGAATCCGGCGGGAAGCGGAGAAGCCATAGAGGGGGAAAGCCAAGCTGTGGAGGTGAGCGAAGAAACTGAAACTGTGTTGGAACAGGGCGACGAAGGTCGGGACACTAGCGGGACCGAAGTCGTCTCAGGAGAAGACAGTAACTGGGAGACCGAATCAGAAACTGAACAAGTTGAGAGTGACCAGGAGACGGGTCCTGTAACAAAGAGCGGGAAGAGGGAAAACAAAGAAGCTAGTTGGCCGGAGAGAAGGAAAAGGCCAACTTCGGAAAGGAAAAAGGAAAGAACTCTTGCCCCGATCGCTGAAGAATCGGATCAGGAGGAAGAGACGACAGATTCAGGAACTGAGAGTCCACGAAGATCAAGGAGGGTACGTGTGCCCTGCAGAAGGTACGCCACCCCAGAGTGGACTTATCTAGCAGATGTATTGGGGACAGAAATCTGGGAGAGTGAAGAGTGTGAAGGTAACCACTCTCGATCCAGTCGTGACAGTGGAGATATGGATGTTGGCGCCTGGGCTTGAGACTGAGGGGTTACTGACTTTCACACTTCCCCGACCCCCACGTTTGAGTAAAATTCAAGATTTGGTGTTAAAAAGACTACAATTTCCAACAGTTGGTCAGCAAATGACCGAAGAAGAAGAAAAAGTTATTCGTTTTGAACTGTTAATTATTGTTGTGAAAGCTGCAGGTCCGTCAATAATTGTTGATGCATAAAAGACTTTCTGTACGTATGTTATAAAGAAGAAGATAACCTAGCGCCGAGTGGAAAGAAGAATAAAGTTTGGGATTACATTTAGAGGACGGAGAAGGGCTAGGGTTGTCTGCTGCTAAGAAGAGAAAAGACATTGTGGTGAAAAAGATACCTGTTGATAACAAGCACTTTAAAGACTGTGAAAGCAAACAAGTAACCAAAGACTGGAAAGAGAACTTTCGCTGGAGAACGAGGGACGCTGTTTTGATAACATGGAGAACGGCAACCTAAACAGAAAAGCTAGATGTATAGTAGGTACACTTATAGCAATAGTGATATTTCTCATAATCACAGTAGTAACGATATCTTACATGACAGGCCATGAAAACGATAAAAGAATAGCGAATGTAAAAATTGTAACGACTTTGAAACCTGCTCTTGTGGGAAAGAAGGAGGAGAGCAATGTTATACGTGAAAAGGCGTTACTTGCAGATGAAGCTCGTAGATTACACATAGACGAGTCACAGGGAAACTTTAGGTCAAATGCATATGCCAAGTTATTGTATGAATATATCGATGCCATGGAGGCCAAAGATTGCTACGTTTGTATGCAATTGCCGGCTTCTGTAGACGAAGGCATTAGGTATCACCATCTCCCATTGACTTATGGGATCACATGTAGTTTACTGCTTAGTATATTTTATGGTAGAGAAGGATTTGAGTACTACTTTTCGAATTATGATTCGGTACTGCCTGAAGTTCCGAATTATAAGCAAATGAATAAGTGGGACTACTACAAAAAGGAAGATAGACTAGCTAAATTCTTTCTTCCTTGGGATACGTTAGATACATCATATGCACGTAGAAATAATCTGACTTGCAAAGTATCAGAAGTAGAGAAAAGGTTTATAGCACAAGTAGATGATCGATGCAGACGGCAGAAGATTCTAAAAATGTCAGGACAATGGAAAATAGACTGGACGGAAGAAGAGAAGGCACATAAAAAGAAAGGTAGTAATGGTCCAATAGCATTGGATAGAACGCAGAAAGGAAAGTTATGTTTAACTCGAAGCAAAACGTATTATGAGAGTGAATTTGTAGGTGAAGTTAGTTGTGAGCACTCTTTTAGGTTAGAGTACTACACAAAGGATTTTATGAAAGGGATGCAAGCTATTCCGAATGTGTATTTTGTATGTGGGAGAAATGCCTATGTAAAACTTCCAGATAATTGGTATGGTTCGTGTTACTTGGCAATTGTCTTCCCCAAAATATATCATGCAAAGGATTTGGCGGTCATAGAAGGAAAGGCTTCGAGGAGAACGAAAAGAGAAGTAGGAGATGCAGAAGTAGTAGGAGATGTATTTGGAGCGATGTTTCCATTGTTAGGTTTGATTCTTAACGATGTTAAGATTAGAAGGTTAGCGACAGTCGTGGATAGATTGTCTGCCAGCACTGCAAGATCTTTAATGTTAGTAGAAGGTGAAATGCAGTCGATTAGAGCAATGGTATTACAAAACAGACTTGCTTTAGATGTAATATTAGCAAAGGAAGGCGGAGTTTGTAAGGCTTTGAAAGTTCAGGAATGTTGTACTTATATTCCTGATAATTCAAAACCACTTGAGAAAGTCATACAGAACATTACACAGATTCATCAAGAAATTGAAGATTTATCAAAAATAAATGTTTGGGAAAAAGTAGGAAATGGAGTAGGCAAGGTTGGAAGTTGGTTTGCTAATATAAGCAAGGGTATAGTCTGGTACATTTTAAAGCCTGTATTAATAGTAGTAATTTGTATAATTATATTATTAGGATTAGTAAAATTGTATAAATGGTATAGGTCGAACAAGTTACAAAGATCGATGAGAGACCAAGAAAGGAGACTAGCTGTTTTACAAGATCAACAGTATAAAAGTCTGAGAACGCTTGAATCGATAAAAAGAGGAACAGATGTAACTAGTTCAGTATAAACTATGTATTCAAATTGCTTTTAGTGATGACTCCTAAAAGTCATCAAAGGGGGAAACTGAGAGAGCGCAATTTGAACGAAAGGTATATAGTAGCCATATTTAGACTTATATGTTATAAACGTAGGAATGAAACGCACATCGTAATGTAAAGTTGGCAACTATAGCATAAGGGCCAACGAAAGTGATAACATGGGATAGGAAATGTAAATGTATTCACACGTTAAAATGCATTAAGTTTAGAAACCCCGTATACATGAAGGGCAATTGTATAGAAATGTGTATAAATGCTTATGAAATATAGAGCGTGCACAGTAGAATTCGTGTACGTGTGTAACTTAAAATGTGTAACTTTACATTGAGAGAAGCGGCGAGGAAATAACGTGGAAAGACGTAAACGTGGATAAATGTATAAGAGAACTTACATAAAGATGTAACCAAGGAAAATGCACAAGTTATGTTCTATGTAGTCGTATTCTATATAAGTATATGTCTAATGTAGAATGTGTTTAAGTATAACTAGGGCTTTTTGTTAAAGTACGAATATATGAATGTAGGCCAAGGGTTATACCGTCGAGAGAGTTTCTATAGGAATGTTGGAAGAGCTTGGGTCATTTGTGTTTCTAACCTGACTGACCAAGAGTTCGAAGGAGCATAATCACATGAATGTAATTTAGTGGTCTTGTGAAGGTCGTAAATAGTTGATGTGAACGTGAGAGCCGAGAAGTCTAGCACTTGTTAGATTTAAGGTGACAATGCCGGACGGAACTTGTTGTTCGAACGTGAGGAGAGGTATACGTTGAAGTGGACTATGTTTTGACAAGACCATTCATATGATCTAGAAGGTTAAGAAGTGTACAGATAAGTTAAGGCCTTGTCCAAGTTCCTATGACACTTGAGCTGAGAGAGTCAATAAATGTCGACGATGAAATGATGAAGATGACATCCAAAGGAGAAGGGTCAACTTAACGGACGACGCGAAGAGTGGACCAATGGAAGAAGCAGGAAGTTGACATCATCGGGGGAAGTCCGTGGTGGGCGTCAAGGGGCGTTCCACTCACACGGTGATTGTGTATTTTAGGGACAGCACCCCGGGGAGGAGGGAGCAATTGGGAGATTAGGAACAGCGAGACGAATTGCTCAGAGCAAGGGCGAGGGTAGATGCCTTGAGCAGATGCGCTAAGACATCATAGCGCAAGGGAGCAGTAGGCCGAGGACCCTTAGAGAGCAGATGGGTAGGCAGATAGGGTACTGCTTCTGAAACTTAAGATTTCCTTTAGAGGCTAGAGAGAGTTTGAACTTCTTAGGGAGTCAAACTGCTGACACCTTTTTAGGGAAGAAACTTGCAAAGTAGGATTGTCACATAGCCTAGAGTAGGGACAGTTTTAATTGATTATTGTTTTGTCTTACTGCAGATGACGCAGAAGGAACCACTTCACACCGAAGCTTAAAGCCACTGATATTTTAATTGATTTTGGATTGCATACTTTGAGATTTTATCCTGAATGGATTGTATCGTATTCAAATTAATCTTTATATAAACTTTTGAAACTTCACCAGTTGTAAGTAGTTCTTAAGAGTGGCGTCAGTTAATGGGGTTTGTCTAACCAATGCGGGGGTGGTCCTTTCCTCAATGACAGATATTATCGGTCCAAAACAGATGAATGGGATTCTTTATTAAATTTATCATAATCATAAATTGATATCAAAATCCCGTTCCCCGCACATCCACCGTTGCAGCCTCACGCGACAGCGGAAGGACGCTGCCGGTCACGCGAGGCACGCTCACGCGAGGCACGCTCTGCGCGTGATATATGGCGCACTCAACTCTCCTCCCTGCGTTTCACGGTCACCCCTTACCTCCTCTCAACATGGCACCCTATAAATCTCCAAAGCCACCTTCCAACCCTCTGCTCCGCCTCCCACCCCTATCTACTCACCGCACACTCACCAGGGGCAGAAAGAATCCGCCTGGATTTGCCCATCCTTACTTCACAGTCCGTTCTCTGTGATACAATGTGGAATCCCTTCGAGGGCTTTCAAGGGGAACAGGACTAGGAAGCCGGGCTCAAGGGCTCTTTAGCAGGACTGGTCAGGTTATCAGTCAGTAACGTGTGGTGAAATGGATGAATTGTATTGTATTGTAATTGCATTATATAGTGCTCACAACTCATTTTCGGCGAGTAGCACGCTACTCTGGAACCCATAAAGGATTAGTGTTGAATTAGTATAGTGAATTGTGAAAGTAATTTAAGGGTTGGATAGGTTAGTCAATTATTTGGATTCAGACTGATAGAGGAAGGATAGAAGAGGGAAAAAAGGTTTGAGCGCTTGTTACCCCTAAGGGGTGCTGAAGCGCTTTTTTTGACGATTAGCGCACTACTCCCGAAACCTATAAAGGATTAGTGGTGAATTGGTATAGTGAAATATGAAAGTAATTTGAGTGGTGGATGTTAGTCAATTATTTGGAGTGAGAAGGATAGCAGGGTTTGGAGTTAATGTGCAGCTGCAGAGATGGATGCATTGTAATGAATGGTTGCATGATGGGAAGAAAGGCTTATGGATGGCTGAATTGGTGGGTTGATGATGAGCATATATGCGGGGGCATGATTAAACTGATGAACTGGATCAAGGGGTAGCCACATTTTTTTTTTTACCAGAGGTATGATGGCCCCAAACTAGCGAAGCAAGTGATCCCGTACCTCCCTAGTAGGGTATCCTTGTCTCTTTCATCCAAACATCTATCCACTCTTCTATTCACTCCTCCATCCAGCAGCTGCTCTCCACTATTTCACATTTACATTCTGCCGTCCATTCATTCTTCTATCCATTATCCAATCTTTCCACATTCCATCCATCAGCCATCCCATCCACCCAATCATGCACACTTCCATAATCAATTTAGGAAAAGAGAACATGTAGCAACGGGTTTTGTGCCTGTTTCACAAGAACAAATTTAGACGTTTTACGAATGAACTAATTGACACTATATATATTCTTGATATATTCTGTTATTTTATCATAATTACACTGTTGTATTTCATTATGGTTTCATCTTTTTAGTATCTATTTTTTTTGTTTTGACCCATTTTTTTATACATATCAAAAGGTGACTGTTCGTGCATCATAAATTAGGAGAGTTAATGATACAAAAAATACAAAGCTTATATACAACAAATATCCAAATACAGAACCAAATTCCCATTCAACGCGTTTCGGCGTATGCCTTCTTGAGGAAATCTGTATTTCTTTCACAATAACGATTACTGTACTGGAGTCCTATGGGACTAACTCTGTTATATTGATGCTATAGTTGGAATGTGTCTCTCAGTTTCTGTTAATTATAGCGCCCCGAAAGCAAACACTTCAAGGATGAATTTGATCAACTTCTCTTTGTATCCTTATGAATGACGATGGGAAGGATTAAGTGATTGTCTGTAAAGAGAGATCTTATATCCGCTGGTGCCGAAAGCTGTGATTGATTAAATGTCTGGTGAAGGTGGATGATAATGGATTCTTCCAAGTCTTTGAATGGTGGATCTGGGACCATAATCAATGCATGCATCAATCCATCCACCCATGCATGCATCTGTTGGCTCAACTATCCATCCAACCACCCATACTGTAGTGTAGTTCCTATATTCCCAATAGGCTCTGCGCATTGGAATAATATATCCTATAGTTGTGACAAAGGACTGAGGTCAGTATATCTCTATCGAATATACTATACTTAATTGTGAGTGCCAGCTAGCTCAGAGGTCACTAGAAACTTTCTAGAATACACAAGAAGGGATTCGTTTCTGACAACCGCATAAACATGACAACTTTGTTTCCCAAGAATAAAACTTATCTTCAGAGTCGTGGAAACAATAGATAACTATTTTACTCAGTCAATCGTGCCTGCTTAGTTTCTACAGATTTGCAGAGAAATAGTGAGACAGGCATTTCAAGGGGTTTATTGAACAGTCTTCTTTCTCATGCAAGAGAGGTGAACTGCTACAATCGTTAGACAGAATGCAAAGTATAATGCGTACAGCGTAAACAGTAGTATAAAATAATACTGTAGCATTGTCTGGTGCTATGACATATAAAAATACATACATAAATAACACAGGCTAAAATACTCAACTGGTGCTTCTAAAATACGCCTACCCCAATGTCCCTAATCTAGGTCTAGTACGAGGGAAGAAGTAAGTGTGGTATTTAGCAAAGGTTTAGTTTTTGCCAAGAATTGCCAAAGGTTTCTCTAGGTTCTAATCAGTTTCATACCTTAGAATGAGAGAGGTTGGTATCTCTTTCACAGGCTCAATTTCCCAAAACCCCGCAAGGGGAGTCAGAAACACTGGAGCTGGATTTCTCAGCAGAGGAAGACAGCTTCTGATCAGTGCGTCAGCTGGAGAGTTGGCTTCCTTCGGCACTTGCTGTAGCAAGCTGCGTCGTGCAAGTAGGTAGTCGAACTACACCGAACCACACCGTGCTTTGCCATAGCAAATGAGGGTATATTTATACCTTGAAGGTGTTTAGGAATGCCAGGTTTGACGTAAAGTCGGGCATATGAACGTCATGGATGAACCCCTAAGGAATAGTTGTTCATGCATAATAATGAGTTTCTTGGAGAAATCAATATTCAGGCTAGGTGAAGTCCCTTCTGCTTAAGAGTCTGGTTTTCCAAGATATCGTTGTGAAGTTGATGAACGGATGGAAGTAGCTATGCCTGTGTTTGGGCTATATGGTCTATGCCTAAATAATGACTGGATTTCTATGCCTGTATAAGGGCAATGTGAATTGTACCTATATAAGGGCATGAATTCGGGAAAATGCATATGAAATCTAAATTGCCACACAACAATACATGCATCTGTTGACTTATCCATCCATTTAACCATTCACACTCTCAGATTTCCTTTTTCTCTGCCCTCCTTTCACCTGTCCATACTCCGATCCATTTACTCATCCTTTCACCCACTCATTCATTCATCCATCCTTCTTATTACCATTCCTACATTTCTATCTTCGTTAATTTTACCCTTGCTTACATTCAATATTCCTTCTTTCCCTTTTCTATTTACCCTACCTTTGTCCTTCCTTTTTCCACTGCTTTCCTTTTGACACTGGAGTTTTTTACAAAGTTAAAAAGAAGCTTTTGTCTGCTGAGTTGCATACAGAAGAGGCCCCCAAAGAACCCCACCCCACTGTAGCAGCTAAAGCGGGGGTTCACGACGTCCCATAACTGGATAGACAAAAGGTACTACGTTGCTGTTAACGCTGATGGAAAATTAATGCTCATGGTCCTCCAGGTGTAGATGTCAGTGGAAGGAGCACACCGATTTTTTGCATGGGACGTGCCTCAAGCAAGCACTGACTCTACCAGAAGCGCAATACCACTGGATTAGGGAACAGGAGAAGCCACATTGCAAACTGGAAAAACAACAAAAGGACAAAGATTTTCCCCAGGAAAAAAATTACAGGAGGAATGGGATGGTCTTCAAAAGATCCAAACATGTGTATAAACCCCATAGAGTGGGGCCACAAGGCACTGTTCTCAGGTTGGAAGCACATGGGCCGTGGGCAGTCCACATTAGGAATGGTGTGGAAAATTGGTGCACACCCACAAAATTACGTAATTGTAAGCATTCATACCCTTTTCCATGGATCATTATTATTATTATTATTTTAAAATTTGTATGGCGCGCAGCTACCCGGAGGTTTCCCGGCGCCTACAGACACGCATTATGAAGAGAAGGGCCAAACTCTACTGATTAAATAGCCATGTTTTTAACTTTTTCTGGAATTTAAGATAACTCGTTTCGTACCGTAATTGGGGCGGGAGTGTGTTCCACAGGGAAGGAGCTAGGTAGGCAAAAGAGTGGCCATCCATTCTGGCTTGTTTAATCCTTGGAACTTGGAACTTCAACTGGTTGGAGGACCGTAGAAGACCTGAGGGGATGTAGGGATGCACCAAGGCACCAATATAGTGGGGTGGTAAGCCCATATTTATCCTATGCATGTAGCAAAGGGCCTTAAATGTAGCTCGATTGTCAATTCTCAGCCAGTGAAGTTCACAGAGATGGCCAGTGGTAGAGGCCATTTTGGGGAGCTGGCACAGTAGTCTGGCTGCTGAATTTTGGACTACTTGCAGCTTACAAACCACTTCCTTAGTTGGCCTATATATAACACATTTCTGTAATCCAGTCTTGACACAACCAGGGCCTGGATGACGTTTTTTGTGTGGCAGGCGGAAGCATCCAGAGAATTTTCCTAAGCCACTTTAGAATAGTAAAACAGGTAGAGGCAACTTTGACCCCTTGTGGCTTCTTAGACAACTGGCGTGTCGGCTTGCTGTTACATTGGACCTTGGTGCCCTATTACAGGTACTGGGTCTCTGCACTACGCCTACTGCTGGTCTTATCGTGACAAAATCTATCTTACTACACCACAGGGACATAATTGCCTTGGTATTTAGCAAGACTGTCCGGGTTCTTCCTTAACCTTTACGAAAGACACTACTCATACGGAGGCCTCATACCAACCTATTCCCCCATCTACGACATAATTTTGAATTTTTCTAAAGTTCTAATCGTTATTTCGAGCACACACTTGGGGGACTGAATTGTATTGGTGATCGCCAGTGATCTGACTGAAAATAAGACGCTTGTTCTTTTTGAACACCCAGTGGGGGAATACTATTGTGGAACCTCTGGAATTGCCTGAGAACTTAGCAGTCCAGGAAGCTACACCCGGCACGACTGCTTCCCAAAGAATTTTTTCACGTGGACAACCAGGACAACATTAGTTATGCAATCTATATTCATGCCCTGATGAACTTCCCGTGGCACTAGGGGAACGAAACGCGTTGGCTGTGCCCTTGTTCAAAGAAAAACAAAAGATCTAAATAAAGAAGAGACAATTTCTAAATATTCCTTCGTGTAATTGACTTCATTGGAGTGCACCTTCCATTTGTTTATGTATAACTGGTCGTCAATGATAATGCCAAGGTTGCGAGCTGATTGTGAGGGGAGGGAGAGATTACTCATTTGAGGTGGCCAGTGTTGGGGCCCCCAAAGAGTTTTGTTACCACCGAAAATTAGGGGTTCCGTTTTCCCACCATTCAGTTTCAGTTTGCTAGCGTACATCCAGTTGGCTATCTTTTTTAGCCCCAGCTGAAGAGATTATCCCTTAACAGTCTCTTTAGAGGATAAAGAGAAAATCAGCTGGGTGTCATCCGCATAAGAATATATTGCCAGCCCTGCTTCTTCTGCTATCGCAGCCAAAGGGCTGACATAATGTTTAAAAGCAGTGGGCTAAATATTGATCCCTAAGGGACTCCAAACGGGGCGTCATGAATCTGAGAGTCAGCAATTGAGTAGAAGACCTTGTCCAATAGGACCTGAAAGGTACTATTGGACAAGAAACTGGACATCCACTTGAGTGCTGAGCCGACAATCCCCTTTGACTGTAGAATATGAAAAAGAGACATATGGGATACCGTGTCAAACGCAGCACTCAAGTCCAGTAAAATAAGTGCCACAGTGTCTTCCCTGTCGACATGCTGACGAATAGTCTCAGTGACTCCCAAAAGCGTAGACTCCGTAGAAAAGCCAGCTCTAAAACCCGATTGGGAGGGATGTAAAATGTTCTGTAGATCGACAAACTTTACCATCGTAGACACAAATTGGATATTAACTTCTGTCAGTGTCCAGATAATTGTGACCAGGCTAGGAATGGGGGGAAAACACTGTGAAAGTTGGGACAGATCTAGAGAAAGAGTTTCTCAGCGGGGACAAATATTGCCCCAACAGAGAAAATAAATAGGTTTGGAAGTGTAATTGCACTAACATAGCACATTAATGCCTGAGTAAATGTACACAAAGCACAACTAAGTATAAGAAATATGAATAGAATTTGAAATAGAATTTCAGACGTACACTTGAGTAAATGATATTATCTCAACTAACTAGGAGTTTCTTTTGGAAAACATATCCAACTTCTTTTTGCGAATGGTCCAACCCTCTTAGAGAAAGTGCAAGGTTTACAGAGAAGAATGGCCACTGGAATTATGCAGCAATAGAGGACCAAGTATTGGCAGGGGTAACTCAATTATGCAGCAAAAAAGGTAAGTAATGTAGCATATTCTGGCACATTCTTTAGCAATATTATTTTTCAATTTCATCATTTTAATATACATTAATATTATCTGGGCAACTAATTCAGTGTAAAAGAACCAGCCTAACACATGATTGCAGCAATTAACAATTGAAAGTTTATTAGTTAATCCCTGCAAATTGTCTGCTACTGCAACAGGTGTTGCTTTTTTAGTAACTTTTGATCAATTTAAGCGGGAAAGTGTAAATTATGTAGCAGAATGTACAGTAAACTCATAGGGCTGTAGGGCACCCAACACATTCCACACACCTCACCCCATTCAAGGTGCTCCATGGTAAGCGCACAATGCATGCTTTAAGTGGGAGGAGGACATGGGTCTCAAGATATCAGACAAGATGTCCTTCTGTTGAGCACAATCGAGCATGATATCCCCCAAGTAGTAGGTTCAGTATAATTCATTATAAGAATTATTTTGCAGGGTACATACCACGCCCCTAAGTCCCTTCAAAAATATGCCCTCAGTGAAGTCTTCAATTGAACCAGATGCTGTCAGTCGGAGGTGAAGTTCCTGCACTTGGCATGGTCTTCTAGCCTAATTCATGACTATTGGGCTGAGGTACTGTCTACACCCTCTATGATTGACTACAAATGATTGACTGTGAAGAGGCCAGGGATCCAAGGGTTGCAGTGCTGGGCTAGGTGTCGGTTATCCCGATGTCTTATCGGCGGCATACAGCCATAAACATCTCCTTCGAGACAGCAACCTTCCAAGAGAGCTGGAAGCACGCAGAGATCAATGCCTTACTCAAGAAATAGAAGGCGGACCCCAAGGACCTCAAGAACTTCCGACCCATCTCCCTGCTCCCATTCCCGGCAAAGGTCATCGACTAAAGGCTGTCAACAAACAACTGACCAGCTTCCTCGAAGAGAACAACATCCTGGACCCGTCCCAGTCCGGGTTCCGCAGCAACCACAGCACCGAAACTGCCCTCATCGCCGCAACCGACGACATCAGGACCCTGCTCGACAACGGAGAACCCGCAGCCCTCATCCTCCTGGACCTGTCAGCCGCCTTCGACACGGTCTGCCGCCGCACTCTAAGAGCAAGCCTCCACGAAGCTGGAATCCAATAGAAGGCCCTGGACTGAACCACCTCCTTCCTCTCAGGCAGAACTCAGAGCGTCCGCCTCCTCCCTTCCGTTCCAAAGCCACCAAGATCATCTGCGGTGTACCCCAAGGCTCATCCCCCATCTCCATGTTGTTCAACATGTACATGGCTCTGCTCACCCACGTCGCCCGTCGGCACGACATCAACATCATCTCCTATGCCGACGACACCCAGCTGATCCTCTCCTCAGCAACGACCCCCACACCGCCAAAACCAACCTCCACGAAGGAATGAAGGCCATCGCTGACTGGATGAGAAACTGCCGACTGAAGCTGAACTTGGACAAGACGAAGATCCTCATCCTCGGTTCTACCTCCTCGGCCTGGGATGACTCCTGGTGGCCGCCTGCACTAGGAGCACCCCCTACACTTACCGACCACGCACGCAACCTAGAGGTCATCCTCGACTCCACCCTCTCCATGACGAAGCAGGTCAACGCTGTCTCCTCCTCCTGCTTCAACACCCTCGGAATGCTTCGCAGGATCTTCAAGTGGAGTCCCACTGAAACTAGAAGGATGGTCACCCAGGCCCTCGTCAGTAGTAGACTGGACTATGGCAATGCTCTCTACGCAGGAGCCCTGGCCAAACTCCTGAAACGGCTCCAATGCATCCAGAACGCCTCTGCACAACTGATCCTCGACATCCCCCGCCGTAGCCACATCACACCCCTCCTGAGAGACCTGCACTGGCTTTCCATCAACAAGAGGAACCCCTTCAAGCTCCTCACTCACTCACACAAGGCACTCCACGACACCGACCAGCATACCTCAACAGACGACTCAGCGTCTACACCGCCAGCTCCACTCCGCAGACTACGCTCTCGCCACCGTCCCCCCGCATCCGAAGAGTGACAGCCGGTGGCAGATAATTCTCCCACCTCGCCGCCAAGACGTGCAACACCCTCCCCATCTGCCTACGGCAGACCGAAGACCTCCTAACCTTCAGGAGACTCCTCTAGACCTGGCTATTCGAATAGTAGCAGCATTCCCTCACCCCCTGCCCCAGTGCCTTGAGACCCTCACAGGTATGTAGTGCGCTTTACAAGTGCTATGATTGATTGAATGATTGATTGGCCTTCTGCTGAGAACAAGGGAGGTCCTGGCACACAAGGAGTGGATCAAATCCCTGCGGTATTGCAATGAACAATTTAACTTATATGCCATGATAGACCCCCCTTGTGCCAGCCCCTCAAGTCTTTCATGCTGACCTTGACAGCATAGCACATTGAACTCTGTGCACTGACCTGGACTAAAGAGACATTTACTCTACTGCTTGGGGCTGACTACGAGTGGAGCTTCACAACATTGATATTATTTATTGAGGCTGGGAAAAGAGATGTGGTAAGGATATTTTGGACCTTTTAAGGACTTTGGCCGTCTTCCTGTAGGGCCGCTGCTGTGGTTGTCCCAGGAAAATCGCAAAGCCTCCACATATAATATTAGTGTCGTTGAGCTCCACTCGTACGTTAACACCCCCAAGTTAGCAGGGTATGTCCAGACATGAGTCCCTTGCTCACTTTGCCACCGGATTCAAGCTAGCCTGGCTGACGAGAGAAGTTACCCCAAAACCGGTCCCAGGTTGCTTTGTTTCCGATCAAGGTAAGACCTGGATTGGCAGTTCAGGCTGGACTGTTCCCATGAGGAACAGGGTCAAGACTGATTTGCATATGTCTGGGTCTGAACTGAGGAGGCAAAGTGAGGTAAAGTGTGATGATGGATTCAACCCAGATCTGTGACTGGGGGCGAGTGTCTGAAAATTTCAGTGCTCCATCCATTATCTCCTTGTGTTTGCTTTGTTCGCATTAAGTTGGCAGGGTATGCCCAAACGTGGGTCCCATGCTTGCTATGTCATCGTATGCAAACTAGCCTGGCTGATGAGGGTTGATGCCCCGAAACCGGTCCCAAGATGTTAGTTTCTGGTCCAGGGAGGACCTTGCCTGGCAGTTCAGGCTGGACTGTTCCCATGAGGAACAGGGTCAAGACTGATTTCCATATGGCTGTTTCAAACTGGAATTTCGTGGCAAGCAAAAAAAAGATGGATTTAACCCAGATCTGTGACTGGGGGTGAATGTTTCATTTGTTCAGCATTCAGTCCATCATCTGTGCTTTTTACAAAACACAATAAGAACACAATTCCGGTCCTCATGCACGTCATCAATACCCTACCTACATTGGCCACGGGACAGACATTGATCCTTCATCACAGTCCTTTCAAGTGGGATGCTGCCCGTCCACAAAGGCGTATCAGCGCCTCATGAAGGGCATGCCTCATGAAGGGTAGTAGGAGCTATAAAAATTAAACAACAGTACAAAACCCGATTACAAGATCTTATGTACATCAGGTACATTGTGGCGCAGTGTGTGAAATTACAGGTCTTGAGCACTTGACCATTATCAGTAGAACAGAACTTTGACATTTATTGTTTAATAGATCACTAATTGCATCCGACGACTGATAAGAAACTCTGTTACACGATTTCCGAGGTGAAACTGTTATCAATCATGTACAGGTACAAATCGAGTGAAAAGTATGTTTTGTTCCTGGACCAGGAAGGATTAATGCCAGTGACTGCTGGTCAAGTCATACTGGTGTGCAACATATCCTTGCCTAATGTGCAGTGAGTGGGTGAAACAAGCATGATGATGGCCACTAACCAGGCGTGGTATTTACCCACTTAAGTTATTGTTTAAAAAATCGGGTCAAATTGTGTGTTTAACAACAGTGCAATTTTTAAAGAAACAGGTTCAAAATGTACCACATAAGCGTATCATATATTATTTTCCTACATTTACTAATTAATTAATACTCGTTTGAAAACATTAAACATAGTTTAAAAAGTAAATAAAAGTATTAGCCCTCAGTAGAACAATCTAATTACACATGCATTGCACACAGAAGTACAAAACGTTCAGTAAGCTAGACAGACACACCAGAAGTACATACTCACTGCAAAGAAAGAGACACTATTTCAATACTTTTGGCAACATATGATTACATTAATTATAAAATAAACAGCAACAGTCTATACCACTCAAATTCATTGTTGAGTTTTAAAGGAACATTGTAAGTGTGCCATCAGAATAAATAGGTAAAGGAACGCAACATTGCCTACAGACTTAAGGTTTTTAATTTTGTAAGACTGGTAGAAGTGCACAAAGAATCTTTGATTATTACACAGCAAAAACACTATGGGGGTCATTACGATGTCGGGTGGATTGCTTCCGCCAGGCTGGCGGTAGCCACCGCCGGCCTGGCGGAGGCAATCCGCCCGACATCCACACTAGTTTTCCCCCCCCGCCATATTAGTATGGCCGGGGGGACCTTGGCGGACGGAAAGACCGTCCGCCGCTTTTCCGCCCCGGTCGCCTTGCGGCCGGGGCGGAAAAGGAATAATATGGTGGCGGTGTCTATCAGACACCGCCAGCCATATTATGATGTTTGTATTTAGGTGCCCTTCCGCGGCGGCGATGCCGCCACGGAAAGGCACCGAGCGGCAGGCGCCGCGCGGTGGCTGCCACTTTGTAAATGCAAATGCTGAAATGCATTTGCAGAGAGCACCGCCCGCCACAATGCTAAAAATACAGGATGTGCCCGCCACTGTGGCGGGCACATCCTAATACTCCCCACGGGACCCCCGCCCTTATGGCGGGCGGTCCCTATTACCACGAGGATGGCGGGCGGGCAAAGTCCACCCCCCCATCCTAATGACCCCCTATATTAGGAGGACAGTATGAGCACTATTTTCTCATACAATAAAACATCATTGTAAGTATTTTTATAAAAGTATGCATTGTAAGCATGCATATCTTCCTACCACGTCATATCAAAACATTAGTGCATCAATACATTGAAACTCAAAACAATCCTAAAATAACATCGTAATGAAATTTCACAAAAACAACAATGAAATTACGGAAATTAAAATTGATGGGGAGCTAATGTTGAGTACCAGCATGATAGTGCCTACAGTGCAAAATTTTAAAAGACATAAAATAAAATACAAAAATAGGTTATTGCCCTGCCCTTCAATTTAATCAAATGGAATAAGCAAGGAGACCAACACCTGCCACTTTTTTTCAGCGACGTGTTTTTCAATAGCAGTTTCTTGTTGTTCACAACTCTTGAACTTCTGGACGAAAGCGTACTAAATATAATTTGCAACATTTCTGCCATTCACTGCCCTTTCTTTGGTTTGGTAAATTTTGGTCTACTGGTTTTGGATTTGACACTAAAATAGAGTGTCCATAGTGCAAGCGCCAGTACGTTTTATAATCCATATTTTTCACATCCTCTCGAAACAATAGATATTCGATCTTGATCAATGGCTTAACAATATTTGTCCATGCGTCAGCTAGGAGCATGATCAATGAGCGCTCACAACCCTACCCTGACAATGTTCACGAACACTGGATTCTATAGGCAAAACCAATAGATCTTGCCTCTGCAAGAGCTATTGACAATGTGCTATTGAAATTTTGTGCACCAGCGTGGCTGCTGATCAGCATGGCTAAACTTTAGTGGTGTGGCGTGTCGTCGAGTGGAGTGGGGGAATAGAGTGTTGTGGTGTGGGGGAATAGAGTGTTGTGGTGTGGGGGAGTAGAGTGTTGTAAAGTGGATTTGTTGGAGTACAGTGTAGAGTGGAGTAGGGGGAGTAGAGTGTCAGAGTTGAGTAGAGGAGAGTAGAGTTCAAAGGTTCATTGACAGAGAGTGTTGTAGAGTGCAGTGGCATGGCGTGAAGTGGGGTGAAATAGGGTGGAGTGGATGAGGTAGTGGGGTGGATTGGGTTGGAGGAGAGTGGGGTGGATTGGTTCATGGTAGAGTGTGGTAGATTGAGTGAAGTGGGGTGGTTTGAAATGTGGTGAGGTGAATTAGGGTGGTGTAGATTAGATTGAATTGAGGTGGGTGCATTGGATTGAAGTGCTAGGACTAGGGTGGGGTGGATTGGATTGGGGTGGGGGATTAGATTGGGCTGGGGTGGATTAGACTGGAGTGGGGTACTTGGAGTGGGGTGGAGTAGAATGGGGTGGATTGGTTTGGATTGGAGTGGGGTAGGGTGGATTGGAGTGGAGTGGAGTGACATGGATTGGAGTAGAGTGGGTGGACTAGAGTGGGGTGGATTGGAGTGGGGTGAAGTGGGTGGATTGAGTGGGGTGGATTGGAGTGAGGTTGACTGGATTGAATTGGAATAGGGTGGGTGGATTTGATTGGATTGGAAAGGGCTGGGATAGATTGGAGTGGGGTGGATTGGAGTGGGGTGGATTGAAATGGATTGGGTTGGGGTGGGTAGGCTGGATTGTCGTGGGGTGGGTTAGATTAGGGTAAAGTGGGGTGGATTGGAATGAGGTGTATTTCATTGAGGTCGGGTGGATTGGAGTGGGGTGAATTGGATTGAGTGGGATTGATTGGATTGGGGTGGGTTGGATTGAGGATTGGATTGGAGTGGGGGTGGGGTGGATATTTTTGGAGTGGGTTGCAGTGGAGTGGACTGGAATGGAGCGGAATGAATTTGAGTGGATTGGATTTGAGTTAGGAGGATTGGACTGGAGTGAGGTGAGGTGGATTAGACTGGACTGGGTTGGATTGGAGTGGGGTGAATTGGATTAGTGTGGAGTGGGGTGGATTTGACTGGTATGGGTGGGTTAAGGTGGTTTGGAGTTCGGTGGAATGGATTGGAGTGGGTGGTTAAGGTGGAATGGAATGGACTGGAGTGGGCTGCATGGATTGGATTGGAGTGGGTGGAATGGAGTGGGGTGGGCTGGATGTATTGTATGGGGGTAACATTGGATTGTGGTGGAGTGGGGAGGATTGGTTTGGAGTGGGGTGAATTGGATTAGGTGGGGTGACCTGTATTGAGTGGGAGGATCTGGATTGAGTGGGATGGATTGGAGTAAATTGGACTGGAGTGAGGTGGACTGGAGTGAACTGAGATGGATTGGATTTACTGGGGTAGATTAGATTGAGTGAGGTGGACTGGATTTTGGTGGATTGGATTGGGGTTCATTGGATTGAGGAGGGGTGGATTGGAGTGGCGTGGATTGGACTTGAGTGGAGTTGACTGGATTTGAGTGGACTGAACTGAAATGGGCTGGATTTTACTGAAGTGGATTGGATTGGACTGGAGTGGGGTGGTTTGGGTTGGGGTCCATTAAACTCAAGAGAGTTGGATTGGATTGGTGGGGAGTGGTGTGGATTGGATTGGAGTGGGGTGGAGTGGAGTGGATTAAGGTAGTTTTGAGTGTATTGGAGTGGGTGGATTAAGGTGGACTGGACTGGGTGGATTCAAATAGACTAGATTGGTGTGAGGTGGGTGTATTGAGTTGTAGTGTAATGCAGTGGGGTGGATTGGTTTGCATTGGATTTGGGTGGACTGAAATGGGTTTGATTGGACTCGAGTGGGGTGGGTTGGATTGGGGTGTAGTGGATTGAGTGAGTTGGGTGGATTGGATTATGGAGAGATGGATTGGGTTGGGGTGGATTGGAATGGAGTGGGGTGGATTGGAGTAGTGTGAGTTGGATTGGAGCGGGTGATTTGGACTGGAGAGGGGTGGATTGGGTTGGAATGGGGTGGATTGTGGTAGATTGGAGTGGGATTGAGTGGGGTGGATTGGGGTGGGGTTGATCGAATTTGGATGAGTTGGACTGGAGTAGGGTAGATTGGATTGCGCTGGATTTGGGGGATTGGATTGGTGTAGGGTGGATTAGATTGGAGTGGGGAAGTTAATGTTAATGTTAATGTTAATATTTTATTAAGCGCAAACAGCTGCCCCAGCAACGAGGCGTCCCGGCGCTGGACCATAACAGAAACCTGAAGGGAGGGGGAGGAGGGAGAGGAACTACAGATATGTTAGGGAGAACAGAAAAGTTTTAATCGCCTTGCGGAAGGCCAACAAGTTGGTCAAGGAGCGAATGTGGGGAGGCAGAGAATTCCAGAGCTTCGCCCCTAAAACTCTGAAAGTACGGCCACCCATTCTGCTTAGCCTAGTACGAGGGACTACCACCAAGTGTTGTCCTAAGGAGCGTAGGGCATGCTGGGGGGTGTAAGGCACTAGGAGTGGGCGTAGGAGCCCGGGACAGTCAGATCTAAGAATTTTAAAAGCAGTGGTGAGAGCCTTGAATTGAACACGGGCTTCAATACGGTGGATTGGAGTGGGCTGAATTAGGATGGATTGGGATGGAGTGGGCTGGGTTGTATTTGGATGGAGTGGGGGACTGGATTGGGCTGTGATGGATTGGACTGGTGTAAAGTGGAGTGGATTGGGGTGTAGTGGATTGGATTGGAATGAGGTGAATTGGAGTGGGGTGGATTGGATTGGAGTGGGGCGGATTGTTTTGGATTGAGTGAGGCTGATTGGTTTGGACTGGATTGGGGCAGATTGTTTTGGATTGGTGTGGGGCAGAGTGTTTTGAATTTGAGTGAGGCCGATTGTTTTGGACTGAGGCAAACTGTTTTAGATTGACGGGGCAGATTATTTTGGATTGAAGTGGGGCAGATTGTTTTAGATTGGAGTGGGGCAGATTGTTTTGGGGCAGAGTGGAGTAGGATAGAATGTTTTGGATTGGAGTGGGGAAGATTGTTTTGGGCTGGGGTGGGCGAGACTGTTTTGAAATGGAGTGGGACAGATTGGAACTGTGCAGATTGTTTTGGATTGGAGTGGAGAAGAATGTTTTGGAGCAGCTTGTTTTGGTTTGGAGTGCAGCAGATTGCTTTGGATTGGAGTGGGGTATATTGGTTTAGACTGGAATGTGGCAGATTGGAGAGGGGCAGAGTGTTTTGGATTGGAGTGGGGCAGATTGTTTTGGATTGGAGTAGGGCAAGTTGTTTTGGAGTGGAGTGGGGCAGATTGTTTTGGACTGGAGTGAGGCAGATTGGATTAGGGTGGATTGTTTTGGATTGAGTGCAGCAGAATGGAGTTGGGCAGATTTCTTTGGATTGGAGTGTGGCAGATTGTTCAGGATTGCAGTGTGGTAGACTGGAGAGTGGTAGATTGTTTTGAATTGGAGTGGGACAGATTGCTTTTGATTAGAGTGGGGTTGTTTTAGACTGGAGTAGATTGGAGTGGGGCTGTCTGGATTGGGGTGAGGTGGACTGCATTGAAGTGGTGTAGATTGGATTGGGCTGGATTGGATTGGGCTGGATTGGATTGGTGTGGATTTATTTGGATTGCTGGATTGGAGTGGGACAAATTGTTTTGAATTGGAGTGGGGCAGATTGTTTTGGATTAAAGTGGGACAGATTGTTTTAGATTGGAGTGGGGCAGATTGTTTTGGATTGGATTGGGGCAGAGTGGAGTAGGATAGAATGTTTTGGATTGGAGTGGAGTAGAATGTTTTGGAGCAGCTTGTTTTGGTTTGGAGTGCAGCAGATTGCTTTGGATTGGAGTGGGGTAGATTGGTTTAGACTGGAATGTGGCACATTTGAGAGGGGCAGAGTGTTTTGGATTGGAGTGGGGCAGATTGTTTTGGATTGGAGTAGGGCAAGTTGTTTTGGACTGGAGTGGGGCAGATTGGAGTGGGGTAGATTGTTTAGGATTGAGTCCAGCAGATTGGAGTTGGGCAGATTGCTTTGGATTGGAGTATGGCAGATTGTTCAGGATTGCAGTGTGGTAGACTAGAGTGTGGTAGATTGTTTTGAATTGGAGTGGAGCAGATTGCTTTTGATTAAAATGGGGTAGATTGTTTTAGACTGGAGTAGATTGGAGTGAGGCTGTCTGGAGTGGGGCGAGGTGGATTTTATTGAAGTGGTGTAGATTGGATTGGGCTGGATTGGATTGGTGTGGATTTATTTGGATTGCTGGATTGGAGTGTGGGAAATTGTTTTGAATTGGAGTGGGGCAGATTGTTTTGGATTAGCGTGGGCAGAATGCTTTGGATTGGAATGAGGCAGATTGTTTTGGATTAGAGTGGGGCAGACTGGAGTAGGGCAGATTGTTTTAGATTGGAGTGGGGCAGATTCTTTTGGATTGAAGTGGGGGCAGACTGGAGTGGTGCATATTGTTTTGGATTAGGGTGAGGCATATTGTTTTGGATTAAAGTGGGGCAGATTATTTTAGATTGGAGTGGGGCAGATTGGAGTAAAGAAGATTGTTTTGGATTGGAATGGGGCAGATTGGATTGGGGCAGATTGGAGTGGGCCGAGGTGGATTGGGTTGGAGTGGGGTAGATTGATTTGGAGTGAGTGTATTAGGGTGTACTGCACTACATAGTTTTGAAAATTACACATAAGAAACAAACAATGTCGCTTTGCAATATATAGAACAAGATAATCATCATCTTTTAAGAAGAACCCCCACAAGAAAAAACAAAACAAAACATGAGTGCAAAGTGAGAAAAGAAGACTTGGCAAAAAAAGAGAAAATTAACTCTCGAAAATAAAACTTTGTAATTTTGTTTGTCCTGCTGGGCATGTTTTTGCCAGTCACACACCTTCTGTTTGCAGGGCACTAGTAGTTGAAAAGAACAAAATAGTCCCTCAATCACGTCCGGAGCAGCAGACGGCACTGATTAAGTTGAATCAATCAGTGCTTGGTCCCTGCTCCACAGAGAGGAACGGAAATAATGCTAGGCCTGCAGTGACCAGTTACGAGGCTGTAAAGAAGAATGCCACGCAAGCCAGCAAATTGTAAGCAAGGGGTGGGTTCCAAGCCCTTTTATGTATCCAGCAGTGTCTCACTAACGCATGCTATTGCAAGCTCAACCCTAAAAAGGTAGTACAGTGAAATAGTCAATACTGCATGACACATAAATATGCAGCCCTTAGTCCACCCACTTAAGCAAATCGCTGTTGGTCCTGGCCTGTCATTGAGGCTGGGAAGAGACATGAAATTAAACAAGCACTGTGTAGGAAGGTGGATACCTGACTATGGTTACCCCAGATTTTTTCCCTAGTGTTTAGCTGGTTTTCGACTTAGTAGGCCTGGGATCCTACTAATCAGGGCCCCAGGCTATCTGCTCTCTCTGTAAAATGGACTCCATGTACCCTAGGTACATCTCCAATTGGATATTGGGTCACCTTATCAGCCCCTGTACAGTGTACTATAGGTACACAGGGCATAGGTGCATCCAAGGCCTACCAGGGGCTGCAGCATATCTTTTGCCACCCCTGGCTGGCTATCCAATCTGACACAACTGGCTGATCACTCAGCTGGGGCAAGGTGGTGTAATCACCCCTTGCTTAGATATAGTATACCTATATCTACACCTATATCTGGACACATATACACCTATAAGTCACTCCTATTGCAGGCCTTAACAATCCTGGAGGCAGAGTGCATAGTTTTATGTGAGATGGTGCTCTAGCAAGAGCTGAGCCTTACTGCAGCTTTCGGAACCATGTCCCTTCGCTGTTCAGGGATATTGCCATACCATACACTCTTAAGTGCATTATAATCCTTGCGGTTACTTGCTAACTTTGGTTTGGTTTCATCAAAACATGTAGTGTAAGGTGTCATACACTTTGGAATACTACCCCCTCACCAGTTCAGGCGATGGGGGTAGCATGCCACCCTTCTAGAGGGAGAAGACATGTTACTTTCCTTAAACGCGGTTAAATCTAACCAGAGCCTCAGCATCACAAAATGGATGCTGCTGCCACAGACACAAGTCTGGCCTCCTGCTGCTGACCGAAACTCCGGCAGGGGAGGCCTGGACAAATGGTATCCTGTCACAGGGAGGTGTTACACCACCCCAGGCAGGAGATAGTGGATTGGGGCAGGGAGGGCTGAATGAAACTAGACACTGCCTGGCGCACACTAGATGTCCCATGCAAAGTCCAGTTCAAACCGGTGCTGGGGCTCTCCAGCCCCAGCTCTGGCGCGAAACTGGACAAAGGGAAAGGGGTGTAACCACCCCCTTCCTGGGTCCCACCCATAGGAGGGACCTAGCAGGTGATCCAGCCCCTTGATTTCGAATAAAGGTAGGAGCTGTGCCAATGCAAACTAGATCATCCTGACTGAAACTTTGAAACAGAACTCTGGACCCTTTGATATCCTACTCAACGTAGAAGACTGAAGAATCTCCCTTGTGGTCAAGGAGTGGCAACCCTGTGCAAGCAGGCACCATCAGCGCATCGAGACTTCCTTTGCCGTTGCTCCCGCTGGAGCCCGAACGACAGAGACCGACAAGAACTGGACTCCCAGACTTCCAACAGCCCGATCCACAGTCCTAGCAAAGCTTAGACCCGTGGAGGCGACGTGAGACGTGGGACCGGACATCTTGAAAAGTCAAAGAAGTGCTTCCTGTGCAGCTCCCAAGGCTCCCTTGACGCTGTGCTTTGGGGGTTGAGAAGCCCCAGCCCCGAGCAGCCTGTGCTCCAAAGATCACCCCTCCACACGGATGTATGACGGTACAACGCGTACCGTTTCAACGCCTTTACAACGCGTCTTTAACAACGCAAGTCGTTACAACGACTTGCGTTGTTGGGCGCGGATAGTAAATAGTATAATTTACTATTCTAACACCAGTCCCCGTGGATAGTAGGGAAGGTGTTGGAATAGTAAATATACTATTCTTTATCCTTTAGCGCCCTCCAGCGCAAGTCGTGGTTACGACTTGCGTTGTAAAGGATGCGTCGTAAAATCACTGCGGGGTAACATCCGTGTTGAAAAGGATGTTCCCCCTCCACACTCACCGAGTGCTCTGTGGGGCCCTTTTGCACTTTTCCTGCTCAATGCGTTGTCCGGTCACTTGGCCGTTGGCTAATGGCCTCTGTGACGATGATCCATAGAAACTACACTGCTGGTCTGGTTGCTCCAGACTGGCCCCAGCTCCTCTGAAAAGGAGCCACCGATCTGACCTTCCCGGTCCGATCCAGAAGACATCTTCGAGTCCTGCGTGGGTTGCATTTGCCAAGGCTTGGTGACTCCGATTCGAGAACCGACACCGCCGACAGCAAGAGCCTTCTTGGGACAGATCGTGTTCACCAGCTGGTTATCCTCGATCCTTCCTGGTCCTCGTGGCAGTGGAGACAAACTACTCGACAGCTCCTGATCGCAACCCGACATTGCCTGGTTCCGTCCTGGTTCCATCCTGGTCACTGGCTAGTGACCCAGGCTCTGTCCCCTCTGCTTTCAGGTACTCTACATCTTCGATCCACCCTTGGATCCAACCAGACTCTTCTCTCCTGGCCACCTGCAGCATCTTTTCCTCCAGGCTCCATAGAACTTCACGAAGAAACCCGACACACTTTGGCACCTATGCACCCGCTTCCTGTGGGTGAGGTAACAATATAATTCCGGTGCTCCTGTAGTGGTTTACACCTCTAGGGTCCTAGTTTTATGTGGCTAAGTTCTAGTCCAGTCGGAAGTCTCCTAAACCTATAACTTTCTGATTTTTACGCACCATTGACTTATATGGTAAACGCAGTTGCCTATAGACACTGCACCCCCATCCAGTGGGCCTCCTATGTCCTAACCTTCATTAGTCCAGTGTAGGCCCAGCGATTCCCAAGGCCCCAGGCCTTACCATTGTTTGTGACGTGGTACTTATACCACTTTTTTAATATATGGTTTTAGTGGCCACCCGGCCTATCCATAATTGTGCAGCTTATTGTATGTTATACTGTGTTCTTTGTTTAACGCTTGTGCTTCTGTGCTCGTAAAGAGTATAGAGGATTATTCTAGAAATAAATATATATATTTTGTCATATATAACTTGTGTGGTGTCCTTTCATTTGGTATTTAAAAGGATTGCACCCCAACCATCCCTATCCTCATAGCACTCTTGAGAGGGAGCCTGTGAAACCCCCAGAGAAAAGAACATGAGGCTAGGATGAGAGCTGTCCAACTTCAGATTGAGAAGGAAGAGATTGCCCTGGCCCAAGCTAAACTTGCTTTGGCAAGGGAGCAAAAGTTAAGTGGATTAGATTCCACTGGTGGCAGCAGTATCCCTAAGGATAAAGACAGGTCCTATGATAGTAGAAACCTGAGTAAGATTGTGCCCCCCTACAGAGATGGGGATGACATCCACAAATGGATGACTGCTCTGGAGAGAGGGCCTGCATGGTACAGCAGGTTCCCCAAGAACAGTGGGCAGCAATCTTATGGCTCTCCTTTTCAGGAAAAGGGAGAGACAAGCTCCTCACTGTTAGACATGAGGATGCAAAGAACTACACTGTCCTGAAGAGTGCTCTAATTGATGGGTTTGGCGTAACCACTGAACAATACAGGTTAATGTTTAGAGATACCCAGAAGACACAGACTCAGGACTGGACTGATTTTGTAGATTGTGCTGCTAAGGCTCTGGAAGGTTGGTTGCTGGGCAGCAAAGTACATGACTATACAGGATTATATAATTTGATTATGAGGGAGCAGATCCTTAGTAATTGTCAAAACCAGCTTTTACACCAGCACCTGGTGGACTCAGATCTGACCTCTTCACAAGAATTGGGTAAGAGGGCAGACAAATGGGTCAGAACCAGGAGTAGGCCTAGAAATCAGGGTAATGACCAGAAGAAGGAGTCTGCCAAGCCTCAAGAAAAAGGTGGGGATACATCTAAAGACAAGACTTCCCCAGGGCCCCAAAACTCCAAGGATGAGGGTGGGTCCCAAGACACTTCCTCTACCCAAAAGAAAACTTATTGCCATGCTTGTAAAAAGCCTGGCCATTGGAAGACTGACAGCAGTTGTCCTAAGGTCAGCAATAAGGAGAATATTCCTCCAAGTACTACTCCAACACTTCCTGTTACTACTAGTAGTGATCCCCCAGGTGGTGGGAGTGCTCCCAAGAATCTAGCTGGGTTTACTTGGGGAACACAGGTGGACTCTGGCCTAACCAGGTCCCCTACCACAGCTACTCTTGTCTGTGAAAATGGCATGGGGTTTGCCAACTTCACTGCTTGTCCCAACACTTTGGGCAAGTACAGACAGGAGCCCCTCATCAATGGTCTGAAAGCTGAGGCCTTCAGAGACACAGGGGCTAGCATCACCATGGTGACTGAGAGTCTAGTCCCCGGAAGGCAACTTTTACCTGGAGCCACATACCAGGTGACCAACATTGATGGAGTGCAGAAATATCATCCCATGGCAGTGGTAAATCTCAGCTGGGGAGGTGTCACTGGTCCCAAGAGAGTGGCAGTGTCATCAAACTTGCCTGTAGATTGTCTACTGGGGAATGATCTAGAAATCTCAGCCTAGGCTGAGGTTGAGCAAGAATCCCATTTTAAAATATTAGGCCTTCCAGATAAGGTTAGTGGGGCTGTGAAAGCCACAGCCCCAATCCCAAATGTCCCCCCTGAACAGGTCAGGAGGGCGGTGCCAGTCTCAGCCCAATCTCAAACAGATTCCTTCCCTGAACAGGTTGACAGGGCTGTGATGGTAACAGCCCAAACCCAAACGGAGTCCCTTCCTGAAAAGGTTGGTGGGGCTGTGATGTCCATAGCCCAAACTCAAACAGATTCATGTGTTGTGAAGCCTGGAACTATGGATCACTCCACACAAACAGAGAGCATTGAGGAGGAAGAGAAATCTCCCTCCCACCAGACTTTAGGGAAGGATCAGCCTCCTCAGGGAACTGATCTTACCCCTTGGGAAGAAACTGCCCCAGAGGTAGTCAGGCCTAGCCTGGCAGAGCCCCTGATGTCAGTGGACCCTTCCAAGGTGGGACCCAGTCTGGAGCAGGTAACCTGCCCCTCTCTACCCTGCCTCAGTCAGCCCAGGGCTGTAGAGGTCAGGGAGGCCAGTGTTGGACCCCAAAGGGCCCCCTGTCCAAAAGAACCACCCCATCAGCTGATTAGGGGCACCAAAGCTAGCAGCCCTAGCAAGGTGAAAAAGTTACAAACTCCTGAGGGACCACCCTTGCACTTAGTTAGGAGCCTCCCCCAATAGGATTCTGTTGGGCACAGCCAAACCTGGGACCCAAAGGCCCCAAACCTGACCTGTCCCTCCAGTAAGCCACCAAAAGGGACCGTGCACAGTGCAACTCAGTCCTGGAAAGAAAGGCATCCATGGTGGATAGTGATTGGAGGAAGCTGAGCCCTACACTGGTTTGAGTGGCCACCCGGCCTATCCATAATTGTGCAGCTTATTGTATGTTATACTGTGTTCTTTGTTTAACGCTTGTGCTTCTGTGCTCATAAAGAGTATAGGGGATTATTCTAGAAATCAATACATATATTTTGTAATATATAACTTGTGTGGTGTCCTTTCATTTGGTATTTAAAAGGATTGCATATGGTAAAACAGCTGGCTTCACATGCCCTCTTGAGTTTAGCCTAAAACTGCTTTTGTCCATGCTACCACTAGGATAGCTGGTCTATAAGGTTGACCTACAACCAATCACAATAAGGGTCGTTTGGACAGGTGCAAGGTGCTCACTAGAATAGTGATCATCGTATACCAGGCCAACTTCTCACACACTGGCAAAGCCAAATGATCTTACCTTTGTGATCTATTTGCTTTACAAAAAAGAAAAGCTTCTGGAAGAATCTGGAAGAAGGGAGTAATTTGTTGTTAAAAGAACAAGAAGAAATATCAACTTTAATCTTATAGTTCACTTAATCAAACAGGATATTTGATATTTTAGCTCCATGGATAAGTCACGGAAAAAGAAACCACCTTCTGTGGGATTTATAAAAAGCTAGCTCCAGTGTTCTTCAAAAATCACGTCTCTACACTATGAATGCTAAAGAACAGGGACCACTGCTGCTTCTCTGCGTGTATATAGTGTACTGCAAGTGTTAGTAATAGGGGTCTCTAGTTGGCAGAGGTAGGTACCTTTGTCCAAATAGGGACCCTTGCTTCTAGTCAGGGTAAGGGGGATACACACTTGAGATAACCCCTGCTCACCCCCTGGGTATTTTGGCATGAGAAGACAGACTTATCCACAAAAAAAGGGGTTTTAGTATAAAGGGAACAATTGCGCTCAGCAAGATGACGGCTGTTAAGTCGACATAGAACTAGGTATAATGGCGCTAACAGGAAAGGGGTGACCATAATAACCCTTAAACTAGTGTATGGAACTACAAACCCATACAATAATACCTAAGGACCTGTCCACACATAAGATCAGAAACAGGGTATGTTCATATTATGTACAAAATAGAATGAAATCGCCACGTCTTTTCTTGTTGCTTTTAATGCTTGTTTGCATATAGACCAGCCAAGCCAGCCGAGAAGACAGACTTATCCCAAAGGCAATGTGGAAAATATTTGTACTTAAAACACACAGTAATACAGTGTTAACACCACAAATGGACACCACACCAGTTTAGGAAAAATAAAGTATCTTTATCTAAACTCAACAAGACCAAAACACAACATACATGTAATAAGAATTTGACTTTTAAAGGTTTCAAGCAACTGTGTCCATAGAAAACTAATGGATGCGTGATTTCTCACAAAGTACCTGTAGACGCTTCAAAATCCACAAGGTCAACCGGCCGCAGAGATGCGAAGTGTCAAGAAACAAAGAAATGCGTCAGTTCCTGAGACCATGGAGAGGCAATGCAACAGTTCTGCTGCATGCAGGAGTAGTGATGTGTCGAATCCGGTCTGTAGGGGGAAGTGATGCGTCGACCTCAAGGCGGTTCTGGTCCGCTGGTGATGCGTCAAGAAAACTTGCTGCACAAGTACGATGCGTGGAAATCCGGGATGCGTCGGTGAACGATGCAGCGGCGTCGAGCGTCGCGATCCCTTGATGCGTCGGTTCTAGCAGTGGCGACAGGCACTGCATCGGTTCGGCAGCGGCACGGCGATGCATGGAGATTCTTCTTGCACAGCGCTGCTGTGTCAGAAAAACATCCGCAAGAACAGCAATGTATCGATTTCTTCAGTTCTTTAGGTTTATTCCAGATTCCAACAGCAGGAACAACCTCCAGAGGCCCAGAACTGGAAAAGGCACCTCCTGGCAGGTCAGAACTCTCAGCAGCAGAGTTCAGGGGAGCTGGTGGTGAAGTCTTTGTGTCCATGAGACTTCGGCACAGGAGGCCAACACACAGAGGCCCTTGGAGATCTTCTTCAAGCAGGTTCAAAGCAAAGTTCCAGTCTTTGACCTCTCCTTGGCAGAAACAGAAACTGCAGGCAAATCTCTCACAGCACAGAGCAAATGGGCAGTACTCCTCCTCACAGCTCTTCAGCTCTTCTCCTTGGCAAAGGTTCCTCTTGAGTCCAGAAGTGATCTCAAGTTCTGGGGTTTTAGGTTTAATACTTATATCCCAAAATGTCTTAGTTCTATTTGAGTAAGGGTCACTGAGCCCAGTCCAAACCAGTTCTGTCTTCACAGGTGCAGTATGACCACAGGGGGTACAGACGGCATTGTGCAAGGGAGACAGGCCCTATTCAGGTACAAGGAAATCTCCTCCCACTACTCTAAATGCAGCCAAGCCAAATTTAGCTCAGCTCTGAGCCATCCAAGAAGGGACAGGCACACCTCACCCCGAGTGGCTGTCTACAGTGAATACACATCCCCAGCCCATATCACTCCAAAACCAGACAGTCTATACACAAACAGGCAGAGGCACACAGAACGGTTAAACAAGAAAATGCCTTCTTTCTAAAAGTGGCATTTTCAAGCACACAATTTAAAAACCATCTCTACTAAAAGATCTGCTATTAAATTCTGAGTTCAGTGAGCTTAAACTGTATTTCTCTATCCTGTCCCAATGGGAAGTTATGCTTGTAAGATGTGTGGTGTTAGCATTTTAGATGCAGCCAGCTTGCGTGTGACGTAACAAGCGCCGGCAGAGAACGCGGGACTGCGCATGCGCGAACGGCGGTTCGCGCGAGTGAGAGCCAGGCAGAGCGCGATCCTTACCAGACGCCCGGCGCTCTTCCCTAGATAAATATTATATTCATAAAAGAGCATTTCCCTCTATACCTGCTTCGGAGTGATCATTTGGGAGGGAGCTTGTGCACCTCTACAGTGGCGAGGAGGAGTGGGATCTGTCCACTCAATATATAGAAAAAAAAAGAAACTGTGACCAGGCAGGACCAAGGTAGTAGAGGCACAGGGAAACCAGGACAAGATCACCCACGCCACCATCCTGCAGAAGAAGGAGGTAAATGTGAAGGCGCTACAATACAGAAGGGGAGAGCGTGGCAGAGGCGCAGAGATACACTCAGGTACACTGAGAGTCGGAGAGCCAAGAGGCAAGGCAACCTGCGCGGAAGCAAGGTAGGAGCACGCAACCACCCCACCAAGGGCCCTGGCTGAGAAGGGTATCCACGAGGGAGCGGGAAGAAGTGTGCCCAGCTCCACCACATCGCAAGCAGAAGGCGCCAACGCACCTGGCAGTCCCAGAAGTCAGGGAGGGAACAATAGCGCACCAGACAGCCCCAGGAATCAGGAAGAAGGGCCAGAGAGACAGGTCAAGATGAGCAATCAAGCGTCATCACTCACAGCACCGATCCCATTTCTACCCAGGCCAGGAGAACCGCAGATGAAGTGGGAGGACTGGAGGGAGTACTTCAAGAACTACTTAGAAGCCCTAGAGGATGAATCAACTGACGAATTCACCCCCGCAAGACCGAGACGGGTATTGCTACACAACCTGGGCCCGGAAGGCATAAGGGTGTTCAAGAACATTGCAACGACTCCACTACAAGCAGTTGACGCAGATGTCTTCACACAGGCCCTAGATGACCTAGACACCCATTACCGCCCGGCTGTTTGCGTCTCCATGGATAGGTTTAACTTTCAGCAAAGGAAACAAGGCGACGGAGAGTCAGTTGACGACTATGTGGCAGCCCTGAGGAGACTAGCAGTCACGTGCAAGTACGGGGCACTGGAAGAAGACTTTATCAAGGGCCAGATAGTAATGCACACCACCAACAGGAATGTGCAGGACAAGCTATGGGCTCATGGTGAGGCAATTAAAAGAAGTAATTGCAATGGTGAAAAAAGCTGAACTCTCCAAACGATGCGCAGAAGCCGCGAAAAAAGAGAGTGCGTAAAGAGTCGTGGTTAACAAGATTGATGACGCGGAACCATTGAGTAGACACAAAATGGCACCGGGAGACAACCGCGGAACCAGCAAATGGGCGGGAAGAGCGGGACAAGCAGGGAAGCAGCCCTCATTCACCAAATCAACGTGCTATAGGTGTGGAAGTGCAAACCACGCAGCTCACGATAAACGCTGCCCCGTTTTTCGTGCAAAGTGCATGTTCTGCAGCCTGATAGGCCACTACGAGAAAGTGTGTCGGAGGAAAGAGAAGAAAACGATGGTGAAATACATAGCGCACCATCAGCAGGACTAACGCGCCGAGGAGGAGTCAGACGAAGACGACAGAGTGTTGTGCATCGAGGAGCAAGTTCTGGGCATCGACACTCAGCGTTCTGACAAACCGAGAGCAGACATGTTAATAGGAGGAGTCAAAATCAGAATTGCGATTGACTCTGGATCCCCGTACACCATTGTGCAGAGATCGGTGTGGGAAGGGGAATTCAGACCGAGCCTGGGCCCACAGCTAAACCCGCCAGACATCAGACCAGTGTCGTACACGAGCAACCTGATCCCCATAGTGGGATACCGGAGCCTGAAGTTCGAATTCAGGGGGAGAACAGCCACATGTAAGCTATACGTAGCTGAGAAGGGCCCCTCCGTTCTGGGATGGAGAGACCAGGGAGACTTGGGGATCAAGCTAGACCCAGGAGGCAAAGAACAGGTGCTGCTAACAGATAGTGAGCAATGGCCAGACCTGGAAAGGGTGAGAAGAGAATTTCCCAACGTCTTCGGTGGCAAACTGGGCAAACTGGAGAAGTTCATGCATAAAATCGTGCTCAGAGAAGACTCCCGGCCAGTATCACACAAGGTCCGCAATGTGCCCATTGCAGTGAGAGAAGCGGTCCAGCAAGAACTGTCTCGACTGGAAGAGCAAGGGATCATTGAGCCGATCGACAGCTCAGAGTGATTGGCTCCCTTGGTGGTCGCCAGGAAGCCCAATGGCAAGGTGCGCCTATGTGTGGACTTGCGCGAGCTGAATAAATGCTTGGTGGTGGAGAAGTTTCCCCTTCCTAGGATAGAAGAAATGTTGGCGGGAACCAGGGGAGTGAAATGGTTCTCCACAGTTGACCTCACGTCAGCATACCACCAGATCGACCTACACCCGTCCAGCAGGAAACTGACGTATTTCATCACCCCCTATGGTTGTTATCAATTCCGCAGGATGCCCTTTGGTCTGGCGTCTGCCGCGGCGGTATTCCAAAAGCTCATGCATCGCCTATTCAAAGATGTCAAAGGCATCCAGTACTTCCAGGACGACATCCTGGTAATGGGGATGGATCGTAAAGACCACGATACCAAGCTGGACAAAGTACTGAGCGTCCTACAGGAAAAAGGGCTCACGGCGGAATGGAAGAAGTGCAGATTCGGAATGACGTCCGTCACCTACCTGGGGCACGAAATAAGCGGACAAGGGATCACGCCCAAGAAAGACAATGTGAGAGCAATCTGCGAGTCCAGAGCCCCTAACAGCAAGAATGAAGTACGGTCATTCCTAGGAATGGCCGAGTACTACAGCAAATTCGTCCAACATTTTGCTATGAAAACGCACAGATTACGGCAACTGATAAGAGACAAGGCGTCATTCCAGTGGGATGACGAGGCTCAGAGGGAGTTCGAGGAACTGAAGGAGAACATCAGCCAGGCCGTACCATTGCATGGACATGACCCAGCAGGAGTCACCATTCTCACCACGGACGCCAGCGAAAAAGGTCTGGGTGCAGTCCTCGCCCAACCGAGAGAAATCAACACGGTTGAAACACTCAGCTTTGCATCCAGAGCACTGTCACACACTGAACAGAAGTTCAGCATAATAGAGAAAGAGATGCTAGCTGTTGTGTGGGCCATGGGAAAGTTCCGGCAGTTCCTGTGGGGAACGAGGTTTCGCCTACAAACTGACCACAAGCCACTAGTCAAGGTGCTTACCTCGAGTGGGCATGCCACGGCCACCCCGCGGATTGCTAAGATGACTCTCAAACTATTAGAGTACACGTACGATGTAGAGTACATCCCGGGGACACGCAACAGAGTGGCGGACTATCTCAGCAGGGCCTCAGCCATGGAGGATGCACCCACACTTGCAGAGGAGAATGAAGAAATGGTAGCAGTAATGGAAGACATGGAGAAAGCGATCAGCACACAAGAATAGGCACACGCATATAGAAAAGATGAGACCTTGGAAGAGATCAAGAGGTACCTTGTCAATGGGTGGCCTGAAAAGAAAAGGCTAAAGGAGGTGCCCAGGAAACTGTACGAAGTGAGAGAGGAGTTATCCATGAGTGACTCAGGAACATTTCGGTATCGCGGGGACAAGGTGGTGCCCCCAGAAGAGCTGATCCCTACATTGCTGAACCAATTGCATGAAGGTCACCTCGGCATTGTGAAGACCAAGTCGAGGGTGAAGCAGATGTACTGGTGGCCAGGAATGGACATCATGATCGAGAGACATGTCAGGGATTGCAACCAATGCCAGGAGTCAGACAAGGTGCTCAAACCCTTGAGGCCGGCGTTGGGCAGTTTTGAACAACCCCGTGATCCATGGGAAGATCTAGCTGTCGACATACTCGGGCTGATACTCGATGGACAAGGAGCGGCCAAGTACTTGTGTGTACTGGTGGACAAGTATTCCAAATGGCCAGAGGTGCATGTGCAGGAAGAAAGGGACTCTGATGTAGTCATAAAATTCCTCACGTCGGTGTTCCTAAGGGAAAGCATCCCGAGGACTATATTGACAGACAATGGCCCGCAATTCACATCCGATAAGTGGCACAGATACACAGAGAGGAACGGAATCAGGTCCAAACACACCTCAGTGTATCATCCAGCCAGCAAAGGACGGGTGGAAAGGTTTAACCGAGTTCTGATGGGGTCAATTCAAGCTGCCATAATGCAAGGAAAAGACTGGGAAGCAGAAATTCAAAGAATGCTGTGGGCGTATAGAATTACTCCCACTGCAACAGGGTACAGTCCCTTCCAGGTCCTTAGAGGCAGGCATCCGTTCACGAAGGACAATGTAGTATGGAGAGAAAAACGGTCACCAGTAAGTGGTCGCCTGCCGTAGTCCAGCACACTTGGAGAAGGCCCAAAGAGTGTACACAGACCACTACAATCGGAGAAAGAGAGTGAAGGACTCGACGTTGGAAAAAGGGGAATGGGTGAGAGTTAAACAAGCAGTACTGAGGAAGAAGGGAGAAAGTAAATACAGCCCACCCCTACAAGTGGAGGAAGTGTACAGCAGAGCAGCCCTCCTTAGCGACGGAAAGGTGTGGTCTCAGGATCGCATGGCTAAGATAAATAAGATTTTGCAATGGCCAGAGGAGAAAGGTAACTGCACGTCTGGTCAAAGACAAGAAGGAGGAACTGAAGAAAGAGAGTCAGTTGACGAAAGTCTGGGAGGCAGAGATACGTGCATGAAAAGTGAAGAACTGGTTGAGACAAGTGTGATGGAAACACCAGCAAAGGAAGAGTCGACACCCGGGAGATTGGGACATGGTCAAGGAAGAGAAAAGGTAGAGAGCCCCGCTCCTGAGGTTGTCCATAGAGCCTCCACTTCGGTAAGACGCACGCCCGCTGGGAGAATGATAGTCAGACCTTCACACCTCAGAGACTTTGAGTGAGAGAACGATGAACATTGAACTGGAAATGTCCGTTGTGTAAAAGGAGGAGATATGTGGTGTTAGAGTTCTAGATGCAGCCAGCTTGCGTGTGACGTAACACGAGCCGGCAGAGAACGCGGGACTGCGCATGCGCGAACGGCGGTTCGCGCGAGTGAGAGCCCGGCAGAGCGCGATCCTTACCAGATGCCCGGCGCTCTTCCCTAGATAAATATTGTATTAATAAAAGAGCATTTCCCTCTATACCTGCTTCGGAGTGATCATTTGGGAGGGAGCTTGTGCACCTCTACAAGATGTTACAAAGTATTTCCCATTCTATCCTATGGGACAGATAGCCTTTCAATAGTGAATAACGAAATTGGCAGTATTTCACTATCAGGACATCTCACACACACCAGTACATGTCCTACCTTTCAAATACACTGCACTCTACCCATGGGGGTCCTTGGGCCTACCATAGTGGTATTTTACATGTAGGGCAAGGGAAAGTTTGGGTCTGGCAAGTGGGTGCACTTGCCGAGTCGGCATGGCAGTTAACAAACTGCGCACAGACACTGCAGTGGCAAGTCTGAGATACCTTTTCAGGGCTACTAATGCGGGTGGCACAATTAGTGTTGCAGGCCTTTGTTGTAGCATTTGATTTACAGGCCCTGGCACACTCAGTGCACTTTACTAGGGACTTACCAGTAAATCAAATATGCCAAACAATTTTAAAAACAATTTAAACAGAGAGCACTTGCACTTTGACACTGATCTGCTGTGGCAAAGTGCCCAATGCATCTAAGCCAGCAAAAACGAAATCCAGCACAGCATCAAAAATACAGGAGGTAGAGGAAACCACTCCAAAGATGCCAAGTCTAACAGCAAGTATCACAGCGTCCCTATAAATTATATGTATATCCCACTAAGCAAGGGCATGAAAGAGTACAAGAATTAGTGCAGGGTCTGCTGCTCAAATGTAAATATAGATATTAGCCAATAATATTATCATAATGATATTCCTTGATAATTGAGGGCTGCATATCTTTTAAATGCAGCGTCAATATAGGTTGATAAAATAGTCAAATAATCATTACATTTTCTAGATGTGGTTTCAGTTGTGCGGATCAGAGGAACAATACTGCATTATTGTGAAACAGAACAATAACCTAGTGGATTCCCTTTAATGAAACACAAATTCCCAAACAAAAAGCTCTGTTGAGACCTGAATGATGGAAGCCAGTCTGAGAAGCGGTCTGAGAGATAGTCTTCCTTTTCATCTTGAAGCGGAGCTAAGATTTTTTTTATGTACCAACACACTGGTTTTGAGTTGTGTTTCATGCGTTCTTGGCCAGGTAAGAATGTGTCTTTCAAATATTGCTTGAATCTCGGTTGCATGCTCAGTCCGGCCAGGAGAGGATGTGGCGTTAGGGCCAGTGCTGCCGACTTTGGCTGGGAAAACCAGGTTTGAGTTTCGGTGTCGGCTGAATATCCTGTGATTCTGGGCAAATCTATTAATTGCCCACCCTACCTAAAAGAACAAGCATTTGAAATGCAATATGGCTCACACTTGTTTTTAGAGTTAGAGCTATTGACGTTGTAATGGAAATGTTTTTTACTTAGGTGTTTTGGTGTGGAGTGGATGCAGATCATGGTAATTGTATGTTTTGCAATCAATGTAATAGGAAGCGCGTTGATGTTTGGATCTGGTGTATGGAGCATGACAGCTGCAATGTGCTGCAGTGCAGCCATCAGATGTTCGAAACCGAGATTGATAAATGAGTTATAGAATTAGGTAGGAATAGCACAATGTATTAATCTGAAAAAGGCCATTAAACGCGGCAATGATGAACTGAACTCTAATTGATACAAATAGGGCAATGTAGAAAAGCACGACCAGAAGAATGGCTGAAAAGACTGTGGGCTTAAAAAGGCCCCAGAAGAGGAGGAAGCAAATTGAATGGATTAGAGGTAGGAGAAAATAGAGAACGTGATCAAGATGCTGCAATGACGGCGGTAGAAAGAATCCTGAGGTGACAGCTGAGTGCTCCGGGGGTTAATAACTGCCCAAAATGTGCGCAAATGAGATTCCGCTTATAAACAAAAACACAGAGGGAGGGATGGATTTGTGTCACTTGAAGAGGTAGGGGTGCATCTAGTGGCAAACTGCTGCGCATACAAAGGGAGGAAGGTAGGGGATGATGCAAGAAATCAGTGGTATTGTATCAGAGTGGAAAAGGCGAGTGAAAAATTAGTGTGGTCCAGCAGGAGATCAGTGGAAGAGAGGCTGAGCGGAGCCTTTACAGAGAGGGGAGCATAGAGGTCAGGAGAGTTTAGAGGCAGGGAGGTTGAGAGGAAAGGCAGGCTTGGAGAGAGAGCAAACACAAGCAAGAAGTAGCGACCTTGGAGGGGTGTTGGAGCGGGCACGCACTGTTGAGGGAGGGGTGAGGTGCTGTGGGGAAGGGCATAGGGAGATTAAGAGTGGCACAGCATGCGGCCAAAAATGAAGTGCCCACAAAGGTTTCATGGCAGGAACATGAGCAGAGGCAGGCCAACCTAAAAAAAGATGCACTTTAACATTGAGAAATAACATGAAGAGTAAAAGCACTTGTAACAGGGGCAGTACGCATGGGAGTGTCGTGTAGTTCCTACTAATCTGTAGGATCTGCATATTGTTTGACCAACATAAACTAGGGGCTTGGTGTCAAGACTGATTGCAGACACCCCACAGGATATGTTGGCCTGTAGACCAGCTAGCTCACAGTGTCACCATAAGCCAGCCAAACTAATCAGTGAGCAAATGGTTTCTGGCAACCACTGAAAATGACAACCGGGACCCCTCAGGGATCGTGGAAACATTACAGAACTTTTCACTCAGTCGCTCGTGCTCAATTATTCTCAGAGAAATATACAGAGAATACACAGTGGGACGTTTACAATAATATTTATTGAATCAATGTTATTCTTGCATAAAATACATGTTATGTTATGTTATGTTATTTATGGGTCTTATATAGCGCAACGGCTACTCCAAAGGAGTGTCCCGGCGCTTTGAGCTCCAGACCCAGAAAGGAGACTGAAAAACATAACAAAGGAAACAGAGAATAAGGAAGGAGGCGCTCTAACCAGAGAATAGCCAAGTCTTTAGACCCTTTCTAAAGGCAAGCAGATTGGATGTGGACCGTAAAGACAGCGGTAGAGAATTCCACAACTGAGGGGCCAGGAATCTGAAGGACCGACCGCCTACACGGGCCTTCTTGATACGGGGAACTACAGCAAGTGCCAATGACTCTGATCTTAAAGATCGTGTCGGCCGGTAAAAATCCAGCCTCTTCTGTAGGTATTTTGCACCAGTGGCGTGGAGGGCTTTGTGGGCTAATGTCAAAGCCTTAAACATTATCCTCTTCCGTATTGGGAGCCAATGGAGAGACTGCAGCAGGTTTGAAGCACTGGCTCGACGATGCAGACCAAAAATAGCTCGAGCTGAAGCATTCTGGGTCACCTGCATTCGCTGTAAGAGATATTCTGGAAGACCCAGATACAGAATGTTAGCATAATCCAATCTGGATCCGACAAGGGCCTGTACAGTTATTCTCCGATGTTCCTCAGAAAGCAAAGGAAAAAACTTTCGAAGCATCCTGAGGATGCCGAAACACGTCCCTGTGAGGGTGGACACCTGGGATTTGAGCGTAAGCCCATTGTCAATTTTAATTCCCAGGTTCTTAGCCCATTTAGAGGACTGGGCTGGAGGGAACATGTCAGCAGGCCACCAACCATGCCAGTCTGGTTCCGATGGGCATCCGAAAAAAAGTATCTCGGATTTATCCGAGTTGCACTTGAGGCTGTTCAGTTGGAACCAGTTAAAAACAGCCCCAAGGCACTCTCGGATACTTTCCCCATCGAAATCTTCGCTCTTGCGGCAGGTGAAAAGAAGCTGGGTGTCGTCAGCATATGATACGATCTGGGCCCCGTAGGCCTCCACCAATGTCGCCAGAGGGGTCATAAGGATGTTGAAGAGAGTAGGGCTCAATACTGAGCCCTGGGGTACTCCAACTCCCAATGGCGGCATTTCGGCAGATCCAGGAGAGGCCCAGACCGTTTGTCGGCGGTTGGCTAAGAAGGAACAAAAGCAGTTGAGCACCGTCCCCCCTAGACCGATGTCATGTAGTCTTGTGAGGAGATCCTCATGGGGAACGGTGTCAAAAGCCGCCGACAAGTCTAACATAACTAACATCACCCTGCCTCCAGTGTCCAGCACCTCCTTCACAATCTCTGAGACTTCCTAAAGCGCCGTCTCGGTACTTAGGTTGGATCTGAAGCCCGATTGAGATGCATGAAGAAGCTCATTCGACTCCAGGAAGTTGGAGAGCACGCTGTGGACATGTTTCTCCAAGATTTTAGTAAGTGCTGGAAGGAGCGAAATCGGTCTATAGTTAGACGGGACTTCTGGGGCGAGGTTGGGCTTTTTAAGGAGAGGAATAACCATGGCCTGTTTCCAGGAGTGTGGCAGGACTCCCTGACTCAGGGAAAGATTAAGAATTGGATTGGCTATAGGATTGACAACATCTGCCATTCTAGCCAGAAATTTCGCCAGACAGGGATCGCATGGTGAGCCAGATTTAAGATTCCTCATCAATGCTAAAGATGAGGTTATCGTAAGAGGCGGGAAGTCCAGCAGGACAGGGCCAGAAGTAGGCAGGTGGGCTATCTGTACTGCAATGATTAGTAGACAAAAGCAGATAACCATGACGCATTATCCCACGCAACATTATTGCGGTAAAGTTCAGGAGCTGGGTCTTACGCCCACTCCTGTGCGTATTAATTTTGACTGATGGTGGGTAAAATGACTTCTTCCCCCATTGGGCAATCCATTATAAAATCAAGTGGTCAATCCTTTTCGGCCAAAAGAATATCGTCACCATATGTGAAGTTCTCCTAAAAGAGACTTTTCTAGCCTGGGTATGTGCCCCTCCATTTGGAGCGTTATTTCATATAAACGGTGTACAACACTTACCCTTATTTGAAGTCTTTCCACCGTGATATTCTCAATCAGCGCTACTACCCCCTGATAATCCATCACGTTCTTGCGAGCTATTGTGACTCTTGTCGAGCTGTCCAGCATCGTCACTGACCATTCCTCATTCAGAAGCAGAGTCCTCAGTAGCCTGGGTATTCCTAATTGTAATCCCAGCTACCTTTTCTTTTTAAAATGTGGTTTAGAAATCTTTTGTTTGTCTTCCTGTTTAATGATGTAGTCTGAAGTTCGATGTGTCGCCTTTTTCGGCTAGACTCACTCTTCCGATGTGTGCTCTGATCGTCCTTCTCTCTCTGAACGCTTTTCAGATGTCACCTGAAAGGAACTAGATGAACGTCTATCAGTATCCCAATACCTGTCAGGTTTTCTAATATTGTCACTGTTTCTCAAATTGTATTTTCTCTCGGTGTGCTCCTGTTGATGAGACCCACCCTGTGACTGTGTTTTGTTATGTTTATTGCCCATTTCTTCTTTGAAGAATCAGGCGCTTGCTTAGTTATCCTTTTCAGAATTGCTCTTAACTATTGGTTTCCCAGGTCTGGCTCCCAGATCATCTCTACCAAGGAAAGCATATGTATCCTCGTTAATCTTAGGCAATTCTCGTTCCTGCTGTGCAGGAGTGAATTCTCTCAGGCGTTGAGGTATTGCCACCGCTGCTGCCCCCCTTTTTATGTTACTCAACAAAATGGCCAATACTTGGGCAAAATGGCCATCCATTTAATCCCCAGTTTCATCCCAAAGGGTAAAAACTAAATACTGACACCGGGGGCGGGGGGTGAGAGTATTGTCATTGCAGGTACCGCGAGCCTGTGGAACTCTCTACCACTTGCACTTCAGAAGGAAAGCAATCTCCTGGTGTTTACCAAACTGTTAAAAACCTAGCTGTTGGGGGGGGAGGGGGAGGGGGGGTGTGTTGGAGTTTTTGTGCTGCTGTTCGCATATGTATAAAATGTTCACCATTAGCTGTCCTGGAACACTGGGAACCCGACCCTAGCGGAGTCCCTCGAAGGGTGGGGCGGGCTTGGAGGCCGTGATTACCTGCCATGCACAGAGGTACGGTGCTGCACCTGGGCACCCGGACTTTCATCCTC
Source organism: Lissotriton vulgaris (assembly GCF_964263255.1). Taxonomy (NCBI): domain Eukaryota; kingdom Metazoa; phylum Chordata; class Amphibia; order Caudata; family Salamandridae; genus Lissotriton; species Lissotriton vulgaris. The sequence goes on from NC_141688.1 coordinate 87,978,119, forward strand.
CTGGACTCTGCTGAGACTCGACTCTGGCGGCCTACGCATGGATTGCTATAGACTTACAGGGCATGGGCCAGAGGCGGCTAGCGTCGTGGAGATGTAACGACCCCCTCCCCCTTAGGTATGCTGGGAATAGGATGCTTCTTGACTAATGGGCCCCTGCGTGGGCAATGTGGCGAGTTGTGCCCTGTGATTTTTTTTGCATGTGAACAACAATAAAATCTGTTTACAAAAAAATAAAAACCTGGCTGTTCAACAACTAACCTGCGCTCAAATCCAGCTGTCCCATTCGTGGGTAGTCTGTCTGCAGTTCCGCCGCGCCTAGACATCCTCGGGTATTAGTGAGCATTACAAATTAAAATTTTATTTAATTTCAGATCTAAGGCAGGTTCTGCCCAGTACTCATTCTGAACCTGTTTCAGTACATCTGATATGACAGCTATTGTCATGTGTTTAGGTATATACAGCAGCGAAGACTGCACCTTGTTATGAAGAAACTCTCAAGACTGGAGGTTGATTCAAGTCGTTTAATGAAGAGAGAAGGAAACTGGCATCCAAGACCCTCGACGATCCAACAGAAACTGCCAGAGGTAGAGTCTTGTAAGCCTCACATTCTAGAGTAGAGAACACAGGGCATTCTACACTGAGGTAAGAGGGAAGGGCCCGAGGATAAAGGTAAGTAAAGAAAAGGAACAACATAACACATCCTCTTCCCTAATGCAAGAAATTAAAGGAAAACACAAAAAGGCATAGAAGAAAAAGGGCAGAATATTTCTTCTAAGAAGTAACATAATCTTGTAAGTAAGCAGGAGGTCTGCGTACCCTGCTGACGGAATCAGTTGAACCCACAGGTTCCTCACAACCCAAATTCAGGGGTGGTACACCAAAGCTTGAAGAAGAAGTGCTAGGATCCTGAGAAACAGCCTCAGAAGGAGACACATCAGGAGGAACAAGGCAGGAACCAGAAACACCACTCATCTCCCTCCCCACAACAATACTGTCTTTATCAGGAATGAACAAAGCACCCGAAGACTCATCATCAGAAGAACAGTCCACACAAGGACCCACCCTTACCAAATCACCCTTTCTCTGGTAAAGAGCAATTCTGCGCAAATTCCACTTTCGACCACCCTCAACAACCACATAATGCTTAGCAACTTTGATGATGCGGCAAGGAGCAGAAAATTTACTTAAACCAGCCTTAACCCTGCCAGATTTGATTTTAATCCAATCACCAACTTGGAACTTAGAAACGAAGAAATCTTCAGGAGAAGAACCGTCAGAAACAACCCAATCTTTGAGCCAAGAAGGGACCTCTTTAGAACCGGGTACATGGCCTCTCATGCTAATAAAAGGAGAAACATGAGTAACACTATGTTCAGTGGAGCGGTAGGCCCACAACATTTCATTAATCATCTGAATGGGAGACTGCCTGTTGGCAACAGCTAATTGTAAGGTACCCTTAACCAATCTATTGGCCCTTTCCACAATGCCATTCCCCATAGGGTTGTACAATGAAGTGCATGAATGCTTAACACCCCAACGCTCTAGAAAACAACGCATCTCACCAGATGTCAATTGTGTCCCATTGTCAGTCAACAACGAATGCGGAACACCTTCTTCAAAGAAAACTTGCTCCAAAACATGGATGGTAGAAGAGGTGGAAATTTCTCTGACAAACTTGACAATAAGCCAACGAGAATGCACATCCACAATGAGAACAGCAAAGCGAAAATCTAAAGAAAGTTCTGACAAGGGTCCAATGAAATCCAGACAAATAAGATGCCAGGGTACACCAGGATCGGGGATGTGACCAAAATTCTTTTGAGCACCAACTCTGAATCTTTTTTCACTGTCTCTGCATAACAAACACCCCTCAACCCAACCACGAATCTGGTCATCCATGGCAGGCCACCAAAAATCTTGAATAAAGCAAAGGTGTGCAGATCACCGTGAAAGTGCTGCAGGGATGAGACAAATCCAAAGATAAAAATACCTTAAATGTTTAAAATCCAAGAAGACAAAATAGCTTGACACGAAGGATAAGCGTAAACAGCTCCGAAACCTTGAGGTAACGTACAAGACCAATCCAAAATGGCCGCACGTAACGTGAAGTGACGAAACACGTACATGTACGTAAACAAAGCACGCAAACACTGCCCTGTGCGTTTCACAGTGAAGCGTTACAGTAACGTAGAGTCGATGACGTTACACAGTGACGGTTGGCTTGCGCTCGAGCGGGGGAGCTCAGCGAGCGGATCTCATAAAGAAATACCTCCAAAATGACAAAAAGGAACAGTACCTTGTGGAGGGAAAACGGAGATCAAAGTCAAACCGCAGAAGTGTTGTAATCCAGAGGAAAAGCCCAAAGAATAACGGAAACTGGAGTTCATGCGTGCAGCGCAGGGATACCAAAATCTTCTCTCGGTAATCAGGATACGCCGAGGAGAACCAAGCGTCGCCAAAATTGTTATGAAGAAACTCTCAAGACTGGAGGTTGATTCAAGTCGTTTAATGAAGAGAGAAGGAAACTGGCATCCAAGACCCTCGACGATCCAACAGAAACTGCCAGAGGTCGAGTCTTGTAAACCTCACATTCTAGAGTAGAGAACACAGGAAATTCTACACTGAGGTAAGAGGGAAGGGCACGAGGATAAAGGTAAGTAAAGAAAAGGAACAACATAACTCAAGTGACACAATCTTCTATCTTGGGAGCCATCCCCATTGGTAAGCAAACTTTCAGTATTCTGTGTTTTTCCTGTGGACCCGTATGGGGGAAAATTGCTTTAAGCTGTGCTGTTTTTTGTGCTATCCAGAACGGGATTTTCTCCCGGCTGGTGGGAATCTTTCCCATAATGCCATTTAGGGTTTGTGGGCTAATACCTGTAGTAGCCACATGTAGTTGTGTAGCCTGAGCAGGCCTTGCGGGTTTAACTGTTAAGGTTCCCATTATGTATTGTGTAAGATTTCTGTACATTTTCCTTGCATTCCTGCTGCTGATAAAGCAACAATGTCTGGATGCGGTGTATATGAAGCTAAGGCCGGCCAGGTCTCTCCTCTGCTGGGCAGACAGAGTATTACTTGTTCTGTGGTATGGAGTAGGGTGCCTTTAAACCAATTAATGTGCTCTTGGTAATTTAATAGGACTTCTAAGTCCATGTATGGGAAATACTCAATAGGTGGTTCAACTTCAATGAATTCATAAAATAACCATGTGTGTGTGCATCTGCACTTAACCCAAGGATAGAATATCTCTGTTCTGAATTTTCTGTGTGAATCAGCCAAGAAGGTAACCTCTCCACCCATTGCTGGTAGTCCATATTGTAATAATTTCATGGTAACTGCCTGTTTGCAATTTTCTGAAATATTTAGAGCCACTACCTGCTCTTCAACATCCTCAGTTTGTTCGGTCATTGTTAGAGGGTTAGTATTTAGCTAGAATTTTATAGAGCTATGGTATGCACAATGTGGGAACTTCTACTCCTCCAAGCTTGATTAACCTACAGCCAATACAAAGGATATATCCACTCAGCTGAGGTGGATTTATTTCTGTTGCCACTATGGACGTTTCCGATTTAAATGTGAGTAGGGGTCTCTGAAAAAACACGACTGAACTACTCAGATTGACCATTAAAAACTAGCCTAACCCACTTTGGGCACCATGTCATGTAGTCCCTACTAATCCGAAGGATCTTTGCATTGTTTGCACAACATAAACTAGGGGCTTGATGTTAAGACTGATTCCAGATACCCCAGTATGATATGTTGGCCTATAAACCAGCTATCTCACAGTGCCACCGTAAGCCTCCCTAACCTATCAGAGAGAGAATGGTTTCTGGCAACCACTGAACATGACTCCTCAGGGATTTTGGAAACAGTACAGAACGTTTCGTTCAGTCACTCATGCTCACTTTTTCTCAGAGAAATATACAAGGAATACACAGTGGGACGTTTTCAATAAAATGTATTTAACCAACGTTATTCTTGCATAAAATATGTGTGCTACAATGATTAATAGACAGAAGCAGATAAACGTGATTACAAGCACCTATAGCGCAAATAGTAAATAGAGTTCTATCATGATGCTAAAACAATATATCTATGCAGGCATATAAAACAAGGCAGTAATGGAGTGTACTCCTACTATGCAAACCCTACTCTAAGTGTACCTAGAGTGCCTGTAGATGTAGAGCCAAGAATCCTCCCAAGGGACGGTCCAACCCCATTACCTGATGGGACAGAATGAAGGACCCTGACTGATCACAAACTGGACACCCCTCACGAGATGTCCGACCGCTGCGTGGTGATTTCTCAGCATGCATAACCTTGGTGTCAGCGGAAGTGCCTTCTCTGTTAACCTATCGGGATGCTTACCTTTTATAATAGAAAGCAGCCTTGTGTTGCGTGTATAGATTAGTGATGTTATGGATATGTAGATAGCCCTGTCGCTCCATGGATGAAGATATTGATGACATTTGTACATAGTGCGAAACAAGACCTTCTACCTGGTGTTCAGGATGTTGTGATAATGTGCAAGAGATATGTATGCAGTAGTCAGGGTCTATTGATTACAACAAAGAATATATCATAGAAACCTTTGCATTAATGAATTATTTAAGATTCCTTCTGTGCAGTACAAAACCATTTATTCAAACATTTTAGTGATCGGTGTACTTAGTATCACCGATCACTAAAATGTTTGACCCTGACCACTGCATACATATCTATCTTAACTGACCCAGGTCAGAGAGTTCTTAGGGTATACCCCGTTGCAAACTCACTAGTGATAATGTGCAAAGCAAGATGTGTAAACAAGTTTAGTTTTAGGGTATCTAATCCAACATTGTTGTGCACACAAATATGTGCAAAAGGTCACAGCTAAAAAAGTAATTTGTGAGGACAATGTAAGAAATAAGCTGCTTCGCTACATGGGCCTACCTTGGGAAAATAACAGGAGGATACAAAGGTACAAAAAGAGGGACTACTAAGCCTATTGACCAATCACAAGTTACCATTTACAAATGACATAAGAGGAAGCCAATTGAAAAGATGGACGGTGCTTAAGTACCCTATCCGAGACAAGCATGCCTCGTAGAGCAGCAAATGCGCTGCCCAGGCTTGACCTAAAAAACAGCTACGGTTGTTAGAATCCACATTGAACAAACCAACCTATTTGAAATACCCTTTATTCTGAAGAGCTTCTGAATAAGATTACTTGAAAGTAAATTACAAAACACAGATACAAAAATAGCAGTATAGACGGGGGGTAAAGCAAGTAATAAGCAGGTAAAAGACAGCTAAAAAGAGGGCAATGCAGCAAGGAAACTGGTAAAGCCACAACTCCTCAAGGGTGGGCTGCATCCAGATAATTATCCTGTGACCAAGTGCTGTTCGAAAAACTGCTACTTGGGGCGGTAGATATGAAATGGAACCTGACATATCTGGACACAGTTGAGATAGTCTTTGGTGGAAGTCCCTAAGCACACTAAAACAGCCAGCCTCAAGCACTGCACACGATGTGCAATTCTTAAATGTTAGTGACTATTCTTGTGTACTGGCAACTCAGAAACCCCTTACAGTGGAATGCTGAAAGGCATTAATGAAATTTGCAACCAAGTCAGCCATAAAAGGATGTTTACAATGGTCATGCTGCACTATAACAGGCATTTCTGCAGTACGCCAATATACAACCAAAGTTAACAAGCCAAGTAACAAAGCAAAAACAGCAAGGATGTAGAAAGGAAATTGTGCTTTTCTTGGCAATATTAAGTGATGCTAAAGCACCAGGGGGTTTTGTGCGGTCAGTAATTACTTACACATCTGAGACATATTGCAGATTTAGGAGCAAGATACTCGCGTGGTTAGCTTTGCCACTAGACGAAGGCCAAAAAAAATGTTTAAGGACAATACTTATGAATGGAAATTTCAGCACGTTAGTCTACGGTTCATTGGTAAACCCAAGACACTGAACATACCCAAAAGAAAGGCTTAAGTGTATCTTAAATGCGGACCTCATAATTAATTATACCTTCATAGCACCATATCTAAAAAACATATATTTCAATAGTCTGTGTAACAAATCAACACAAACTCTGTAAAAACGAGAGCGCAGACTTTCCTAGAACAATGTGTGAAAAGAATAACGGCGGACTCATTACACCAACAAGCTGCAATTTCTTTTCTTTTTTTTAATTTCAATATAGTTTTTTATTGTTTTTTACAACATATAATCATTGTACTTTTGATATATACATTTTTTAAACCACTGGTCAGGTGTAGGAGAGTATATAAATCACGGACATATTGCCATTTACTATGTGAAATTGTTATGGAGAAGTTTTTGTTTCTCTTCACTAATGCCCAGATGCATCAACCTTTTTAGGAAGTGCAAACGGTGCGATTCGCATAAATCGGCCTTTTGCACTTCCTAAATTGGTTACTGGGATGCATCAAGCATTTTTTGGAAATCGCTTTTTTTGCGAGTTCCAAAAAATGCGATTGCTGTTAAGGAATCGCACATTTGCGATTCCTTAACAGCAATGCATCATCCCCAAAACATTTGCGATTTCCAAAATTGCAAATGCAAATTACCACGAAGTTGAACTTCGTGGTAATTTGCAAAAATGTTTAAAAACGCATGAAAATGCATTTTTTAAACGTGTACGTTACAGGCACACATGTCCTTAGGACATGTGTGTATGTAACTCACATGTAAAAGTGCATTTCATGAGTGCAGGGGGGGGGGGTCCTTTGGACCCCCCTCTCCACCCTTGAAAGGCTTTGATGCATTCCGAATTGAAATTGCGAATTCGCAATTCCCATTCATTCCTATGGGCATTTCAGCCCATAGGAATGAATGGGAATATCGGATTCGCTATTTGGAACTCGCAATTTTATTGGAATTGCGATTTTTACCGAATTCCAATAAAATTGCGAATTTAATGATGCATTGCCATTTGCGAATCCTTAATTGCGATTCCTTATTTTTCGCAATTAAGGAATCGCAAATGACAACGTTGATGCATCTAGGGGTAAGTGCTTAAGGAGCACCAGTGTGTGGAGGCATCTCCATAGAAAGTGTATAGCAACTTATTAAATGCTGCTTGCAAAGCGCCTCCAAACATCACAGCAATGTGATCTAGATACTACACTTCTGGCCTGCACTGCAAGAGTACCAAATTAGTCTTTCATGTGCGCGGCAGTGTGAAAAAGACCTGGTGCGGTTCAAATCCTATCTGCAGTATACTAAGATTGAACCTTCCATGGAAAGCCGACATATCAGTTGCACAATAGAATAGTTTGGTTGCCAGTATGCACAACAGAGGTGCTGATTGTATAAGGATCCTGTTTAGTAGCATCAGTTAACAAGCAACAGTATACAGCTTCAGCTGTTTTTTTGTTTTGTGCGAGGTATCCTTTAGTAGGTCCTGAATAAAGTTAAAATCCACCGGTATAATTATAGGGCCCTCTGCTGTCATTGCAGACTCGTTAATCTACATAATTGATTTGGGCTCTTCCACTACCGGGGCATAGCAATTCACTAAATTGAAGGGATTACCGTTTACCCTGGCTACAATCCAAAACCACATGCCAGTGGGATCCCTCTGAACTTGAATATCCTCCCAGTCAACACCTTGCTCAAAATAGATTGCCAACCCCTTACCGCCAGCCCGGCTGAAGCAAAGTATGCTTTCCAGTAGGATTAAGGATTAAAAAGCTTCGGTCTGTAACTTTTTTTTTCTTTTTTTTTCCAGTAAAATTTTTTCGTTAAACCGACATACTTTTGCCTGTTGGACATCCCATTTACATTACACAATATTATTTGAACTTTAAGACCCATTGTCTCTATACCCTTTACCACTCGAACCCTCTTTTAAAAAAAAAAATCTCAACATTACATTGTCCCTTATGATTCTGCTCATTTTTCCTAACCTTGCTCCCCTACCCTATCTTTATTTGAGCTGTTCGTGTTTTAGCTTTCAGGGCCACAGCAGTATCCAAATTGCCCATTACGTTGGCCATTTTTAGATGCTTCCCCACTATGATGGAACGCAGATCGAATACACACCTCCCCAACTCCTGCCTTAAGCTAAATTAAAGCAGGAGTACCAACCAGAGACCCAAAACAAGGACACCATATAACTGTACCAACATTTGGCTAGAACCTAACCCCTGCTAAGAAATCTGGTGGCTCTCCCCTGATGAACCTTCAATGTTGTATTTATGCTGGGGAGGGCACACCAAGATAAGGCCTTTTTTGTATCCCTCCGCTGGGAACACAAGTCAGAAAATTAAAAAAAGATTCCTGGGACCAGAAGGGAATTGTTTTAACGTGGTTGATGCTTCTGCGTGGCCTAATATTCCCTTTTCAGTAAGCCACGCCACTGAGAGAGCCCACACACAAAGAAAATTAGCTCCAACATGGACTCCGCGGCTGGGGACTGTGCGCTGCTCTGGAAACTGGAGCCATCCGAACCACGCTCTCCTACTGTCCAGGGCTCCACACAACTCTTGGTACAGTTCCATCAGCCGTATTATTGGTTTGCCAGCAGCTCGTTGCTTGCAACACCGCTCCTCGGCTGCATCGCGTCTCAGGAACTCCGCAAACTAGGAAGTGGAAACTGGTGCCCCGCTACGAATTGTGGGGCGGAGAGGATCGATCCCCTAGTGGTGGAACATGTGGGATTGTCCGCCTCCCCTATAATAGATATGATGAAGCATGACCATCAATTGATAGACCCTTGGTATAGTTCTCATCCGGATCTATCGCAATATACTTGCTATTCCCATTGATTTCAAGCTGCTTCATGTATGGATTTCTTTCTTATCTCCCGGTCTCTTAACTGTCTAGGCTCAGAAATGTTGGCAAATTCATTTTCAGATCATACACTGGTGGGAATTGCGTTGGAGGTGGGGGTAATGATGAGAGAGAGATACAGCTGGAAGATCAATAGTTTAATTTTTTCTAATCAGGAATGGGTAATGAGTACGAAAAAGTTCATAGAAGAGTTTTTTCTGATTAATAAGGCTATTGCACAGTTTGGGGTGCTATTAAGGCAACAATGTGCAGCCAGATGGTGGCATTTAAGGCCTCACAAGCCAACATCAGGCTGGCTCATAAAGCCGAACTTCAATCTGCATTTGATACTGCTCCCCAGAAGAAGAACTGGTTTATGAAGACACCGATATCAGCGGACGTGCAGATGTCTCAAGCTAAGCTAGAGCTAAGGGACTTTTTTATTCTAAAGGAAATACAGAGTTCATGGTGGTATCAACAGCAGGTATATGAGGAAAGACAGATGGTAGGGAAATTCCTGGCGTGGTCAACCAGGGTCAGACAGGAAGCAGCATTAATTACTGAGTTGCAGAAACCAGGGACAGGTGGAATAGTCTCTGAAAATGACGAGATACCCAGCATTTTTCTGCAGTATTATAATAACTTTTTTGCAACTAAATACACAGCTTCAAATGAAATCATACATAATTATTTTCAGTCTATTGAAATGCCACAATTGACAAATACACCATTAGAGGGGCTGGAAGTAGGTATTATTCCATTAGATCTCCAACAGACTCTGGCCTCAATGACTTATGGAAAGGCTTGTGGCAATGACAGCCATCCACAGGAATTCTAAAAAACCTTTTCTAAAGAATGAACGCCCTTTTTGGCGGAATTTTTTTTTTCGTAAAAGAAGGGGGGGAGATTCCATCAATTTTTAAGGAATCAACAATTGTTAGCTTTATTGGAAGGATAAAACCCCTATGGATGTAAACTCTTATCGGCAGATTCGCTTTTTAAATGCTGGTCATACATTTTTGATGGAAATTTGGACTTTTCGCATCACCCCGGTAGCCCAGAAGGTAATTCATATGGATCAGACTGGGTTCGTGACTGGCAGGGTGATGTCATATAATGTTGGGTTTTCAATTCATGTGCTGGATTTTTTTAATGTAAATTTTGATAGTAGATGCTGAGAAAGCATTCAACCTGATTAATTAGGATGCTCTTCTTTATGGCCATGGGAGATTTGGCTTTCCTTCTCAGTTTTTTAGTATGCTTAGCAATATATATCAAGGGGCCTTCATAAAGGTATTTATAAATTTGAGTTTAGGAGGAACGGTAAAAATAAATAGGGGAACTCAACAGGGCTGTCCCTTGTCTCCTATATTATTTACATTTTTTTATCGAACTCCTGGCAGTGAGGATTAGAGCTAGCCTGGGTATAGTGCCATCGATAGTGGGAATGTCTAAGCTTAAACTTGTTGCTGATGACATAATATTTAACGTAAGACAGAAAGTTAAAATATTAGAACAACAATCGATTGGGGGATATAAAAGAAACCATAAAAAAACAGAATTGCTTTTATTGAATACCTTTCCTAATACTCTGTGATTATGAAAAAGATCAAAGACTTATTGGATTGATGGACCCTTTTTCGTCTAAGTATAATCTGGTGGGTCGCTTTGATGAAAATGTCTATTTTACCCTTGTTGAGTTTTCTTTTTACTAATGGACCTATTCAGATTTGGATAACTTATTTTAAAGAACTGGAGGCAATTTTTCAAAGCTTTATATGGAATCAAAAGGTCTTGAGAGTTAAAATTTCAGTGCTTCAGTTAGATATTAACAGGGCAAAATGGTACTCCTACAGATACGTACATATTATGAAGACTCTCATAGATTTATTAGTTTGGTCAATAGATGCAAGGGGTCTTTGGATTATATTTTTTTAAAGGATGGTGCAGAACGTCAGATCCCATATTCATAAAGACGGCCAAAATTTACGAGGTATAAAACACTGCAGGAATATTGTTGGAGACGTCAAGCTTTTTATTCTGTGAATGCTCGGTCTGCGGGATATGAATATTTGCAGCTTAGGGAATGCAAAGTTCTGGGCCTACAAATACAAAACAGCCAGTTAAGGTATTGGAATACAAATGGCTTTAAAGAACTGGGACAATTTTTGGTACGGGGAATTGTATAATTTGGCAGGACCTTCAAGCAAAGTGTGGGGATAGGTATAAGCTCTTTTTTTAAATATCAACAGATTGTGCACTTACTGAAAGTGTTCTCAGTCTAATCTAGTTTCCTCTCCGATAACGGACGCCCTATTTAGGTCAAAGCTAAGGGGGCTTGGCAACTGGTACAGACTATAGTGGACCAAGGGGAATGCCATCTGGTGAAAAGTTTTTTTTTAGAAAAGATCACCCTGACAACACAATATACTTTTTCGAGGTCGAAAGCCAGGCGATCTTGCAACTAGGCAAAGAGCCTTAAGACCTACAAACTTTAAAAAAATGTATTTTTTTAGTGCGCTGGATTACATATTACACTCCTAAGGCCCTCCAAAGATGTATCCATAGTTGGAGAATCATTGCCTTCATTGCCAACAGCTGGGGGGAGGCGACTGGGTACATACTTTTTTACCTGCCCAGTAGTTGAGGAGTTCTGGGAAAAAATATTTGCAATTCTAAGTTTAGGATTGAAAAGAAGGATTGATCCAGAGTTAGGTCTAGCACTTTTTGGCCTTCTCAGGCAGAGGCAGAAGTTGCCATTGGATAAAGAGAGCTGAATCATTTATCGCGATTGCCTCTCTTGTTGTTCGAGCTCTGATCCTGCCGAATTAGAACACAATTAGACTACCAACCTATCAAGGGTGGCAAAATAAGAGGAGCCGAACAAAGAAGTTTGAGGAGACTTTTACAAAAAGGTTAAGGGTACCAAAAGATTTGATGCAATATGGAAGTCTATGGAGGGAATAGAAATTGCAGCCATATAGGATTCGGTTAACATAATTCAATATTAGTTTTCAATAAGGATAGCTCTAAAATTAAATTTAAAAAAAGAAATTTCCTTTATTATTTTGGGATAATGCATCTATATGTATTTCAGAGGTAAAATTCCAGATTATGGTCTGCATGAATCTGCATGAATAGAATTAAGGAATCCGAAATGATGTACCTTACGCATTTAGCTGCTAAAAGAACTATTGTTTACAGGAATATAAAAATAAGTATATTCTATGCACATTGGCACTTTATCAAAAGATACTAATGTATTGAATTTTCCTTAAAATCTGATTAACATGGCTGCTAGGGTCTTTAAAACGTGTATCTTTTTTTTTCAGGCACCTTGTTAAAATGTCTTAATATTTTCCTGCCAGGATGCATTTATGTGTATGACTGGAGTTAACATCTAGATTAATGTCCATATGAACCTATGCCTTAATTAATGATTACTTTGCAGATGACGCTATGATTTGTTCATTGGTATATTATTGTTACCCTATGAATTTGCTCACCCAAAAAAAAAAACGTTAACTAGCGACAGCCTTCTCAGCAGTAACAGGTTGAAAACTTTCACATGACATTAGTCATAACATGCACCTCTGTTATCGTCGCCAGGTAGCATGCACTGAAACACTACAATCTATTTCGTTCAGTGGTGCAAATATCATAATTAGTAAGACATAACTGTCTGAGGGAGGATGTTGTGCAGTGGCCAGAGCTGCGAACTAGGGAGCTGGGGTTTCGGGTTTGTGCCTTGGTGTCACTTAACATCCTGTTTTTATGGGTAAATCACTCAATTTTAATCCCAGAATAGGTGCAAATGAGATTCAGCTCATGAACAAAAACACGGAGGTTTGGATTTGTGTCGATCAAAGAGGCAGAGTGCATCCAGTGGCAAACTGCTGCAGATACAAAGGGAGGAAGGGAAGGGAGTATGTACACAAATTAATCGGTGGTACGTGGAAAAAAGTGAGGGGAAAATGAGGGCGGGGGAGCATTGGAAGAGACTGAGGCATAGCGCAGTCTTTACAGAGGGAGGGCGCATAGAGGTCAGGAGAGTTTAAGGAAGGTTGAGAGGAAATGCAGGATTGAAGAGAGAGCATACGCAAGCCTGAAGCAACGACCTAGCAGGGGTGTTGGGGGAGGACGTGCACTGTTGTGGGAGGTTTGAGGTGCTGTTGGGAAGGGTACAGAGAGATTAAGAGCGGCACAGGGGCTGCGAAAAATGAGGCGCCACAAAGGTTTTGTGGCAGGAACATAAGCATGGGCAGGCCAACCTAAAAAAGAGTGCGCTTGAAGATTGAGAAATAGCATGAACTGTAACAGGACATGTACCAGGGGCAGTCTTCATTGGAGGATATGAAGGTCTATTGACTAATCACAGGCGGCCATTTATAAAAGACAGTAAGAAGAAGCCAATTGAAAATATGAGCAGTGCTTAAATCCCATATCCAGGAACAGCATGCCTCGCGTACGCTGGCCAGGCTTGACCTAAAAATGAATGTGACCTTGTGTAATGCAGCTGGAGCTGACGTAAACCGCTCCGATACTACAACTAAAAAGCCAGCGTCTTTGACTCCAGACACAGAACAATTCAAGAGTTCTGTTCTTCACTGCTGGTTCCCCAAAACTTCCTACCACAAACTGCATGCCTGGACTTGGTTGGGCTGCCAGATGCTTCATGAGCCCAGCTCAACCTATCTACCTCTTGCTATGCCTGGATTGCGGCCAGCTGGTTGCGGTCCACTCCTGTATACTGCATACAGGAAAAAGAATACTACATTAAACAAGAATATTAGCTCAGCCGGTTACTGCACCTGCTGGAGAGATTTGTGTACTTTATTAACCTGCACTGTCAGGTGTAAAAATCAACTTGGTCCACTCACTGATTCTAATAGAGTAGTAGCATATGTGATATAAGGTATTGTAACAGTATTAGACATGTTTCTGGCTCGAGCTGGCAGCTTTTTATCTGTCTGTTTTATGATGTTTGGCATCACATTGTGCCCGGCGTTATCACTGAAAAATGCCAAAGTACATATGTTCTTTTGTTCAGCAAACTTTAACAACCCTTCATGACTTTAAAGAGTACATTGCATCCTCTGCGTATGGATGAACACGGGCTTCTTCTGGTTAATAAATTAAGTTTATTCAGAGGCTAACCCAGAATATCTATACCCAAAACAGATCTCCTGCTAACTGTTGACGTAAGAATCCTAACGTCGCTCACAATGTTTTATTCTAGAATACCTATATTGCTTCTGGAGGTGAGCGACAATACACATGGTCCTTCTTCAAACAACAGCAAATAAACTTTTTCATAACAAGTAAACACAACAAAATTAAACATAAATACAATTCAAAAATATCATCGCTATGGTAAGATAAAGGAAACCTAATGAACAACTTAAGAAGATTTATTCTACCACGTAATCTTTAAATCTCACAGGACTCCTTACAAATTGTCCCAACTTGGAAACCCATTCTGACCCAAATTGATTTATGACTTGATTTGTCGTCATTCCACCCTTTATGGGACCCACCACAACCACCGTTGTCTTCATTGCTACCTACAGGTTGTTCTAGCAAATGATCAATGTAAGAATTTGACACTTGACCACTGCTAGAACTCATCCTACGGACATCCACATTCTCTGTTTTGCTGTGGGAGGATTCCTCTCCCTGGTCTTTCCACACACTCATACAAACATCCATTACAGAGTTTCCACTTACAAGTCAAGATAAATGACTAAAATGCTAAACTTTGGCATCACTCAACTGAACGTAGTAGGTGTAAATTTCCATCACTTGTACTGGCTCAGAAAACTTGCTCTGATCTGTGATTTGTCAACTGAATTACACACGACACAAGTACGCACTAACATCTCTATCTCTGAATCATGCATGACTGCTCTTTGATCCTCCTTTTGGTTTTAATAATCCCTAGTGAACCTTGCGATTGATTCTAATGATCGTAAACTTTGAAAGAGGGGGTCACTCTCCACCTTCTCAACATGAATCCAAACTCATCAATGTAAAATGTGTCCCTTTCCTCCCAGAATTTCTTAAGAGTTTTCACATACCCCAGTTTTATTTAGCCATCGTGATTTGAGGAAGTTCTGTATCGAAATCAACTGTTCATATATGTTATATCTCTTTTCACGTTCATCCTTAGATATAGCATTAGTCTCTGATAACAAACATTCAACACTCAATACAAGATCTGAACTTCTTTCAAAGGCAAGGCATTCCTGCTCAAAAACCTGCCTCATTATTCTTGACACCTGATGAATATTTTGCTATGTTATTATGGTCCAAAAGTGGTAAAGACATTTTTGTACTACAAGGAATGACCTTTTACATCCTTGCTGTGGTGAGAATCTTCATTAAGTTCATTAAGGGTTTGTGGTCAGTTCTCAGTTCAAACTCAGTAGCCCTACACAGATTACCTAAAATAATCTACACCCCCAGGACACAAAAGCCACCAGTTCCTTCTCAATGATTGAATAGGATTCTTCTGTTACAGTAAGGGATCTAGATGCGAATGTCAAGGTGACTTCTTTTCGACCTTTGTTAAAATGAGAGAGATCAGCACCCAAATAACAACGTCTGGCATCTCACTACAGTTCTACAAGTAGCATCAAAAGCATTCAAATGCATAACTCTACAAATCAGGGTGTGTGTGGCTGCATGTGTGAATACCTTACACACTGGGTTGGGTATGTCCAGATGTGGGTCCCGTGCTTGCTATGCCACTAGATTCAAGCTAGCCAGGCTGATATACACGAAAACTGGTCCCAGGATGCTTGTTTTTCCATCCAGGGAGTACCTGGCCTGGGGGTTCAGGCAGGACTTTTCCCATGGGGAGCAGGGTCAAGACTGATTTGCATATGGCTGGGTCCGAACTGGAATAGCGTGGCAAGCAAAGAAACAAAGGATTTAGGACCAGATCTGTGACTGGGGGGTGAATGTGTTGCAATATACCTTATACACTGGCAGGATGGTTATTGTCAGGCTAAGGGACCTATAGACTCGTCATAGGGCCTTGGCTGGCTTGGGCCCGGTGGTGCTGAAGACCCTGCATGAAACAGGCCTAGCTTGTGAGGTGGGGGCATGCACCCCGTGGCCTTTAGTACAATACCTACCTACCACCTATATCAGGGATCTTGACATCATGCAGATTCCTGGTAGGAGGCTTCTTGGGTCTTCATTTGGAGCTGAGGGGGTATGGTTGGCTGTGCCTCCCACTACCTTAGTGGGTGCCAGTGCAGGGAGAGTGACAGCTACAACTCCTGTTGTGCATTAAAATCATTAATTTTTGCCAATCATTTTAAAGTGTGACAGGAAGAGTGATAACTGTTACCAAATATCCCGGATTCTGCTTCCACACCGAGGAAGACGACAAGCTGCACCGGCCTTTGCTCTCCGGCCTCGGTGGGAGAGGCTGCTGCTGTGAGACCTGCTGGGGCATGACTGAACAGGAAACCTTAGTGCCATGAGACTAGGACAGTACTTGGGAATGGATATGGCTATGGATCTGAGGCTGAAGGGATCACGTAGCATCCCGGATGCCAGGATTCCTTCCTGGGAGAGTCTTGTGCTAAGCAAATACACATAACATATCATCCTGGCTGGTCTCATCCATGCCTGAGCCACCCAATTGACTGCAGGACCATACGGAAAAGGGATCTTTCATTGTTTTCCCCTTGTGCATGATACTGCCTCCAGGTCTCAAGTAAACATCTCATTTAGCTTTTCAGGGGCATAGGTATCAATTGTGCAGCAATTGCATTGGCACTGGAGCCCCTCTGTAACCCAGGCTGTTTCACTCTTCCTAGTTCCTAGTTTGCATTAGGGCCAAGGGCACGCTTGCTAGGTCACTATTGCTTCTTGAGTGTTGTTTGAAGCTGGAGCAGCATAAACAGTCTGGAAGTCTGACAAATCAGAAAGTCAAAGATAGAGTCTATTGCTTCTGTTAACTGAGGGCACCTACCTGTTTTGTGATATTTCCAAATTATGTTCTTCTACCTGGTAGGCAAATCACCTAAAAAATAAATTAATTCTATTAGGCTGCCAGAACTGGCTTTCTATGAAAAGAATTGTTTGGAGTACCAACATTCAGGAGGAATAATGGATAAAAAGATGCTGGTTAATTCGGCCAGTGCAAGGGGTAGGAACCAAAGATTGGAGAAAGCCAGTGACAGCAAGGATATGCAGAAAAAGACTAGGGGCCAGATGTGCGACCATGACAATTTGCGACTCACAAATTGTGCCCAATTGCAAGTCGCAAAATGTTATGTACAACAGTATCTGAGACACTGTTTGTGCTTCCCAATAGGGTCGCAAATTGCATGCCTCATAAATATTCATGAGACACTCGCAATTTGCAACCCCTTTAGGGATGGCTGCCCTCCCTGAGATGGTGGCCAGCTGGGCTCAGCAGACCACCATGTCTGGGTCTGCTTTTAAAAAAGGCTGTTTTTAAAAAAAATGCAGCCCGTTTTCCTTAAAGGAAAACAAAATGCATTTTTTTTTTTTTAAATGAAACGTTTTTGTTTAATTTTTTAGGGGCAGGTAGGGGTCTCTGGGACCACTGCCTGACCCTAAAAATACTTTCCCCTCCATTTGGGGGACCCCTTCCCATTTGCAAGTGCATTACCACCCTCTTGAAGAGGACACTAAAATGCGAGTGTTTTGCGACCGCAATTGCGGTTGCAGAACATTCATACATGGGGTAGACAGATGCTATTAGGAAGGGAAACCCTTTAAGCATCCCTTCCTAATATTGAGTTTCAATTCCTGTTTAGCGAGTCACATAAAAATTGTGACTTGCTAAATAGGGATTGTACATGGCCCTATTCGTTTTTGCATGCGCAAATGGGTCGCTAACCCGTTTGCGCATGCAATTTAGGGTCGTACATCTGGCCCTAGAAGTAGCTAAGTGGATGGTGCTAAGTAAAAGGCTGATGTAGGAAATCTGTCTTTTATACGTGGTTACCCTGTTTTTTTTGCCTCTTTTTGCTGGACCGTATCTTTTTGCTGTTTATAGACCTATGTGCATTTAACGTCTGCTAACCAGTAGTAAAGTGCCTATGCTCTCCTTTAAACATGGTGGAATTCGCTACACGCAATTAGTTGTGTTACAGTCCATTAGCTGGCAGATACCTGCCTCCTTTGCATATGATCACCCAGGCCAGTTTGACGAATTTGGTGATTGGCTCACTCTACGCCCCCTCCTCCCTTTATCAGATCAGTTACCTCCCCATTCACTCCGACCCCTCCTTCGACCACACTCCCTCCCCTGCCTCCCTCAATGTCCCTTTCCGCTCCGGCACCCTCCCCACACCCTCACCCTTGTGTCATCCATTTATTATCCGGGTTCCTAAATTTCTTCCCCTCTTGCCCCACAGCACCTGTAACGAGACAACCCCCGTCCTGAAGATGGTTCACATTGGTTAAGGACCGAAACGTCGTCGACCTCACAGCGCAAATTATAGGCGCATTCTGTTGTGACTTCATGTGAATTTGCGAATTGTACTTTAGAAAGTCACTAATTTGATGTCACTCTTTGAGCTATTCACTGTAAATATTTCACTTTGCTCACTTTGCGCCGTTTGTCGCTGTTCACTCTCTCACTTGAGTTGCCACACATCACTTGTACATATTGTGCACCAAGTTTTTCCGGTTGTCACCTCACCTCAATTATCTGATTGTGTGCTGTACATAACTATTCCTACATGAATTTTGCCTTCCCTGCTTGAATATCAAAATTACAAAAAAATTATTTTTTCAAAATCATTTGAATAAGTGTCTCCTTTTTCTGATCCATGTAATGCCTTGTGCATGCAATATAAATTGTCTTTGCATTTATACCTTTTGGGATATTGTTTTATCTTTATATTATGGGATGGAATATGATGCATGTTGACGGACATGCATCCCTGCCCTGAGAGCCTCAGCTGCGTGGATATTTGTTTGGGCCACCCCACACTACAGGGGGTGCGGGGGCATACGTTACCGCACTGTGAAGGGCCTGTAAAGGCTAGTGGAGGTAAGGCCTGTAACCCCAGATTGCTGACATTCCTGAGGGCTCCGGTGGAAACTCACACAGTGGCAGTAGGGGGAGGGAGAGCATCCTTTGTGCACCTCAAAGGTCTGAAGACTGTGGAAGCCCAATGCAACATTGGGGAAAGACGGCAAGAAATTGTGAACCTTTATCATCATACCCGCAGAGATGTGCCCCAGTCCTCCCACACTTGCTGGCTGCCATTGAGTCGGGTAAGACTGTTCGAGACCGGTAGGTTTGTTGAGGACTGGCACAAACCTAGCGCATAGCACTGCTGAAGTTGACTCTTAAAGTCAAACTTAGAATTTGTCACATAGGGACCAGCTTGGGCCACATTAGAAAATCACCTCAAGTATTGAATGGGGAATATCAGCCTCACTAGAAAGGGACGGAGGGACTAGGGGATATTGCTCAGGACAACACTAGCTCCAGTCGCGGCCGGCATGACTTGCGGGTGGAGGGGCGGGGGTTCGCGCGCGGAAGGGGGGTTAATTTACTTTTTTTTTAATTTAAAACATACTGCTTTTGCCTCCGGTCCTGAGTCGCGTCTCCTTCTCTCTCTGGTCCTCGCAGGAAGCAGGCAGCCTCCCTCGCCTCCCCTAAGCCAAACACAATGCTGCAATGGCAGCGGTGTGATTGGCTGAGACGCCGACCCCACAGGTGTCTATGGGGAGGCCGTTTTTTCCATGCAGGCTGCATGGAGAAAACGGGAGAATTCGTATGACTGGTTTGGTCGGCCCTGGAGCAAGCCACTCCCCCCTGCCTAGAGCAGGACCACCCGCCCCCAACCAAAGCCTAAAACATAAAATGGTATTCATAATCCCATTTAATGTTTCTGCTTCTTGCACTGCGAGAAAGCAGTGGGCTACGATCCTCAGTACACGTGGAGGAGCTGCCCCCTTATAAGCACGCCAATCTTAAGAGACTGTGGATATATTGTTATGCTTGGTGTGCTTACATGAAAATACTACTTTGCTTATAAATGCAAGTATTTGACTGGATAATCAACTTTTTCGCGGTTACTGTGTGTACTTTGAGCCTTGCGCCTGTGTAGGCCTCAAATCCACTTATCTACCCCTCGAACTGCGATACCACTTAGAGTGAAGTGCTGAAAGGAGTAATACTTGGTCATATTTACTCAGGATCTATAGTAGGCTTGGCCCTGGGACAACAGACGTAAAAGTCCATAACTCCCACGGCTGGGTCAAGGAACCCCTGCTAGCCCGTGACCCACTGAAAGGGGTTCTGATACTGGTATTTGTTTTACACACGACAGCAGCATTGTACAATTCCTCATTTGCTCACTCTGGTTTGTGGTACGTATGTGTCACCATGTGAGCTTGCATGTTTCGTGGAGGTCTGTGCGGGCATTTGTTCTAATAAATATTGTGATGTGTTGAATAATCACAGGATTTAACCCTCAAGCTCCTGTCAACCCACTGAATTTTGCATCTCACCATGCCATAGGCCGGGGCATAGTGACACCCTGCTTATACAGAGTGTGCACAGATAAGTAACTCCTCGGGAAGCTAACTCCGGGGCATCAAGGTGATGCATGTTGCACTGTCACGACATTTTGGAGAGGCAATTCGGGTTTTGTTTGGTGTAATCCTGGTGCATTAGCATTCTAGGCATGTACATATGTATTTTCATTTTTTTAAAATTTTGTGTACCATGTGACCAAACACTTTTACATAACCCCTTATGTGCACGTATGGACGCTTACGTGTTTTTCGTAAGTGTTCAGTGTGTGAGCTACCTATGTAACCGTGCATGGTTACTACATGTATTGTACTGTATTGTAATTGCATTTATATAGCGCTTACTACCCCTGATGAGGCGTCAAAGCGCTTTTTCGACGAGTAGCACACTACTGCAGGACCCATAGAGAATTAGTGTTGAATTAGTATAGTGAAACATGCAAGTACATTTTAAGTGGTGTATAGGTTAGTCAGTTATTTGGATTTGGAATGATAGCAGAAGGATAGAGGAAAAAAGCTTTGTATTTATATAGCGCTTGTTACCCCTGATGGGGTGTTGAAGCACGCTACTCCGGAAGCCCATAAAGGATTAGTGGTGAATTAGTATGGTGAAATATGAAAGTAATTTCAGTGGTGGATATTAGTCAGTTATTTGGAGTGGGAAGGATAGCGGAGGGATAAAAGAGAAGAAAGGTTTGCATTCATATAGCACTAGTTTCCCCTGATGGATGTTGAAGCGCTTTTTCGGCGAGTAGCACGCCACTCCGGAACCCATAAAGGATTTGTGTTGAAAATTAGTATAGTCAAATATGAAGTAATTTGAGTAGTGGGTATGTTATTCAGTTATTTGGGTAGAGAAGGGTAGGTGGCGGGATAGTGAAGGGAAGGAGGTTTGTATTTATATAGCGCTTGCTACTCCTGATGGGGTTTTGAAGCGCAAGTAGCACGCTACTCTGGAACCCAGTAGGATTAGTGTTGAATTAGTATGATGAAACATCCATACTAATAATACCTTGCATGCTCTGCATGCATGGTATTACGTTCTACGCATATGGGACTGTTTTGCTTTACAAGTGTTAATAGGCTGCACGTGTTCACGTGCGTATTAATTAAACTGTGAACGTGTGTGGACATGCATTCTGTATTTCTTTGTGCACGCGTGGCCTGGTTGCCTTTGGCTGCATGCGAACACGGTTCCAAGAGCGCGCCCGCGTGCCCAGGAAGGATCGCGTGTTGCAAAGTTAATAAGTTAATGAGCTGCGGCGGGCTGTGGGAGTGGAATGTTGATTAGTGCACTCTCCGGGGCTCGCGTGCGGACACATTCCCGCCTCAGCAGGGCCTGTTATCCGGAGGTCAGGGGCCGCTGCGCCCTGTAGCTGCAGGAGGGGGTGGGGGCGCGGGAGGAGTGGGGCAGACTGCAGCGAAGGCAGCAGGGGGGAAGAGGTGAAGGTGAGGTCCTTGTAATTTGATAGCACCCGGCATCGTTTAATGAGGAGCGCCGAGGCCCACATCTGGCCTAGCCAGGGCCGTTGCGTGACACGCGGCACTCTGCGGGAAACCCTAGCCGGCCTGCTGCAGGCTTCTTCAAGCTCAGCCCGGCTGTCACAAGTCTCTCTCGCACACACGCACGCACGCTTGCTTATTTCGCAGGGGTTTGCAGGGTGCTTCCCGTTTCATCACACGCCCACTCAGACCACTTGTTACTCATTTTTACAGGTGTCAGTGTTTACTTGCTGCAATCAGGTGACACACACACAGGCTCTGAGATTAGGCACGCACCATCAGAGAGCAAAATGCACACAACAGATATTATACACAACAGCCAGCACATTCACCCAGGCTCCCCGTCAACAGTGCGCTGCTCCTCGGTCTCTCCTGGGTCGGCCACACGGATCACCCCCCCCCCCCCCCCCGTGACCAATACACACTTCTGTGGGTCGCTCCTGTGCTGCTAAGACTAGTGCCAGAGAGCGTGTACGATGGTTTTGTTTAATCTCTGCATTCCTGGTGGGTATTCAACTTTTACTGCTAACAGCTCATGTATGCGTGCAGCTCTTGGAGCTCTCCAGGTGATTGCATAGTATCCTGCCTCTGCCCAGTGAGCTTCTCGGCGGGCCTAAATGGATTCTTTAGCAACCTGCTCAGTCAGGCGCTACACTGATTTATTGTAACTTGTTTTATATCTCACTTCTCTTGCTTCCATCACCTGCCTAAGAGCATGATCGACCTAAAACAAAAGCTCCAACCACTTTATATACTGACGTACGACACCAAAATGCTTTCCACATAGGCCACACTGCAATTCAACCAAAAACTCCACCAGGAATTATCCACATTTGTAAAGCGCGAACAATCACCCGCAAGGGTCTCTAGGCGCTGTGGGGAGATTAAGCAAGCTATTGCCCAGAGTCACATGGTGCTGGGATAATCTGCCGTTGGCACTGGGGATCGAACCCTGATCCCCAGATTCCAGAGTCAGTCGCCCTGGCCGCGGTACCACACTACGTGCTTTGGCTCGTCCTAAGGAGTATGAAGTGCTATAGAAATTCAATTACTATTACTCTACCTGGAACAGGTAGGCACATTGGTGGAGGGCTATATCTGCCTGTACCATACTAGAAGTCATAGCACTTCGTACCAAGGGCAATAGTGTGAGAAACTGGATATGGTTGCTTAGACCGACCTGCCGTGTGCCCTCTGAGGTCTCCCATCGTGTTTCTTACATTTCAACCTGGTTTGGCAGATTGCGGAAGTGTACATGTATTTCATATTCCTGGTGGTAGAGTAGCGAGGAGAACGTTTTATAATACAGCCGGGAAAAGAATCTACATGACTTTATCTTTTACCCAGCATATGTAGAAGACAGACTGTTTACATGGCATCTGGTGAGTTTTGTTTTACACTTCTCAGTCTGCTGTTTGATGCTGTCCTGGCCGAGGGTTTACTGAGAACCACTAGGGTTGGGGGTCTTGTCTGCAAGATAAGCAGGGGTGCTGGTCAGCTTTGTAACTGGTGCACCTGGTTTTGAAGATGGCGCAATCTGGCAAATTGAACCAATAGAGTCCCAATAGGATGGGGTGATGTGATCATATTTGTTGTGTGATCATATTTCTCCAGTTCCTGGATGAGACATGCTGTGGCGTGTAGAATGTCCTTAAAGGGTGCAGTGTGGCATCTGAGAGGCCTTGGAGCACGGTATTACAGACATCCAGAAGAGTGACTACAAGTGCTTGAACAGCAGTTCTTTTTTTTATAATTCTTTTTATTGAAACAAGGCATCAAGAAAATACACAATACAGAGTGTCACATTAGTGCCAATATCACTTCTTCAGGGGGGGGGGACAGGAGACCAAAGTACATACATGTCAAAAACCTTACGCGGATACGGGGGAACATCAAAAACAGCATCCCTAGCTGGCACACAGATTTCTCCCCTATACGTATTCCAAGGTCACCAGATTGAAGCCCACTTTCGAGGGCGGCCACTTGCCATGAAGACAGTCTTCTCCCGGAACATACTCCAATTTAAGTCATTCTTCCAGCCCTCAAGGGTCGGAGGCTGTTCGGATCCCCAGTGCTGGGCGATATTCCTTTTTGCTATCATAAAACTTAATGTAACCCACTGCGTCTGTGCAGAGTTAAGATCAGTAGGTTCCCATATATTCAGAAGGCATCTCCTCGCCTCTGGTAGCAAGGAGACCCCCAAGACCTCATGTATAGTATCATGAATATCACCCCAGTACTTGGCGATATATCGACACTCCCAGATGATATGTAGGAATGCTCCAACTAGACCACACTTCCGTCTACACAATCCGGCCTCCAACAACCCCATCCGTACAAGTCCAGGTCCCGTGACATAGACCCTATGTAATATTTTTAATTGAACAAGCCGCAGTCGCGCAGGAAGGGCAACCACTTTTGGAGAGGACAATGCCGATTGCCAGTCCTCGTCATCTAATTCTATTCCGTCCTGTGTCCACTTATCCCTCAACTCCCTAAGTAGATCCGCCCTATAAATAATTAGCTTCTTATAAATTAGGGAGATCGTTTTCTCCGGGAGGTGACCATCTAAAATTCTATCCTCGAGAAGCGAAGCCTCCGGTAGGTCCGCGTCCACTGGTAGGGCCGCCTGTAGCGAGTGTCGAATTTGCGCATAGCGGAAGTGCTCAGAGCCCTTCAGCTCGAATTCAACCCGCATTTCATCAAATGATTTAATCCTTCCCTTGCTCCAGATGTCTTTGATGGTTGTGATCCCTATCATGTCCCACTTATCAAATCCTCTTGTATTCCAAAGCTTACCCAACCGTTCCGAATCAAAAAGTGGGGTAGCTAGCGTCAGTCTGTCCCTCCATCCCACAGAACTCGTGGCATCGTGCCAGATCCGCACGGCATGTTTAGTCGGCCCTGTCAAGTTCAACTTCGTTGGTTTAAAGTACAGGGCCCTATTGTAACTACCACCGGGGAGGAGCCATTTATCCATAGCATAGGATCAGCGACAGGGCCATATGTTCCATGAATGATTGCGGCCAACTGGGAGGCCCAATAGTATCTTTTAACATCAGGTAGGGCAACGCCTCCATCATACCATGGGAGCGTAAGCTTGGCTAAAGCAATACGGGGTCTGCCCTCCCACAAAAGACTACGCTGCAGCGCTACCACCTCACGGAAATAACTAGCCGGTACTACATTTAAGGTATTCTGAAGGGCATAAAGGAAGCGAGGTAGAGACATCATTTTAAAAAGAGCCGCTCGCCCCAACAACAACAGTGGGAGTTTCCTCCAATTAGCAATGTTGCTCCTGAGCCTCTGCAGAGGGGGGGGGGAGATTCTTGGCATACCTGAGTGCCGGGTCAAGTGATATAAAAAACCGCAGATATTTAAACCCACCCATCTGAATCTGAATGGGACAGTTTCGCAGAGGTACCGGGGGGTCCCCCCTAAGAACGAACAACAGAGATTTCCCCCAATTAATGGAGAGCCCTGAGTTCCTGCCAAAAGAGGCCAAAACATCACATACAACAATGAGGGACTTTCGAGGAGAGGTTAAATAAAGCAGAATATCGTCCGCATACAAGGAGATCCGGTCTTCCCAGTCATGGGACTACCGAATGCCCTGGATAGATGGCTCCCAGTATATCCAAGCCACCAGAGGCTCCAATGCCAGCGAGAAAAGAAGGGGAGAGAGAGGGCAACCCTGCCGGATGCCCCTACCGAGACGAAAGGACGTCGAAACCCGATTATTAACAACTATTTGAGCAGTATACAGTAAACGCACCCAGCCGATAAATTCAGGGCCAAATCCAAATTTGGTTAGGACCGCCCACAAATAGGACCATTCGGCGGTATCAAAAGCCATGGTTGCATCAAGTGAGGCGATTACGGCTGGCTCCTGCAAAGTGTGGGCCCTGGCTATCACACCGTGCAGCCTACGTAAATTCAGGGCTGTATTTCTGTGGGGAATAAAGCCTGATTGATCTGGATGTATCAGTCCGCTTACCACTTTCACCAGCCTATTTGAGAGAAGCTTAGCCAGTATTTTGGGCTCAACGTTCAATAAAGAAATAGGCCTATAAGAGGCACAGTTAGTCTTGGGTTTACCCTCTTTATGAATCACCACAACCGACGCAACTCTCTGATCAAGGGGCAGGATCCCTGCTTCCCGGGCCTCAACAAACATGTCTTTGAGGTATGGGGCCAGCTTATCTGGTCTGAGCTTATAAAGTTCAATTGGGAGCCCATTGGGTACCAGCGCCTTACCCGAGTTCAAGGAGCAAATAGCCTGGGCTATTTCGTCGGCTGTTAAGGCACTGTCCATAAAATCCCTGTCCTCACCAGTGGTCGAAGTGGGCGGGAACGGCAGGGCATGGCGTGCCCCTACTTCTTTAATTCTGTAGCTTCAGTTCCCCTACTTTTTGATTATAAACATGCATCCCTGGACGTTAGAAATATTCTGTTCGTGGACGGGCGGGGAGCAGAGAAGGAAAAGGTCTCTGTCTCTTACTTCCTGCCCAGACAAGACAAGGAAGGTGTCCGCTTCTGCTCTGCCACTGGCAGCTGCCCCCTCTTTCTTACTCCTGTTCGCTCTAGTTCTGTCTAACTCCTTCTCACTTTTCCGAAAACCATGAATCAAGAAATGGTTCTCACCGTCTCTTCCTGTCGTCCATTTGTATCCCTGTGAAATGGACGCAATAAAGAAAACCACTTTTGCTGGAAATGCCGTTTTGACATTTTTCTATTCCAAAGTGCAGCCTCGGAAATAAAATGTTCAAACGCTGAAAAATAATTAAATAAAGCAAAATGGAGTGTTCTTAAAGTGGCCAGATAATGTTTTTCAAACCCCCAACACATTAGTGCCACTTTACAGAGTTTGCCAGTAAAGCACTACTTTTGTTTTCTTGTCTTTCAATTAACACCCCACTTCTCCTCGTGTATGTCTGCCGATCAGAGTGAAAGAAATGCTTCACAAACGGGCTCATGGGAGGGCCCCCCCCTTCCCGGGGCCTCTAAGGGATGGTGTGGGAAGCCCATGGGGAGGCTACACCTCTCAGGCAGCCAGTTCAGAGACTCGGCCGGGCGCCTATTGTCAGCACTTTAGCCCACACAAGTTTAACTCAGCCCCCAAGCAATTCTCACACCTACAGTTCGAAATGGGCTGTACAAGAGGTGATTGAGGTGGCTGAGAGGAGGAGCTGCGGTCCAAGTGGAGTCTGCACAAAGCAGCTTCCCCGAGATCAGAAGGTGTCACTTATGTAGATTTCAGGGGCCTTTCACATTCCCTTTTGCCCAGGGCCCTGAAAATCCTAGGACTGGCCCTGCCTGGAGGTACGGCAATACCTGGTTGATGGGTGGATTGGAAAACGAAACGTGTACGGCGGCTTTGTGTTCACAAATGTGGTCTTTTGAAACCATAGGGCTTACGTTTTGTAAGCATATAAGCAGTGGACATTGAAATGGGTCCTTTCTGGGCCCTGTAGTTATCTCCTTAACTTTTCAGGCAAAAATACTTGTTGATTTCTGAATAATGACTGTAAAAGCGTTAAGTTCACCATGTTCCTGCTTACATTTTACATGCTTTATTAAATCTTTTATTCCTTATGAGTGTTTGCTTTTTCCAGGATGTTGTTACTTTTTCTTTTAGGCAGCATATTGCTCTTGCCTAGTGTGTAATTTGAATTGAGTCGCATCCAGTTATTTATAGCAGGTCAAATTGGATTGTAGCTGAAGGCAGTATGAGTTTCTCTCAGTGGGGCAGTATGGTGTTCAGTGAGGGAGCAGATGTAGCACTGTGGTCAGAGCTGCTAAATTTAGAACTGGGGAACCAGGTTCAGCCTTCATGAACTGTCCCTCAGACCACTCTCCTGAGGGAGCACATTCCCATGCCAGACCCTAGAAGGCACCAGAAAAGCCCTGGTGTGTTAGCACCAGCAGGTGGACCCTAGCAGTGGCAAGTGTGGGTTCACCTTGAAGGCTTGCCCACCACAATCCATACTGAAGTTCACCTCCAGTCTTGCGGGCAGGCCTACGAAGTAGCAGACCCTCGAGCAACAGTGACTCTGTCACTGAGGTCACAGGACCCCTGAGAAGAGCTGGCTCTAGGGCGGTGAGACTGGTGTGACCGCAACGGGCGCTGACTTTGAGTGGGGGCGTCGTATATTATGGTTTTAAAAGCACTTGCTGCCTCCTTCCTGGCTGCCAGCTATTTTCGGCAATAATAAAAATGTCATGATAACTCTGATGAATAAACTTCTTCCTAGACTCATGGAAAGATAGCGCAGAGTGTTAATGTGCCTGCTGCAAAGAAAATGTACCAGGCCCATCACAAAGTGGACATATTGTAAATAGGTCAGTGGGTTACTGCTTTTGTTAGTGAGATCCTTTTGCTACTTGCAGTTTATAAGTTTAAATCCTAACAAAGAACAGTGAGCTACTAACTTTCATCTAAGAGCTGCATGCAAACTGCAAGGTATAAATTAGAGCTTTATGTTCCCTCCCCATCCCCCCAGTCTTTGATTATCCTAATGTTGCAAAAAGTGTTATTTTTGATACAAATCAATAATGATTTTTAAAGAGAACCCCCAATCATGGTATTAAGTTTTAAATTCTGAGTTTGTGTTTCTCCAGGCCAATCACTATTAAACTATACTGTCTACTAGTATGGTTATCATGTGACTCCTACACCTTGTAGTCCTTTGTCGTATGTAACATTTCCTATACAGTCATTTACACACATAAAATTGATTATCTCTGTATATATTGCTGACAACAGAAATCCATGGCTCGGAAACAAATGGCTTGTGCTTCCACTTTTAAGCATTTTTGGGACATTCTGTGATTAAAATAAATTCACAAAGTGGAATATGTTTCTAATATCAATAGCTCATATTAATCGTTAAATAATCATGTGTATCCATTGGTTGAATTACATAACATAATAAGCTGTAACTGGTCAGTGAAATGCCACCCAAATACTAAAGATTGGGATGTTTTGCGCATCCTGGCCACACCTCTAAGTCGGCCCACTGATCCAATCCTCAGGTTTTTCCCGCCCTCTGATTCTCCGCCCACAGTTCCCCTACTTTTTTTCCCATACTTCGACCACTGGTCCTCACTGGACAGCCGAGGGAGCTGTATATCACGAAGCAATAAATGGGAGTCCTCCTCCGGTCGATCCTAGACCAAGGTATAAACAGTTTGAAAATAGGCTGCAAAACTATCAACAATCTTCTGGGGATCCTTAAGCAACTCGCCCCCCTCTGTAACAAGTTCGGGGACAACACGTTCAGCCCTAACCTGTTTGTCCACCAGGCAATAAGTTTCCCTGCCTTATCCCCGAGGTCATAAAGCCTACCCTGCTGCTGTCTGCCCAGAGCTCTAGCACTATCAGTGACCAGAGATTTATACTCATGCTGCTTAAGGCTCAGAATATGCAATTTACGCTGTGTTATCTCCCGTTCCAGTTCCCCTTCCAGACGACTAATCTCAATCTCTGCGTCAGTAATCTCTTTGTTCCTCTCCCTCCTCGCATCCAGATATCAGTGATAGAGCCTGACCCCTAACGACCATTTTAAAGGCTTCCCAGAGAGACAAAGAGGAGGACACTGATCCTTCATTATCCATAAAAGAATCATCCAGAGCCTTAATAAGATCCTTATGAATTTTAGGGTTACGTATGCACCAAGAGTTAATAGGGGCCACCCTCCCTGCTGTTCCCGAAGCGATACTAAACCGGAACCAGAGCGGGGAATGATCAGAGATACCCCTGGCAAGATGGACAGCCTCAGTGACGCAAGACGCCTGGGCCGCAGGAACCAAGCAATAATCCAAACGGGAGAGGCTGCCATGGTCACCAGAGTGAAATGTATATTGCTTCTGTTCAGGGTGAAGCAGTCTCCAGCTGTCCACCAAGCCTATTGCATCCATGAAGTCTGGTAGCCATCGCTGGGTGCGCCCCGCATCTCGCGGGGGATGTCTATCCATAGTTCCAGAGACCACAGCATTGAAGTCACCCCCCAAGTTCAAGAGCCCATCTGGCAGTTCAAGCAAAAGCTTTCCCAAATCCGCAAATGAAGTGGACAACATAAACAGACAAAAGGGTAAGAATATGCCCCTCCCAACAACCTGTATTCCCAACATATCTGACCCTATCGTCCTCCAATGTGGAGTCTATTACCAAAGGGAGCGCCGTCCGAATCAGGATGCCCACCCCTCTGATCCAGATGTAAATCCTGCATGGGCCACCAACTTGTACCCCATTCTATGCATCCCCTTACATGAGTTACCAACTAAGTGTGTTTCTTGAAGCAAAACCACATCTGGTGCATGGCGTTTAAGATATTGAAGAACGACACTACGCTTCACTTTGTCCCCCAATTCATTCACATTCCAACACAGAACCTTCAGTTCCCTACCCCCCTTCATCGTGTATGAAAAGAAAGTGTCAATCTTCTGTCTGCTGCATTCTAGTCAAATACAATATATTGATGCCATCAACAATCCAAAACAAAAAAACAAATAATACGATCTCAATTACGATCAAACTCCCAACCTTCGGCCCCCCTCCCCCTACCCTGCACCCCTGCATGTAACTTTTGCTAGACCTCAACTAGCAGTGTGCCTGTCGCCCCAACTCTTATCTACAACTACCTAAAAGTAGGAAATAGAGGGAGGACCCAAACAAACCCGCCAACCCCCCCGGCCCCTGCCCCGCCGCTGCTACATTGTTCCGAGTCAATCTATAATGACATCATTACTGACGCAGCAAATCAGGGGCACTTACTCGCCCCACCCCCCATTCACTACATATTACTTTTACACCCAACAAACACGATGATATGCCATTCTATTGATCCTCTGCTCCGCCTCAGCCTTGGCCCTCTGCCGGGTGCGCACCGTCCAACCAGTCCGCCGCCACATCAGGATTGTCGAAAAACCAGGCCTTACCATCGAGCTCCACCCGGAGCCTGGCCAGAAACATCATAGCATATTTTAGTCCTTTGTCCCTAAATTTCTGCTTCACAGATAAGAAGCCCTGGGGCTGCTTTTGTACCATTTGGGTAAAGTCAGGGAAGAAGGAGAGGGTTGTATTCTCAAATTTCACGGGTGGCCCAGGTCGAGCCGCCTGCAAAATTGCATCCCTGTCAATTCAAGACCCTGGCTATGCACCCGGTCTAGGTCTGCCGCCGGGGACTCTGTGCCCACGCTCTAATATGAAAAAATTACTAAGGCCTTTAGGTTTGAGGTGGGTGAGGACAATATCTTCAACAAAGAGGTCCGGTGCTTGCCCCTTAGATTTCTTGGGCACCCCAAGAATGCGGACGTTGTTACGCCTGGCCCTGCCCTCATAGTCATCAAGCTTGCGATTCACTAGGACACTGGAGGCCTTGAGGTCCCGTACCTCTTGTTGTAACAGGTTCACATCATCAATCAAGCTGGCCGTCTTGAGCTCCAGTGTCTTTACCTTCTCGTTGGCCTTTGTGAGATCCGCCTGTATCAGCCCCATTGCGACTGTGACCGTGTCAAGTTTATGATCCAGAGTTTCCATCTTCTGGCCCAACGATGCTTCAACTCCAGTGATGGTCGCCATAAGATCCGCCAGCGTCGGTTCCGCAGGGGCAGGAGTAACCTTTTCACTCCCTGATTGGGTCTTCCTCAATTCACCTGGGGACCCCTTCGGGAAGGTGTAACGATCCAGCCTGTTTGATTGGGCATTCCTGTCCCCCTTGGAGGACCGAGGCAGGGGCTAGTCCGTCTCCAATTTCGTCGCCATCTTGCCACCCTCTCCCCGGGGGGCAGTCCCAAGTTTGGTCCGATTCCGTGGTCAGGGCACCGGCCGATCATCCACCCCCACCGTTCATCAAGAGGGGTGCGCATATTCTTAACCTCCCCGGGCCTCCACTAGGTCGCGTCTGGTTACCCTGCCAAAATTGCACTCAATGATCACGTCTGCTCCCGGGAAGCAATCAGCAGCCTGAGGGCTTTACCCCCTTTCCAGAGTCTCACCTCCAATTCCAGGGCCACACAATTTTTGTGAGAGCAGTCCGCTCAACGATTTATCTCTGCCAACTTTCTCGGTGCAGCTTGAAACAACATGTCTCTTAATAGCCCACCAGTGCTGTGGCCCACCTAGCGATTGTTCTTCCTGATGTCCACCTTTCAGGTTAGGGGGTGCGTCATAGCCACCCAAGCCACGCCACCCCTTTGCTGCACCCCTATCTCCACAGAGGAAGCGCCGCCAGCGGGCACCCACAGGCACCTCCCACGTTGTATTCAGCAACACTGACAGCCAAGCTGGGCCCCCCAATGCAGTCTGATCGGGCGCAGCCTCTATTATACCACCTGCTCACTGTCCAGCACTTATGGCCTCAGTAGGTCAACAAAACCTCCTCCTCTCCCCAGGCGCCGTACCCCCGGGGTATTTGTTAATTGTTAGGCTCTGCAGTCAAACATCACAGCCCTTTTATTGCACTCCACTGCTTCCCTTTAAACTACCAGGGTGTATAAATCCAGTAGCGGGCCATCCACAATACCAAACATATAGGCTCCAGCGCTTATCAGCAGGTCGAGTCACCCGGGGCGTGTCGGGGCACCAAATATGCCCGCACCTCCTCCTCCTCCGATCTCCACACCCCCTAAAGTGAGCGCAGGGCCGATCCGGGGCCCCGGGGCGCGCCCTCATACACAGCGGGCCGGACCGATGGCAGATTGTCCGCGGCCCCGCTTTTGACACACTTCCAGACGGTCACTGTCGAAATCGAGTCCCCGGCTTCCACGCCGGGCCAGGCCTCAATCTACCGGACGGCACAACTCCGCCGCGGAGCAGCGTTGGGCGTCGGTTCCGCTCCCAAGTCTGGGAGCGGGGCTGGGACCCAGGATTAGGCGCAGGATAATGGTGCAGGGGACGGTAGTTGGCGGAGCCAGCTCGCTACGCGGCCATCATGGTCGCTGGTTAGCTCCTCCCCCTTGAACAGCAGTTCTGAAGTTGTTTTCTGGAGGAAACCGTTTAACTTTCTTTACAAAAGAGACATGGCGCAAGGGTGTCTCTGTTTTTTTTGACAATGTGTTTTCGTGAGGGTGAGGTCTGGTGTCCAGGGTGGATCCAAGTCACTTAGAATTTAGTGAAAAGGTTCATGCCATTGAGCCAGTTTTGTACAGGTTTTTGCTTGTTGTTCTTGGCAAATAACAGAAATTCTGTCTCGGTTGGGATGAGCTTCAGCTTGGTGCTGCACCGCCACATATAGATGATGTGGAGGTGGTGTTTGAGGCACTGGCTGTCCAAAGCAATGGAGACTTCCAATTAGTGTATTATCAGCCTGTTGGTGAGTCTTGATGCTGTTATCTGTGAGCAGAGCACCAAGCGGCTCCTTGTAAAGGTTGAAGATGATGGGACAGTATGGAACCATGAGGGACTCCACAGGAAGTTTTGGGATCTGGAGGTGCCCAGTTGAATAAACTGGTGTCAGCTTAAAAGTTAGGAGGAAAATCAGTGAAAGACGTTGTAGATGAATCCCATTCAAGACTCTAGGGTTCATATATGATTAGTATGGCGGACTGTCGAAGGCAGCTGAGAGGTCCAGAAATATTAGTAGGCAGGGGTCATCTTCATTTGTGGTCAGGAAAGCATTGTCTACTTTGTGTAAGGTAGCAGTGCTAGTGGAATAGTACAGCAATGTCTGCATTCTGGATAATGGGCTCCTGCAGACTGAAGTCAGTTCCATGTGCGGCCGGCACAGGTAACAGCGATGGGGTGGAGGGGAAGTGGACAGACGATAGGATAAGGAAGGTAAATAAAAAAAATGAAAAAAACGACTTACCTTGTGCTCGCCGCATCGCCGACTCGGTGATGCGCGAGCACAAGGTAAGTGTTTTTTATTTATTTATTTTACTTTCCCTATCATGTTGTCTGTCCACTCCCCCCCCACACACACACACACCCCGCCACACCCCACCATTGTTACCT
Source organism: Lissotriton vulgaris (assembly GCF_964263255.1). Classification (NCBI taxonomy): domain Eukaryota; kingdom Metazoa; phylum Chordata; class Amphibia; order Caudata; family Salamandridae; genus Lissotriton; species Lissotriton vulgaris. The sequence continues at coordinate 88,011,910 of NC_141688.1, forward strand.
GTGCTGGTCGTGCCTGGTCAGTTAGCTCAAAACTGTCTTCCATTTCACAGACCATGTCTCCAGATGTCTGTCTGTGCCTCTGTCAGTCTGTGTATTCTAGTGCCTGTGCCCTAATCGCTATTTTTGTCTTTCCCAACTATAATGTTACCGATCTCCTTCAATTCCGAAAGACTTAAATGAGAGCTGCTGACCAATTTTCCAGTAAAGGGTGGCGGAAATAACATTGATTTGCTGTAGGTAGCCTTGCTTTCTTCATAGCTTTTGGTAGCACTCTTGATGTCCCACTCAGACCTTGACACGTATAAAGTCTCCACAGAGACAAGTATCACTCCACAAATCGAAAAGAAGGACATACTTTGCTGTCTATGAAAATAGTTGCAGAGTTGCTGAATTAATATGAAACCAGTTGAACCCTATCATTGATACACAAAATCTTTTCTGATACACACATACTGCCCCAACTGCGATTAAAATGGAGTCGTAGTGTTTGTCAGCCTGGTAGAGCCTCTCTGTACAGACAAAGGTGCTGATGGACCTAACCAAGATGCATGGTACTCACAATGTTCAGTCAAGTGAGACAGTTCGAGGTCAAGTCAGAGCAGCAAATTCACAATTTCCAAACCAACGCCAGTGATCTTACCATAATTTTTTTTCTGAGCTCTGGATTGGGGGATGAGGCAGGTTAACTCTACCAGCGCCGTATGGGGTAGTCTGAAAAAATCCTCTCAAACTTCTACCTGGACTTTTTTCTATAGGTCTATAATCTTTACATCATGTGAGATGCATGCATTGTGAGTTTGCACTGATGCACTGTTTCTGCAAGCCACTGGTCAGCCACTGCGTGAGAGCCCAGATGAAGCCTAAACATTATAGCTCCACCCAGATGGAAGGACAATTTAACTAGATATGCTTGGGCCACGTCCACAATTATGGACTGTAAGAGGCTGACTGGGTATGCTGCTGCCGGTGAGTGTTTCTGAGTGTATTATTGCTCTAGAAGATTTTAGAATTCCGTTTGTGTGGCGGAAGCAGACTCAAAAATATGCCCTCGAGTTAGCCATGCAAGGCCTTAGTGCTGTCTCCCTTTGAGAAGACTCAGATCCCGGAAGAGTGCCCTTCCTCAAGGACAGACCAGTCCCTTGTTGGGCACAAAGTTAGGACCTTCGGGCACAAGGCCAGGTCCGTGCTTCTAGTGGGAAGATTTCCTGAGCTATGTTTCTCCCAACCCCCCCTCATTATGTGTAAGGCACTGATGACACATAGGAAGAAGTTGAGGGTTCCTATGCTGTGGACAGGGGCGGCCTTAGGCATGTGCAAGCTGTGCACCTGCACAGGGCCTCCAAACCCCAGGGGCCACCACACCAATATATATTCTTAATATAATAATCCTCTGAGGATGGATACATATTTGTGTTGCGGCCCCTGGCAGGGATTTGGCGCTCTCCTGCTCTGTTCCACTTCCAAACAACCTGACGCACCCCCCATCTTCACTGGCCTCTGCTCTCCGCCCCGCCCGGACCCCCTCTTCCAGGGCCTCCTACCTACGCTCCCTGCCCAGGGCCACCATGAGCCTAGAGCCGCCCCTGCTGTGGACCTCATTGTAACAATAAACAGGCAACACGAAACAGGCTATGATGGACATTAGCACTCTAAATTTTGTGGTGAGCCCTACCCAAGAGGTAGCCCTTCACTAGGCACTTGCTAGTACCCTGGGCCAAACATGGAACTCAAAGCGAAACTGGACACCAAATCGGCATTTAGGGAACTTGAGAGGAATGGATAGTCCCACTATTCCCCGAATGCCTGAGGCCAAAGCCGCACCTCCTGCGCCAAACTCCTCCTCAAGCAGCCACCAGTCACTGGCATCAGTCACTGGCATTGGACATGCTTGGTTTGTGCCATGCAATACTATTTATTTTGAAGGTTTTATATAGCGCGAACAAGACCCTTGCGAGTATCAGAGCGCTTTACATGACAAGTAGAAATATATACAGTATATATTACGATATAGCGAACCACGAAATAAGTAAGTAATAGATACATCTAGATCAAGAAAAGGCAGTGCGATACTAGTGCAAAATGGCAAAGATAAACAGAAGGACGAGTATAAGCGAAGAAAAGCAAGTAATATAGTACAGTGAATAGAACATAGAGTTCACGTGGATTGAGGACGAATATAAGCGAAGAAAAGCAAGTAATATAGTACAGTGAATATAACATAGAGTTCATGTGGATTGCGCCATGAGGATAGCTTTCACTTCTCTTTTGAAGGAAGCAGAGGAAGGGTTCATTCTAGTTTCACTGGGCAGCGAGTTCCGTATCCTTGGGGCCATACCGGAGAAAGACCGGTTATACGTTTCTTTCTTGGCAAATCGTTGAGGTTGTAGGAGAAGAGTCTTGGCACTCCTGGAAGCTCTGATGCCCACTGAGAGCACCAGTTTCTGAGCTAGGTGTTGTGGGGCGTTGTGGTAGAGAGCCTTGTGTGTCATACAAGCGATTTTTAAATGAATTCTGGCTTCAAACGGTAGCCAGTTGAGGGATCTCAGGTCTGGGGATATGTGGGCGTTTCTCTTAGAGCCTGTGATGAGTCTCGGAGCTGAGTTGATCGTGGCTCTTAGCGGGGCTGTCGATGACCTCGGGAGTCTGCATAAGGTTACTGCTCCGTATTCCAAGCGAGGGATAACTAAGGCTTGGACTGCTTGTTTGAAATGGAGGGCGGGTAGATAGGGTTTCAGTTTTCGCAGGGTCTTTAGGTGGAAGCTGGCTCCCTTTGTTGAGGCGCTGATGTGTTTCAGCATCTTGAGGTTATTGTCCAGCGTTACCCCAAGAGATTTTGCTGAGTCGACTATGAGCAGTTGTCCATTGAGAGCTGTTGGGTCACAGCTTTCCAAACTTTTCATGTTGGTGACACGCCATTCTGGAAAATAAAATTTCAGGACACGGTAACGCGAGTGAGCGAGCCCAAACCACCCAAGGCGGTTGCCAAGGCCGAGCCTACTGAGTTTGCCAATGCTTATTTCAATGGCATTCAATCAAGATAGCGTATTTACAAATCCTAAACCTGTCTAAGTAGCAATCAATCTACAAAATGTACTTGAGTGCATCTATCTGTAGTAAGTGTGATAGTGTTTCAGTTGATTTCATTATAGATTATGCTCACCAAATCCTAGATTTTAATCACAGGACTAGTTTGGGCGCCCAGTCGGTATCTGCTGTGCCCAGAGCACACAATTAACGCCAACTAGCTGCAGTCTGTGCAGACAATTACCGTCAGGTAGATGCAGACTGTACACACAATTAACTTTAGCTAGCTGTATTCTGTGCATAAAATTAACTTCAGCTAGCTACAATCTGTGCACCCACTTACCTTCAGCTAGCTGCAGTATGTGCAATCAATTCAATTCAGCTAGCTGCTATCTGTGCACAGAATTAACTTGATCTAGAACCAGTCTATGCACACAATTACCTTCAGCTAGAACCAGCCTGTGCACAGTTAACGTCAGCTAGAGCTTGTCTGTGCACACAGTTAACTTCAGCTAGCTACAGTCTGTGCATACAATTAACTTCAGCTAGTTGCAGTCTATGCACACTATCTTCAGCTAGAACTAATCTGTGCACAAAATTAATTTCAACTAGAACCAGTCTGTGCACACATTTAAATTCAGCTAGAACCAGTCTTTGCACAAAACTTCATCTAAATGCAGTCTGTGCACACTATTAACTTCAGTTAGCTGCAGTCTGTGCACACAATTAACTCCAGCTAGCTGCTGACTGTGCACACACATCTTCAGCTAGAACCAGTCTATGCAGACAATTACCTTCAGCTAGAACTTGTCGGCGCGGACAATTCGCTTCAGCTAGCTGCAGCCTGTGCTCACAACTTCAGTTAGAATCGGTCTCCGTACACAACTGACGTCAGTTAGCCCCAGATTGTGGGCACTTCATGCCACCTGACGAGGGCTCACACAGAACATAAATAAAATCAGTTGGTTCCAGTGCTTTGCCCTGAAATGAATGTCTCATAGCTCAAGTTTGGACCCACGACCAGCCTCGGTTGTCTCGGGTGTAGGCATATAATCAGCAGCACCTGGAAGCCCCAGATACTGGACTCAGCACTAAAGCCATCAGGCGCGCAAAACCCATTGGACTCAAAGGGCTTCAGCGCCCCTCCCCCCCCCCTGTCGTGTGTGGCAGCCCGGGATGAATGAGATCCCGGGCACACATACAGCCGCACCCGAGTACTTCACAGGTCTTTAAAAGACCATTTGTATGTTAATGAGGCCTTGCTGTTGTTTCACCCCTTCTAAGAGCCCCTGCAGGTCCACTCAGCATGTTGGTTAAAGATTCAGCCCCGCCCCCCCACCTCCCGAAATTTTTTCTTAGTCCCCTCCCCCCCCGAAATTTGGCTCTAGTTGCGCTTCTGAAAGCCATCACTAGGGTGTGATACACTATCAACGTACCCTGACCCTGAAGTTTGTTCACGCCGAAATGGGACGCACTAATTCGGTCACCTTTAATGCTAACCATCCACTTTTCGCACTTCCCCGAGTTCCATATGTTTCAGCCCCGAGATCTTGGTTAAGAAACTCGTGAAGAAACCCGGACTTCAGGGAAATTAAACATATTTTGGTATCTGATGGGCTTGAGTTGCGTTTAGGTCTGTGCAATCTCTGCTCGGGAGGTGAGCATGTTAATGCTTCCCTTATCTGTAAAATTAATCGCATTACAAATGCAGCAGGGAGGAGGCAGAGAGGTGTCTTTTGGTGGCTAGGAATGTGGGAGGCTGTCTACTGTGCTGCAAATATCCCAGATTTGCAAAGTTTTATATGGCGCTGGCTAGACCCTGAGGTATCAGAGCGCTTTACATGAGGATCAGTGAGTTACAGGTTTCATAATTACTTAGACAAGTATAGACATAGGAGAAAGGAAAAAAAACATGAGATTAGACAATAATGTGAGATTATTAGCGCATTCACAAGGCTTATGGTGAGTGAAGAGGAATGGTAAACGGGGGCAGGGAATGCAGGTAGGAAAACACAGTGGGAGGGCGAGAAAAACGATTTCTGATGTCCGGCTGGGTAGGTGCCGGCCGAGGGGTGAACCAGAGCCAAACTCCTCTATAGCTGCATATGACAGCTCCACCGGGCATCAGCCAAAGTTGCTCGGGCACTGCGGTAAGTACAGACAGTTTTGGTTTCCGCCCAGGGGGCATTGTTGAAGTTCCATCAAGCGCACCAGTCACGGTGTTGCTGGTAAACGCCGTCTGCCTCATCCTCCAGCTCACCCCCAGTTCAAGAGTGAAGAGAGGAGAGGTGGAAGGGACAGTTCCAAAGTCCGCAGATCTTCCCCTTCCCAGCAGGAGTCTCTTGTTGCGGTGCCAATGATGTTCACAATTTTGCCTGGACTGGGGGTTTTGGGCCGGTGTGTTTTGTCTGTTCATCCCTGGCTGCTGCTCCGCCCCTCCCCCTAGCATACTTGGTTCATTTTGAAAAGGCCTCCATTTTGGTCACGCTGGCAGCCATATTAAGTCAGGCAAGCCGCGGTGAGTCTCTGCTTAGCACGGGGGAGGGGGGAGGAGGGTTGGGGCCCACAGCCCTCTTCTCCGTTACCTCCCAGTGCGCCATCTGTTGAAAATCACGCCGGCTGTTAAGCCACCTTTTCCCCCCACACTGGTGCCGAAGATGGCCTGCAATCCCCCGCCGTCTCTGTATCCCGGGCTGCTCACTTACAAATCTTCACCGGGTCTCAGGTTCCCCCCCTCTCCCAGGATCGCTCCGACTCCGCTTGGCCACCTTCATGCAGCCGGGCTGCTTCTTGTACCAGCTGCGGGGTCCGGAAGGTGTGCTCATACGTTCAGGATGCTCCAATTCACTTTTCGGTTATAGCTCAGCAATCCTTGTGGGCCCCTGGTGCAAAGCGGGAAGGTGCAGACAAAGGGGCCGATCGGGCTTATTGCTGTGCCACTAGAATGCTGGTGTGCTTTTCACATAACTATCTGGTTGAAGACCTCTAGTAGAAAGGATCCCAAGGCAGAGAGGCCCCAGAGGTCACCCCGGGAGGACCAGCCGCACACATGGCCAGCACGCCCCAGCAAGAAGGAGTCGGATCTCAGCCCGTGTGCTCACCCATCCCAGCCGCCGGCCCCAGCTATTGCTCCTGTGCACTTCTTACACAGGACTCGGAGGGTGCAGATCGTTCCACTGCTGCTGCGGAGAACGAACGCAGATCTGGGGGGGTATCGCGGGAGCAGCTCACTCACCGATGGCAGACTCTGCAGCGCCGGGCTCTGCACGGCTCTCCGGGCCACACCAAGGAAGTGCGCCATCCGGGACCGCCAGGGAGCGGTGCCCCCGATGCAGTAGCCTCAGGCCCGGGGGGAGTAGCCCACCCTCCTCGTTGCCCCCAGGAATGCTCCGGAGTGTAACCTGCAGTGCGAGGCTAATCTCGGCCCCGGTGGTCATCTCCAACTTCAGTGTCCTACGGGGAGCCGCTGATAGATTTGTGCAGGTTACTGCGGCTATTTCAGAGCCCACGCTATAGGCCTTGGCTCCCTCCACGTCTGGACCCCGCCGAATTGGGGTGAAATGGTGCCACTCTCTCCACCAGCCGCCGCCGTATTCCTCCCGCTCATTCTCTTCATAAATCTGCCCTCATAAATCTGATTGTGCGACACACCTACGCATGGGGCGCGACACAGTAACGTGTCGCGCCACACACTTTGGAAAGCTGTGTGCTAGGTGCTTCATCCAGTCTGTGATAGTTTGAGTTTTGTTAGGGGGAGCGTTTACAAGGAATTCCATTTTGAGGGAGTTAAGTTTCAAGTTGTTTTCAGCCAGCCAGATTTGGGTTTTTTGTAGTGTGGAGTTGAGTGATTTGATGTCTTCCAAGGAGTGAATTTTGAGGTAGATTTGGGTGTCGTCAGCATACATGTGGAATTGTATCTTGGAGATGCCGAGAAGATCAGTGAGGGGTTCCATGAAAAGGTTGAATAGGGTGGGAGAGAGGGAGGAGCCTTGAGGAACTCCCAGAGTGACAGACGAGGGGAAGGACAGGGATTGGTTGACCTTGAATCTTTGGGATCTGAAGAACCGGATTAACCCACTTACTGGATCTCGGCGGCGGGGGAACCGCCCAAGCCTTCCATACCCTTCATACGTAGTAAAAGGAGACACAGGAGCCTTCGTCTGCAGGAGGAACCCAGATTTATTCGAATAGCCCGGGCTATGGAACAGAACCCCAAGCTCGTTAGAAATAGGACAGAGGAGGCTGCTGCTTCACTCCACAGCTTACAAGCCTTTTATACTTTTTCATCTCCGTCTTTTGGCTGTTAGTACATTGTTCACTCAGGGCAGTGTTTGCAGTTGATAACCAGATCCAGATAGTGACCTGGTCAAGGCTTGGGACACAAATCATTGTTCACTCTGCTTGATCAAGGCTCAGTCTTTCAGGTCATTGTTTAATCACCTTGATCAAAGCCCGGTCTTTCAGGTCATTGTTTAATCACCCTGATCAAGGCCCAGCAGTCAGACCATTGTCCAGATAACCTGATCACAGTGTCAAGGATGTTTAACAGGCTGAGAGCAGGAGATGGAAAACAAATCATTTACACAGGGTGTGAGTGTCTCATGGCTTTCTGTTGAACTGCAAGAACAGGGGGGTTGGGTGTGCGACAGTTCCTGGGCTGAAATGCAGGCTGCAAGATGGCTGTTGTCGTATTAGTTAGATTTTCCTCAGGCATCAGCAGAAACGACCAGGTGGGTCGTGTGGAAGTGTTTGACACAAGATGGCAATGAAAAAGCAATTGAGTCTCGGTACAAATTATGCCGATCAGAAGAACACTTTTCCTCAGATCTGTTTTGGAGTAAAGAGGCGAAACAGTTAAATTCACTTCTAGATAAACCCATTCTGTGTTTCAAGAGATTCTGCAGGTTGTCATGTTTGACGGGGTCAAATGCTGATGACAGGTCGAGTAGGATTAACAGAAAGGCTTCATTTTGGTCAAGGATTTTTAGAGCGTCATCTAATACATGTGTCATGGCTGATTCTGTTCTGTGACCTGCTCTGAAACCAGATTGAAATTGGTTCAGCAGGTTGAAACGATCAATGTGACTGTTCAGTTGTATGTTAACGCATTTTTCCAGGAGTTTAGCTAACATATGGATGTTGGAGATCGGGCGATAGTTATTAGGGTCCGCGGGGACCGCTGTGGGTTTCTTTAGGATAGGCGAGACCTGCCCCGTTTTCAAGGTGTCTGGAATGGATCCTTGAAGAAGGGAAGTATTAATGATCTTGGTCCTGAGGGGTAGTAAGAGTGGCGTGAAGTCTATTATGTAGTTTGCCGGGAGTGGGTCAGTGAAGTGATTAGATGGTTTCAGCGCGTTTAGCTTTTTTAATATGGTATCTTCACTGTAAGTGTTGAAGTGGGACCATGATGCATTGTTTTTTAGTTTAAATAGCAGGAGATCATTAGCTGGGGCACCAGCAAGGGACAGTGATGGGCTCTCTTTCAGGCCTGAGATGGATATTAGGTCCATGAGTAGATCTGATTTAATGGATTCTGTCTTAGAGGCGAAGAAGGAGGCAAATTCATCACAAGTGGGAGTAGCGAGAGGGTTGGTGTTAAGGATCTTAGGTAGGCTCTTGGTTTGGGCTTTGATAAGATCGAAGAGCTTTTTGGGGCGGGACTTGGCTAAGTCTAGTTGAGACCTGATGAAATCGGTTTTAGATTTTCAGATTTTTCTAAAGTAAGTGTTTCTGGAGGTTCTGAGCAGTTTGAGGAGGTCAGTTGAGGGTGTAGCTCTCCAGCGTCATTCGATTACTCTAAGAGAGCGTCTGTCATCATTTAGCATCCCATAGTACCATGGTTGGGAATCTTTTGAGGAGGTTCACTTCAGTTGCAATGGGGCAATTTTGTCTAGGAGGTTGTTCATGGAGTGAAAGTAGTGATTTGTCAGCTCCTGAACATCAGCTAGGTCTTCCGGGGGACTAAGAGGGTTTGAGTTATCTAGGGCTGTGAGGTCAGATCCGAAGCTTTTAAGGTTTCTCTTCCAGATCTTGGTTCTCAGGGGTTGAGTAGGGAGTCGAGTAATGGTTTCCGAGATTTGGAATGTAATGATATGATGGTCAGACTAGTCGCAAGGGAGTATCGAGTCGAGCTGGGTGGAGTCCGCTTTGGATATTATTAGGTCGAGAGTTGCACCCTTGTCGTGTGTTGGGCTGTTACATATTTGGATGAGATTGAGGTCTGTGAGTAAGGCTTTGAGGCTGTTTACCCCTGGGTCGTTCTGGTTGTCCCAGTGAAGGTTGAAATCTCCTAAGAAAATTAGCTTGGAGTGTTGGTTGTCATTTGAAGCTAGAATGTCCATGAAGTGTTCTATGAAAGTGAGGTTATCTCCCGGAGGATGGTAAAAGGTGTGAGGAGAGCAGATTTGTTTGTTGTTGTTGGCGATGTTTAAGCATAGGTATTCGCACAATTGATATAGCAGGGGCATTGGCATTGGTCGCTGTTAGGCCGATCTGGTGTATGCAGGCTATCCCACCGCCAAGCCTGTCAGCTCTGTCGAGTCTGGTTATGTTCTAGTTGGGGGGTAGTAAGATGTCTATGATGGGAGTAGATGTTTTCTTTAGCCAGGTTTCTGTTAGGATCATAATGTCTGGTTTGTTTGTGATAAGTAGGTCAGCTATATCGGCTGCATGTCTAGAGGCGGACCTGCAATTTAGGAGGATACAGCTTATCTGTGGCTGGGAGAGGATTGTGGTGGGTTCGGCAGTGATGGGGATTCTAGTGAGGTTATTTTTTACAATGCCTCTGGAATGGAGTCTAGTGGCTCTATGAGTGCGCTCTGAGGAGGGTGAGGCTGTTTGCAAGAGCGGAGGAGGGCCCCTAGATCTGCGTCAGATAGAGAGTTTGACCCCCTGGTAGAGCAGGAAGTGGCATTAGGGAGTGGGATTGTGCTCCAACGTGGAGAGCTGTGAGTTTGGGAGATTGCAGGAAGACAATGGATGCGACTATAGATCTTGGGGGCAGGGAACAGATTGTGTTCCTGTTAAATGCAAGTGGACTTGGTTTGTTGTAAGATAAGGTTGTGAAGGGTTCGAATGTCCGATTTGACTTGTTGAAGGGATAATATTATCAAGTCAAGTCTGGTGTCAGGCGTGATAGTATAATTATTAGAAGGGTGGACAGGTGAAGTAGACTGAGTAGTGGCTTCTCTAGATACTGGAATGTCCAGAGTGGGGGTCTGGTCAAGTCTGGAGTCAGGCGAGATAGTATTAATATTGTGAGGGTGGACAGGGGGAGTAGACTGTTTAGTGGTTTCTATAGATATGGGAGTGTCTAGAGCAGTGGGGGTAAGGGTGGGGCTGAGGGACCAAAGGGAGGAGCTGAGAGTGGAGGGGAGGGTGATATATGGGGAGCGGGGGAGTGGTTTGGGTGGTGTACCTGCTGGGATCCAGAGGCGAGTTGGAGGCGGAGTTAAGCTGATGGGAGGAGCTGGTCGAGAAGGTGGAGTTAAGGAGAGAAGGAGGGGCGAAAGTGTATGGTGAGGAGGGAAGGTGGGATCCAGTGTGGAATTGGTGGGGCTGATGAGTAGGAGGAGGGAACTGAGAGTAGAGGAGGGGGGGATGGAGGGTGTGAATGTGCAGGGTGGGGAGGGAAAGTGGGCATATTGGTGATGTGACTGAGTGAGAGGGCTGTGAGGTGGAGAGAGTTGTTGGGTGGATTGCCGACGAGGTCTGAAGGTATTGTTGGGGAGAAGGGGTCTGGGAGTTCTGATTCACTTCGGGATCAGGATGGGAGTTGCAGATATCAGCATGCATGGAAGGGGAGGAGAGGCGTGTTAGAGTGACTCTCTCTTTAATGATCCGAAAAATGTGATCAATCAAGTTGAGATTGTGGTTGTTGGATTAGATTAGGATGATACCATTATGATATATATTCACGGTGGTAGCTTCGTTGAAGCACAGGGAGGGGAGGATAGATAAGGCGAAGCCGTGCGCTGTTTTCTTCATGTTAGAGACCTTAAAGAGAGCGAGAAAGGCTTTTCTCCATTGAGCTCTTCTTTTAGTGTAGAATATGATGTCTCTTGGCATCAGTCAGCACGGAAGTAAGATAATGCTCCAGTTCCCCTCGCTCGCATCACCAGACTACACAACCTCAACATAATCTCCTACGCCGACGACACCGAGCTGATCCTCTTCCTCACCAAGGACCCCCTCGCCGCCAAATCCAACCTGCACTAGGACATGAAGGCTGTCGCCGATTGGATGGAGGCAAGCCAGCTCAAGCTGAACACGGACAAGACGGAGGTCCTCATCCTTGGGCCCAACCCCTCAGCGTGGGACGACTCCTGGTGGCCAGCATCACTGGGAACCCCCCCGGCACCAACCAACCACGCACGCAACCTAGGGGTCATCCTCGGCTCCAAGCTCAGCATGACCAACCAAGTCAATGCAGTCTCCTCCTCCTGCTTCCACACCCTCTGTATGCTCCGCAAGATCTACAGATGGATCCCGGTGAACACACTGAAAACCGTCACCCATGCCCTTCTCAGCAGCCGACTCGACTACGGAAACGCCCTCTACGCCGGAGCCCCGTCCAAACTCATCAACAGACTCCAAAGAATCCAGAACGCCTCAGCACGCCTGATCCTTAACGTCCCACGCCGGGACCACATCACCCCGCACCTGAGAGACCTGCACTGGCTCCCCGTCGACAAAAGAATCACATTCCAACTCATGATCCATGCACACAAAGCACTCCACAAGACCGGCCCAGCATATCTCAACAACAGACTCGCCTTCTACGTACCCAACAGGAAACTCCGCTCCACCGACCTTTCTCTGGCCGCCGTCCTGCGCATCCACAGAACCACTTCCGGGGGCAGATCCTTCTCCCACCACGCCGCCAAGACCTGGAACGCACTCCTCCTCCACCTACGACAGACCGCAGACCTCCCGGCCTTCAGAAGACTGCTCAAGACCTGGCTCTTCGACCACTAGCTGCAGCTCAACCCCCCCCTCAACTCCCCCAGCGCCTTGAGACCCTAACGGGTAAGTAGTGCTCTTTACAAATCCCCTGATTGATTGAGTTACTTTTTCTTTCTTTCTGGGTTAAGTAAATTGCGAGTGGGGGTGAAGATGGAGCTAATAACAGGGATATAAGTAAGAAAATCCCTCAGCTAGCGGAGCCCTCCGAGTGAGCTCCTCTCCTATCGGCCATCTTGACCCTTGTTCATTCACTCCAAATGACTATGAATGTTCCAATTGATTGCACTGAGCCTTGAGTTTGAACAATGGATGAGGATGAAGACCCACGCATGACTCTGTTACCTGAGCTTAAGGTGAATCCTAGAAGCAGCATGGAAGTGAGACTTGGTAGGGCCCCAAGAGAGGGAAGAATGGCATTACTTTCTCTCCCAGCTTGTTAAAAGGAAAAACGCTGTTCAAAGAGGGAAGGAACTCCCGAGTCTTCCTGGCCTCTCCTTTCCATCACCAGGGGATAACCACACAACTGTAAGAGGGCTGATGGAAAAACTGCAGAACCTTTAGACCTTTAACACATCAAGTGTCAACTTGTCAGTATTGGGCCAGATTCACAAAGCTCTCTGTTAAAATGTTGAACTTGTGCATCTAGTTGGATTACCCCTAAAAGGGTGACCACATACCTGAGGATCATTAGGTCTTTACTTTTCTATAGCCTGATGCATTCTGGATATTGTAGTAATTCCTAGACTCCTGGAACTGTACAACAGTTCTAGCATCCTTGAGTACTCCATCGTGTACTGTATGCAAGCACTTTACCATGCGTAAATGCCTTGGCCACGTTCACAATTATTGAATGCAAGGGGCTGATCGGATATGCTGTTGCTGGGGAATGCTTTCTGAAAGTGCATTATTGCTCTGGAATATACTATAGAGTACAACTTCTGTGGCTGGAGCTGGAAAGGGGTAAGTAAGATTCCCACGAGTAAGCCATGCAGGACCTTAATGCTGCTTCCTTTGAGAAGACCCTCATCGCGGAAGAGGGCCCTTCCTGAAGGACAGACCAGACCTTCGTGGGCTCAAAGTCTGGACCATCGGGCACAAGGCCAGGTGTGTGCTTCTGGTGGGCAGATTTCCTGAGCCATGTCCGTCCCAACCCCCCTCATCATGTGCAAGACACTGGAGACAGGTAGGAGGAGGAGGGGAGGCGTTCTATGTTGAGGATTAATTTGTGTCAGTAAATAAGCAACATGAAATAGTGCAGGCAGGACATCAGAACTTTTTTGGTGTAAGCAATACCCCAAATTTGGTCTTTCACTAGGCACTAGCTACTTCCCCAACACAGGGCACTTGCGTTTCTTAATATATAATGTATCCCAAGAGGAACAAAAACTTCTCCTAGGCCACTATTAAATATGGTGATATTCCCACCCTGAAAATGCACTTACTCCTGCCTTTGACAGGAGTATATCTGCACAGGGTTGGATTGGGATTAAAAATCGGCCCGGGCAAGATTAAAAACTAGCATTGGAAATGAAATAGGTCTCGCATTAGAAAAGTTTGTTATTGGTCTTGTAAATGTAATAATTTTTTATTTTAAGTTTGTTTTTATAATTTCAAATGTATTAATTTTGTTATTATAAATGGGAATTTTGTTAGAAATTGCAAATGTGACACCTATAGCATTATTAAATGTACATGTTTAGTATTTCCCTGACGTACATGTATTGATATGACAAATTGTAATGTAGTTATAACTTTCGCAAATGTGACACCTATAGCATTAGTAATGCAACATATGTTGTATTTACGTGACTTAGATGTATTGATATTACAAATAACAATGGCTTTTAATTTTTGTTAAATAATACTTAAATAGAAGTGATTGTAATTTATAATGGCAATACCTTAAACTTTTGTAAATAACTTTTGTGAAGATTATGTTCAGTGTATTTTATTGTGACGAAAATCCAAGAACAGAAGTAAAATATTAACATCTTTTTGTGACATTTGTAATAAAGCTTGTACCATTAAGAGAACATATTTGAACCAGTTGTTGTTGAATGGTTGTGCAGATTGATGCTGGGGTGGCGCTGAGTGATGCTGTAGTGGTGCTGAGTGATGCTGTGGTGGTGCTGAGTGGTGCTGTGGTGGTTCTGAGTGGTGCTGTGGTGGTGCTGAGTGATAGTGGGATGGTGCTGAGTGATGCTGGTGTGGTGCTGAGTGATGCTGTGGTGGTGCTGAGTGGTGCTGTGGTGGTGCTGAGTGGTGCTGTGGTGGTGCCGAGTGGTGCTGTGGTGGTGCTGAGTGATGCTGGGGTGGTGCTGAGTGATGCTGTGGTGGTGCTGAGTCATGTTGTGCTGCTGAGTGATAATGTGGTGGTGCTGAGTGATAATGTGGTGGTGCTGAGTGATAATGTGGTGGTGCTGAGTGGTTCTGTGGTGGTGCTGAGTGGTGCTGTGGTTGTGCTGAGTGATAATGTGGTGGTGCTGAGTGAAAATGTGGTGGTGCTGAGTGCGTGATAATGTGGTGGTGCTGAGTGATGCTGGGTTAGCGCTGAGTGATGATGTGGTGATGCAGAGGGCAGAAAGGCACAACAAGTGCAAATTTCTTTTAAAACCATCCCTATTTATACGTTTTCCCTGGCACCCTTGGCTGTGTGTGTGCGCGCAGTGCCGGTGTGTGTGCGCAGTGCCGGTGTGTGTGCGCAGTGTCGGTGTGTGTGTTAAGTGCCGGTGTGTGTGTGAAGTGCCTGTGTGTGTGAGCTGCGTCTGTGTGCGTGAGCAGTGTCTGTGTGTGTGTGTGTGAACAGTGCCTGTGTGTGAACAGTGCTTGTTTGTGAACAGTCCCTGTGTGTGTGAACAGCCTGTGTGTCTGAGAGCATTGTGTGTGTAACAGTAACGTGTGTGTGTGAGGGCAGTGTGTGTCAATGCAACCAGGCTCATGTTATCGACCTCAGAAGCATGAAATGTGTGTGTCTTGGAACGTATGAGGGCAGCTCGTGTTACAAGCTTGCTTTGAAGACGGTCATGCAGCGCTGAGAGTGGAGCAGGTGGTCCTGTTTATGACCTGCAGAGCGCGTGTGAAGTGGGCGCGGATGAAGTGACTGGGGGTGAGGGGATGTGCAGCCTGGTGTGCTGAAGCCTGGCAGCAAAGGCGGCGCGCGCCAGCAGAGGCGGCGCGCGCCAGCAGAGGCGGCGCGCGCACACAAAGTGGCTATGTGGCTGGTGGCAAATGGACGCACATCAAAGGAGCCACGAAAGTAGCATGCAAGCAGAGGGCTTTTGTTATTTATTTATTTCCTCCCATCTGTACTAGTGCTCGTGCTCAAATGACCCCAGATAACATGTAAATCATACATGATGAAAGGCCAAGAAATTATGTTGGGTTACTGCCACAATATATGTACAGTTCATGAATGTGCAATTTGTTGTTTGCTGATAGCTGGATTAATAAAGCTAAAAAAAACTTTAAACTTGACATACAGATAATGTGTAACTAAGTATGCGTGTTTGGACATGTTTCACATATCTCCCTTTTGAAGAGACATAATAACTGCAGGGAAAGTAACTCGTTTTACACTTTACTGGTGTGCTCCTGCATTGTGCTTAACGTTTTAAAGAGTTTGCATTTTAAGATACTTGGGTATCCGTGAATTGCTACTTATTTGTTGCTTGCTGAAGACGAACTGAGAGGTCAAGTCAGAGCAGGACAAAACAAAGCCTTACTCGGCCTAGCCTGCATGACACTGCTCTCTCCAGCCAAAGCACATACAGACCCGGAAAAGTGGTCACATAAGCATATGTATAGCTGCTTAGCAACAGCTTCCATCCTCCAAAGCCCCCAGCCCCTCTGATACTCCATGCACCTCACCCAGGAACAGGTATTTTAAAAGCAGCTAGTGCTTGCAATGAGCCGCGCAATGTGAGCTTCCAAGAGAAGTCTGGCAAGTGTATGTGGTGAGGAAATGGGGGATTGCTTATAGACTGGCCATTCCTTGATATAGGGTCACACATTTTGAACTACGAGTTACAAATATTTTACAACATAGAATAATATAAAAAGTGTGACAAACTCGCACGAAGTGTATAAAAAATATAGAATGCGTCTGTGAGTATTTTCCGGCCTCACAATGAACCTTGACCTTTAATTACATACTGTTTTTCAGCGGGGATCCTAAAAAGTAATTTAATTCATGTAGACGAAAAACAAAAAAGGTTTAAAAAACAAGTGTTAGAAATGAAGTGTGATAGTATGACATCCTATTAATCTAAAGATTATTGTCAGTTGAGGAAACATGAGATTAAAACAATTACCAGAGCATAGGGAGGATGAGAAAGACGGGGCAGACTGAGGCAGCTGGAGAATGAGGGAACGTGAGAGAGTGGTCACATGACAATGTGCTTGTGACTTCTATCACCGAACACAGAGATGTTGCGCGGCTGGTCGCCTGTTTGCTGTTTAATTAAAGCACGGCGTGAAGAGGCTCGCATTGTGCTGTCCAGTGGTAGCAGAGTCTATACCATGGTGAAAGTAACAAGTTTAAAAACAAGCATTGGCAATATAATACAAGAACATCTCCGAAAGAAAATAAAACGCTTTCTATGGAGGACAGGAACGGTGGGCATCAATAGTTGTGGGTGAATCAGGCTGGTGGCCTGAGAAGCGTCCATGAAGCAGGGGGCGGGGAGCCGAACCATTTGATGTAGCTCACGTGAAAAAAAGCAATTAGGGGGGAGGAGAAGTGAGGCCAGCGCGCACTGCGCACGCTGGGGAAGCCTGTGGGAGGGAGGCTGATGGCTTTGATGTGGGAAAATTTGCATGCTTGTGTCCACGTGCACTGCATGAAATCGCCAGTTTGGTTAAGCTCTGGATAAGCCCCTATATATCTCGCAAGCAATGCGCAAGCGCATTAGCCAGCGAGACCTAAAAAGTGGCCCACATTTGCTTATTGGTCTTGCAAAACACTGCTTCGGTAAACTTTTATAAAATAAAAAAAAGGGTCGGTGGAGGGGGGGTAAAAAAATGCTCGGACTAGCTTGCACTGGTGAAACACACCTGAATACAAGTGAGGCCACTTTTGCTCCGGGCCCCTGCCCCGTTCAATATGCATATGTAAATAGGCTGGCCCTTTGCGAGAGAAAGGGAAGGAAGGCAATTGAGGCCACTCAGGCAGCGGGTGGCATCGGAACAACACGCAGAAACCGCTAAATCGCCCCCCAGACTGCTAAAAAAAAGCAGCCCACTGCTGGAACTGGACACCAACCCATTGGGCATTGCCCGAGTGTAGGCGTTACCAATCCGACGCTGTAATCTGCACTTGCCACCGAGGTGAGGAAATACCTGGAAGGGGATGTGATTGTCACCATCTTACAAGCTTGTGAGTGTTCAAATGCTTATAGAGGGTTCCTGTCCCCCCAAAAAACTGCCCACAATTCAGTCCCTAACCCTGCACACCTTACAAATGTAAAATCCCATCATTGGTGATTCTGCACTCAGTGTTTGCTGCTCAGCAAAGGTATTAGATGTCTCCATTATAGTGCGTGCCAAGGTCAACATTTTCTTTGTGCCAGAATCAGTACTGTAATTGCTCCCAGGCTACAGGTATCTGCAAAGTTTTGGTTTCTGCTACAGTTTTCATTTGTTTACACTATTTACATTGTGGTTTTCCGCCTAATGTTTTAAGTATAATGTGTAAAAAAGGAGAAATAAACATTCCACAGTAATTATGGGGAATTTCAATATTTCAATCTCAGACCAAATTAAATTGTTACCAAATGAAAGGTTGTCAGCCAGCAGGAGTGCACTTATAAGATTTACACACAACATGCTTAATACCACATAAAACGAGGTGCATGTGTGAGTGAGATGTCAGGGTGGGAGTGCAGAGGGAGGATCAGTTTGGAGGTGCATTACATCGAGAGTTTGCGATGATTGTTATGAGTGAAGCTGCATGCTGCAGAGTAAAGTACTATATGAATGCTGATGCTAAGGTTATGTGGAAGGGAGATTACGCGTGGGATAGGGTTGGTCCGCTAGTGGTGCATCCTGGTGTTGTATATGACATATTTGGCGTAGTTTTCCCACAACTTTTTGCCTTCAATTCTCCTGTTTTTGCTGCCTTCGTTTTTGTTGGCTATAGGACTCTGCACACTTTATCACTTCTAACCAGTGCTAACGTGTTTGTGCTCTCTCCTTTAAACATGGTACCTTTGACTTACACCCATTTGGCACATTTACTTTACTTGTACCCAGGGCATCTAAATTAAAAGCAACTAGTGGACTTGTAGCATAGATTGTGCCACCCACTTAAGTAGTCCCTTACATTGACTCAGGCCTGCCATTGCAGCCTGTGTGTGCAGTTTTAAACTGCCATTTCGACCTGGCAAAAAAGCCATTTGCTAGGCCTAAACCTTCCTCTTTAATACATACAAGTCATCACAAGGGTAGGCCCTAAATAGCCCATAATGCAGGGCGCAATGTATTAAAAAAGTTGGACATGTACTTTTAACTTTTACATGTCCTGGTATTGAAAAGCTATTACATTTGTTTTTCACTGGTGCAAGGCTTACAACTTCCATAAGATAACATTAGGTTAACTTATTACATTTAATAAGTGATACATTTCAATGGGGAGCAGACAGAAATATTGAGTTTGGAGTCAAAAGAATTTGAAATTAAAACCCTTTTTAATGGTAAAGTTGTATTTTAAGTCACAGTTCTGAAAATACCACTTTTAGAAAGTTTGAATTTTCCTTTCTCAACCATCTGGTGCCTGCAGCTTGTATCCTGGGTGACATGACTACGTGCAGCTGGCAGCTGGTGTTTGTGTATTGCTCGCAGTGAGACAAAGGAGAAAAAATTGTTGTCAGGATGAGCCCTCACTGAATTGATGAGGGGGGGAGCTGTCACTTACCTCATTTGCACATCACAAAGCCTATCCCTGAGCACACTCCCAAAGCGTTTGGCACTAGTCTTTTGTGAGCCCAGACAAGCTGGGGCCATGGCATGGTTGCAGAAAATTCCAGACACCTCTGGGGGTGGAACCTTCTAAAACCTTCTCCCACCTCAAAGTGGGCACCAGCTATAAATATAGGATCCTCAGACTCATTTCCTCAGTACTCCTCTAGACCTGTAGAACTGCTGTGGTGCACTGCAAGAAAGACTGATACTCTGCTGCCTGAGAGGAAAAGACTGGACCTGAATCTAGAACCCAGGACCACAAGTGACTCCAAGTCCAAGGGCTAGTTGGCTGGCATCTTGAGCAGCGCCTCGGGAACAGAAAAGGCTCTAATCACCTTGAACCAAGCACCTGGACCTTGTCTGCCACCCCAGTCCTGAAACCTTGGAAGTGGACCTGAAGTTGCCAGCCCAGCTGTGGTCCTGTGAGCAGAACCGACTCAGTGCAACACATCTTCTCCCAGCTCTGCTTTGGAACCAATGCAGCGTGAAGTATCCCCCAATGCCAGACTTCACATCGCACCCTGCAGTCTCCTCGGAACTGCTGCTGTGCAACGCAATGCCGACGCAAGCCTTCGCATCTCACTCCCCTCATTAAAGGCATCTTTGTCGACAACTCAGGGCTCTGTATCTCTGGCCAGCAGTTTTTTTTAATCCACTGCTGTCCCCCGGTGTACTGAGTGTGAAGAGTGGAGGCCCAGTAATTCGGCGGACCGCTGACTAGTCGGTGAAATTTGGTGGCGAGTGGATCGGGCAGCCAATCTGGTCGGACACCATTGTGGGTTTGGACTGGGACCCTACGGAGGCAGCGTCTGATGTTCGGCGCCCACTGCTGCGGCTGGAGGTGGTGTGAAGACCTAGCCCGACAGCTACGCTTGAGGCATGGGGAATGGACCTCCTGCATGAGTGGCAGCTAGCGGTGAGCTCAGGGAGCGGAGCGGGGGTAACGATCCACTTGTTTGGCCTCCAGACCCTATGGTAGAGTGCTGGTTCCTAGTCATAGTACTCCCTTGAGAAAATGGGATGTTAAACTGCAGGTCTGCATGCATTGGTCATTAGGAGGCTGCTCTGTGGGGGAGGACAAGGTCGGGAACAACAACTTCTTAGGGAGGGTGACATCGGAAGTGAGCGCACTACCCTATGCTGAATGCCCCTTGGGGGCATTATCACCCTGCTGACCTCTGAGACCCACATGTTCATTTTGTAGCACCACTTCGCCTCATTTTATTTCTCCTTACATCTACATCACTAGGCCCCTCATACGCACTTCACCTATATGGCTTGGGAAAAAGATCACAGTCAAAGAGCCCCTTCAGGCATTGCAGCGCCGGCCTGACGAGGAGCCAGCCTTATGATGAAGAATGACACCCAAAATGGGTGTGTGAGGGCCCCACTTCCCAAATTGCGAGACACCAACACTCCACTTCTGAGTAGGGGTGTTGATCAACTCAGCCTCCTTCTCACTCCTCCCCGCCATACAGAAACTGCATACCCCTTCGGTGCTATGCTCCTAACACCCACTGTGCACGCTATTACCTGGAGTGGCGACGGCTGTTGCCCCCATCTGACGGCTGAGAGGACATTGGTGGGGGATTGCAATTGTGTGCTTGATGGAATGCTTGCCCGTGAACCCCCACCCGGAGAACACAAAACCACGCTTGACTGATCAAACAAGAGAAATGATGCGGGGCTTTAGCCTCCTAGATGTATGTAGGGAAAGACACTCAGGATCTAGACTCTTCTCCTGCTACACCCCGGCGACGGGAACTTATAGTCGGCTGGATTATTGTCTCATTACCCCTAAGCTGGCACGGCAGGTTAGGGAGGTTTCCTATCTGGCGTGGTATGTATCTAACCACTCCCCACTTCTGGTGTGCCTGGCTAGGGGGCGCTGTGAAGCTTGCATGCAGAGGCACTGACGGACCCACCGTTTGCGGCTACGGTGCAGGAGATTACTCAATATTTCCAGGAGAACTGGGGCAGATTGAGAAGCAGGGCCCATTACTGGGACGCAATTGTTGTGTTTTATCCCTTTTTCTATTTCCACTACCTGTAACTGCGCGAGCTGTCCCCAGCACGTAATTGGTTAAGCCAGCTGGAATGTTGACAGCTGAGCTCTGTTATGACAGTTGTGTCAGTTGGCGCCAGGCTGCGACCCTCACGCTTGCTGCGGTGTGTAGTCTTAAGTAATCTTAATTGCAACCGTTCCCGTGAGTCTCTACTTAACAATGTTGGCGACGAGGTAAAGTCTTCACACCACGAACCCACCTGAAACTACTCCGGTAAGGGAGGAGAATTTTAAAGGAAAACAAGTTTTAAGTGATTCTTTTGTTTGAAAGCAAGCGAGTAAATGAGGCAAGGCAGCCTAAATAATTTATAAATGAATAAAGCTACGGACGTGTAGCGAATCAGATTTAAGAGATATGAGAATTTATGTGAAGCAATGAAAGAAACGAAAATGGTTTGTACCATCGTCGTACTATAGCCTTGACTAAAGGAAATGAATGCGACAAGATAATAGA
This sequence comes from Lissotriton vulgaris, assembly GCF_964263255.1. Classification (NCBI taxonomy): domain Eukaryota; kingdom Metazoa; phylum Chordata; class Amphibia; order Caudata; family Salamandridae; genus Lissotriton; species Lissotriton vulgaris. Next base: position 88,033,374 of record NC_141688.1, read on the forward strand.
AGAAATTACCTTAAATGGAGCAGTAGATAAGGAACGAAAGTAGTAGAACTGCTGTGTTGGCTCAATCTATGTGCTCGAAGAGTGTATCTCGTCAGCGTGTAGTCGAGCGCCAAGCTAATCACTCCGTGAGAGGCGCTGAAAAGGAGTTGAAAGGCAAAGCGTGTGAAGCGGCACGAACGGGGGAAGAGCACTGCAGGGTCGGCTCCATGTGACTAAGGAGCGTGAAAATCTCCTCAGCGTGTGGCGCGAACAGCTGCGCTACGTCTATGACGTGATTGGCGCCACCTAGCGAATGAAGGAAGAATAAGCTGAGGCACACAGAAATAGAACAGAAATAAAAATAAGAATAACAAGTGATTTGAATAGAAGCTTTGGATAAAAGCAGAAGAAAAAGGAATATAGCATTATGGGTAGTAACTCACCAAGTGAATTTACATTGAAGGTAGCAAAAGAATTATAAAAGTGTAAAGAGTGATACCCCCAGTGAAATTTACAAGCAAGAACATAACTTTGTGGAAAAAAAATAATAATAAGGGCTTTGGTTACGTTTTTAACACCTTGCATGCGGCCCCGATTTTCCCCCGGTGCTGAATTTCCAATCGCGGGTGTGGTCATGACGGAACGGTTCCGTCATGAGCACAGCGCGACCGATGCTCATGATGGAACCGTTCCGTCATGAGCATCGAAGGGGTTAAAGGAAAAAAGATGGCTAACAGTATCAACTACAATTTACAACCACCAGAACCTTTTCTGAACGGAACAGAAAAGGTTCTGGTGAAGATGAACCTATTAAACCAGAGGAAAAGAAAAAAATATTGTTGCATTGTTTAGGTGCAGGGGGATTGGATGTTTACAAAAATATTAATAAGAAAGCACGCGCTGGTGGTGACAGGAATGTGTATGATGACGCACTAGAAGATTTAGATGGATACTACAAACCCATGATTTGTGTGGCGGTTCACAGATACAAATTCTACAGAAGAAAACAAGGGAAAGAAGAAAGTATTGATGACTATTGGGACCTCAATACAAATATTCTCATTGATCAGTACCCTTTGCCAAGAATTGGAGAAATGCTGTCTCTCACAAAAGACATGAAAGTATTCTCAACAATAGATCTGGCGGCAGCGTACCACCAGGTACCCTTTACACCCCGATAGCAGACATCTCACAACTTTTATCTCACCATTCGGGTGTTTCAGGTTCAAAAGGGTACCTTTCGGCATAGTGTCTGCTGCAGCGTTATTCCAGAGACTAATGCAAGAAATCTTTAAAGGTGTGGAAAACATACTCATCTTTCAGGACGACATCCTGGTCATGGGAAAAGATCAAAGCGAACACGACGGAAGATTAACACAAGTACTGAAGTAATTGGAGAAATGTAAATTCAGTGAAGATGGAGTCAACTATCTTGGGCATGAAATCTCAAGTGACGGAATTAGACCTAAGAAGGAGCTCATCAGAGCAATCAAAGAGGCGCCAGTACCAACCAACAAGGATGAACTAAGAGCATTCTTAGGACTGGTGGAGTACTACTCCAAATTTGTAAAAGACTTTTCGACAAAAACGTATAACATCAGGACACTTCTTAAAAACAAGAGCAAATTTGAGTGGACCAGTGCATGTGAAGAGAGCTTCAAGCAACTTAAGAAGGAAATTTGTGAAGCACCGGCTCTGCAAGGATTTGATGGAACACTGGACTGCGTGATAACTACAGACACAAGCGGCAAAGGGCTCGGGGCTGTGCTCACTCAAATCGAGAGCAATGGTAATGAGGTAACCATCGCATTTGCCTCGCGTTCACTTACAGCGACAGAGGGGAGATACTCTGTTATCGAAAGAGAAGCGTTGGCGTGCGTTTAAGAAATGGAGCTTTTCCGCCAGTACATCTGGGGAAAGAAGATAATTTTGAGGTGTGACCACAAACCTCTAACCAAGGTGTTGACTGTGAAAGGGCTGTACAATGCCTCACCACGTTTGGCACGAATGTCCATCAGACTGTTGGATTATAACTATGAGGTACAGTACTTGCCCGGAGCGAAAAATGTAGTGGCAGATTTTTTGAGCAGGCTTCCATTGAAACACACAGGAACAGTAGCACAAGAAGAGGATCTATGTGTTGCTAGCATCAGTGAAGAATTCCCTACCATAGATGCTAACCAGACAATTAGACCTGTCCGGAGGTCATAGAAGAATATTGCATTTATATAGGACTCTTCGAGAGGATCTGCCGGGTATCGTACTTGGGTTACATGGCAAGTGGGAGGAGGTATTGGGTGAGTTTAACCCTATACGAGACTTGGAAAAATTGCATATGGGGGAAGCGTACCGTGAGCTCCAATGCACGCTTTAAGATTCACCGAAGATTCTGCATACCGTTTACCCCACTCGATCTGACAGATGTCTGCAATGCCGGACCCCGGAAGTGGACTCTGCACATTTGGTGCAGAGTTGCTCCCTGATAATATCTTACTGGGGAGAAATCTTGCGCAGTTTAAATAGAGCAACGGCATGGGCATTTCTGTGTAACCCACTGGATGTACTACTGTGTCAGATTTCTGCCACGTCCAAGAAGAAACTTAGCCGCAAATTCCTGATGCTGGGGTTGGTCAGGGGAGGCTCCTCCATTAGGGCGAGGAGTGATGCACCACTGCTTCTCGCAGTGTGGGAAGTAGAAACATAAAATGGTATTTTAAATACCAATTTATGTTTCTGCTTCTCGCGCTGCGAAAAAGCAGAATTGTAAGCCTGGTTGGTGGCAGGCGGGTCGCGCGTGTGTGGCTTGCCCAATGTTATGGGCTGTGACTGTTTGGTCGGCCCTATAGGGCCGACCAACCCAGCCATGCGCACTGTGGATTTTCTCTATGTAGGCTGCGTGCAGCCTACATAGAGAAAATGGCCTCACTACAGGCGCCCGGCTGGGCGCTGTCCGCACCAATCACAATGCTGCAAATGCAGTGTTGTGATTGGTTTAGGGGAGGAAGGATGCCTGCTTCCTGTTCCTGGAGAAAAGGAAAGCAGCAGGAATTAAAATGCAGGTGTGGTACCAGCCAGGAGCGGAGGTGGGCGGGACCCGCTAAGTTTTTCTTTTTTAATTTTTCAAACCCCCCCCGCGCAAATCCCCGCGCGACCCGCCCCATCACACGCGAGTCATGCGAGCTGCGACTGGGCTTGGTACTGGCTAAACCGCGGATTGCTATTACATGGGTGGGTGCACATCCCCCCAGGTACATTGATTGGTTGTGGGATATGTCCGTATGGGCAGTGGCAGAGGAAGTCAAATTGAAGCATGTGAAACGTGACAAGTGTTTGGAGGATGAGTAGGCAGCATGGAGACTGATGCTGATGGACTTCCAGAGTGACGGGGCAGCCAAAGTCAGGTCTGGTAATGTGACATAAGAGAAAATACACTGTGTGTGGGAAACAAGTAGTCAAAGTTCTATATGACTTCTCCACTGGGACAGCAGGTCAACAGACACGGGATCAGAAAAATAGAATTGCAAGTGCAGAACTACAGTACAAGAAATTATAGCTATACCACATGATTCTTAATTTGTGAATTACTGATGGTAATAAAGTTTATTGCAGTATCCAATGAGTAGGAAAAGGGTGTGGGTAGAGTTGGGGAATATTCATACATCAATATATGATGTTTTAGTTTGATACTACAGCTGTATACATGTCATAATGCTCAAGATATTGTAGTGATATACAACTCATTTTAAAATCAATAAAAAGTATATTAATAAACAGCAAGAAGCCGTGAACTCATGAAGAAATCACATACTGTCATATTGAAGAAAATTTGAATCTCAAGTTTAATCCAATGCCCAATGTAAATTACGAAAGTTACATTTTCAGTCAACAACAAGGGAGTAGTCAGAAAGCTAGAATACCCCCCACGTCAAACTAAAGTTCTTATGGCACCAAGCAAACAAAGCATGTATTGTATTGTATTGTATTTCAGATTTTTTTTTTTTTTTAAATTCTTTATTGTCAGGAATTTAGAAGAAATAGCAGTATGTCATTTGCAATTGTCGTAACATAACTGTAGCTAGTTCCCCAGGTGGGGATAGTATGCAACATAGAGTACAGTAACAGTTACCGAGTTCATGCAGGGCCTGATGGTCAAAAGTTAATAAACAGATATATGCCGCACCATGCCCAGCGTCTTCCTTTCCTCTAAATTCCTTCCCGCCCACACAGTTCCATGGCAGAAGGCTGATACATCTCTTACAGCGCATGAGCGGGTACTCATAAGAATAATGAACATTACTCCTAAAACCAAACAACTGTCATCACTATATCAGAGTCTGCATACGTTCTGCTTTACCATCTCACAGGTTAACAAATCAGCAATTCGTGTAGAGTGTCAGTGCGTGCAGCATTCCCCCTGGTCCCTCCCTCGTTCACAGTATCCCTCTACAGCCACTAGTCTTCCTCCTCCTCCGAGTCTGAGTCCTCACCCTCTGGCAAAGCTTCACATGGGTCACCTCTATAAGCGTTCCACTTCAACCATACCCGGTTCCACTTACGAGGGCAGGCTCTCAACACATACACTGCCCTTTCCTTGATCATGAGAAGGTCCATATTCCTTACCCATCCCGTCACCGTAGGTAACTCCGGAGCACCCCACCTCTGTGCAATGTCTCGTTTGGCCACCGTCATTGCGAGGGTGACCCACAATTGTTCGTACCTGTTCAGGTCCGTAGGTTCCCAAATGTTCAGCAGGCACCTGCGAGGTTCCGGAAGGACAGACACTTTCATGGCTTGAGAGACCGTGCGCATAATTTGACGCCATAGTTCCCTTATGCGTGGACATTCCCATAGCGTGTGAAGGAGAGTTCCCTCCTCCCCGCATCCCCTAAGGCAGTATGGGTGCTGCGCCCTTTGTATCCTGTGTAGCAGTGTGCGAGTGTAGTAGGTGCGGTGTAGCACCTTGAGCTGTATCAGGCGGAACCTAGCTGATATACCCACCTCCCTCGGGGAGGCCAATGCCCCATTCCACTCCGTTTCATCCATATCATCTAGCTCAGCTACCCATTTCTCCCTAAGCTTGAGTGTGGGATCAGGCGTGTTATTAATTAATTTCTTATACGTGAGTGAGGTCGCTTTTTGTTCCATGTATTCGGTGAGCAGTCTATCCTCAAGGGGTGAGGACTCTGGGAGTGCCGTGTCTGGTGGGATTGCGCGCAATAGTGCATGTCGAATCTGTACATAGCGAAATGTTTCAGTGGGCTCTAGGCCGTATTGTTGCTGGAGGTGCTGGAAGGGAACAACCGTGCCCTTGTCCCAGAGGTCTCCAACTACTGAGATACCTATGTCATCCCATCTCTCAAAGCCTTTACAGGCCCTAAGTGTGCCCAGTGCCTTGGTGTCCCAAAGGGGTGTCAGCTGAGTGATTTTCCCTGTCCATCCCAGGCGGGACTGCGCCATGTGCCAGAGTGTCGCTGTGTGGAGTGTTGGGCCCAGCAGGGTCTTTACCTTCTGGCGATCGTACAGTACTGACAACATGCCAGCCGTCCCCAGTTGCGACCAGTCTGCTTTGTACGCGGGATCGTTTCTGGAAACGTGAATCCATTGATTAATTATTTTAAGCTGTGCTGCCCAGTAATATAGTTGGAGATCAGGTAGCGCAACACCCCCTTCGTACCAACTCTTCACTAGTTTCGCCTGTGCTATACGTGCCGGCCCGTTATTCCACAGCAGGCTGGAGACCAGCGCTGCCACTCGCCGGAAGTACTGCGGGCTAACCACATATGGAGAGTTCTCTAGTACATACAGAAACCTCGGGAGAGCCATCATTTTGTAGAGAGCCGCGCGCCCTAAGAGGGTCAGCGGCAGCGTAGCCCAATACTGGACATCTGTACGCAACCTCTGCAGAGGCGGTTGCAAATTTTCGACGTAGAACTGTTTAGCATCTCTCGTCACATAAATACCTAGATACTTGAAGGAAGAGGTGGTCACTGTAAGAGGGCAGGTCGCCGGCAACACCGGGGCCTGGCCGGCAAGCACATAGAGCACCGTCTTGGCCCAGTTCAGGGTGTATCCGGATGCTTTACCATGTTCGTCGCAGATCTCCAGTAGGGCGGGCACCCCTGCAGTCGGGTCAGTCATGTATACCAACATGTCGTCAGCGTAGAGGGAGACCCTGTCCTCCCATCCGTCGCCCCACTTGATCCCTCTAAACAACGGCGTCGCTCGTAGCAGGATTGCCAGTGGTTCTAGCACTATCGCAAACAACAGGGGCGATAGTGGGCATCCCTGCCTCGTTCCCCTTCCTAGTGGAAAGGTGGAGGATATATGCCCGTTCGCTACTACCTGCGCCATCGGTCGGGTGTATAGTAATCGCACCCATGCCATATATAGGGGCCCGAAGCCCATGCGGGTTAGTACAGCAAAGAGGTATTCCCACTCAACCAAATCAAACGCCATTTTAGCATCTAAGGAAAGTATCACTGTCTGTTCCTGAAGGAGATGCGCCCTTGCCAACACCCCGTGCACCCTTCGCAGATTAAGTGCCGTGCTCCTATGTGGCATAAAGCCCGATTGGTCCGGGTGTATCAGCGTAGTGAGATGTTTGGTGAGGCGGCTGGCCAGAAGTTTCGCCAGGACCTTCGCTTCTGTATTGAGCAGTGAGATGGGCCGATAGGAGGCACAATCGGTTGGTGGTTTGGATGGTTTCGGGATGGCCACAATGGTGGCCGTGCGTTGATCTAGTGGGAGTAGCGTCTTCTGTAGGCTGTCATTAAACATGTCAAGGAGGGGCTTGGCCAGGACCGAGTCCATCGCCTTGTACCACTCCACAGGAATCCCATTCGGGCCCAAGGCCTTGCCGGATTGTAGCGCCTGTATTGCCAATTGGACCTCCCCAACAGTCAGGTCTGCGTCTAGTTCCTGCTGTGCTTCTGGTGAGAGCACCGGGACATGGATGTTGCGAAGTGAATCTAAGGCCTCCCGTTCAGTGACCAGCCGCTTCGGTGTGTAAATGTTCTGGAAGTGGCAGGCTAGAGTCTGGACTATGTGCTCTGGGTGAGTTCGCAGCATGCCGCTCGTATCGTAGAGTCCGTGAATCCCTTTGTTGCTGCCACCCCGCTTATCTAGCCACGCTAGCATCTTCCCTGCCTTATCGCCCACGTCATAGATCCTGTGCGCTGTACTCGCGAGGTGTCCCTTTGTGATCACTGTAAGGTGTGCCTGATGTTGCTGCTGGCGAAGCTGTAGTGCATGAAGTGTCTCCGGAGTGGGGTCTGTCATATGTGCAGTGTTCGCCGTGTGTAAGGCCGCTTCTAAATTGGCCAGTGTAGCCCTGGATTCCCTCTTATGCCCAGTAATGGCAGATATGGATGCCCCTCTGAGGACCGTCTTATATGCCTCCCACAGAATTGAGGGTGAGGCGACCGACCCAGTGTTCTCCTTGAAGTAGTGTGTGGTTGTTGACTTAAGCTTCTTTTTGATACCAGGAACTTGCAGATAAGTGGGATAGATCGGGTATATCCTACCCCGCCTACTCTCCTTAGTGGAAATGTGAAGGGAGACCGGGGAGTGATCAGAAATGCCCCACGGCATAATGTCAACACTATCCACCGAGCTCATTCCAACCCCCAGAGTGAAAAAGTAGTCGATTCGGGAGAGGGTGTTGTGTGGTGCGGAGAAATGTGTGTAACGCTGCTCTGTCGGGTTCAGGCGACGCCAGACATCTATGAGGCCCATAGCAGATAGAAAGCCCGGGAGCGCTGCGGCTCCTCTCTGGCGAGCTCGCTGGGGAAAAGTATGTAGTAGAGGGTCCGCTATGGCATTGAAATCCCCCCCCATGATCACATCTCCCTCGGGGAGATCAATAAGGAATCGGCTAAGCGCCGGGAGGGCCGTAGCGTGCAGCGCGGGGGGGATATAGACTGATACCACATTCAGGGCCCTTCCCTCCCACTGGCCTGAGAGTGCTGCAAACCTGCCCTGGTCATCCGTCTTGTGGCTAGTGACCAGGAAGGGGGAGTTGTTTCTGAGGAGGATCCCCGTGCCCCTGGAACCCCGAGGTGAATTCGGAATGTACCGCCATGGTGTATCCACGCCTGTTCAGGGCTTTACAGGTGGTTCCCGCTAAATGTGATTCTTGTAGCAGTACCAGGTCTGACTGAGCACGCTTAACTGTTTGCAGCACCAAACCCCTTTTTATTTTGTCTCCCAACCCTCTGACATTCCAAGTAAGGAGCTTCAGTGGGGGCACTACAGTCGTCGCCTGGGTACCCATCGCTGGTGTAGCTTGATTATGCTGTGCCATGTGTATGAATGAACCGAGGTCTCCATTGTCAGGAGGAGAAGGGTGCCAGAGTGCGGAGGAGGTGCACGCCCCCCATAATGTGTGGTGTATTCATGCCCCGTGAGATCGCAATAGTGATGACCGTGTAACTTAACTTTAACTCGAACTTCAGAACTCCCAACCCATCCCCCCCTCCCTGCTCCCCTGCACCACGGACGAATTCCCGCCCGCATCCCCAACTTGGCAGAGTGCTTGATTCCCCCCCCTATCTAGTCTTACTTGCTTGTGGGGTTGGTGAGTCCCCTACAGGCACCGGCCTGAACCCGCCCTACTCGGTTCCATCGGCCCAAGGTCCCAAGTATAATGATCAGTGCTTGATGCTTCCAGCGTAGTCATTCATCCCCTGTTAGGCTGTCCCGAGTCAAAGGGATCTCTTTCAAGATCGGAGTCCAGTCCCCCGGCGGCGCCCTGTTCAGTGGCCGGGCTGGGCGTGCGACGTTCCGGTGTTTTCTCCTTACGGTGATCTTGGCGGTCTTTGTGCGGGCGTTGAGGCTTGCCCGCCGGTCTCCAGCCGTCCAGCCATTCTCGCGCTACTTCAGGATTGTCGAAGAACCACGTCCTCCCCTCGGCCACAATCCGCAGTTTAGCGGGGAACAGCATCGAGTAGGGTAGTTCCCTGTCTCTCAGAGTCTTTTTGACTGCATTGAAGGATTTTCGACGCCTGGCCACCTCGGCCGTGTAGTCCGGGAAGAACGCCAGCGTGGAGTTTTGTATCTTCACCGGCGGCGCCACCCTGGCCGCTTGCAAAATGGCGTCCCTATCTCGATAGTTGAAGAGTCTGGCCAGCACTGGTCGCGGTGTGGCCCCTGGCTGGGGTGTACCTCCGGGGACTCGATGAGCCCTTTCAACGGAGAAGAAGGCTGATAGCCCTTTAGGCTGCAGTTTTGTCTTGATAAGGTCCTCTATATATAGGTCCATGGCCCCCTTCCCCTCCGATTCCGGAAGGCCTAGAATACGGACGTTGTTCCTTCTGGAGCGTCCTTCCTGGTCGTCCAGCTTTTCTTGAAGTTGTTTGGTGGTCTTTTCTAGCCGTTCCATTGCCACCTGCAGGTCCGAGGTGTCCTCAATAAGTGATTTCGTGACCACCTCTACTTGGGCCACCCTTTCTGATATTTTCTTGAAATCTGCACGCAGCAGGGTCACCTCCGTGGAGATTGTGCCGACCGTCGCTTGGACGTCTGTGAGGGTTCTCATGATGGCCTCCAGTGTGACTTTCCCAGTCCCGTTGGTGTCAGAGGAAGCTCCGGCTGAGTGCCGACCAGGCCCTTGCGAATGACCGGTGTGGGCGTAGGCAAACTTGTCCAGCTTCGATTGCGTTGCTGACATGCTCCTCGTGTTCTTGCCCGCCATGATGTCCTGCTAGCGTTACCAGTGTCTATGCAGACCTTCCCCCCGCTGTGTATCGTTGATGCAGCCGGTTAAGAGTGCAGGATTTAGACTCGTTTCAGCCCGTGGTGCGGCCGGTCTGTGGCTGCCTTTGGAGGCAGTAGAGAGATTCCCGCTGCGTTTATGGCGGCGCTCGTAGGTCTCTGACTCCGTATTCTGTCACTCCTTCATGTGGAGCGCGCCGCTGCGCGTTAAGGTCGCAATGTGCCTCCGGGGGCTGGTGCCACGACAGTGTGGGCAGCCCCTCTGTCTAATGGCAGTCCGGGGTGATTTTTAGTGATGTGGGGGGGGCCGCGCCGATTCAGGCGCCGTCCACCTACTCGCGCCGCTTTCGTTGGGGTGCTTCCTCGATGATGTGCGGGGCCCCCACTAACCTTGCTTCTACTGGAGTCTTGGGCGAAGTGCGCCCTCAGGTGCAACGCTGTACGAGCGCCGAGGCGGAGCTCACTGCCATTCAAGGAGGACCGGTCGCCGGCTAGTTCCGTCCCTTCCCGGCCGGGTGAGGTGCACTTCCGGTCGGCTCGTCTCCGTACCCAGGGCCGGTGCTGTTGAGTCGCTGCAGGCCGCGCCTCCCCATCGACGGACGGGGCACTTCCCGGCGTCGGATTGTCGCTGGGAGCGAGTCGTTCTGTGTCGCTCGGTTCCCTGGGGCCGATTTCACCCCTTCAGGCAGGTTGATGCTCGGATGGGCATTCGGATTAATGTGCGGGCCGGAGTGCCTAGCGGAGCTCCCGGGTTAAGCTGCCGCCATGCTCGGCAGTTGGCCACGCCCCCCGTATTTCAGATTTTTAAAGCGTGCTATAATCCTACGGGCATCCTGGCGCTGCAGTACAGATACTCCCTCTCCATACTTCCGAGCTCACTGGTTGCTAGGCTAGGCATGCACTCTAAGGAAAAGCCAGGTTTTAACTTTGCCCCTGAACTTCATCAGATCCTGCATCTGTCTTGGCTCAACAGGCAGACTATTCCAGAGGCATGCTGACGCACAGCTAAAGGCTCTTCCGCCAGATTTAACTTTCTTAATCTTTGGTAAATTCACCATATTAGTCGAGGAAGACCGAATGCTCCGGATGGGATTATACCAGTTGAACTTAGACTGCAGCGGTATTGATCCCATCCCATGCAGTGCCTTGAAGACGATGCACAGTGACTTAAATTGAATCCTCTGGAATATAGGAAGCCAGTGCAGTTACGCCACTGTCAAGGATGTGGATGACCGTCGTGATCTAGATAGGGCCAGTTTAGCTGCCAACGTCTGGACTCTCTGGAGTCTCCCAATCAGGTACCTAGGGGTTTCCAGCAATAGAGCATTCCCATAGTCAAGTCGGCTCAGAATGATGCTCCTTACTACATGTGCTCGCACCTGAAATGGGAGTAGCGGAAGAATCTTCCGGAGAACCCTGATGAGCGAAAAGCTGCTTCCCACAATTTTATTGACTTGGGTTTCAATGTTCAGTTTAATCGTTAAAACTGACCCTAAGATTGCGTATCGTTGTAACAGGTAGCAAGGGTGTTTTCTTGGGAATGGGCCAGAAACCCAGAGGGAGAGAACAGGGGACTTTACCTGCTGCACAACAGAATATCTCAGTTTTTTCACAATTAAATTGTAAGGTGTTGTTTTTCAGCCAATGCACCTTTTCTAGCATACAGGCATGACGTTTTTCTAGTGAGACCACTTGGTCTCCCGCCAATGATACAATAAGCTGTGTATCGTCAGTGTAGTTTACCAAGCTGACCCCATAAGACTTAATAATTGAGATCAGGGGGCTCATATGGGTGTTAAATAGTATTGGGCTGATTGCAGAGCCCTAGGGACCCCATGCCTAATCTCAGTAAAGTCCGAACGATAAGGGGGAGGGTTACCGCCTGTCGTCTGGTTGTCAGATATGATCAAAACCAATCCAGTGCTACACCTCCTACACCTACTGTTTCCAGCCTGGTCATGAGATCTGTGTGGTTGGCCATATCGAATGCGGCAGACAGTTCCAGTGAGATCAGGATAGCTGGTTGTCCTCTGTCTGCTCGCATTCGAAGGTCTTCCAAGACGGTAATCAGAGCTGTCTCTTTCCCATGACCTGAGCGAAACCCAATCTGCACATCCTCCAGCTTGTTGTTACGCTCCAAAAACTGGGAGAGCCCCCTGCTAACCAAACGTTCTATGATCTTTACTGGGTATGGGAGGAGGGATATCGGTCTGTAATTATTTGGGCATGCTGGGTCACATGTAGGTTTTTTCAACAAGGGACCTGTCCACTGCTCAATGATTGATTGCACAGCTGTCGAAGTATTGGAAACAATTCACCTCCCAGCTCCTTCCTAATTTTGGGAGGGAGGGGGTCCAAAGTGGAGCTCGAAGAAACTCCTGCAGCTAGATTATTAAACTCCTACTCCGAGGGAAGCTCAAAATGATCCAAGTGGGCTGCCTGATCCTCCGGCTCAGCCCCCCTTTCCCGGCTGTTTTGCTTACCCATAGATGGTTGTCCCTCTACCCCGCCCCGTTTTGACCACATCGTCAATTTCTAACCCTTCTATGATTTTTCTTATTTTGTCATCGAAGAATGTGGCTAGGCTATTACATAGCTCTTGACTTGGTGGGATACTGGTATTAGTGCATTTGTGACTAGCGATATCCTTCATGATTTTAAAAATACCCCTAGTGCTGTTGGGCGCCTTCAGGATAGTTTTAGCGTAGTAGTCTGCCTTAGTATTCACAATTTCCTTTTTATATTTGGCTAATTTCTCCTTCCAGAGGGCTTTGTCTATCTCTGCATATGCCTTCCTCCATTTGTGCCTTAGTATTCACAATTTCCTTTTTATAATTGGCTAATTTCTCCTTCCAGAGGGCTTTGTCTATCTCTGCATATGCCTTCCTCCATTTGTGCCTTAGTATTCACAATTTCCTTTTTATAATTGGCTAATTTCTCCTTCCAGAGGGCTTTGTCTATCTCTGCATATGCCTTCCTCCATTGCTGCTCTGCCAGTTTGCATTCCTTTTACTTAATCTATTGCTGTACCAAGGGGCGGAGCGGTCTTCCAGTCTCCCTGATTTTCTTGACCGGGGCAATCTGGTCAAGAGTCTCGGTGATATGTCCGCAATAGGACGTATATTTCTGTTCCACCGGTTTCAGGGGGTCCAGAAGTCCATTGACCTTAAATATCAGGGATAAGTCAGCCCTCTTCAAAGGGCTCTTCCAGTCTCTGCCTAGGAAGCTTCTTCCCCTTACTACATCAGCTCTCCTCGATTTAGGGATTACCACCCAAAATTGTACCAGATAATGGTCCGACCAACCCACCGGGACAATATTTTCCACCTTGACAAATTCTCTCTCTGCAAAGATCAAGTCCAGAACATGGCCTCCTTTATGAGTAGGTTCTAGAACCTGTTGCGTTAGATTTAGATTATCGCATGACTGTAACAGATTATTGTACCCAATATCCAGGCTTCCATTTGCCCATAGGTTGAAGTATTCCAGGGCCATTACTCTGGTGTGGGTAAGTACCATATTGCTAAGTACATCAACCATGTCCTGTTGCAGTTGAAGACCGAAAGCCCCCTGGGTCTATAACATAGAATGCCCATCCAACTAAGCCCATTGTGGCCTTTAAGGCAGAGAACCAGCCATTCAATGCCTGGTACCTCATCAATATCCATCAATGAGATATCCCATGTCTCCTTGAATATAATCCCGACCCCCCCGTCCTCTGCCATTAGCTCTAGGTTTATGTAGAGCCTTATAGCCAGGTGGGCATGTCAGGCCCAGTTCCAGATCGGACCCGGGTTGCATCCATGTCTCTGTCATAAACAGGATATCTAGATGGTTAATTTCTAATAATAGTTGGGCTTCTATGTGATGTTTTGATAGTGACCTCACATTCAGCAGCCCACACCTCAAGGACTCCATACTAACATAATCTGACTCTGGACGAGCCGTTTTTTCCCACTTAATTCCCCCTTCCCATCTGCCGTCAGCCCTATGTCTCTCGATTGGTTACCTGTGTAGCTATACTTTGTGGCCCCAGAGCAAACTACAATGCCTCTGCACTACAACACTTAGTATCTCAAGTATATTCAAGTTTACAATCAAATATCTTATGTAACAATTACAGCAGATGAAGACTCTTTGAGAAACGTAAAAAGCACGTTGTATACATATGTTGAAAAAAAGTATTTTTGTTTGTGTTTTCACGTTCGTTTATTTGTACCAAATGACAGCCGACACGTGTTTCATCCCAGGGAACACATATACTGCGATTCTTCAGGGCTTGATCCGTGTGTGGTCAAGAGAAAAGGTTCGGGTAGATCGATTACTTGTATAGGTATATGGACAAATGGTGGGCAGGGTGTCTTGGTAATAACAGATTTTTGTGCTTCCTAAAATCCGCACAGTAAGTGCAAGAGAAGTATATGTGTGGAACACGACCCCGCCGGGTTCGTGTGTAATCGAAGCTCTATGCGAGTTATCCAAACGAAAAACAGGATGTAAGGCAATCTTCTTATTCCTATGTTAAGTCTTTTACCGGGAGGAGAAAACGTCTGGAAAATGGGCGGATACGCCGTTTTCCAAGGAGACGTATAGTCGATCTCAGTCTAAGCTGCACAATAAAGTTCCCCCTCTGGAGTTTCCCGGTCGTCGTTTACCGCAACACGGTCCGTGTTGCGGTAAAGGTGGAGGTGAAGGTGGGAACAGACACCCATGTTGCAGCCTGGCAGATGTCCAGTACTGCAACACCTCTCTCTAAAACTGCAGTAGCGACTTTGGCTCTGGTGGACTTAGCCCTAAGGCCACTGGGAACCTCCTCCTTAGCAAAGCACAGCATGTTTTAATACACAGGGCGATCCACCTTGATAAGGTCTGCTTCTGGACCCCTTACCCTTAGCACCGGCAAAGCCAGTAAATAGCTGCTCACCTACCTAGTTTGCCTACGTGTGTTTGATGTAGAAGCTAAGAGCTCTTCTAGGGCCAAACATGTGAAGCCTCTCCATGAGGTGGGACAAAGAAGACAGAGAAAGAGTAATGGACTGTCCCATTTGGAAGGGCAATACCATCTCTGGCATGAAGGAGGAGTGAGTTTACAGCACCAATGTGTCCAGAAAGAGTGTTGTTAATGAAGTGTGCACTTACAGTGCCTACAGCTCTCCGACACGATACGCAGAAGTAACTGCAATTAGGAATACAGTTTTAATGATCAATAATTTTAGTGAGCATAAGCTCAAAGAGTATGGACTTCAAAAGCATGTATGTGAAGGACATGAGAACCAAGTTAAGATCCCATTGAGGCATAATAAAGGGCACAGAAGGAAATACGTATGTGAACTCTGTTATTCAAGTCTAAGGTTTTGATGTTTTTAAAAAAAAGGTAGGTCTGGCAAATGCAGAATTCTGAAAGAGCCAATGAGTAACTTTAATAGTGCCCAATACAAAACCTTGCTAGGCGGAGATAAAACAAACATCAAAACATCAGCCAGTTTTGCCTGGAGAGGATCATTTTGAAGGTCTCCACACCAGACCATGGACTTTGTCCAACAACCAGAATAAATACATTTGGTAGAGGGACACCTAGCCTTAAAAACACATTCTCTACTACCGCGGGCAGATGAAACACAATCAGTTGGTGTTGCTCAATTTCCATGCATGGCAATGTAGCTTTTGGGGATTCGGTGGAGAAGCCTATCCTATTGTTGCAACAGGAGGCCCCCCAAAAGCAGAACAGGAGAGCAAATGCTCATATGATCAGAGTGCCACACTCTCCTGGGTCAATCCAGGGCTTTCAGAATGACCTGAGCCCAGTCTATTATGACCTTCTTCAGAACTGGGGCAGGAGAGGTAGGTGCAGGAATGCATACAGGAGATAGGTGTCCCAATCATGAAGAATGCGTCTCCCATGGAGCCTCTTGGCGGAAACTAAAATGTGCAGTACTTATGACAATGCATTCTCGGTGATGGAAAAAAGATCTAGCTTGCATACTGCCCATTGGCCAAGATGCATTGAAGCACCTCCAGGTGGTTAGCAGGTGGTATCTGCTGAACTTATCAACCCTGGCATACTGCAAACCTGCCAAATGGTTGATCATCAGAGAAATCCTCTGGGAGTCCAACTACTTCCAGAGCTGCAGAGTCTCCTGGTACAGGACCCACAACCCTCCACCGCACTGCTTGTTGCAGTACCACATGACGGTAATGTTGTCTGTTAGGACCTGAACTGGCTTCCTTTTGATGTATGGAAAAAAGGCCTTCAGACCAACCAAATGGAGTGAAGCTCTAGCAGGCTGATGTGGTGCCTTGGCTCTAAGAGCAAAGGAATGTGATCGCTACTTCTCCCAGATGAACTTCCTAACTCAGGGGTGACAAATTTGTCACTACTGAGAGCATTTGGTGGGGATAGGAAAAAAGGTCTGTCACATCTGGTTGGTGACCAACAGCCAGCATTGGAGGTTACAGGCTGTCTTTTCTGTAATATGGATGTTGTCCGAAAGCCCACGAAAGGCCTAGGTTTCAATGCTCAACCATCATGTGCCACCTGGTCAAGGGAAACTTGGGAACAGCCCACAAATGGAAACAAGCATCACACTGGGATCATAGGTTACATGTCCTGGACATGTTGAAGCAGTGAAAAAGCTTGGCATGCCACTGGGTCATGGATGGCTCTATAAAAGATGCTCTGCCTAGGCTGCAGGTGGGACTTCAGCTCATTGATAGAAAATCCATCCCAGAGAAAACAGATAGCTGACAGTTGTCTACAACAGACAGTGCCAAGCCCACCTTCAGTAGGCAGTTGAAGAAGTACACAAATACAAGTATCTGGCCGCAACTACCACCATCACCTTCGTACACACCCATGGGGCATAGGTGAGATCAATGGCCTGGAAGGTTAAAATGGAAGTGTTCCAACCTTACCAAGAACCGAAGGAACATGTTTGAGACTGCAGAATGGGTACATGAAAGTCTGTGTCCTGCAAAATCAAGGACACCATCCGGTCATCTGGATCCAGGAGGGAAAGAACCTGGGCCATGGTTATCGTCTTGTACTTGTCCTCTCAAAGGAAGGTGTTATCCTGGGTCTTGCATCCTTTTGGGCACCAAAAAAGAGTGAGAGTAACACTTCTTGCCTTTGTCTGCCTCTGAAATCATCTTTATACACCCTCTAGCCAGCAGAGACTAATCTTCTTCTGCCAGAATGGAAGTATGATCTGCTGAAGTCTGAATGGAAACAGGTAGAAAACGAGAGGGGTGGATGCAAAGAGAAGGGCATAACCACACTAAACTATTTGCAGCACCCACGTGCCTGAAGTTGTAGCATAATAGCCAGACAGAAGAAAAACCTGTTCTGACACCTATCTGTCACACATGATCATGGGAGGGGGAATCAAAGATCTTTAGGCACATCTTGGGCTATAACAATATGGAAGCTATGAGTAGAGCCTCTTTGTTGAACACACTTCATTACCAGAGTTAACATGTACCCTCAAAATAGAGTGTTTTGAGAAGGTGTCAGTTGATGTAGTTTACATTGTAATTAGTGAAATTAAAAGGCACACACCTCCAGGTGCTGTAACCTTCACATCACAGGCCTGCCGGAGGTCTACTCCCAAGGGAAACATGGAGCTCTTCATCGAGAAGCTTTTGAAAACACTGCTGGGTGACACCGCTTTTTCAGGAATGTTTGTCGTTGAGAGGGCACATCGCTCTCTTCACCCAAGGCCAAAGCCGGGCGCACCCCCCAGGCCGATCATAGCGAAATTACTAAACTACAGAGACCAGGGTACTGCCCTCAGACTCGCCCATGAGAAACAGCTGCTATGATTAGAGGGGTCGACAATCTCGCAGCTAAAGTGCAAGAGGCGAGGAGCTTGTTTGCTCCCATGAAGAGGCAACTGCGTGACCTTGGTGCCGATTATGCTATGCTGTATACTGCAAAACGGCGAGTCAACCGGCAAGGACGTTCGTTAATTTTCACCGACCCCAAGGCCTTACAAAGAGCGCTGAAAGACTGGCTGAAAGAGCGGCGGTCCTCCCCGGAGAGGGGACTCCTGGGCGAGGCGGCGGGAGGCGCACTGGACGAGTAGGATTGAACACGGCAAGAGGACTCTAGTGGTTGAATATATAGTTGTTACTGGGAACCAGGGGGTAGTCTAAGTGGACTTAGACTGTCCCTCTTGGTTCTTCACCTAGTGACGGATCATCGAACTGACGGGATGGAAGGGGAGAGAGATTGTCCTCATACATGGCGGAAACCACTCCCAGACTTATTTTTTTTTAGTCAGTGTTATGCTAACATATCCTTGGGGTGTGAATGGCGACGATGATTGTCGGACTCGCTGGATCCTCCTTGTTGTGGGGTTCCTCTGAGCGGGGGAGGTGGGGCTTGCATATATAGATACATTACACGCCCATGCCACGGGAGGCCAGGCCGAGGATACTCATGCACTCATGTGCAGCTGACAGTATCCCTAGCTAGTGGAGTGTGGAGGATGGCCCTTACAGGACACAAAAAACATTTGCTTTGCGAGCTACATCCACCCCAGCGTGAATAACACAAAGGATGTGTTTTGTTGTTTGGGGATGGGTGGAGGGGGGTTTCTATTTGGGAGGAGTGGTAGGTACTGCGGCCAAGTTGGGGTTGGGCAGGGGTGGGATGGGACTGGGCGGGGCTTGACTCGTGGATTTCTGTTCTTACCATTGCTGCTAATTGCATATGCATGCTGTTGTATGGTGGGATTATTGTCACATAGAATATGCCCTCACGCTTCGGTTCTTTCATGAGCAGGGGAGGGGCACCTGTTGGGAATGTTTTTGGATGTATCCCTTGTAATATTTAGTTATGTGGCACAGTTTAGGCAGGGCAGGTCCTGACACATACATCCTTGTCACTCTTTAACTGCATATTTCCCTACGACTTACACACCAGTGACCACACCTGAAGGCACCCTTGACTCGCTGGTCCTTTTGACCTGGAAAGTGTGTGGTCTTAATGACCACCGAAAAGTCCGGAAAATGTTAAACTATCCCTACAGACATAACGTAGATATTGCCCTCCTGCAGGAGACTCACCTTCACCCGGACAGGCCTATTTTGCTTACTAAAGGTTTACTGTGCAATATTCACACTGCAGGCTTTACCTCGCACGCTAGGGGGGTAATGACGTGGGTAAATCCAAAGACATCGATAACATTGACGCCCCTTAAGACGGACAGGGAGAGTAGATTTGTTTTATCCAAATGCTGGGGGAAGGGACTAGAAATGTCCCTATTGAATGTTTATGGCCCTAACTGTGACCACCCAGAGTTCTATGCAAGCCTGACGGCAAGGGTTCAGCCATATGCTCAGGACCACGCACTGGGGGGGGAGGCGACTTCAATTTTACTAGACACCCTGATAGAGACAGGTCGGACGGCCCAGACAGACTCCCTTCCGCCTGGAGACGTTGCTGCTGCAGTTTGACTTATGTGACTTTTGGAGGCACAGGTATCCACACCAAGGTGGCTACAGGCACTCCTCTGCACCCCGCAATATCCACCCGAGAATAGATTACTGGTTTGCCTCCCGACAACTACTTCAACATGTTTGCGCTTGTACGATTCTACCCCGCACCTACTCTGATCACTCACCGCTACTGCTGACACTTGCCTCTCCCAAGAAACGAATCCCCCCGTTTATGTGGCGCTTCCCACCCTATTCCTTGCTCGACGTTGTTTTTAAGGAGGAATCAGCCATGTCCATGAAGACGTTTTTGGAAGTCAACTTGGGGTCGGTAGACTCGTCCCAGACTGTTTGGTAGGCCTTTAATGCATATATCAGGGATATCACTTTCTCCAAACATGCGGGAGTTCTAAAGTCGATCCGTGATAGACTAGCGACCCTGGAACGTAAATTAAAGGTGCTGGAGTCCTTATGTGTGACAGACCAGAATTAAGCCCTTACTCGCGAACTCGCACAGACAATCCGTGAATATCACGAAGAAGCTGATGCGAAAATAAAACATCTTGGGAAGTGTGCCACCCCCAGGTCCTATGGCGAGGGAGAGCGGCCGGGGACGGTTCTCGTGCAGATCCTTAAACAACGCCGGGATAGAACTACAATACCAGATATGAGAGTACAGCCGGGGGACCCCCCGCTCACTGAGGCCCAGGTGGCAGAGAAGTTCTTGGAATATTATACAACACTTTATTCCTCTTGCGGTCCCGCCCCGGAGGAACGTATTCTTGACTACTTGACCCATATTGAATTACCGTGGCTGTCTAATCTGCACCGTGAATTTTTGATGCGCCCAATAGAGTGTGAAGAAATAATTTGGACACTTTCGGGGATGACATAGGAGTGCGCCGGGTAGTGATGGCCTCACTGTCGCCTTTTATAAGGCGTTTCAAGACCTCTTGCTCACGCACCTACTGACGTTATTTGAGGATATATGTACCTCTGGAATGATGCCCCCGAATATGCAAGAGGCGATTTTGCTTGCCATACTTAAGCCAGGGAAACCACCGGATGAATGCGCCTCATATAGGCCTTTATCTCTCATTAATGTTGACGCGACAATCTACGCAAAACTGCTTGCCAACCGTCTTAGCTCACATGTCACCACTCTGGCTGCTGCGGAACAGGCTGGCTTAACCTATAACCTATAACCCCTGGACGGTCTTTGCCGCCATGCAGCATACCCACCCGGAGGTCCCTTCAATAGCAGTCTTTTTGGACATGGAAAAAGACCTTCGACTTGGTCGAGTGGCCTTTCATGCGACAGGTCCTTAGCCAAATGGGCATTAAGGTGGTTTTCCTTCAACTCCTTGCGACATTATATTCTGCCCCCACGGCCCGTATCCGGATCGGATCTCTGGTCACTGATTCCATACGAATTTATAGGGGCACGAGGCAGGCTTGTCCCCTATCCCCCATACTTTACGCCCTGACAGCAGAACCACTGGCTTGTGCCTTGCGGGAATATCACGGGCGGAGGGCCATAGGGTTCCCGAACTACCGACTAATTGTATCCACGTATGCGGATGACACCCTTGTTTACATTAGGGAGCCCGAGACCAACCACTCCCTGGTCCTGCGTGAGGTGGTCCTGTTTAGCTCCCTTTCAGGCATTAACGTTAACTGGAGCAAATCCACCATGTTTCCCCTTTCTCCGGCCACGGTACACTTAGACCCAAAATACCCTCTGCAATGGATCACAGACGCGGTGCGTTACTTAGGCGTCCGACTACATGATGAGATAGTCATGAGGGAGAATTACGGAGTTGCCATCTCCAAACTGGAGAATGACATTGACAGATGGATTGGCCTTCCGTTGCCACTGATGGGTAGGGTGTCCCTCATGGAAATGATTGTCCTACCCCGTTTTCTTTTTCTCTTTACAAACATCCCCATGGTTCTGTCTAAAACTTTCTTGAAAACGCCTGCACTCACTGATGGTTCACCTGGCATGGGCGGGTAAACAGCCATGGGTGGCCTGGAAAATACTGACGCTGCCGTACACGATGGGAGGCCTAGGTGCCCCTGATTTTGATCTATACTATAGGGCGGCCCAATGCTCTCACGCATGCCACTGGATAGACGGGCCATCTCCAAACTGGAGGATGACATTGACAGATGGATTGGCCTTCCTTTGCCACTGATGGGTAGGGTGTCCCTCATGAAAATGATTGTCCTACCCCGTTTTCTTTTTCTCTTTACAAACATCCCCATGGTTCTGTCTAAAACTTTCTTGAAAACGCCTGCACTCACTGATGGTTCACCTGGCACGGGCGGGTAAACAGCCACGGGTGGCCTGGGAAATACGGACGCTGCCGTACACGATGGGGGGCCTAGGTGCCCCTGATTTTGATCTATACTATAGGGTGGCCCAATGCTCTCACGCATGCCAGTGGATAGACGGGCCTCCTGACGTCCCGCATATATGGATTGAAACTATTGTTGCTGACCCCAGACCCTAACTAGCCCTACTATTTTCTCCTCGAGATAGACGTATTGGCATATTAGATTCTCTAAATTCGGTCACTCACACATGGCATCACATGCTGGATGCCCAATACGGTAATTTACTATATGCCCCACTGGCACGTCTCGATTGGTGTTACTGGCTGACGCCATGCAAGGACAGGGGGGTCATTGCAGCACTGAGATCGCTCAAAATAAATACTATGGGGGACCTCTTCACAAATGGTACCTCTCGTTCCTGGGGGACGTCATTGAGGTTGAAGAGACGTACTCGACTCTGGCGCAATACCAATTTCACTGGGTGAGACACGCACTCAGGGACCTGCTCAGAGATAATATGGCAGAACCCCCGGAGGTCACGGCACTGACCGCTATTATTGAAGCTAAGTCGCCGGCCAAATTGGTGTCTCGGTTGTATCACATAACGCTCTCTATGAGGGACAGCGAATATACTAAGCCACGGCTGGAGTGGCAGCGGGACCTATGAGTAGAATTGTCGGACGACAAATGGCTGTACTGTTGCTCGAGCACCAAACGAATATCGCTCAACGGACACCATAGAATGGTCCACTTCAAATTTCTAAACAGGGTTCTTTTATACGCCGTAACGCTTACATCGGTACGGTCTTCGCGAGAGCCCACAATGTGAAAGATGTGGGACATTGGTCGCTGGCTTCTTCCACGTGGCCTGAAACTGCCCGGGTATTGCCGCCTTCTGGGGTAAGGTCTATGCTGAGGTTAACCGCATCACCGATATGGCGTTATCTCCGGATCCGCTACTGGCTATACTGGACTACTCCAAACCGCTCCCTAAGGAACACAGGCAATTGGTGGACATGGCTTTTCTCTTGGCTAAGAGATGTGTTTCCATTTGTTGTCTGAGCGTTCCGAGACCTACACTAACACAGTGGACTAGAGAAATGTTGTACTGTTGCACCTAAACAGAAACCTAGAGTGAACTATTGCCCCCATGCAACAGACCCAAGAATTTTTGGTCCTTTTTCGTGACCAGGGGACCCATGCGGACGACGCCGGACCGTGCTGACACCGCCCCACGGATGACACCTACGACTGGCGATGAGCACCCTGACGCATAGATAATCCATCTTTCGCCACCTACCTTGTCCTTGACCGTCGTATCCCCTTTCAAGTATCTATACCTGGGCAGCAACAGGATGGGCATAGGGCCTGTTACACTTTACAAATGAAAACCTTTCAGAGCCTGGGGTGTTGGTTGCTATATGTCTTGTTTCTCTTGCAATGTATATCTGCGATGTAGGGTGACAGTTATTCTACTGCTAAATGATGTGTATAGGACCAAGCCAATTTCTTTTTTATGCCGCTGTCTTGATTTGTTGTTATTGCTCTGAAAATTACATTAAACATATTACAAAAAAGGCACACACAGTAAAATATCGCACAGTAGACCCTTTTTGCAAAAAGCCTCTATTTGTTTTGTATCTTTAAAAAAGTCTATGTGTGTATGCTTTTGCTTTGGGATAAAAAAAAACTTCAATCCAACTGCAAGTTATCATGACAGCAAAGTAAAACAAATAAATGTGCAAATGTGATTAGGGAATAGTACTGTGTCTTGATGATAAGCTAAGGCATCCAACTAGCATATACTTCATAAATCCATACATCAGCAATTAAAATGTGTTTCTGTATTTCCCTAAGGCATCCCATGGGACCCACGGGATTTTCAGATGGTATCCACCACTAGCTGGGCCTGGGAGAAACTACGTCGACTATTGGGGTTAGGCCTATTAAATTCCCCGGCATTTCCACTCCCAAATCCCCCATTGCTCCTCAACAAAGGGGAAACATTAGTGCAACGCACATTTGCCAAATTTCAAATTCATACGATAGGTGACCTCTTCCACGAAAACCATGTACTCTCGGTGTCTGAAGAGACGCGGTTCCAAGATTGCTCCTTTATGGATGTCTTTGTGTTGCGACGTATGCATTCCATGTTACGGGCTGCCTTCCCCACATTTCTTGTTGCACCCGAACCTGCCTCTCTGCTAACGTTAATAATCGAAAGTCCAACTGGCGCACATTTGATTTCCAAAATGTATAAACGGTGTATCATGGATCGCCCTTTTTCTGATGTTAGAATTCGCATGGCATGGGAACAGGATTTGGGCTGCCCTATTACTGATGACCAATGGGAGCAATGCTGCAGGGTCACGAGGGAGGTGTCCCTGAACAGTAGGCATAAATTGCTACATTTTAAATTTCTCCGTAGGTTGTACCACACCCCGGTTTGGTCCCAAAATATAGACCCTTCTAGGCCATACCAGTACCAGAAATGCTCTGCTCCACATGCAGACTTTGCGCATCTATCCTGGACCTGCCCAAATTTACAACACTACTGGGTACAGATACACGCCACACTGGGAGACATGCTTTCTTTGACCCTGGTCCCTACAACGGAAATTGCACTGTGGGACTATATGGTTAATTTCCCCAAAAAGGTCAGAAGGTTCGCAGCACTCGGATTCCTGTTGGCCAAGCGAGAGGTGGCATTACTGTGAGTCAGGAAGAAAGCACCTACATTACAGGCATGGCTTCGCAGTTTGACGTACTGTAATGTGAACTGCGAGGAACCCTCATGCCCTGTTCCTCGCGACCTATAAATATATGGGGACTGTACAGAGCGTATATTATCAAAGAAGCATTTGCAATGCAATAGGTCTCACATTAGGAAAGTTTGAGCTATTGGTATTGTAAATGACACATTTTGTATTTATGTGTTGGCTTTGAAAATAGCTAAATTAATAGCTTTGTCATTTACAAATCCAATAGTTTTAACTTTCGCAAATGTGACACCTATAGCATTTGTAATGCAATATGTGTTGTATTTACGTGACTTAGATGTATTGATATTACAAATAACAATGGCTTTTAATTTTTTTAAATAATTAATACTTAAATAAGGAATTGTAATTTATAATGGCAATAGCTTAAACTTTTGTAAATAACTTTTGTGAAGATTATGTTCAGTGTATTTTATTGTGACGAAAAATCCAAGAACAGAATTGCAATATTAACATCTTTTTGTGACATTTGTAATAAAGCTTGAAACATTGAGAGAACATATTTGAACCAGTTGTTGCTGAATGGTTGCACAGATTGATGCTGTGGTAGCGCATAGTGATGTTGTTGTGCCCCTGAGTGATGCTGTGGTGGTGCTGAGTGATGCTGTGATGATGCGATAGATAGAGTGAGTGTGATAGATAGATAGATAGATAGAGGGAGGGCAATAGATAGAGGGAGGGCGAGAGATAGATAGAGGAAGGGCGATAGATAGAGGGAGGGAGGGAGGGCGATAGAGTGAGGGCGATAGATAGAGGGAGGGCGATAGAGTGAGGGAGGGCGATAGATAGAGTGAGGGAGGGCGATAGATAGAGTGAGGGAGGGCAATAGATAGATAGAGTGAGGGCGATAGAGTGAGTGAGGACGATAGAGTGAGTGAGGGCGATAGAGTGAGGGCGGTAGAGTGAGGGAGGTAGAGTGAGGGCGGTAGAGTGGTAGAGTGAGGGCGATAGAGCTTGGGAGAATTCTTCGTTAGGGATGTACTTTATTCTGTACCCAACTGTCCCTTAATTTAAACCACACATTCCAAATATTTTCGAAGCTTCACTATCCAGTATGTACTCATTATTAGCATCCACCAAAGGTGGATTTGGTTAAGGTAAACAAAAAAAATGCAGTAATTTGTAGATTGTGCGGCATAGGCACTTATGACCAGCACCCCGCTTATCTCGCAGACAAGCTTGCCATCTCTTGAGGCTTTCGGCACACCCTCAGCCAGGGCACCATCAGACTGCAGACTAACAAGTGTAACAAATAAAAAAGACAAGCGAGCAGGAATTTTCCAGCTATGTACCAATGAACTAAAACAATATACATGTATCCATGAGGACCCTCGAACGCTGCTCCAAAGTAGGACAGAACTGAAGACACGGCTCCTAAAAGAACACTATATCATAAGGCGGTAACAATCAATAAACAGCTATATTTTCTATCACAGAGTGACTACGCTTGCCTTTGACCCTATACAGCACCCTGCTGCCTTTTTGGATAGGTTCGTATTAGACAAATTCCACATAAATACATAGACATTGAGTCCTAGAAGCGTTTTTGTGAATATCCTTTGAGGGACGTCGGAAAACAGGTCTGAAACACTTTTTGCGGTTTACGGCCCAACTCTCTTGTTTATAATTGTTGACACTTTTCATATAATGGTATTTTTCACTTACAAATAACATTTTCACTTTGAACACAACCCTGCTTCTGATCCAACCAAATCTGAGCCAAACCAACCCAGTCCAAATCAACCAGAGTTCAGTCCAAACCTTACAGCACCCTACGCCCAGTGCCACATCAGGTCCCCTGGATCACAATTCTAACCGGAAAAAAATGTCTCAACCCTAACACAACCACATCCAGAGCCCAGTCCAAGTGTGAGGCATGTTGTTGTATGGAGACACAATGAAAACACTACTCTGTAGCTTCTTCGATTATCCTTCACGTTTATTCCTCTTTCGTCCCATCCTCCAACAGCGTCCACACTGCGATCCGGTAACTGCCTGTCTTAAGAAACTTCTTCAAAATGTCATTTGCAAATGAAAAATACCATCATATAAAAAGTGTCAACAACTATGAACAAGATGCAGTAACTGACTGTCGTAAGAAACTGACTGTTCAGTGTGCCAAACGGCAGAAGGTGCAATGTCCCTCAGCAGATGCAAGTGTACATTTAAATAAGAAAGCAACACAGCACGGCATCAAGCGTGTGTAGTGATGCACAGTACATGTCATGTAAACAAACGCATGCACAATACATGTTAAGAAATAAATACAACACATGTTCACGCCATCAAGGCCCACGTTACGAATGGCCTGAAAATCCTCCCAGTGATGCTGGTCGATCCGAGTTACCAATACCCGAAATACTGGTTGTGAGGGCTGCTGATAGTGGGATTACAGGTGCGGCCCAGAGGGTTACATTAGAAATGAGAAATTACAGAGAGATCAGACGTTCCGTGTCTGATTCTCCCCAAGTATTTCCTCAATCCTCCCTGGATTTTCATAAGCATATAATATGCCTTGTGATTTCAGCAACCAAAATCACTGAGTAAAAACAAACAGATAAGCAGGGCCCGGGCCCCGGCAGATCTCACAAATCCCATAGGGGCAGTGTCTGCAGTTACTAGCCTCTCTGGAATTAAGAGGCTCCTTGTAATGAGGGCCCACGCATCTTATGGCATCACCCGGGTTCCCAATCTCAAGTGGGTACAGGCCGTGGAACTCACGTGCTCCAAGAAGAGGTGCAGCTCTCGGTGACTAGCAGGGTTAACCGTGGCCTCAAACAATGGCATGAAAATGTTCGCCAGCATCTCCTGGAAATTGGCCAGATGATTCTTGGAGCGATAAACATCACTGAGAAAGAACAAGTACTGAGTAATAATGAGGCGTGGAACGCAGGCGAGATAGGCGGGCTCTACTTTGATAGGCAGGAGCCTGCCTAGTTCAGGGAGATTCCCCGCCTCTGTAGCAGGCTAGCGGTGATGTTGCTCATCCGGAGCGCGGCACCTTGGAGGCAGAGGGAGCCCAGAAGAAAGCAGGGATTCCGGGAGTGCTGGGGTTCCCGAGAGAGAGCAGGCAAGGCATAACGGAGCGAGGAAGGTTCTCCAACTCACAGAACATCCCATAGCAGCACAGCGAGAAAAGCGCCCGTTAAGTGGGGAGGTGGTGGGGGGGGTGCGCGTGTGTGGGTGTAGCTGTGTGTTTGCGTGTAGCTGTGCGTGTGTATATGTGTGTCTGTGTGTCTGTTAGCTGTGCGTGTGTATATGTGGGGCTGTGTGTCTGTATGCATGCGTGCGCGCGTCCTGATGCATTGTGCCTGAACAGCATGCCGGAATTGGAGCGCGTGTTCACGCGCGCGACCTGATCCGATTCTGGCATGCTGCGCGTGCCCATCTGTTGTCTCCGTCTTGGCTCCTTCTAAGCAGAGCTGACGGCTATAGGTCTGGCAGCAAGAACGCACTTCGTGCGCTTTTGCCAGGGCGAGACCTAAAAACGCAGTGAATCTGATGTGCAGGTTGAAAACGGCATTGTTCCTGAAGGGGTAGGTTAGGAGAGACGTTACGAATTGCCTTTTTATGACATGGTTTTTCTTATTTTTCTATGCATGTATGCCAATACAGTTCTGGGTGGGGTTTTGGGTTGGGAAATGGTGCATCAGCGGAGACGCCCCGGAGTGTGGAGGCCGGACTGTGACAGATGGTGTGATATAATTGCAGGCTATTTGGTAGTGTGGCTCGACCTGCATCCCTGTTCATTTTTATAGTTGCCATGGGCTCTGACATGTAACATATATTACATCACAATTGTATGAGAAAGCACCTTAACAATGTACCGCTGTGATCATTGCTTTTTGCCATGTATGTATAAAACTGAAAAATAAAGATTTTAAAAAAAAAATTGTTTCTGTATGCAAATGTATATCAAAGGACACACACTGGCTCTCATGTTGCATGTCCAGTCTAACTAAAGAGTTATTTAATGCCCTTTAACCAAACACTAAGGGGAATACAAATGGAACAATGGAACCATTCTCAAAATACTAAGGACTTGATGGATAACTCGTCCAAGCAATCAATGACAAAGATTGACCAATACATGAAAGAAAATGACTGAAGGGGGATGATCCAAATTCAACTGTCTCTTTGAACTACGTATTGCACATTAAAAACAATTATGACATTAAGTCTCAACAGAGCTGAACATATCCGAAGTCAGATCTAAACAGTAGTTAAATCCTTAAATTCCAGCATCAGCCAAATTGCACAAGCCTGTTCATCCCAAAAGAAAATGCACTGACCACGAATTAGGATCTGTCCTGATACAAGAAAACAGTAAATGAGAAGAACATGTTATTGCTTTGCTGGTACAGGATTCCTCCAATTTCAAATGAAAACAATTTTATGACTGAATAAGAACTATTTTCGATCAAAGAAGCATGCATTAGATTGAGACATCATCGTCCAAGACTGTGACTATAGATCACAAATCAAACAGATCATCACAGCCTCAAAGTACTGCAACAACTCAAGAGAAAAACTCAACAAACCAGATGGACTTCTTTTCTTGCACATATTTGTATTATTTTACGTTACTCAGACACATGCATTTTTTCAAAGGATTCGTTATTGCACATTTTACAAACTCATAGACCAAACTGTCACTCTTTATTTCCCAGTCCCTTCCACCCTGAGCTACTCCCATCTCTTCTTGCACATCACATCCTCTCAATTTCCCCAACCAAACTCTTGGGGTCTCATCCATAACATAGAGAAATACTCCTGCCACAGCACCAAACTTTTTGAAACTTTATCTGGGTGACCTCTATTCTTAAATACCCCTTCTCCACTAACATGTAATAGAAAATGCCCCTCAACAACTTGGCAATGCATGGTACGTCACTCAACACTGACTCAATGATGTATTTCTGTTTCACAAGACGCTAACTCCACAAAAATGAGTTTGTACTTTGCTGGAAATGCCAAGCAGAGCAAGCTTAGGTTCAATATCACAAGCAGAATAAGCTTAGGCTAATACCACACGCAAAGCAGAGCTTAACCTCAAGCTATACCCCAAACGCAGTCACTCTAGTAAAAATATCTCCCACCTCCCTGCAAAACTGATGGACAATAGGCAGTCCTAATGCAAAAATGCCAAGTCTCTCTCTGACTCTATACATTTCAAACCTGGGTCCCTAGCTCGATCTGTCATCGGGTCTAGAGCGGCATCTCACTAATGAGGCCCAACAAGGGTGAAACTGCTCTGGTGCGGCTTGTAAATTCATTCAGAGCGAGTTAGTCCAGTGCTTAGTTTGTAAAAGAATAAGTAGGGCCCAAAGTTTTGCTCAGAAGTCCATGGCTAGTGCAAACGAATGTCAGGGCCGGAATATCAAGGGTGTGTCATCTGGATTTCAACTGATGCTACTTTAATTCACCACCAGATATTTCCTGTCTCTTTATCACACTCTTACCAGTTCCTGCTTTCTCTCTTTGTCACAGTTTTCTATTCTTCCTACCGCGTTTTTCTCTCTCTCTTACTTTGTATCAAAGTCTGAAGAGGAAAACTAAGTGCCGGTCCCCAAAAAAGAGTGCCGGTTGGCCCCAACTGCAACCACAAGCTAAAATTAAGCTCTGAGTTGGTCTAGAAGTTCAGGATAGGCTGTTCCATTTGGAGCAGTGCCAAGGCTGAATGGCATATGCCAGGTCCATGTCTGTAATGGAGTAGACAAGTTATAACAACACTGGCACCAGGTTTGACAGCTGTATGGAGACCGTTAAACTCTGGATGGACAGAAATTGACTAAAGCTCAACTCTGCTAAGACAGAAGTCCTACCGTTTGGAGCTCATACCTCCTCTGCACCCCTCCTGTTGGCCACAGGAGTAGGGCCCCCTACGATCTCCCGTAAAGAAGGTTCATAACCTGGGGGGGTCTTGATGAACAATAGTCTGACTTTTTCAGTCCATATTAATTAAGTGACCTCTTCTGCTTATTTTTACTTGGAGGACCATTAAAAAAGATGTTATCTTTTATTTCAATTCAACTCCACAAAACTCTATGACATCTCTGATCATGATAAAACTGGACTACTGCAATGGACTACTCTTCTCTGCCAACCAATGTGTTATAAACAATTTGCAGACCCTACAAAATACAGCTGCCAGGCTTCTTTTTAAGATCCCTAAATACCATTCAGCTTTCAATGCCATAAGACAATTGCAGTGGCTCCCCATTAAACACAGAATAACTTTCAAAATACCCTGGAACACCTATAAAGCACTTCATGGACTTGACCCACTCGTTATTCAACAGAGTTTCATATGGTACACTCCAGGTAGAACGTTATGCTCAACCTCCGCTAAATTTGTGCTGCCTACTAGATTCAAGCAGGCAACCTGGGGAGGAAAGAGTGTTCCACTGGAAGCCACAAAAGCCTGGAATGCACTCCCACTGCATATGAAGGAGGTCCCAAATGTACTAGTCTACAGAAAACTTTTAAAGACTATGTGGCATATGTAGGTAATTTCAATTTTGCGATTCTGAAAATGTGATTTTCTGCAAATCGCACTTTCAGAATCGCAAAACACGATGTAGATAAAAAAATCGCAAAAAAATAGCGATTACCAAATATTCGCAGAAGCAAAGAGCGATTACTCAAATAGCGATTCCTTATTAGCGAATTTGCTATTAGGGAATCACAAAAACGGAAAAAAGCAATTCAGCTGCAGAATGATGACATCACAACCAGGAAGTGTGACTGCCCATGCTGCACCTGATTGCCTGCACCTGTTCCTGACTCATTTGCAGCCTGAGAGACTGTGAGGAAGGAGTGTGGTTTTGTCTCTGCATCTCATACAAGCTGAAATGGTTTTCCAAGGTGAGGACAAGCAGGCTGAGGAACACAGCAGGAAGAGAAAGCAAAAGTTCTCTGAGAGGGAGCTTGAGGTGTTGACAGAGGAGGTTGTGAGGCAACATGACCTCCTGTTTGGGAAAAGCTCACTCCGTGTTCCTGAGGCCAGGAAGAGGAAAATTTGGAGTGACATCCAAGAAAAAGTAAATGCCATAGGCGTAACCCACCGCACCACTGAGGACTTAAGGAAGAGGTGGTACGACATGAGGCAGAGATCAAAGCAGAGGGTGGCCACCAGATTGGCAGAGGCAAAGGCGACTGGAGGTGGGACCTCAACTGCACCAGAGCCGTGGGTGGAGGGCACACTCATGCCTGAGTCAGTGACGGGCGTGGCTGATCTTGACAGCTCAGAAAATAGAGACACCAGACAAGGTAAGATGCATGCCAATATCCCCAAAACATACCCATCCCACTCATAGCCCCAAACACCCATGCATGAGTAGAAATACAGTCCATGTGTTCAGGGTCACCCAGAATTGCAATATGGGAAATGTAGTCCCATGCACTGAAACGTGGTCCTGTGACACATACAAAGGGTACATAGGGAACAGTCATAGTAGCAATGTTTAAAATAGACAAGTAGTCATGTAATTAGTAGTATAAAGAACTTTAATGTTATAAAAAAAACATGACACACAACTCGTGTGCTATTAATTTTACATCTGGACCAACAACACAGGACACAGTTGCTGAAGTGTTGGAGACAGCAACAGATGAGGACCGGGCAGGCCAGGAGGGGCAGGGTGCAACAAGGGACACACGATCAGCACCACCCAAATGGCGCAGATTCGTTCCAGCACTATAACCAATGGCGTCTGAGTCAACGGATGCTGATGAGGACTCCCAGGCTGCTCCAACCCGAATCCCAAGGCAGAGCACACCACAAACCAGCGCACCAACAGCAACCCACAGTGGTGCAAGACACAGGGCACGGGCCACCACTAGCAATGCCTCCTCGGGAACCAACTCGGTCTTTGCAGGCCTGGAGGGCAACATGTTGCGTGCACAGCGCCTGCAAGGAAAAGGGATAATGTCAATTCAGCGCCAACTGGCAAAACATAACTGCCACATGTCAGAGCTGAGACTTGGGGTTACTACCATTGCCCAAGCTTCGGAGGCTAATTTGAGGGAGAACAGAAGAGATAGGCTGGCCAGGCGCAGGGAACAACATCACCTACACACCCGCCTGGACCACTTTACTAAGGCTGTGACACGCCAATCTACTGCAATCTCCATGTTAGCTCGGAGATGCATTTGCATGCAACATGAGATGGCACACTGCTGCCAGGATGTGGCTAGGGGCCTGGTGCAGGTCACACATTTGCTAGATCAACTGCGTGCTGTAGTCACCGGTGCCATTGGAACACCAGGGAGCTTGGACACTGATGACCAGTCCAGCAGGAGCACCCTGACTCCACCAATCACTGCTGAAAGGCGCCGGAGTGGGCGTCAGGTCAGAGCAGGGGGAGACAACAGTGAGGCAAGTGCGCAGCCAGAAGGAGGGTCAACAGGGCGTGCACGCCAGAGGTGAAGGGGTGGCCTGCACATATGGCATCTTGTGAGGCAACACATGCCATAAGGACTAACTGATTCACAACTATGATGGCACTGTGAGGACGATAACATGTGCTACCAACATACTTACAGTCACACTGTGTGGCATTAGACATCCTGCTGTTAAAGGAATAAACCTATTTTCTTTGCATCATCATTTGGCATTGTGTTCTTATTTCTCACCTAGAAGTAGTTCTGTGTGATGTCATCACGTCTCAGGCGCCCGGCAGCTGCCCCGGCTCCACCTCCATGTCTGAGTTGGGGAGCTGGATCCTCCTCATCTGATGTGTCAGCATCTGTCAGATCCACTGGGGTGCCCTTCTTGCTAGCGAAGCTGTGTAGCATTGCACAGGTCACCACAATTTTGCAACACGTCTCCGGGCTGTACTGTAGGGTACCTCCACTCTTATGGAGGCACCGGAAACCGCTTTTGAGAATTCCGAAGGTACTCTCAATGGTGGATCTTGTGGCTCTGTGGGCACTGTTGTACCTCTGCTCTGCTGCTGTGGCTGGATTGAGGTAGGGTGTGAGGATATAGTCCCGCACAGCATATGCACTGTCTCCTGCAGGGATAAAGTATGTTGATGTTTAGTTATATACTGCCAGTTCAGACATTTCATACTAGTGTTTGTGTGTGCCATACAATTACCTAGCAGGTATCCCTCTCCAAACTCGCCATTTGTGAGCCTGCAATGTAAACTGCAGTGTCGGAAAATGAAGGAATCACGAGTGCTGGCTGGGAATTTTGCTACTATATCTGTGATTACATGTTTAGCATTGCAGACTACCAGGATGTTTAAAGAATGGTATGATTTTCGGTTTCTGAACACATACTCATTGTGTATTGGGGGGACAGTGCGACATGGGTTCCGTCTACGCGGCCAATCACGTGGGGGAATTGTGCAATTTGGTAAAAATCTTGTTTTGTCTGGTCAAGTTCCTGCTGTGTGTTTGGGAATTTGATGTGGTGATGCATCCGATTCCGGGAATTTGAGCGCTTTAGAAAACTTTATAACATAACAAAAACAAATCTCAGAGCAATTATCAGTTTCTGGTTAATTCAAGCATGTTCAGCCATAATTAATTTGCAGTACCTGGTGTGCAGCCAATTATTCATTAGAGAGAGAGGCAGGCTAAGCAATCCCCTCATGGATAAATGAATTCTGCTATAATAATTCAAAAATTTAAACACACAAACATAAATTGCTGGTTTTTACAATGGGACCATGTCTTAAAATGGTTCACTTCACTATATAGGCAATATAGCTTCAACGAGGTGCTCCGTGCACAGTGTAAAAAGTGGTTGTGCAATAAGTGAATGTGTGTGAAAAAGACAGACAATCAACAAGAGTCAATTCCAAATTGTTTCAACCTAGTTACACAATATTGTATAAGTGTGTTCCAGCTGGTTAGGTATATATTTGTTTTGACCAAACACAGTCACGTAGTAAAGGCAATTCTATTTCTGGATTTGGAATTGATTATATGTCATTGTATATCTTTTTCAGGCACATTCAGTTATTGCACAAGCCTTTTTAGCATAGTTTACCTATGAGGGATTGCTTTGAGCACTTCCCTTCAAATATTGTAGCGTGAATTAATAGATCTGAAAGAACTACAGTGTTTTATGTACTGTCACTAGTCCAGGTTTTTATTTTGTTGCAGATTTATACAGCGTCAACTCGACCCAAAGGTATTGGAGTGCTTTACATGAGCACCAGTTACGTTATACAAGGACACATTCATTTTTTGTGTTAGGCATGGGGAGATTAAGGGCCCGATGTAGGTGCCCTAATACGGGTCGGAAACGGCTGAATTCGGCCGTTTCCGACCTGTATTACGGTTTTCAGATGTAGGGCATGCATTTACAGAATCGGTATTTTACCGATTCTGTATTTACCGATTCGGTAAAATTACCGAATCGGTAAATACAGACTCAGTAAAATACCGATTCTGTAAATGCAGATGTAGCTGCCACAGGGCTTTAAGAATCGGTATTTTACCACCCGATCCAATTGGGCGGTAAAATACCAAATACAGGTGTGCATGCACATCTGTGTATGCACACCTGTGCAATGTGACACACAGACATGCCCATAGGGCATGTCTGTGTGCCACATGGCACACAAGCCCGGAATTGGGGTGCAAGAGGGTGTCAAAGTGACACCCCCTGCACCCTTGCAAAAATCGGTATTTACCGAATCGGTAAATACCGATTCGGTAATGACCATTGATTCCTATGGGCTGCAATACCCATAGGAATCAATGGGCTTTACCGATTCGGTATTTACAGGATCGGTAAATACCGAATCTTAACGATTCGGTATTTACCTAATCTGAAATACCTACATTTCCCCCCTTCTAATTTACCACTTCTTAAATACCGAATCGGTATGATTCGGTATTTTAGAAGTGGTAAATTAGAATTACCTACATCGGGCCCTAAGTGATTTGCTCAGAATCACAGGATGTGAAGTTGACCGAGAGCCTCGAACTTTGGTTTCCCAGCTCCAAATAAGTCAGTCTAGCCGTGAGACCACAACATCCTCTCCCCACATGCATCAATAGTAGGAAAAGAGAAGCAACCAATTAATTATTCTATACAAGCTTTAGAACAAGTGTTATTATCACACAGTTCAGAAGGACACATGTAATAAATATCAGACCAAGATATGGCTCAGTCATCTGCACCGTGAAGGAAGCAAGTGACCTTTGAGTTACCTACAGATATCTGCAGTGGGCGTATCACCACACTAAACAATTATATTATAACATCTATGTTTTTGACCAGCTTCATCAACTCAAAAACAGACCTCTATCTTTACCCAAAATCATTTGTATCATTGGAAAAATGGAACAGATATAAGAGGTGAAGAGGATTACCAAATTCGCTACTAGTAAGGGATAAGACCCAGGTGCCGTCACGCCGCTCCCGACTCCACGCTACCTCCCCGCCAACAGCACAGAATTTCACAACTAGTCACTGCTGATACAATCCGAGGACACATTTTGTAAATTGTACTACCTGTAGCAAGCAACTGGTTTATCTGTGCCCCCCTCCCAGGTGCAGTAGTATTTAAATCAAACACAATTTCCACCGATCTTACTGGCCTAATGTGCTAACAAATGCACCACCTGCAGACATGTTCCTTAAATAATCTTCAGGCAAATACCTCAACATGCCCCCTTAAGTAGTCTTTAAATGATATACGTTTTGTACCGTAAGAGCTGTCATAATGTGCTTACACATGCACTACATGTCATTCTTACATTTGCGCCCAACGCCTCTTGCTAATGCCTGCCAGATGCCCACCTCAAGGTAACTTAATAAAGTATGTCACACCCCGACACCCATCTCCACGACCACCACCACCCTCCTCCCAGCATCCATCTTGGTGCATTCCTGATTTGCAAAAATGTGCCGTGTTTGAAAGGAGGAGACAACGCCGCACCCTGTTCTTCACCTCGTGCTCTGCTTTCTGTAAGGTGATTCAGAAAAGGGGGTGGTGATGGACAGAGTTTCTGAATTAAGCAGAATACTCCTACCCAGTCAAGAGATCAGGGCTTGATCCATCACCGTTTTTTAACTCACTGCACCATCCCAGTTCAGAACCTGGCTACATGCAAATTAGTCTGTCCCTGTCCCAGTGCATCATGGGAACAGGGCAAACCAAACTACCAAGCCAATTCTTTCACTGGGAAGGAAACAAGCTTCCGGGGACCGGTTTCTGGCATTACAGCCATCATCGGCCCGGCTTGCTTGAATCCTGATGGTGCAATGAGCAAGGGACTCACATCTGAGTATACCCTTCCACGCTTATGGTGGACAAAATGATTCAGAAAAGGGGGTGGTGATGGACAGAGTTTCTGAATTAAGCAGAAATCTCCTACCCAGTCAAGAGATCAGGGCTTGATCCATCACCGTTTTTTAGCTCACTGCACCATCCCAGTTCAGAACCTGGATACATGCAAATTAGTCTGTCCCTGTCCCAGTGCATCATGGGAACAGGGTAAACCAAACTACCAAGCCAATTCTTTCACTGGGAAGGAAACAAGCTTCCGGGGACCGGTTTCTGGCATTACAGCCGTCATCGGCCCGGCTTGCTTGAATCCTGATGGTGCAATGAGCAAGGGACTCACATCTGAGTATACCCTTCCACGCTTATGGTGGACAAAATGATTCAGAAAAGGGGGTGGTGATGGACAGAGTTTCTGAATTAAGCAGAATACTCCTACCCAGTCAACAGATCAGGGCTTGATCCATCACCGTTTTTTAGCTCACTGCACCATCCCAGTTCAGAACCTGGCTACATGCAAATTAGTCTGTCCCTGTCCCAGTGCATCATGGGAACAGGGCAAACCAAACTACCAAGCCAATTCTTTCACTGGGAAGGAAACAAGCTTCCGGGGACCGGTTTCTGGCATTACAGCCGTCATCGGCCCGGCTTGCTTGAATCCTGATGGTGCAATGAGCAAGGGACTCACATCTGAGTAAACCCTTCCACGCTTATGGTGGACAAAATGATTCAGAAAAGGGGGTGGTGATGGACAGAGTTTCTGAATTAAGCAGAATACTCCTACCCAGTCAAGAGATCAGGGCTTGATCCATCACTGTTTTGTAGCTCACTGCACCATCCCAGTTCAGAACCTGGCTACATGCAAATTAGTCTGTCCCTGTCCCAGTGCATCATGGGAACAGGGCAAACCAAACTACCAAGCCCATTCTTTCACTGGGAAGGAAACAAGCTTACGGGGACCGGTTTCTGGCATTACAGCCATCATCGGCCCGGCTTGCTTGAATCCTGATGGTGCAATGAGCAAGGGACTCACATCTGAGTATACCCTTCCACGCTTATGGTGGACAAAATGATTCAGAAAAGGGGGTGGTGATGGACAGAGTTTCTGAATTAAGCAGAATACTCCTACCCAGTCAAGAGATCAGGGCTTGATCCATCACCGTTTTTTAGCTCACTGCACCATCCCAGTTCAGAACCTGGCTACATGCAAATTAGTCTGTCCCTGTCCCAGTGCATCATGGGAACAGGGCAAACCAAACTACCAAGCCAATTATTTCACTGGGAAGGAAACAAGCTTCCGGGGACCGGTTTCTGGCATTACAGCCGTCAACCGTCATTGCTTTCTGTAAGGGACGTGACCGGACAAGAGTAACATAAGTTACGTAATTCCCAGCATCCAAGAAGGATCGGATGTGTGGAGTGCTGAGTGGTTGCTGGCTGCACGCCGGCCGCGGAGGGGGCCCCTGGAGCACGGGGGCCACCCCGCACCGCCTGTGTTACACCCCTGCCTTGATGTTGCAGTCCTGCACAGACCACTCACAAATAGTAGGCCTGTAGGCTACAGCCTCCAAGGGGCAACTGTGTCTTGTGCATACAGTTACAAGACAACATAGCCAGTATCAGAGTCAAGTTTAAAATGAACTGCAGAGTTTGACGCCCTTCGCACTAATCTCTTTTGCCTAACAGGGCCCACCAACACCACCCCCACGCCAGCTAGCAGTGCGGGGGTTGGCAATGCCGCTGGTCAAGAATGGCAGAAAGGTGGGGAAACCATCAATAAATATGTGGAGAGACTCGAAAAGCAAATTTAGTGACAAAGAATCTATACGTCTTAGAGTTACTGAAAATGAATGCTGAGAGAAACTCTTTGTCTGGGGCGAGTGTTAATGGCTGCCAGAGCTGAAGAGCGAGCCAAGAGACAACCTGCTGACATGGAGGTGCCCAGAATGAATCAGTCATGAGTGTGAAAAGTAAGCCAAAGCAAAAGACTGAAGGACACAAGGTGATGTCTACATGTAAAAAAGAAGTTGTGTTTTAGATATGGATTTTCATTTCCGCACCAAGGTAAATGTCCCGCCATTGGACACAAATGTAAAGGCAGTGGGAAGGAGAACCATTTTTTACAGTTTGCAGAGGAAAAAAGCAAGTGGGTCATGGCGCAAAGATAAAATGGATGCCTGAACGCTCCAAAAGCAACGTTCGACGTGCGCCTAAGGTGGCCGCGTAGGTGAGCAGCTCTGCCGGGACAGAACTCTCACCCCGATATCCTGCACTTATCCTGATGCACTGACTCGCTGAACGGACAGCAGAACCCCGTGGCAGCATCCTGCAGCAACTCCGGTCCCGCTGCGAGACTGAGGACCGGAGCATCCCGCCAAGCAGTTATTGGCCTCCAGGACGCCCTAAGCCGGGGGCTCGAGTTGTGGATACGGCCGGCCACGAGTTCAACAACAACCGCGGCCGAGACCGGAAGTGACTGGATGCTCGGAGCTTCGCCCAGCTTGTTTTTTGGAAGTAAGGAGGCAGACTTACTTGCACGACCGGAGGCCCTTCCGGGCTGTACCTGCCCAGGCGGAGATTGTTTGTAGGTTGATTGGAGGCGGTCTGACTGGCGGCGGCTGGGGCTCCGAGGCTCTGAAACGGGCCGTGTTTGTGGCGGCTGGGGGTCCGGTCCCGCTCGCTCGGCGGCTGTGCCTCAGGACGGCCCCCGGGGGCAGCTCCAGTCCCATTGTGCTGTTGGGGGCTGGGGCACCGTGTGAGGATGTTGGGGTGCTTCAGGACGCCCTGAGCTAGGGGCTCGAGTGAGAGGCACGGCCGGCTGCAGATCCAGCTACTCCCGCGGCAGAAACCGGAGGTGGCCGGTTCCCTCGGAGGTTTGTCAACACCG
Source organism: Lissotriton vulgaris (assembly GCF_964263255.1). Taxonomy (NCBI): domain Eukaryota; kingdom Metazoa; phylum Chordata; class Amphibia; order Caudata; family Salamandridae; genus Lissotriton; species Lissotriton vulgaris. The sequence goes on from NC_141688.1 coordinate 88,072,757, forward strand.
GCACCGGAGTGAGGAGGTGCATTGTCAGGGCTGACCAGGGGGCCCCCGGGCTGCGCCCACCCGCGTGGACACCGAGAGCGGACACTGGGGTGCCCTGCATGACGTCTGGGTGCGAATGGTCTGGCGGTGGTTGGGGCTCCGGGCCTAAGTCGTGACTGCGGCAGCTGGGGCCCTGTTCCTACAGGAGAAGCGAGGGCTTAAGGGGCTTATTAAGTGACATGACCCCCGACGTGGAGGAAGTTGGGGGGCCCTAGGAGACGTTTCCCTGCCGTTACCTGCGGTGCACTGATGGATGGCTCCGGTCAGTGGCAGTGTCCCCGGAGGTGAGACTAGCTGCCCCCCTCCCCTGAAGGAAGCTCCTGAGGCCTATTTTCTGGATCGCCTCGCTTGTGGGACTATTGTCTCCACATCCTGTTCCCCTCTGGCCCCTCCCCTTGCCCCCCCCTGATCGCCTGTGAGTGGGCAGTGAGAATCGGCGAGTGAACAGTGGCGATCCTGGATCGTGGACTTGCCGGTGTTGATAACGGTTGGTGTCTGGAGGTGTTTGGTCGTGGGCAAGGGGTGGGGCCAGCGGGTCGACCCAGTGCCTGGGAGGCGGCGGATGCTGGGTTGACGGAGTCGGGGTGCTGGGGAGTTGGGGCTGCAGACGCATCTACAGTGCAGGCCGGGGTGGTGGTGGACTCTCTGCGTACTGTTGGGAGTCCTGACTGAGGACTAAAGATGGCATCCAAACCTGAAACCGAGAAGCCCCAATCCCGATCCTCCAAGGGTTCTCGCTATGTCCAGACTAACAAAATGGACCGCTACACGACGTCCAAGGAGTCCCCGCAAGACTTGAGGAAGGTGCACGACTCAGGGAAGGAACTGACTGGCCCGCTGTTAGAGCCGACGCTTCTTGATGTTATGGCGGCTAAAGATGGGGTTAGAACATCCCTGGGACACAAAATGGAGTCGCTTGACCATAAGTTAGATACTGTGACCATCGAAGTCAACCTCATCCGAGCGGATCTCACCAAAACTAGTGAGGTCAAGTCCCTTGACATCAAAACAACAAGTCTGACAGACGACGTGGCCTCATTGCAGCAGGAGATGTGGGAGCTCAGGCGGGCTGGGGAGCTTGCAAGCCGGAAGCTCCACGACTATGAAGGGAGGGCTCGGAGGAACAACGTTAGGATAGTGGGGGTTCCCAAAAAGGCAGAAGGCGCGGCCCCGTATTTATTTGTGGTGGATCTTGTTCTCAAACACCTTCAGCCCAAAGGACTGAGTAACTTCTTTACAGTTGAAAGGGCACATAGAGTCCCGGGCGGGGGGCTAAGGCCGGGGGCTCTCCCACGTCCACTGATTGCGAGAGTACTTAATTTCAGAGATCGAGATGCTATCCTGCAAGCCTCCTGGTCGGGAGGCCCTCTGAAATTCGAAAATGCCAATCTCTCCTTTTTCCCTGATTTTACACAAGCAGTCCAGAGACAGCGCCAGGTTTCCTGGGCATCAAGAAGAGACTCAGGTAGAGGGGTTTGAAATACACCATGATGTTCCCGGCCCGACTGCGGATTGAGCTTCATGGGAAATTGTGGTTTTTTGACAATCCTGAAATTGCCTCAGATTGGTTAGATCCGCATCTTGGGCCAGAGTCTGAGATACCCGGGAATATGGAGGGGGGTGAAGTGTTAGAGCAGGAATAGGGACGCGACCCTGGAAATGTCCACCGGGTGTCCGATATATTTGTCTCCCCATTATGACTTTAAGAGAGGTGTGTCATTATTGAAAGGGAGTTAGGGGGTGAGGGGGTGGGGGATGTCCTTTGTAGCTGTCTTCCTCCTCATTACTATCTTTAGTTAGTTGGCTAGTTAGAGTGTGGGGCGACAGTTGGGGTCTGCGTAAGCCAGGAGCGGGAGTGCAGGGTGGGGGGAGGAGAGCTGGGAATGTTTTTTCTTTATGTGTTGTTGTATTTGCTGTTGTGTGATTGTGGGTTCTTTTGTTATTATTTTTTGAACACAGGTGATAACATTGTTGCGATTTGCCTTTTGCATGGGTCCAATGGCACAGAATAGCCGAGGGTCGAGGATGAGAGTGTTGAGTTGGAATGTGAACTGCTTGGGTGACAAGATCAAGAGAGGGATGGTCAGTCAACTTGTCAGGCGACATTCCCCAGATGTGATTTTATTGCAAGAGACGCATTTAGTCGGGAACAGGTGCATGGCCCTGCACAAGGAAGGGTATAAATTGGTGGTACACGCCGGATTCACTACCGACTCTAGAGGTGTCGGTATCCTGGTTAAGAACTTGTTTACCTTGTCTGTGCAGGCCACTTGGATTGACCAAAGGGGCAGATATGCCTGTGCCTCCGGACAGGTTGGGGGCTGGACGATTACTTTTCTATCTATTTATGTACCGCCTGGCCTTCAGACTGAGACCTTTCGGGATTTGAGTACTATATTTCTTACACTGCCCCTTGGAGGTCTAGTCTTAGGTGGTGGTTTTAACTCAGTACTGGATGGGGAGGTCGATCGAAGTCCGCCTCGGGCGCTCACACAGATGCAGAGATGGCTCTCAGAATTTCTTGACACGCTGGGGCTGGTGGACTGTTGGCGAGTACGTAATCCGACGTTGACACACTACACACATGTCTCAGCTGCTCATGGCAGCCTGTCTAGGCTGTACTATTTGCTGCTTCCGGCGGCGAAGGCGTCCATGATCCAGGAAGTGATATATCTTGGTCAGGGAATTTCTGACCACTTCCCGTTATGGCTTTCCCACGCTCTTGAAATACCGACAGTGGGCAGAGTGGCTCCCATTGGCGCCTGGCATTTAAAAGACCCAGCTATTAAGAAGGAGATTCTCCGGATGTCAGATCGTTATTTTATGGAGAACACGGGGTCGGTAGATTCCGCGCAGTCCCTCTGGGAAGCGTACAGAATGGTTGCTAGAGGTGAAGTACTGTCTTTGGTGTCAGGGAAAAAGAGGGCAGGCCATGCGGAGGTGGCACAGAAAGAGGCGGAAGTTAAACTTCTGGAGGAGAAGGTAGCTAGGTCACACACACAGGCGGGGCTCCATTTGTTGCGACTCCGGAAGCGGTGGAATAGAGCGGTGGCTCAGCACAATGCCGTCCAGAGCCGTATCTACGAGCACGGCTATAAAGCAGGTAAACTGATCGCATGGCTCGAACACGGAGAACGTGCGTCTAGGTTGGTACCTGAGCTGGAAGGGCTAGACTCACGCAGGATCATAGAGCCACAGGCTGTGGCAGATGAGTTCTCTGACTACTACCGGAAGGTGTATGCGGCAGGTAGTGACTTCAAGGAAATGGACAATACCGAAATGATTAAGGATGTAGTTATGCCACGTCTGTCGGAGGAAGACAGGAGCTATCTTGATTCCGCATTGTCAGACGATGAAGTAGCCCAAGCAATTAGGCAGATACGGTCGGGTAAAGCGACGGGCCCCAATGCGATACCTATTGAGTTGTATAAGTTGAACACTAATAAACTTGCCCCCCACATCCGTGCCATGTTCGTGGAAAGCAAAGAAAAGGGGGAACTCCCCTATGATCAGCGGGTGGCCAATATAGTGGTCTTACACAAAGCAGGCAAGCCTCCGACACAATGTTCCTCCCATAGGCCCATATCGCTTCTTAACGTGGAACCCAAGATACTAGTGAAACTCCTGGCCACTAGATTGATCAAAGTGATTACAACCCTGATCCACCCAGATCAGTCCGGGTTTATGCCGCGCCGTAGCACGGAGCTAAATTTGCGTAGGCTACATGGAATCCTCCGAGGCTCCTCAAAAATCCATGCGCCAATGGCGCTGGTATCCCTTGATGCCACAATGGCCTTTGATAGGGTGAAGTGGAGGTATCTGTTTGCAGTGTTGGCAAAGCTGGGCTTCGGAGACAAATTTATCGGTTGGGTACGCCTGCTGTATGTAAACCCCCTGGCTAGAGTGGTCGTCAACAATTGTAAGTCCATTGACTTTCCGTTAGGGAGGGGCACCTGACAGGGGTGCCCACTGTCGCCACTGATCTTCGCACTCGCTATGGAGCCACTGGCAGCCTGGGTTAGATGGGATAGATCGATACGGGTTTGCGGTGAACGCCTGATTGGGAAGACAAGATCTCCCTGTATGCGGACGACATTCTGCTTTATCTCACTAACCCTAAGGAATCCTTCAAAAACTTTCTTGATGTGTTTGTTGTTTTTGGCAGTTATTCTGGATTAGCCATTAATTGGGCAAAGTTGGTGCTCTTTGTGTTGGTGGGAGACCCACCGGTGATCCCTGCGTCGTGCCCTATTCAAATCGAGACGGCAGGGTTCAAATATCTTAGTATATTTATCACGCTGGATCCGAAGTTGAGGTATGATAATAATCTGGCTTCTCCATTGAGTAGATGCAGGAAAGATGTGGAGCGCTGGAAGGCTCTTCCACTCTCCCTGTTCGGGAGGGCCGCCCTCTTTAAGATGATGGCTTTGCCTCGGTTCTTGTATGTCTTGCAAAACTCGATGGACCCAGTGCCGGCCGCATACTTCAGAGAGATAGAGACTCTTCGGAGACAGCTCCTCTGGGAAGGTGGGGCCCGAATCGCCTTCAATAAACTGACCCTTCCGTGGTATGATGGCGGGATTGGACTTCCAGATTTGCGGAAGTACTTTTGGACCTCACAGCTGGCCGCGGTGAACCACATTGTTTACGGACTCCCCGGAGATCGGGGATATGCTATGGACCGGGGTCAGGCCCCAGGTGGGATGTTGGATCGAGCTTTGTACGGTAGGCCCGGGAGGTTTCCATTGACTGGCCCGACCGCACACTTGACACAGGTGTGGCACGCAGCCAACAGGTGTCTTGGGTGGGAGGGCAGGTTGACACTGGCCACCCCCCTCTTAAATTCCGAAAAGTTGGGCAGTTTGTAGAGGACTAAGGGATTCGATAGATGGGATCTTATTGGGATTACCCAGATTAAAGATGTGTGGGGGAAGGACTCAGTACTCACATTTGAATCCCTTGCAAAGCAGTATAGTTTACACCACAATTACTTTCGTTATCTGCAGGTTAGACATGCTCTTACCACCCATGTTCCCAAGGGCACGGTGCTTCCGGAGGCATATCTTATTGAGGACCGTGTGCTAGATGGTCATATCCCAGCGAAAACCATCTTGTTGATCTATAGGAAATTAGTTAACAACTTGGAGGACCCATTGGTGTGGCTTAGGGCTCAGTGGAGTGCGGATGGGTTAGAACTTGATGATGAGGATTGGACGGAGGTGGTGGCGTCCCCCAAGGTAGGTGCTATCCAGATGCAGCTCTGGTTGGTGCAGTTAAAGATATTGCATAGATCCTACATAAAGGGGCCTCGTCTGGCACGAATGGGGAGATCTGACAGTGGAGTTTATAGGAGAGGTTGTGGAGAAGTCGGTACATTGATGCATATCCTTTGGCATTGTGACGCGATCCAGATATATTGGACAAAAGTCCACGATGAGTTGGGTGATGTTCTGGGTGCGGAGATACGACCAGAGGCCCGGAGATGTTTGTTGAATGTGTGGGAGCCAACTGACTTAAATGCGTACCAGAAACAATGGGTGACTCTGGCTTATATGGTGGCCAAACGTAATATTGCTCAACTCTGGGGTGCCAGTCAGCCGCCCCGAATTAATAAATGGGCGGAAGATCTTGATTGGTGCATGTTCCGGGAGAGATCTGTGTATGTGGCCTGGGGTTGCCCGCAGAAGTGGGGGAAGGTTTGGGGAGCGTGGAATAGCTACAGAGGAGAAATTTGTGAGCCACCCGCGCCAAGATTAGACTTAGGAGCACAGGAATCCCCTTGACCCTAGTACTGATCGTTGCTTTTTGATCCTGTATTGTGTCACTTTGATCCATGCTTTGGAACCGAATGCACTCACCTGAGAGTTGATTTCTTTTTGTAATATCTTTTTTGTTTAATAGAAAGAAGAAAAAAAAAAGCGATGTTCGGCGCGCACCTAGAAGGCCAAGCTGCGACATCGTTTAAGACCAAACAAAACTGAATAAAGCTGATTGGCATCTCAATCATCGTCAAACAGTTCTGCTATATCATTATCAATTGAAAGTGAAGAAGATGGTTGTACCATGTCGATATTTACCTCAGAAAAGCGCGTGCATGTTGGGCTGGCTGTATGTGAAGAAATATTTTAGTCAAAAAAAGTCACCTGCCAAAGCAACAAAGTCAGTCAAACATTGTCCAAAGATTACACTGAAAGTAAACGGTTGTTCGATACCTTTCACCATCGACAGTGGTGCTTCGATAAATATTATGCCTAAGGAGAAATATAATGAATTGTCTCTATTACCGCAATGACATCATTTAAAATGAAAGTGTATACATGGGCTGCATCGATGCACTTAAAAAGTCAAGGTTCATTGGTATCGATGATGAAATACAAGAAAACAAACATGCAAGCACCTATCCGTGTGCTTCAAGGTACAATGTCAAGTGCCTCTCTACTCAATTTCAGCACAGCTGCTGATATGGGACTGATTTCCGTTAACTACAACATGAATGCTCACCACAACCTAGTAAGTTAATTCCCTTCATTGTGTCATGGTTTGGGAAACCTTAAGTAAATAAAAATAAAGCTGCATATTAATGAGAACGTCCATCATGTTGCTCAAAGACAGACAAATTGCTTTTCATTTAAAAGAAGCTGTTGAAATGGAACTTGAATCGTTACTTAAGCTAGATATCATTGAGCGTTCTACTGGTCCCAAACCATGGGTTTCTCCCATAGTGGTAATGCCCAAAAAGGACAGTGAAGGAGCTGTACGCATATGCTTTGACATGCATCAAGCAAACAGGGTAATTGAACGAAAATTACATCCAAGTCCACACATTGCTGACATGTTAATGCAATTAAATGGGGCAAAGGTCTTCTCTCAACTCGATTTTAATCAAAGTTAACATCAGTTGAAACTTGAAGAAAATTGTAAGTACAGTACAACCTTTTCTGCACATGTTGGTCTGTTTCAATATAAAAGACTACACTTTAGTGGATCATCGGCTGCAGAACCTTTTCAAGACATCATTCGACATATCATACAGCCTGTCATGAATGCGTTCAACTATAGAAATAACATATTGGTTTTCAGAGCTACACAAAAATAGCACGATAAAGCTGTCACAGAAGTATATTGTTTAGTTTCTGATGCAGGTTTGACTTTGAATGCAGAAAAATGTGAGTTCCACAAGACGAAGCTAAAATGATTTAGCCTTGTCTTTTCTGATGGGGGTATGACACCCGATCCTGCTACAGTACAAGCACTGTCAAATGCTGATCCCGCACAAGATGAGTCTATGATGTGCACATTTGCTGCCATGGCCAGCTTCTGTTACACATATATAGGAGACTTTGCCACTGTGAGTGCTCAATTGAGAGAGTTGATGAACATTTTTTTTCATTTCATTGGTCATATGAATGTGAGAAAAATTTTAAGAAAATCAAACAAGCCATTGAAAATGCTACTGAAATTGCATATTTTAGTCGAAAGCTTCATACAGAGGTTCTTGTTGATGCCAGCCCAGTCGGGTTAGGCGCAATCCTTGAACAGCAAAGCTGCCACTCGAATTCCCGAAGGTATATTGTGGCATATGCAAGTAGGAGTTTGTCCCAAACAGAACATGCTTATTCACAACCTGAAAAAGAAAGTTTAAACGTGGTATGGGCTTGTGAAATGTTCCATGTATTCCTGTATGGAAAGCCTTTTACGCTGGTAACTGATCAGTGATCATCAAGCTTTACTAACTAAATTTGGCAATCCTAAAGCCAAGATGCCTCCTCACATTGAACAATGGGGATTATAATACAAGAGTACAATTCTAATATTGTGTATCATCTAGGGAAGGATCAGAATCCTGCTGACTACTTTTCCAGAGTGCTACATTTGGTTATTGTGATAACGTAGTCCACGCTTGTTGATAGTTCCCAAGTAGGTTTATTGAGCAGTTAGGTTAAGTCAATAATAAGCTCAGTAGAAGACCATAGGGAGACCCCACCAGGAGCATCCATCAAGGTGCTCAGCCCATCCAACTGTCACTATCTAGGCAGAACACCAACATTCTGACAGCTACTCCAATGAACATTCCATTGGAGGTGGAAAGCCAACACATTGAGAATAACAGGATATTACATATCCCCTTTTCTTATACAGAAAACAAAAGCAAAAAGCCATAAATAAGAACTAGAGAAATAAAACAAGGAAAGTAAGCAAAGAAAGAAAGAAACAGCGAAAGAGGAACAACCTGTCACAAGAAAAGCAACAAGAGAAATAAAGAAATAGAATTCCAGAAATAGGAATAGGAAGAAACCAGAAATAGAAATCCAGAAATAGGAAAAGAAACAAACCAGAAATAGGAAAAGGAACAAGCAAAGAGAAATCCAGAAATAGGAATAGGAACAATAGAACAAAAAGATACAAACCATCCTCCCTTCTTACACAACAGGAGAAAAGAAAAGAATAGAAGAAGATACGAAAAACAACTCCAACGCATACCTACTGGCCAGAACAGGAATGAATGGAGAATGAAAAAGAATGGAAATTATAGAACACAGAAAATCAGAGAAAGAAGAAAAACAGAAAAGAAGATGAGGAACGAATAGGAGAACCTCATCAAAACACTATTAACCATGAACAAAATACATATCAGTAGTGCAATGGAAATAGTGCGAGAAAAATTAATTAAAATACAATAAAACAGAACATATTTAGCTATATATGCATGAAAGCACTGGAATAAACATAAAACTAAAGCTAAATATGGTAAAAAGACCGAATCTCATTTACACAGTGCCCCAGATTATAAACAGAACTTACAAGCATAGCAAGTATAAAGACACAAAAAGGTGACAGAAGAGAGTTCTTTAAATCTCGTCGCCAAAATAATGTGATAACGTAGTCCACACTTGTTGATAGTTCCCAAGTAGGTTTATTGAGCAGTTAGGTTAAGTCAATAATAAGCTCAGTAGAAGACCATAGGGAGACCCCACCAGGAGCATCCATCAAGGTGCTCAGCCCATCCAACTGTCACTATCTAGGCAGAACACCAACATTCTGACAGCTACTCCAATGAACATTCCATTGGAGGTGGAAAGCCAACACATTGAGAATAACAGGATATTACAGTTATATTACTCCATTCAAGACAGCTGAAGCCTATATCAATTTCATTGTAAAATCAAACACACCAGCTGCCATTTCTTTAGCCCAGATTATCACTGCCACATGCCATGATAGTGACATGCTAAAGTTGAAAGATACAATCATACATCAGTCATGGAACCAACATCCTTGACCTCTCACTAATGATGGTAAATATTAAAAATGTCTAAGATGAACTTTCCATAGCTCGGGAAGGAGCTATTCTGAAAATTCTGATTCCGAAAAGTCTGCAGCAGAAGATGATGGAAGTGGCCCACAAAAGAAATTGTTGACACAAAATGAGCTCTTTGAAACAGAGTCTGGTTTCCATATCTCGATGAGTGGGTTGAAGACGAATTAAAGGCCTGATATCTATGCAGCAGACTTTCTACAAACGTTACTCAACAAACCTTAAACATGTCAGAACTCCTGATGCATTCCTCGGAGAGAGTAGCCAATAAAATTTTAGGTCCACCAGGTTACCATTAATTGAGGATCTCTCATCTACCCTTGAAGACAGAGTCATTGAGAGACTCAATGGCATCTTTACTACATGGGGTGTTCTAGCCATATTCAAATCTGACAATGGCCCGCCTTTTAACAGTAGAGAGTTCAAAGATTTCTTAGAACATCTGCATATAAAATATCAGAATAGCACACCTCTATGGCTGCAGGCAAACTGACTGGTTGAGCGCGTTATGAGTACACTAAAGAACACAGTGTAGCATTCTACTCTTGAGAAGCTTAATTTCAAATCTGTGTTAAATTCTACCTTGAGAGCTTTCATTCAACACCACACCTGACCACATGTGAAAGTCCTGTGACACTGATGTTTGGGAGAGCAATGACAACCAAGATACATCAGTGGACCAATCAGAGAGAGAATGATGAGAACACAACTCGTGAGAAGAATTTGGTTCATAAACAAAAGATGAAAGCATATGCTGACAAAAGACGACATACGAAGAACACGTCTTTAAGATAGGAGCTCGAGTGCTCGCATGCCAGATGCGGAAAAGAATATGTACAGAACGGTCTAATATCACTCTGTTCCTATCCTACCGGAGATCTCCTATTTTTTGTTCCCCAAAAATCAAATGAATTAATTCCCTGTATTGCCTTCCGAAGACTGAATGAAGTTACTGTCAAGGATTGCTATCCCCTTCCTTTGCTTAATGATATTCAAGAGTCAGTATGAGGATCCTCAGTATTTACTGAACTTGACCTAAATAGCTCATATCATCTGTTATGTATAAAGTAAGGGGATGAGTGGAAAACAACCTTCTGTACCACATTTGGACATTTTGAATATAGGGTCATGCCCTCTGGGCTATGTAATGCGCCATCAATCTTTAAAAGGTTTATGGACAGCATTTTTTCTAACATCCTAAATCAGTTTGTTATCATTTATCTGGATGACATCCTAATCTATTCAAAGACCTTGTCTGATAATCGCTATTATGTACTTGAGGTTGTATTCATACTTCTGAAGAATCATCTAACATGAAACCAGAAAAAATTATCTTTGAAGCTCAGGAATGGAATATTTAGAATTCATCTTAAATTCTGAAGATATTGCTATGTACGCTAAAAACATAACAGCAGTACTAGATTGGCCATCTCCTATTACTATAAGGACGCCCAATGTTTTTTATGGTTCGCAAACTTTTACCAGCAATTCATCAAGATTCTTTTCACATATTCCTCTGAAATATCCTGAACCCTGAAGAAGGGTCAATTGGTCAATGGGTTTTGCTGGGATTCTCGTGCTGAGAAAATTGTTTGAATGTTTGAAGTCCGCTTTTACTAGTGCCCCAATTCTGGGACATCAACACCCTAGCAAGCCGTTTCTGGTAGAGGCTGACGTGTTCCAAAACACCTTGGAGGCATTTTGTGTGCAACAACAAGAAGACTATTTATTAGAACACCCAGTCTTCTATTTTCTTGTTGCTCACCCCCACGCATAATGCAACTACTCAGCTCTAGAGCGTGAACTTCTGGCCATGAAGGAGGTGTGCTCCAAATGGAGACATTTATTGCTTGGAGCAAGATCCCCTTCAAGATCAGACCTGATCATTGGAACCTACAAGCAGACACGCCGTCGAGATCTGGGACCTGCTCGACACCCTCTCGCCCGACGTCGCCTTCCTCACAGAGACCTTGACTAACGCCATCTTCGGCCCGGACATCTCCACCGCCATCCCCGACGGATACAAGATCAAGAGAAGGGACCGCCCCCAAACCCCAGGAGGAGGACTCGCCATCGCACACAAGACCTCCCTTCGACTCCATCTCCAACTCGAGCGACCCCCACTTCAACACAGAACACCTCCACTACCAGATCCAGTCCAAGACCAAGACCAGACCAAGCCCAGAACCATGCTATGTGGCACACTTGCTTGCAGACCCCCTGGACCACGCTCCCAGGCAACAACCACCATTGCCGACCTCGTCGCCCCCCACGCCATCACTTTGACGGACTACATCCTACTCGGAGACCTGAACTTCCACTTTGACAACTGCAGCGACCCAACTCCATCACCCTCCTAGACAACTTCTCCAACCTCGGAATGAAGCAGCTCATCACCACCCCCATGAACAGAGCAGGACACACCCTCAACCCCGTCTTCGCAGGAGGGACGAACATCCATTTCAGCCACACCTCGCAGCGGACCACCACTGCGCACACTTCACCTTCTACACAGCCTCCGGACCCAAACCCCCGTGCCCGCCTTAAATGAACTGGAGTAAGTTCACAGAGGAGCACCATAACACCACCCTCATCTGAGACCCACCCTGTCCACGACCGACGCCAACTACGCAGTCAAGGAATTTCATCGCTTGATCACCAGCTGCACCAACAAGCACGCACCCCTCTGCCATCCCGGCAAATCACGGCCCCTGAAAGCCACCTGGTTCCCCACCGAACTGCAAGAAGGCAGGTGCTCCTGCAGACGCCTTGAGAAAATCTGGCGAAACCGGAAAACCACGGAAGACCTAAACAGCTACCGTAACGCCCTGAAGGAATACCACTAGTGCATAAGAGACACCAAGCGGTCTTTCATGAAGAACAAAATCAACACCAACGCAACTAACACTAAAGAACTCTTCAACGTCTTACAGAAACTCACCAAACCCCCCAGCGAAGCAGCGGACGTCACAGCATCCCAGGAACTATGCAACAAACTCAGCTCCTATTTCCAAGCGAAAATCAAGGCACTCTACGACAACTTCAGCAAACAGACGCAACACGCCACCCCCCTCACCACCACCACCGATAAAGAGCCGACCATCACAGCTTGGAATCCTGTCACAGTCAAACACACCACCATGACCATGAGGAACACCCACTCAAGAGCACCTCCTTCAAATCTGGCATCTTCCCAGACGCATGGTAGCGGGCAGAGGTGAAACCTCTCTTAAAGAAGCCCTCGGCCGACCCGACAGACCTGAAAAACTACCAGCCCATCTCTCTCCTCCCCTTTGTCGCCAAAGTCACAAAAGACTCGTAAACACACAGCTGACAGCCTTCATCGAAGAAAACTCGTTCCCAGTCCGGCTTCCGCAGCAACGAAAGCACTGAGACCGCCCTCCTCACTGCCACCGATGAAATCCGTATGCTACTCGACCAGGGACACACCGCGGCGCTGATTCATACTAGATCTCACCGCAGCTTTCGACACCGTCCTTCATCACACCCTCGCCGCCAGACAGCACGACGCTGGGATACCAGGAACCGCCCTCTCCTGGATCTGCTCCTTTCTCTCCGGCAGAACCCAGAGGATCAGACTCCCCCCGTTCCTCTCTGAACCCACTGAGATCAACTGCGGAGTACCCCAAGGATCTTCACTCAGCCCAACACTTTTCAACATCTACATGGCACCCCGGCGCCGCTATTGTCAGACTGCACAGGCTCATCATAGTATCATACGCCGATGACACCCAGCTCATCCTCTCTCTCACCAACAACCCCGAAGACACCAGACTCTGCTTCCAGCAAGGAATGAAGGACGTCGCAGCCTGGAAGAATAGCAGTTGCTTGAAGCTCAACTTAGAGAAGACCAAGGCCCTCATCCTCGGACCCTCCACCTCCGCTTTGGACAACACCTGGTGGCCCTCGGTCCTCAGGAGCTTGCCCACCCCGACAGATCACACACAGAACCTCTGCATCATCCTCGACACTTCCCTCACCATGACCCACCAGATCAACTTCGTCGCCTCCACCAGTTTCAACTGCCTCCGGATCCTCCGCAAGGCCTTCAAATGGATCCCCCCTGAATGCAGAAACCCCATCACCCATGCTCTCATAACCAGCAGACTGGACTAAGGCAACGCCCTCTACACCCGAATCAACAGAACTCTCCTTCACAAACTCTAAACCATCCAGAATGCAGCAGCCAGAATCGACCTCGGCACCCCACGGCACGAGCACATGACCCAACACCTGCGAGGCCTCCACTGGCTCCCCATCGAGAAGAGAGTAACCTACAAACAGCTCAACCACACCAAGAACCCCCTCCACAACATCGGACCCAAATACCTCAACAAGAGAGCTCCTACCACGTACAGAAGAGGAACCTTTGCTCTGACGACCTTGCCCTCGCTGAGGCCCCCCCACATCCGCCGAACCAGAGCAGGCGGAATAGCTTTCTCCTACGTAGCAGCCAAATCCTGGAACGAGCCCCCCGTCGGCATCTAGCGCTCCCCCATCCTCCACACCTTCAGGAAGAATATGGCTTTTCGACTGAACCGGAGCTGCACTCCCCATGCCTTGAGACCCTCGCGGGTGAGTAGCACGCTTTACAAACCCCCTGATTTATTGACTGAAGCTCTTATGACCATTCAGTGAAGAAAAATTGCACGGTCTGATGTCCTTTCCCGTTTTTTTTTTTTACATAACATATCTCCCTGGTGTTTCAGACAAGGTTGCAGATGCTCTTTCCTGTTGATATCCAGATGAAAGAAAGAAAAATTCACAGACGATTCTTCTTCCAGAGCGTGTAATCTCTGTTTTAACCTCTTTTCTAGTCATGGTTCGTACCATCCAACAATCACTCACTTGAGAGGAAATTAAGTGACTTTCTTTAAGTAAAAAGGAAGAATTATATTTTTATGGGAAAATGCTTTATATACCAGACAAGAATTAAAAAAGAATGGTTCTCCAACTTTGTCATGACACAAAATCAGCTGGACATAGGTGAACCAAAAATACTTTGGCACTAACATCTTAATCCATTTGTTGCCCTACAATGAATTATGATGCAATGTCATATGCTATGAGCTGCCTTATTTGTGTTCAAGCCAAAGCTTTCATCAAAGCTCTGTAAGTTTACTTCAATCTTTAGAGATTGTTTCCAGACCTTGGCATACAATTGGTCTTGATTTAATTGTGGATTTAGCTCCTTCTGAAGGAAAGAACACTATTATGGTTACAGTAGATTCCTTTTCTAAAACGGACCATTTTTCTGACCTAAACAAATTACCCATTGCCAAGGAAACTGCTAAGCATTTCATTTAAGACATTTATCATTTCATGGAGGTCTGGGAAAAATTGGCTTGGCAGAGGCCCACAGTATATTTAACATTGTTGGTAGACTTTTGCTTTGTCTTGGGTATAACCAGAGCCTTATCCTCAGGTTTTCATCCTCAAACCAATGGACTCATGAAAAGGAACAATTAAGCCCTTGAACAATATCTCACATGATTTTGAAGTGCCACAGTTACAGTTGATGATTGGCTGTCTTTACTTCCTTTTGCTGAGTTTGCCTTCAATAATAATCTACATAGTGCTACAAACATTCACCTTTTTTGTTTACAGGGTTTTCATCTTACCATGTGTCCTACTGTTATTCACTCTCAGTTAGCTGTGCCTGCTGTTTCAGAAATAGTTCCCCTCCAAGCACAAACAAGAAAACAGGTGGCTGAGAATTTACAGTCGGCTTGAGAAAGACTGAACACACAGGCAGATAAGCATAAATGTCCCCAGTCTGATTACCAGACTGGTGATAAGGTTTGGTTATCCTCCTCAGTTTTGCCACTTAAATATGGTAAGTTCAAATTTAGCCCTTTTAGGTCTCGCTGAAAGCCATCCCGTTAGGGATGCTTTGTTAGGTCTCGCTGAAAGCCATCCCGTTAGGGATGCTTTGGCGAGATTAAAGTAAGGGCTTTCAAAAGTGCACCCAAAGGCGGATTGCCTACAGAGCATGTGAGGCGGGCACGTGCACATAGCACACCATTTGGTCAGCTTGTGAGCCACGGCATCAGACTTCAAAGGAATCCGCTCCCTGCCCCCGCATCAGAGTTCAAAGGAATTCGCTCCCCGCCCTCCGCCACGCAATGCCAAGAGCTTGTTATTTCTATCCTCTTCAGTGCTCGCCCTGCAATTCTCTCTGCCCATCTCCAAACCTTGTCTTCTCTCTTCCTGTCCCTCTTCCCCACTGCCTCGCCCCAACTCCTGCATTCCATACCCTACTCACTTCTGTAAATCATGCAGAATTATCCTTTCTATCCAGCTCTGCTAACTTGCTGCTACGCTTCCTTTTCTCTAACCACGCTTCTGTCTGTTCAGCCTCACCCTGTCTCTCTTAGTCCTCGCCCGAATTGATTGTACAGATTCCTGGAGGCTTAACAGATTTATGTCTGTTTACATCCTCTCCCTCTGGGCTTACTACGCTAATTATGTGAGTCCACCTCTCCCTCCGTGCTTACCATGTTTATGTCTGTCTACATCCTCTCTCTCCGCGCGTACCATGTTTATGTATGTCTACATCCTCTCCGCGCGTGTCATGTTTATGTCTGTCTATATCAATGCTAGTTATGTGAGCCCACCTCTCCCTCCGTGCTTACCATGTTTGTTTATGTCCACATCCACTCCCTCCGTGCTTACCATGTGTATGTATGTCCACCTCTCCCTCCATGCATACCATGTGTATGTATGTCCACCTCTTCCTCCATGCTTACCATGTTCATGTATGTCCACCTCACCCTCCATGCTTACCATGTGTATGTATGCCCACTTTTCCCTCCATGCTTGCCATGTGTATGTATGTCCACCTCTCCCTCCAAGCTTACTATGCGTATGTATGTCCGACCTCTACCTCCATGCTTACTACGCGTATGTATGTCCACTTCTCCCTCCATGCTCATATCACGTATGTATGTCCACCTCTCCCTTCATGGTTACCATGTTTATGTCTCTCCACATCCTCTTCCTCCATGTCCACCTCTCCCTCTATGCTTACCATGTGTATTCATGTCAACATTTCCCTCCATGCTTACCATGTTTATGTCTGCCTGTCCGTCTCCCGCTCCTCACCATTCTTTTTTCTGTCCATATTGCTCAGTCCTCACCATGCTCCTATTGACCCTCTCTCTCAATCCGCAGCCATCTTGCGTGTTCCTATCTTTGTCAATAATCACCATGCTTTTGTCTGTCCATCACTGATAAACCTCATCCTGATTAAATGTGTCCATCACTCTCTGATCCTTACATTGTGTCCGTCCATCTCTCTCAATCCTCATCTTTCTTCTTTCCACCCCGCTCCCTCACTCCACATCATGCTTCTGTAAGTCCATGTGTGTGTCTCCCTCTCTTTATCAGTCCTCACCCTCCCTCTTAATTCCTTAATCCATCCATCCACCCTCCCCTCCCTCCGACCCTTCCTTCCTTGCTTCCTTCCTTCCTACCTTGGTTCCCCTTTCTCCATCCCTCTCTAACGTCTACTCTCCTCGCTCTCGCTCTCGCCCTCTCAATCTCATTTCTTCCCTCTCTCTGTCTCTTCTGCCCTCTCGCTAGTTCACTTATCTCTGTCTTGCAATGCTAGTTGGCTATTATCGGGCTTGTACACAGGGAGGCGTGGGAATGAATAGCCGGGCCTGTGTAGGTATTACCCTCACAGAGCCCATCATTCTTCTGTCAGTCCCCTGGGGTGAGCGAACATGGAGAGGGCTATTCATCAGTCAAATAGCGAACTGGGGACTATGCAGCAACTGGACCAATTTCGAAAAGCACAGCGAAGGATTATATCTGCAACGCCTCGGCCTGTACTGCCCACCCTTCCCCCACACATGTAGACGTAGAGTAGCAGTCGAAAGATTCTCATTTCAAAGCTCAGAACAGCAACTTCACAAACTATAAAATTTGAGCAACTTGTCTCATGCTCCTGCACCTCAATTAATTACTCAGCATCAAAATGGGAACCAACCACTCATAAGCATCTGAATCTGAAGAGTTTACTATAAAAACACAGCACCAAATTGTCAATGGCAGCCATTTTGTGAAAGACTGTCTGCTCACCATTCCTTTTCTGGGCATCGGCTTGTCGAGACTCTTAGCTGGGCAAAGCAGAGTTGCTCTGAAACTCGCAAAATCAAAGCTGATCTTTCTTTGTGACCTCTACAAACATATAGCGGGCCCGGGTCCACTACCACTATGTCCACCACCACCACCACCACATCCACCACCACCATGTCCACCATCACAAGGTCCACCACCACCACGTCCACAACCACCACATCCACAACCACCACATCCACAACCACCACCTCCACCACCACCACCACCACATCCACCACCACTACATTCACTACCACTACGTCCACCACCACCACGTTCACCACCACACCCACCTCCACCACCATGTCCACCTTTACATCCACCACCACCATGTCCACCACATCCACCACCACGTCCACCACCACCATGTCCACCACCATCATGTCCACCACCACCACGGCGGTCACCTCCACGTTCACCGCGAGGACACTACTACGTCCACCACCACCACGTCTAGCTCCACCACCACCATATCCACTACCACCACCACGTCCAGCACAAAGTCCACCACCACATCTACCACTACATCCATCTCTACCACTACATCCATCACCACCACCACAACCACCACCACATCCACCACCATGTCCACCACCACCACGTCCTCCACCACCATGTCCACCACCACTGCGTTCACCACATCCACCACCACCACATCCACCACCAACACCACCACATCCACCACCACCACATCCTCCACCACCACGTCCACAACCCCCACCTCCACCACCACATCCACCACCACTACGTCCACCACCACTACGTTCACCACCACTACGTCCACCACCACAATGTCCACCACCACCACACCCACCTCCACCACCACCATGTCCACCACCACTACCACGTCCACCATGTCCACCACCACTATGTCCACCACCAACACCACATCCACCACCACCACATCCACCACCACCACGTCCACCACCACATCCACCACCACTACGTCCGCCACCACTATGTCCGCCACCACTACGTCCACCAACACTATGTCCACCACCACCACGCCCACCATGACCACCACACCCACCTCCACCACCACCACGTCCACCACAAGGCCACTACCACGTCCACCACCACCATGTCTACCTCCACCACCACATCCACTACTACCACCACGTCCACCACCAAGTCCACCACCAAGTCGACCAACACATCCACCACCACCACGTCCACCACCAGCACCACTTCCGCCACCTTCACGTCCACCACCACCACGTCCACCACCACCAATTCCACCACCACTACATCCACCACCACCATGTCCACCATCACTGCGACCACCACCACCACATCCACCACCACCACGTCCACCACCCCCACCACGTCTACCACTACCACATCCACCACCACCATGTTTACCACCACCACTGTGTCCACCACCACCACCACCACCACATCCACCACGCCCACCAACACTACCATGTCCATCACCATCACCAACACCACCACATCTATCACGGCACCCACCACCACTTCCACCACCACCACCACATCCACCACCACATCCACCACCACTACGACCACCACCACTATGACCACCACGTCCACCAAAACCACACCCACCTCCACGTCCACCACCACCACCACCACGTCCACAACCACCACATCCACAACCACCACCTCCACTACCACCACATCCACCACCACTACATCCACTACCACTACGTCCTTCACCACCACGTCCACCACCACACCCACCTCCACCACCACATCCACCTCCACCACCACCATGTCCACCACATCCACCACCACCATGTCCACCACCACCACGTCCACCACGAGGCCACTACCACGTCCACATCCACAACCACATCTACCTCCACCACCACATCCACTACCACCAACACGTCCACCACCATATCCACCACCGAGCCCGCCACCAAGTCCGCCACCAAGTCCACCACCAAGTCCACCACCAAGTCCACCACTAAATCCACCACAACCACGTCCATTTACAATGCCAATAGCTATAAATTTCGCCAATGTGACACCTATAGCATTTGTAATGCAATATGTGTTGTATTTACGTGACTTAGATGTATTGATATTACAAATAACAATGGCTTTTATTTTTTAAAAATAAGTAATACTTAAATAAAAGTTATTGTAATTTATAATGGCAAAAGCTTAAACTTTTGTAAATAACTTTTGTGAAGATTATGTTCAGTGTATTTTATTGTGACGAAAATCCAAGAACAGAAGTGAAATATTAACATCTTTTTGCAACATTTGTAATAAAGCTTGAAACATTGAGAGAACATATTTGAACCAGTTGTTGAATGGTTGCACAGATTGATGCTGTGGTGGCGACGAGTGATGCTGTGGCGTTCAGTGATGCTGTGGTAGCGCATAGTGATGTTGTGGTGCCCCTGAGTGATGATGTGGTGGTGCTGAGTGATGCTGTGGTGATGAAATAGATTGAGTGAGTGCGATACATAGAGTGAGTGCGATAGATAGATAGAGTGAGGGCGATAGGTAGAGTGAGGGCGATAGGTAGAGTGAGGGCGATAGATAGATAGAGGGAGGGCGATCGATAGATAGAATGATGGCGATAGAGTGAGGGCGATAGACAGATAGAGAGAGTGAGGGCGATAGATAGATAGACAGAGTGAGGGCGATAGATAGAGTGAGGGCGACAGATAGATAGAGGGCAATAGATAGAGTGAGGGCGATAGAGTGAGGGTGATAGACAGAGTGAGGGTGATAGAGTGAGGGCAATAGACAGATGGAGTGAGGGCGATAGATAGAGTAATTATGTGGCGTGTAATTATGTGGCACTAAGTGGTATTTGGAGTGTATGGTGCGTTGAGCGCAGTGTCAAGATGTAGCATATAATTATGTGGCTCTGAGTGGAATTTGGAGTGTATGTTGCATTGAGTGCAGTGTAATTATGTGGCGTGTAATTATGCGGCACTGAGTGGTATTTAGAGTGTATGTTGTGTTGAGCACAGTGTAATTATGTAGCATATAATAATGTGGTACTGAATGGAATTGTGTGAGTGTATGTTGTATTCAGTAGAGTGTAATTGTGTGGCGTGTAATTTAGTGGCACTGAGTGGTATTGTTTGGCGTGTATGTTGCATTGAGTACAGTGTAATTATGTAGCATATAATTATGTGACACTGAGTAGTATTGTGTGGAATGTGTGTTGCATTCAGTAGAGTGTAATTATGTGGCATGTAATTATGTGGCACTGAGTGGTATTTGGAGTATATGTTACATTGAGTGCAGTGTAATTATGTGGCATGTAAGTATGTGGAACTGAGTGGTATTTGGAGTGTATGTTGCATTTAGTGCAGTGTAATATTGTGGCATGTAATTATGTGGCGTGCAATTATGTGGCACAGAGTGGTATTTGGAGTGCATGTTTCATTGAGTGCACTGTAATTATGTGGCATGTAATTATGTGGCATTGAGTGGTATTTGGAGAGTATGTTGCGTTGAGTGCAGTGTAATTATGTAGCATATAATTATGTGGCGTGTAACTATGTGGCACTGAGTGGTAATGGAGTGTATGTTGCATTGAGTGCAGTGTAATTATGTGGCATGTAATTATGTTGTATTCAGTAGAGTGTAATTGTGTGGCGTGTAATTATGTGGCACTGAGTGGTATTGTTTGGCGTGTATGTTGCATTGAGTACAGTGTAATTATGTAGCATATAATTATGTGACACTGAGTGGTATTGTGTGGAATGTGTGTTGCATTCAGTAGAGTGTAATTATGTGGCATGTAATTATGTGGCACTGAGTGGTATTTGGAGTATATGTTACATTGAGTGCAGTGTAATTATGTGGCACTGAGTGGTATTTGGAGTGTATGTTGCATTGAGTAGAGTGTAATTATGTTGCATGTAATTATGTGGCACTGAGTGGTATTATGAGGAGTGTATGTTGTATTCAGTAGAGTGTAATTGTGTGGCTTGTAATTATGTGGCACTGAATAGTATTGTGTGGAGTGTGTTGCATTCAGTAGAGTGTAATTATGTGGTGTGTAATTATGTGGCACTGAGTGGTATTTGGAAAGTATGTTGCATTGAGTGCAGTGTAATTATGTAGCATATCATTATGTGGCACTGAGTGGTATTGTGTGGAGTGTTTGAGGTATTCAGTAGAGTGTAATTGTGTGGCGTGTAATTATGTGGCACTGAGTGGTATTGTTTGGCGTGTATGTTGCATTGAGTACAGTGTAATTATGTAGCATATAATTATGTGACACTGAGTAGTATTGTGTGGAATGTGTGTTGCATTCAGTAGAGTGTAATTATGTGGCACTAAGTGGTATTTGGAGTATATGTTACATTGAGTGCAGTGTAATTATGTGGCACTGAGTGGTATTTGGAGTGTATGTTACATTGAGTGCAGTGTAATTATGTGGCATGTAAGTATGTGGCACTGAGTGGTATTTGGAGTGTATGTTGCATTTAGTGCAGTGTAATAATGTGGCATGTAATTATGTTGCGTGTAATTATGTGGCACAGAGTGGTATTTGGAGTGCATGTTTCATTGAGTGCACTGTAATTATGTGGCGTGTAATTATGTGGCATTGAGTGGTATTTGGAGTGTATGTTGCGTTGAGTGCAGTGTAATTATGTAGCATATAATTATGTGGCGTGTAACTATGTGGCACTGAGTGGTAATGGAGTGTATGTTGCATTGAGTGCAGTGTAATTATGTGGCATGTAAATATGTTGTATTCAGTAGAGTGTAATTGTGTGGCGTGTAATTATGTGGCACTGAGTGGTATTGTTTGGCGTGTATGTTGCATTGAGTACAGTGTAATTATGTAGCATATAATTATGTGACACTGAGTAGTATTGTGTGGAATGTGTGTTGCATTCAGTAGAGTGTAATTATGTGGCATGTAATTATGTGGCACTGAGTGGTATTTGGAGTATATGTTACATTGAGTGCAGTGTAATTATGTGGCACTGAGTGGTATTTGGTGTGTATGTTGCATTGAGTAGAGTGTCATTATGTTGCATGTAATTATGTGGCACTGAGTGGTATTATGAGGAGTGTATGTTGTATTCAGTAGAGTGTAATTGTGTGGCTTGTAATTATGTGGCACTGAGTAGTATTGTGTGGAGTGTGTTGCATTCAGTAGAGTGTAATTATGTGGTGTGTAATTATGTGGCACTGAGTGGTATTTGGAAAGTATGTTGCATTGAGTGCAGTGTAATTATGTAGCATATCATTATGTGGCACTGAGTGGTATTGTGTGGAGTGTTTGAGGTACTCAGTAGAGTGTAATTGTGTGGCGTGTAATTATGTGGCACTGAGTGGTATTTTTTGGAGTGTATGTTGCATTGAGTGCAGTATAATTATGTAACATAATTATGTGGCACTGAGTGGTATTGTGTGGAGTGTGTCTTGCATTCAGTGCAGTGTAATTATGTGGCATGTAATTATGTGGCACTGAGTGGTATTGTGTGGAGTGTGTTGCATTCAGTAGAGTGTAATTATGTAATTATGTGGTGTGTAATTATGTGGCACTGAGTGGTATTTGGAGAGTATGTTGCATTGAGTGCAGTGTAATTATGTAGCATATAATTATGTGGCACTGAGTGGAATTTTGAGTGTATGTTGCATTGAGTGCAGTGTAATTATGTGGCGTGTAATTATGCGGCACTGAGTGGTATTTAGAGTGTATGTTGCGTTGAGCACAGTGTAATTATGTAGCATATAATAATGTGGTACTGAATGGAATTGTGTGAGTGTATGTTGTATTCAGTAGAGTGTAATTGTGTGGCGTGTAATTATGTGGCACTGAGTGGTATTGTTTGGCGTGTATGTTGCATTGAGTACAGTGTAATTATGTAGCATATAATTATGTGACACTGAGTAGTATTGTGTGGAATGTGTGTTGCATTCAGTAGAGTGTAATTATGTGGCACTGAGTGGTATTTGGAGTATATGTTACATTGAGTGCAGTGTAATTATGTGGCACTGAGTGGTATTTGGAGTGTATGTTGCATTGAGTGCAGTGTAATTATGTGGCATGTAAGTATGTGGCACTGAGTGGTATTTGGAGTGTATGTTGCATTTAGTGCAGTGTAATAATGTGGCATGTAATTATGTTGCGTGTAATTATGTGGCACAGAGTGGTATTTGGAGTGCATGTTTCATTGAGTGCACTGTAATTATGTGGCGTGTAATTATGTGGCATTGAGTGGTATTTGGAGTGTATGTTGCGTTGAGTGCAGTGTAATTATGTAGCATATAATTATGTGGCGTGTAACTATGTGGCACTGAGTGGTAATGGAGTGTATGTTGCATTGAGTGCAGTGTAATTATGTGGCATGTAAATATGTTGTATTCAGTAGAGTGTAATTGTGTGGCGTGTAATTATGTGGCACTGAGTGGTATTGTTTGGCGTGTATGTTGCATTGAGTACAGTGTAATTATGTAGCATATAATTATGTGACACTGAGTGGTATTGTGTGGAATGTGTGTTGCATTCAGTAGAGTGTAATTATGTGGCATGTAATTATGTGGCACTGAGTGGTATTTGGAGTATATGTTACATTGAGTGCAGTGTAAGTATGTGGCACTGAGTGGTATTTGGTGTGTATGTTGCATTGAGTAGAGTGTCATTATGTTGCATGTAATTATGTGGCACTGAGTGGTATTATGAGGAGTGTATGTTGTATTCAGTAGAGTGTAATTGTGTGGCTTGTAATTATGTGGCACTGAGTAGTATTGTGTGGAGTGTTTTGCATTCAGTAGAGTGTAATTATGTGGTGTGTAATTATGTGGCACTGAGTGGTATTTGGAAAGTATGTTTCATTGAGTGCAGTGTAATTATGTAGCATATCATTATGTGGCACTGAGTGGTATTGTGTGGAGTGTTTGAGGTACTCAGTAGAGTCTAATTGTGTGGTGTGTAATTATGTGGCACTGAGTGGTATTTTTTGGAGTGTATGTTGCATTGAGTGCAGTATAATTATGTAACATAATTATGTGGCACTGAGTGGTATTGTGTGGAGTGTGTCTTGCATTCAGTGCAGTGTAATTATGTGGCATGTAATTATGTGGCACTGAGTGGTATTGTGTGGAGTGTGTTGCATTCAGTAGAGTGTAATTATGTAATTATGTGGTGTGTAATTATGTGGCACTGAGTGGTATTTGGAGTGTATGTTGCATTGAGTGCAGTGTAATTATGTGGCCTGTAATTATGCGGCACTGAGTGGTATTTAGAGTGTATGTTGCGTTGAGCACAGTGTAATTATGTAGCATATAATAATGTGGTACTGAATGGAATTGTGTGAGTGTATGTTGTATTCAGTAGAGTGTAATTGTGTGGCGTGTAATTATGTGGCACTGAGTGGTATTGTTTGGCGTGTATGTTGCATTGAGTAAGTGTAATTATGTAGCATATAATTATGTGACACTGAGTAGTATTGTGTGGAATGTGTGTTGCATTCAGTAGAGTGTAATTATGTGGCATGTAATTATGTGGCACTGAGTGGTATTTGGAGTATATGTTACATTGAGTGCAGTGTAATTATGTGGCACTGAGTGGTATTTGGAGTGTATGTTGCATTGAGTGCAGTGTAATTATGTGGCATGTAAGTATGTGGCACTGAGTGGTATTTGGAGTGTATGTTGCATTTAGTGCAGTGTAATAATGTGGCATGTAATTATGTGGCGTGTAATTATGTGGCACAGAGTGGTATTTGGAGTGCATGTTTCATTGAGTGCACTGTAATTATGTGGCGTGTAATTATGTGGCATTGAGTGGTATTTGGAGTGTATGTTGCGTTGAGTGCAGTGTAATTATGTAGCATATAATTATGTGGCGTGTAACTATGTGGCACTGAGTGGTAATAGAGTGTATGTTGCATTGAGTGCAGTGTAATTATGTGGCATGTAATTATGTTGTATTCAGTAGAGTGTAATTGTGTGGCGTGTAATTATGTGGCACTGAGTGGTATTGTTTGGCGTGTATGTTGCATTGAGTACAGTGTAATTATGTAGCATATAATTATGTGACACTGAGTGGTATTGTGTGGAATGTGTGTTGCATTCAGTAGAGTGTAATTATGTGGCATGTAATTATGTGGCACTGAGTGGTATTTGGAGTATATGTTACATTGAGTGTAGTGTAATTATGTGGCACTGAGTGGTATTTGGAGTGTATGTTGCATTGAGTAGAGTGTAATTATGTTGCATGTAATTATGTGGCACTGAGTGGTATTATGAGGAGTGTATGTTGTATTCAGTAGAATGTAATTGTGTGGCTTGTAATTATGTGGCACTGAGTAGTATTGTGTGGAGTTTGTTGCATTCAGTAGAGTGTAATTATGTTGTGTGTAATTATGTGGCACTGAGTGGTATTTGGAAAGTATGTTGCATTGAGTGCAGTGTAATTATGTAGCATATTATTATGTGGCACTGAGTGGTATTGTGTGGAGTGTTTGAGGTATTCAGTAGAGTGTAATTGTGTGGCGTGTAACTATGTGGCACTGAGTGGTATTTTTTGGAGTGTATGTTGCATTGAGTGCAGTATAATTATGTAACATAATTATGTGGCACTGAGTGGTATTGTGTGGAGTGTGTCTTGCATTCAGTGCAGTGTAATTATGTGGCATGTAATTATGTAGCACTGAGTGGTATTGTGTGGAGTGTGTTGCATTCAGTAGAGTGTAATTATGTAATTATGTGGTGTGTAATTATTTGGCACTGAGTGGTATTTGGAGAGTATGTTGCATTGAGTGCAGTGTAATTATGTAGCATATAATTATGTGGCACTGAGTGGAATTTGGAGTGTATGTTGCATTGAGTGCAGTGTAATTATGTGGCGTGTAATTATGCGGCACTGAGTGGTATTTAGAGTGTATGTTGCGTTGAGCACAGTGTAATTATGTAGCATATAATAATGTGGTACTGAATGGAATTGTGTGAGTGTATGTTGTATTCAGTAGAGTGTAATTGTGTGGCGTGTAATTATGTGGCACTGAGTGGTATTGTTTGGTGTGTATGTTGCATTGAGTACAGTGTAATTATGTAGCATATAATTATGTGACACTGAGTAGTATTGTGTGGAATGTGTTTTGCATTCAGTAGAGTGTAATTATGTGGCATGTAATTATGTGGCACTGAGTGGTATTTGGAGTATATGTTACATTGAGTGCAGTGTAATTATGTGGCACTGAGTGGTATTTGGAGTGTATGTTGCATTGAGTGCAGTGTAATTATGTGGCATGTAAGTATGTGGCACTGAGTGGTATTTGGAGTGTATGTTGCATTTAGTGCAGTGTAATAATGTGGCATGTAATTATGTGGCGTGTAATTATGTGGCACAGAGTGGTATTTGGAGTGCATGTTTCATTGAGTGCACTGTAATTATGTGGCGTGTAATTATGTGGCATTGAGTGGTATTTGGAGTGTATGTTGCGTTGAGTGCAGTATAATTATGTAGCATATAATTATGTGGCGTGTAACTATGTGGCACTGAGTGGTAATAGAGTGTATGTTGCATTGAGTGCAGTGTAATTATGTGGCATGTAATTATGTTGTATTCAGTAGAGTGTAATTGTGTGGCGTGTAATTATGTGGCACTGAGTGGTATTGTTTGGCGTGTATGTTGCATTGAGTACAGTGTAATTATGTAGCATATAATTATGTGACACTGAGTGGTATTGTGTGGAATGTGTGTTGCATTCAGTAGAGTGTAATTATGTGGCATGTAATTATGTGGCACTGAGTGGTATTTGGAGTATATGTTACATTGAGTGCAGTGTAATTATGTGGCACTGAGTGGTATTTGGAGTGTATGTTGCATTGAGTAGAGTGTAATTATGTTGCATGTAATTATGTGGCACTGAGTGGTATTATGAGGATTGTATGTTGTATTCAGTAGAATGTAATTGTGTGGCTTGTAATTATGTGGCACTGAGTAGTATTGTGTGGAGTTTGTTGCATTCAGTAGAGTGTAATTATGTTGTGTGTAATTATGTGGCACTGAGTGGTATTTGGAAAGTATGTTGCATTGAGTGCAGTGTAATTATGTAACATAATTATGTGGCACTGAGTGGTATTGTGTGGAGTGTGTCTTGCATTCAGTGCAGTGTAATTATGTGGCATGTAATTATGTGGCACTGAGTGGTATTTGGAAAGTATGTTGCATTGAGTGCAGTGTAATTATGTAACATAATTATGTGGCACTGAGTGGTATTGTGTGGAGTGTGTCTTGCATTCAGTGCAGTGTAATTATGTGGCATGTAATTATGTGGCACTGAGTGGTATTGTGTGGAGTGTGTTGCATTCAGTAGAGTGTAATTATGTAATTATGTGGTGTGTAATTATGTGGCACTGAGTGGTATTTGGAGAGTATGTTGCATTGAGTGCAGTGTAATTATGTAGCATATAATTATGTGGCACTGAGTGGAATTTGGAGTGTATGTTGCATTGAGTGCAGTGTAATTATGTGGCGTGTAATTATGTGGCACTGAGTGGTATTTAGAGTGTATTTTGCGTTGAGCACAGTGTAATTATGTAGCATATAATAATGTGGTACTGAATGGAATTGTGTGAGTGTATGTTGTATTCAGTAGAGTGTAATTGTGTGGCGTGTAATTATGTGGCACTGAGTGGTATTGTTTGGCGTGTATGTTGCATTGAGTACAGTGTAATTATGTAGCATATAATTATGTGACACTGAGCAGTATTGTGTGGAATGTGTGTTGCATTCAGTAGAGTGTAAATATGTGGCATGTAATTCTGTGGCACTGAGTGGTATTTGGAGTATATGTTACATTGAGTGCAGTGTAATTATGTGGCACTGAGTGGTATTTGGAGTGTATGTTGCATTGAGTGCAGTGTAATTATGTGGCATGTAAGTATGTGGCACTGAGTGGTATTTGGAGTGTATGTTGCATTTAATGCAGTGTAATAATGTGGCATGTAATTATGTGGCGTGTAATTATGTGGCACAGAGTGGTATTTGGAGTGCATGTTTCATTGAGTGCACTGTAATTATGTGGCGTGTAATTATGTGGCATTGAGTGGTATTTGGAGTGTATGTTGCGTTGAGTGCAGTGTAATTATGTAGCATATAATTATGTGGCGTGTAACTATGTGGCACTGAGTGGTAATGGAGTGTATGTTGCATTGAGTGCAGTGTAATTATGTGGCATGTAATTATGTTGTAATCAGTAGAGTGTAATTGTGTGGCGTGTAATTATGTGGCACTGAGTGGTATTGTTTGGCATGTATGTTGCATTGAGTACAGTGTAATTATGTAGCATATAATTATGTGACACTGAGTGATATTGTGTGGAATGTGTTTTGCATTCAGTAGAGTGTAATTATGTGGCATATAATTATGTGCCACTGAGTGGTATTTGGAGTATATGTTACATTGAGTGTAGTGTAATTATGTGGCACTGAGTGGTATTTGGTGTGTATGTTGCATTGAGTAGAGTGTAATTATGTTGCATGTAATTATGTGGCACTGAGTGGTATTATGAGGAGTGTATGTTGTATTCAGTAGAGTGTAATTGTGTGGCTTGTAATTATGTGGCACTGAGTAGTATTGTGTGGAGTGTGTTGCATTCAGTAGAGTGTAATTATGTGGTGTGTAATTATGTGGCACTGAGTGGTATTTGGAAAGTATGTTGCATTGAGTGCAGTGTAATTATGTAGCATATCATTATGTGGCACTGAGTGGTATTGTGTGGAGTGTTTGAGGTATTCAGTAGAGTGTAATTGTGTGGCGTGTAATTATGTGGCACTGAGTGGTATTTTTTGGAGTGTATGTTGCATTGAGTGCAGTATAATTATGTAACATAATTATGTGGCACTGAGTGGTATTGTGTGGAGTGTGTCTTGCATTCAGTGCAGTGTAATTATGTGGCATGTAATTATGTGGCACTGAGTGGTATTGTGTGGAGTGTGTTGCATTCAGTAGAGTGTAATTATGTAATTATGTGGTGTGTAATTATGTGGCACTGAGTGGTATTTGGAGAGTATGTTGCATTCAGTAGAGTGTAATTATGTAATTATGTGGTGTGTAATTATGTGGCACTGAGTGGTATTTGGAGAGTATGTTGCATTGAGTGCAGTGTAATTATGTAGCATATAATTATGTGGCACTGAGTGGTATTGTGTTTTGCTATGCTATGCTTTGTTATGCTATGCTATGTTTTGTTATGCTATGCAATGTTTTGTTGTGTTTTATTATGCTATGCTTTGTTTTACTATGCTATGTTTTGTTATGCTATGTTTTGTTATGCAATGCTATGTTATGCTATGTTTTGTTATGCTATGCTAAGCGTTGTTTTGTTATGCTATGCTATGTTGTGTTTTGTTAAGCTATGCTATGTTTTGTTGTGTTTTGCTATGTTTTGTTATGGTATGTTATGTTATGCTATGCTATGGTTTGTTTTGCTATCCTATGCTTTGTTTTTAATGCTATGCTATGTTTAGTTTTGCTATCCTATGCTTTGTTTTGTTATGCTATGTTTTGTTATGCTATGTTTTGTTGTGTTTTGCTATGCTATGCTTTGTTATGCTATGTTTTGTTATGCTATGCAATGTTTTGTTGTGTTTTATTACGCTATGCTTTGTTTTGCTATGCTATGTTTTGTTATGCTATGTTTTGTTATGCTATGCTATGTTATGCTATGTTTTGTTATGCTATGCTAAGCTTTGTTTTGTTATGCTATGCTATGTTGTGTTTTGTTATGCTATGCTATGTTTTGTTGTGTTTTGTTATGCTAAGTTATGTTATATTTTGATATGCTTTGTTATGCTATGTATTGTTATGTATGCTGTATTTTGTTATACTATTCTTTGTGTTTTGCTATGTTTTGTGATGCAATGCTTTGTTTTGTTATGCTATGTTTTATCTTATGATATGTTTTGTTGTGTATTGTTATGCTATGTTTTGTTTTGCTATGCTTTGTTATGTTTTGTTATGCTATGTTTGTTGTGTTTTGTTATGCTATGCTATGCTTTGTTGTGTTTTGCTATGCTATTTCTTGTTTTGTTATGCTAGGTTTTGTTTTGCTATCCTATGCTTTGTTTTGTTATCCTATGCTATGTTTTGCTATGCTATGCTAGGTTTTGTTATGCTATGCTGGTGAGGGTGTGTGAGGGTGAGTGAGGGTGTGTGAGGGTTAGGGGGTGTGAGGGTGAGGGTGTGTGAGGGTGAGAGGGTCGTGAGGGTGAGTGAGGGTGGGAGGGTGAGGGTGTGAGGGTGAGGGGGTGTGAGGGGTGTGAGGGTGAGGGTTGTGAGGGTGAGGGGGGTGAGGGTGAGGGTGTGTGAGGGTGAATGGGTGTGTGAGGGGGTGTGAAGGTGTGTGAGGGTGGGTGAGGGTGAGTGGGGGTGTGTGAGGGTGAGTGAGGGTGTGTGAAGGTGAGTGAGGGTGTGTGAGGGTGAGTGAGGGTGTGTGAGGGTGAGGGGGGGTGAGGGTGAGGGGGTGTGAGGGTGAGGGTGTGAGGGTGACTGGGGGTGAGGGTAAGGGTGTGTGAGGATGAGGGGGTGAGGGGGTGTGAGGGTGAGGGGGTGTGAGAGTGGATGAGGGTGAAAGGGTTGTGAGGGGGTGAGGGTGTGAGGGTGAGTGAGGATGAGGGGGTGAGGGTGAGTGAGGCGGTGAGGGTGAGGGGGTGTGAGGGTGAGGGTGAGGGAGGGTGAGGGGGTGTGAGGGTGAGGGGGTGTGAGGGTGGGTGAGGGGGTGTGAGGGTGGGTGAGGGTGGGTGAGGGTGAGTGAGGGTGTGTGAGGGTGAGAGGATGTGAGGGTATGTGATGGTGAGGAGGTATGAGGGTGAGGATGGGTGAGGGAGGGTGAGGGGTGTGAGGGCTGTGAGGGTGAGGGGGTGTGAGGGTGAGGGTGAGTGGGTGTGTGAGGGGGGGTGAGGGTGAGTGAGGGGGTGAGGGGGTGTGAGGGTGAGGGTGTGTGAGGGGGTGTGAGGGTGAGGGTGTGTGAGGATGAGTGAGGGTGTCTGAGGGGGTGAGGGTGAGGGGGTGAGGGTTAGGGGGTGTGAGGGTGAGGGTGTGAGGGTGACTGAGGGTGTGTGAGGGTGAGGGGATGAGGGTAAGGGTGTGTGAGGGTGAGGGGGGATGAGGGTGAGGGGTGTGAGAGTGAGGGTGTGTGAGGGTGAGGGTGTGTGAGGGTGTGTGAGGGTGAGGGTGTGAGGGTGAGTGAAGCTGAGAGGGTTGTGAGGGGGTGAGGGTGTGAGGGTGAGTGAGGGTGTGTGAGGATGAGGGGGTGAGGATGTGTGAGGGTGTGAGGGTGTGAGGGTGAGGGGGTGTGAGGGTGGGTGAGGGTGAGGAAGTGTGAGTGTGAGGGTGACTGAGGATGTGTGAGGGTGTGAGGGTAAGGGTATGTGAGGGTGAGTGGGTGTGTGAGGGGGTGTGAAGGTGTGTGAGGGTGGATGAGGGGGGTGAGTGAGGGGGTGTGAGGGTGAGTGAGAGTTTGTGAGGGTGAGTGAGGGGGTGTGAGGGTGAGGGGGTGAGGGTGAGGGGGGTGAGGGTGAGGGTGTGAGGGTGACAGGGTGTGTCAGGGTGAGGGGGTGAGGGTAAGGGTGTGTGAGGGTGAGGGGGGTGAGGGTGATGGGGTGTGAGGGTGAGTGAGGGTGAGAGGGTTGTGAGGGGGTGAGGGTGTGAGGGTGTGAGGGTGAGTGAGGGTGTGTGAGGATAAGGGGGTTAAGGGGAAAGAGGGGTGAGGGTGAGGGGGTGTAAGGGGGTGTGAGGGTGGGTGAGGGTGAGGGTGTGAGGGTGAGTGGATGTGAGGGTGTGTGATGAGGAGGAGGGGTGACCAGAGACAGACGGTGGCCACTGGAGACAGTCAGAGAGCAGCCTAGACAGACAGAGGGCAGCTGAGAGAGGGGCGAGCAGCGACAGAGAGAGGTCATTGAAGACAGTCAGAGAGCAGCCTAAGTGTTGCAGAGAGAGAGACCGGGTCACATCACTGGAGACAGCCAGAGAGCAGGCGAGATGCAGAGAAAGGGAAACAGCAGCAGGTGCAGCGAGAGGGATGGAGGATTGCAAGGACAGAGGGCAGCAGAGAGAGAGCGGGAGATGCAGAGATAGAGGACAGACGACAGGGAGGCGAACAGGGGTAGGAGAGCAGAGACAGAGATACACCAGAAAGATAGAGTGAGAATTTTGCAGAAAGAGAACAATTTCAACATAACGGGATGCTTTAGCACAGAGAAATATTTATGTATTTTTTCAATCTGTAGATTTAACATCATTCTATATACCGATATATTTAGTATATGAAAAGCAGAATAGATTCCGGTGTAGTCACTGACATGGTCTGCATAATTAATCCGAAGCTGAAGGGAAAGAGAAGACTACACGAAGGAAGGGCGCAATGGCACTATAAGTGTGATTATGTCAGCTATGCCAGCAACATTAGCACATTCCTCAAAATTGTGAAAAAGTGGCAGTCTTGATTCATTCTGTTTAGGGCTCTGGGAAACGTTTGCTGTAATCTTGAAGGATGTGTATGGAATCCGTGAAAGAATGAGGCACGGCCTGGCGGCCGTAAAAGTGAAAGTCCGGCCGTCCGGCCGTGAATAATTAGGTGAGGAGAAATGCCTGAGGGCAGAGCGCACGCTGGGGGAAGCTGTGGGAGGGAAGCAGATGGCTTTGATGTGCACGTGCTTTTCCCGGGCACTGCAATTAATCGCCCGATAGTTAAGCTCTGGTTAAGCCCCAATATCTCTCGCCACCAATGCGCAAGCGCATTAGCAGGCGAGCCCTAAAAAGGTCTATTGTCCAGTTAACAGGGCTACCGGGGATCAAGCAGTCAGGGGCAGTGCACAAGGCACTATTTACATGGGGGACCAGTAGAGGGATTAATTAACGTCAGATAGTTGAAGAGGGACTGGCTGTAGGATAGCACCCCCAACAATGTCCCTTAGAGGTACCACACTTCAGGGGCACACATCTGAAAACTGGCTTTTCACTGTCTGGATTTTCAGCTAGCAGGGGCATCCGATGAGGGAACTGGGACATGTAATACATTGAACCATAGGCTTGATCAGTATGGACTGGGACTGAGGGTGAAAAAACAAACACGGGCCAGATGTAGGTAAATGCATGTTTCCGATTCCTTAATGGCGATTTTTAGGGAATCGCTATTAAGGAATCGCAAAATGCCATGTAGGTAGGAATCGCAATAATTTTTGCGATTCCTTAATATTCCATAATTGTGAATCGCAAATTGCGATTCGCAATTAAGGAATATCTTCCTATTCATTCCTATGGGCCAAAAGGCCCATAGGAATGAATAGGAATTGCTCCCGCAATTTGCGAGTCACCAAGAGGCACTCGCAAATTGCGGGCGCAATTTCAAGGATGCCATGGTTCCAAATGGACACCCTCTTGAACCCCTGAAATGTGCATGTGTGCACATGTGGTGCACATACATGCCCTAAGGGCATGAATGTGTACCACATGGCACTTAAAAAAAGAAAAAAAGTGTTTTTTTAAAGGAAATCGCTAATTACCACCAACTTGAAGTTGGTGGTAATTAGCGATTCCTTATGGCTAAAGTGCACTTTCTTTTGTGCTACTTACATTGCATTTAAGGAATCGCAATTTTCGATTCCTTAAATGCAAGAGCAAAATAAGAAATCGCAATTTTGCGATTCCTTATTTTGCTAGTAGGTTTCAACTTACCTACATTGCTCGCTGCCAAATAGCGATTGCAAACGCTGAAATGCGCTCGCTATTTAGCCACCTACATCTGGCCCTTTATTTTGAATGCAAAGAATCATCAATCTTGCTTTCAAGCCTCTGCAAATATTTGCATCAAATCAGAGAGCCTTCTGGGAGCATTATACATAGAATCATATTTCTAGACTTTGAAAACGTGTTTACACATTTTTATATGGAACCACTGTCATTAGTGCAGTCAGAGCTTACAACATTTACTTACAGCGCTCACCCTAATAATAAAGGCTTTCAATTAATGAACCATAAATACAAGTTTGAACAGCATTAACACATGGACAAAAATATTACCTTAACTCCAGTGCCCGACCCTGATCCATAATGTAGTACTGCAAACTGGCAGCCAAAGGGTTTGTGCAGCAGGGGGTTGGGCCTACTTGTCCCAAGGACAAAATACACATGAACACTTGTTGCCCTTGACCCCAAACAATATGTCCTGGGCGTCAGGCTATAGGAATTCCATATTCCTGAGATTTATGAAGCATCCTGCCCCATGGACAAGTAGATATCTTAATAAATTTCACACCCCTGTTAGTGTCAGTGCCAGAAGAACCAAATTAAGGTTTATGGTAAGAGGCAGAAAACATTCAAAAGTCTAACATGAGGGGGGCGTGGCCAAGATGGCGGGGTGAGCGGACGCTTCTTCCCGCAGCTCCTCCAGCCCGGCTAGGCTCGAGCCCTTTTTCTCCAGCTTTTCTCCCCGCGCTGATGCTCAGCGGCTGAGAGGAGTGTGGCAGAGAACCTGGTGCACGCATTGATGCCGCTTTGGCCCTGATCGCTCCGGTGGAAGCACCTCAAAAGACCGATTGAAGATCGAGAGACGACGGAGCACCCGGGAGGCGGAGCGTATCGGAGTGCTGTCCATGCGCCTCGGCTGGGCCTAGTGCTGAAAGTTGGTGATCTGAGTGGAGACCGTCCCGACGCTCGACGGAGGTCGAAGGAGGGCTACCGGATGGGGGGCCCGCTACGCGGGGGACTCTGAGTGCGTGCCCTGGTGCTTGGACTTGAGGCGGTGGCCTCCTGCATGGCAAGGGCCCCGATCCCGGGGTTGGAGGACGATCGACTTGAGACCGGGGCCAGATCTGCCAACTCTTCTAAGTAACCGAGCGGCCCCGGTTGTGGAACTTTCCGGATTGCCTGGTTTCTGGAGTGGCCCGGTGGTGTCGCCGGGCTCGGGCGATCTGCTTGGCCCCACCCAGCCGCCATTTTGTCCTCGAGGGGTCGGTGTCGTTGGCCTCCCCCGGAGTCCCTTGAAGGCAGTTTCCTGCACCCTCAGCCTCTGCACTGCTATCTCCCTGTGGCGGAGCGTACTGGCCGGGGCCCCCCCAGTGTAGGTTCCGGCTGCCATCTCGACTGGGCGCCCACAGCTTGTTGTGCCCGGACCGACCTGCCATTTTGGCGTCTGTGGCGCAGTTCCCCGATCTTGCCGGGAGCTCCCCATAGCGAGTACTTGCTGGTGGTTGGACATTCCCTGGAGCGGTCGGGCCTGTGCCCGCTCTTCACTTGAGGCGCTTGGAATGTCTGGAAGAGGTGGTTCGAGGAAGGGGGACCGCACCCTGCCGGATATGCTTGGCAGGGCCCAGCAGCAACGGGACAGAGCACAGCCGTCGCCGGGGTCTTCCCGGGCCTCGGCGGACGCGCCCGGGGGAGAACCCCCTGTCACGAGATCTTTCATGGAAGAGCTGTTCAGTTCCCTTAAGGAGGACTTCCAGACGCTGAAGCGGGAAGTGGCTAGTGAGGTCCGTGAGGTCCGCAGAGAGGTGGAGGGCCTCGGTGAACGGGTTGAGACGGTGGAGACGGCGGCCCAACGCCGGGACGACGAGATTGTCCACTTACAACAGGACGTTCTCCGTCTCCGGGAGCAATGCGTTGAGCTCCAGGCCCACTCCGAGGACCTTGAGAACAGGTCAAGGAGAAATAACATTCGAGTGCGTGGTGTGCAGTCTGCGGACGAGGGGACTGACCTGGTGGGCTATCTGCAGGACTTGTTCCGGGAAATCCTGGGGGAGGCCAGGGACTTTCCTATCCGCATTGATAGAGCTCACAGAGTTGGACGACAGCGCCAGTCATCGGCGCCCCCGCCGGACATCTTAGCCTTCCTGCCCGACTTCCCGCTGAAGGAGCGCATCATGTCTGAAGCCCGTAGGAAACAGCCACTGACTTTCCGGGAGCGGCCTGTGGCGCTCTATCAGGACCTGTCCGCCATCACGCTGCAGAAGCGCAGGTCCTTCAGGATTGCCACCGACTTCTTGCGCGAACATGAGACGCCGTACTCCTGGGGGCACCCCTTTCGCTTGATCTTTCGCTGGAGCGGAGTGCTACATCAGCTACGCTCCTTGCAAGACGTTTGCGGTGTCCTGGGGCTCACGGCTACAGAGGAGGATGGAGCCACGCCGTCCTGGAGGAGATCGGAGAGAGGGGGCCGACGGAGGTCAGCGAGGAGACGATCGACGGCGAGCGCTGGGCGTCCTGATTCCCCTACCATCAGGGCGGACATGGCCAGTGCCTTGAGGGCGGCGGCCAGGGACTCGGCCGACTCCAACGGCGTGGCCTTGACAGCCTAGACTCACTCCGGGGGGAGATGAACATAGCTTCTTCGATGCCAGGTTTGGGGCTGGGGGGGGTCGGGAGGGAGCGGGTGGAGGTGAGTGGCCGGACGTCCACTTTTCTATTTTCTACGGACTTGCCCGTTTTGGGGCTTGACTGAGACAATGGGTTGTTTGAGTTGGCATTTGGCTAGTTGCCGTGGGTGTGTTTGGGGTGGGGTTGGGTGTTGTTCTAGAGTTGGGGAAGTCCCGTCCGATGTTGTCCATCCCCACGCTTGGCCTGCTCTGGCCTGTCCCGCGCGGTTGCCCCGCGCCCCCCCCCCCTCTGGTTCCTTGCCCGCAGCATAGCGTTCCTGGTCCCTGGAGACATGTCGTCCCTGAAGGTGGTGACCCTTAATGTTAAGGGACTGAATAAACCCGTTAAGCGCAGGGCGATTTTGTCTCTGCTTGAGGGGACGCAGGCTGACATCTGCCTTTTGCAGGAGACCCACTTATTGTCCCGTGACTGCCATAGATTGCGCTCTGCTAAGTTCCCCACCCAGTTTTTCTTCTCTGCAGCGACCAAAACTGCGGGGGTGGCCATTCTCATAGCGAGCTCCTTCAGGGGGGAGGTGCTATATAAATATGCTGAGCAGAAGGGGAGGCTTCTGGCATATCGCCTCCGCCTGGGAGGTATAGCGTTTACAGTTGGCTCTGTCTATAGCCCGAATGACCACCAGGAACGCTTCTTGGACTCAGTACTGGTGGATGTCACTGCCTCTCCTGATCGACATGTTATTCTAGGGGGGGACCTTAATATCGTCTTTGATTCAATATTGTATAGATCAGCGCAGCGGTTTCCACAGACTGGAGAACTTTCCCAGGCTGTGAAGGCCCAGATTGTGTACATGGATTTACACGACCTTTGGCGCTCCATGCACCCCACGGATAGGGACTACTCCTATTTTTCGCATGCGCACCGAACCTACGCACGGTTGGACTATCTTTTGGTTAGTGGGCCGATGCGCGCCGCTGCTACTGCGGCGGACGTTGGGGTCCTGACTCTGTCTGACCATGCGCCGGTTACTGGCGCGTTCGCGTGGCCGGCGGCCTCCCCCTCTCAGGGGATGTGGCGCCTTAGGGACACCCTTTTGCACAAGAAAACGGTGGTGAAACGTATTGAAGAGGTCATACAGGACTATCAGACACACAATAGTAATACCGACACTTCACTAGCGACACAGTGGGCTGCATTGAAGGCGGTTCTTCGGGGGGAGTTCATCTCCATCTCCTCGGCGGAAAATAGGGAGCGGCAACGGAAGAGGGATGAACTGACTACTCAGGTTAGGGAGCTTGAGCAGGTCCACCGCCGTACGGGTGCTCCGAGGGTTTGGAGGCAGCTGAAGGCGGCAAGGAAGCTCCTGTCGGTGCTGGACCTGGATAGAGCGGAATACGCTGCCTTGCGCTTGAACCATGCCTACTACACAGGGGGGGACAGGTGCGGCAAGCTCCTGGTGCATCGGCTTCGGGTCGCGCAACAGCGTAACGTAGTGAAGGAACTCTTGAGTACAGACGGAGTGGCCGTTTACGGGGACGCACAGGTGGCGGAAACCTTCTGCAGTTTCTATGAGGAGCTGTACGCTGGGGAGCCCTCCTCGCCGCGGGACACCGAGGAATATCTAGAGTCGGTGCCCCTTCCGGCGCTGGATCCCGTTCAGGCGGAATATCTGGAGCGGGATATTCACGTTGAGGAGGTGATTTCCGCTATAGCTAGGTTGAAGCACGGGAAGGCCCCGGGCCCGGACGGTTACACGTCCCTGTTTTATAAGACCTTTTGCCCGGTTGTGGCCCCTGTCTTAACTCGGCTATTTAACTCCTTCTCCGACCCGGGAGCCATCCCACCGGATTCCGAAACCCGGGAAGGACCGGGCTTTATGCGGCTCGTATAGGCCCATCTCGCTCCTAAATGTCGACCTCAAGCTGTACACAGGGATTCTGGCGTCCAGGCTGGCCCTGCACCTCCCCGGTTTGGTTGAGGCAGACCAAGCTGGCTTTGTGCCCGGCAGGCAGACGGTCGACAATACCAAGCGGGTGACGCACGTTTTAGAGAAGGCTTCGCGGATCCCGGGGGAGCGGATGTTGCTGGCGGTGGACGCTGAGAAGGCCTTTGATAGAGTTCATTGGCCGTATCTCGAGCTGGTCCTCAGGAAACTGGGAATTGGTGATAAATTCCGCACAATGGTCTTCAACTGCTATAAGTATCCTTCAGCGTCGGTGCGAGTCAATGGGTGCAGCTCCCGTAGTTTTGCAATCGAGCGCGGCACGAGGCAGGGCTGCCCCCTCTCTCCACTCCTCTTTGCTCTCTACATGGAGCCATTTGCCCAAAGGATCTGCCACAATCCGGATGCTATTGGGATCAGGATGGGCCAGTATGTCCACACGGTCAGCCTCTATGCGGACGATGTCCTGCTGACCCTGGACGACCCTAGGAGATCCTTACCCGCCTGCATCCACGAGTTGGATGCCTTCTCACGTGTGGCCGGCTTTAAAATGAACATGAGCAAGTCGGTGGCTTTAGATGTGTCTTTGGCTGCGGACACTAGGAGGGACCTTCAGCGACTCTTCCCTATGCAGTGGTCATCTTCCCTTGTACCATACTTAGGGATCCTCCTGGCACCCATGTTGCCAGCGATGGTGACGGCCAATTACACTACTCTCAGTAAAAAGATCAGGGAGGAGCTCGGCCGCTGGAGTAAGGGCCTACTATCCTGGCTGGGAAGGATCGCGGCGGTTAAAATGACGGTATTGCCCCAGATACTATATCTTTTCCGAGCCCTACCTCTCCAGCCTCCAGTGGGCTGGATTAGACAAACGCAGGCCGACATCTCCCGCTTTGTCTGGCAAGGCCGCAAGCCGCGGATGAAGAGGGTTCTCTCCACGCTTGCCCCGGAAGCGGGGGGCCTTGGTATTCCGGACCTCCGTAAGTACTTTCAGGCGGCGCAGCTACGATACCTTGTGGAGTGGAGCAGGTGGGAGTCCGATAAACATTGGCTTTTTCAGGACCAGGCGGTGGCGGGCCGCACCTTGCAGGAGGTTCCATTCTTGCGCCGTGCCCACCGCCCCCCCAACCTTTACGCTTCTTTCGTTACGCGGGTTCCCTTGAGGGTGTGGGACGCAGTCTGCGAGGCCCGGGACCTTACCACTTTCCCTTCACCATTTACACCCATAGTGGATAATCCTGACTTCTCCCCGGGGATGGAGCCGGGCGCTTTCTCCCACTGGAGGACTGCGGGCTGCCGGGCGCTCTTTCAGGTCTATGGGCCGGAAGGCGTGGTTCCCTTTCAGCAGCTTCAGCAGGAGATCGACCTAACAGAGTTGGATAGACTACGCTACATGCAGGTCCGACATTGGGCCCTCCAGCCCCAGGTGCATGACACCGCTGATCGTCAAATTACACCGTATGAGCGGTGGCTGGTGACCCGAACCTCTGATGCTAAATTGATTACTGATCTTTATAAGCATCTACAGCCCCCACCGTCCCACTATTATAACCCGGGGAGGGAACGATGGCACAGGGAACTGGGCAGGACACTCAGCCACAAGGAATGGGACCAGATCGCACACCGGGCAAGACACTCTGCGTACCATACCGGCCTTACGGAGACATTTACCAAGGTGTCCACGTATTGGTACTACACCCCAGAGAGACTGTATGAGATGAATAGGCACATTGATAAGGGGTGCTGGAGAGGTTGCGGGCAGGTGGGGACCCTCTCACATATTCTTTGGGATTGTCCCTTGCTGGCCGCCTATTGGAAGGAGGTTCTGGATGAGGTGGATAAGCACTTTGACATTGAGCTCCCGCGCTTTCCGGCGTATGTACTGCTGGGCCTCCCTAATGGCCTAATGTATCCGCTGAAGTCCCGCAGGGGCAGGCAGATCGCAATCGCGCTGGGGTCTGTGGTCCAGAATATCCTCATCCATTGGCGCACTACCACTGTCCCCTCCATCACGGGTTGGTTACATAGACTCTGGCACGTGTTGGGAATGGAGAAACTGTCGCTCACGGTGGCGGGGGAGATAGATCAATTTGATGAGCTGTGGCAACCCTTCCTTGCGCTGTTAACCACCGAATTCAGGGAGCTCACCTGCTTCTGAGGCTGACGCCGCCGGCGACTCCTGCAGACTAGAATGAGTGGGGGGCGGGTTCTTGGTGAGGGGGGGTGCGGCTCTGGGGCGGGTAGTACTGGTGATGGGCCATTGGACGGGGGGGTTGGGGGGAGTTGGGGAGTTGGTTTTTTCTTTGGGGCGGGGGTTCTAGAGGGGGATGGGCTGTGCTTTTTTTGTGTCAATTTCATTGCCTTTTTTGATCAGATTTGGGGTGCTGGATATGCGCAGAGTGGAGATATAAATTGCATTTCATTTTTTCATCTGCTATTGCTTCTCCTCTGGCCTGACGAACTGTTCCACGAGCACGCTCCTGATACTACGATTTTTCTCTTATCGTACTGTATGTAACCCTAACCTCCTGTTCCCTCTCCCCGTGTTCTTTTGTCTTAATAAAATGCTTTAAACCTAAAAGTCTAACATGAGAACTCAGCAATATGGTGTTGCCATTAGCAGAGTTAGAAAAAGGTCCTCCCTGAGCGAAGTCAGGAAAGGACTGTTAAACTTCAATAATAGACACACAATTTTATGGAACAGAACTTTACAGAAGTTTTGTTTTCACCAGTTCCACCCAAATAGGTCGATTAGGACATACCATGCTCTGGGAGCAGGTAGAACCCCTAAGTTCCCATCACAGTTCAAAGAAGTCTGCAGCTCTGAGGGTATCTGCAATTTAGTCCACCTAGTACAGGTCCCATTTCCCATGCAC
Organism: Lissotriton vulgaris; assembly: GCF_964263255.1. NCBI lineage: Eukaryota > Metazoa > Chordata > Amphibia > Caudata > Salamandridae > Lissotriton > Lissotriton vulgaris. Next base: position 88,114,351 of record NC_141688.1, read on the forward strand.
AACATAAATCACAGCAAAGTTTCAATTAACTTTTTAATCTAACATTTTCCCAAAGCTAAAAAACTCATTCTTCAAACTAACAAAGATGATAAGATACCTGCAATGGAAAGAGAGACGTGAACCTTGTAGTTGAAATGTGTGAAATTGTCTGACTTCACAGAAACCGGAAATCCAAACATGGGTATTAATTCTCTCAGTAATAACTTGGCTATTGTGAGACTGTCATTTCTCCCAGTGGAGTAAGCTTCCAACCAAAGGGAGAAAATACACACCACAACCAGTATATATTACAGTCCATTACACATGGGCATCTTGATAAAATTCAATTGCATCCTTTTAAAAGGACCTCCCTATATGACTCAATGTTACTGGTGTTCTCTTTCTTACATTCAATTGCTGGCAGCTTACATACCTATGACAAAGATTCTAGGCCATCACCTTAAAATGAGGATTGAACCAATTGTGTCTGAACAGCCTCAACACGTCACCCCTTCCTGTATGTGTGGAACCGTGGAAACATCTGCCCCTAGGCGACAACCAACTGTCTGGTAAAACTGACCTCACATCGGTGAGGACCCAAATTTCATTTTCATTCTTCATACAACCTGCTGTAACTCATCCCTGCTGTTTAATCTCTACCACCTCTTCCTGCAACCTCCTCACGTCCTCCCACGTATCGGCAATGGTTAACAGTAGGTTCATATTAGTTAATGTTCAGATTAATTTAAATATTCCTCAGTGAAAGCGCGGGACCTATGAGTGCAATACCGTGCAATCCTGTCAGCATACCGATTTCTGGCAGTAACTCAACCATTTCTGCTCCTATGTGCTGTGCACCTCACAACTGCTATTTCTGGAGGCATTTATAATGCCTCCAGGAGTTTCCTGACATATCTTCCACTCCGGAGCGGTCATAGATGCCCTCTGTGACCACAACTACTTGAAGTTGTGAACAATACCGAAGCCATACTGACTATCAGTGTATATAGTAACTTTTAATTTGTCTGAAAAAAAGCATCTAGTAAGAATAACAAATTCAGACACTCGGCCAGAGGTTACATCACGCAGCCATAAGAGTTTCATTAGACCTTCTCGGACGCAGACAGCATATGCAGCTCTCAAATTTACCCTTCATCTCTGAAGCACGATTTGTCAACAAACAATACATTATCTAGCTCAGCAAAGGGTTTCATTCTTGATGTCAAGTCTCGGCATTGTGCACAATTCAATCACATTGAGACAGTCATGTTCAACGCCCCCCCATCCACTTCAGTTTCTGGCAATGGCAACAATGTAGCTGGGTTTAAACTAGTACACCATTTCAATGTAATGTATCTGCCACCAAGATAACATGGATATATCTTGTGAGACAGCTGTTACTTAAATAATATGTCTTCGTACGAGTGAGAAGCGCCTTCACAGAGTGGAGGACCATCACTATAACAGGACAGCCCATTACTATGCCCTCAATGTGCTGGATGCTGACATCCCTTTCGGAAATAGGAATCACTGTGTGTGTGTGTAAGCACTGAGAGATAGCCCACCATTCCCTCTCACAGCAAGACAAGGCCACCTCTTTACTGTAATCTAATTCCTAGAGTCAGGATATGGCACAAACTTTCCCTCAGCTCAAGAAAGGCACTTATTCTTTTGTTGTCCCATGGTAGCAGATCAGAAACATCCTTGTGTCTAAACCTCTGTAGAGGCTTTGCTGCTGACAAGAGTAGCCCACCATTCCCAGAATTATATTGACTTCTCTCTGCATAGTGGGAGGGTTCATTTCCAAGATGGCAGATATTCTTTCCTATCCTACTCCGTGTGATTTTCCAGATACAGGACTTCCGTTTGGCAATAGTGCAATTTACTTTGGGAATAATTTTTTTTGTTTCTTTCTTTATTCATTTTATGCAAAAAAAAACATAAACAGACAAAACCAAAACAATGCTTTACAAAATAAAACCAAAAGAAAAAAGAAGCTGTAGTGTACATACATTGCACTTCAGTGGTGCATCTAATATCTGCATATATAATACAGATCCATACACTATATTGACAGTCAGGTATTATATCATCTGAACAGGAATTTATCGAACCTTATATCCAAGATCACACAAGAGCTAGCTAGGTATTATATCATCTGAAAAGGAATTTATCAAACCTTATATCCAAGATCAAACAAGAGCTAGCTTTTACCGGCCAAATAACTGGTATAATCCCCAGAAATGTTTGGGTCTACTCTGGGAAGGGAGCAGCTTGCTATATAGCTATGTTTCTGTTTTGCAGAACAACATGTCTCTAGACCATTGTGCGACAGAAGGAGGAGGGCCACGGGACCAATGCACAGCAACCCTGCGCGTAGCAATCAATAGACCTATGTCAACCAGTCTACGAATATCTTTCTGACTTGCTTAGAGTAACCCAGAAGGGCTAACATAGGGTCAGGTGCCAAGTGTTCCCCTGTGATGTCATTCAGATTTTGAAATATAAGTGCCCAGTATTTTGCAATATCAGGGCATAGCCAGACCAAATGTAGAAAATCAGCTTGGTCTGCCCAACATCTCTCACATCTCGCAGAAGCCCTGAGGCAGACGAGCCGGGGTATACTATATCCTGTTCAGAAATGTAAAGTGAATAATTCTATGACGACCATTTAGTGAAACTTTTCTCTTGGCTTCACAACAATAGCGCCACGTATCATCATCAAATGTGACTTCCATGTCAGATTACCATTATAGTCTGGCCTTAATGTAAACATTTTTACGATAGTCTTGGGTCATCCAATGAATATTGGAAACAAGATGACAGGGGGTGTCTGCCTTCAGTATCAATAAAAAAGGACCAACCCGTGGAGGTTCTAACATTTCACTTCATGTCACGATGCGCATGTCTGACTCTATAATAATGGAACATCGCAAGTGGTGTTATAGCTTGCAGATCTACTATTATTACTTAACAGTTACATCCCTTACCATCTTCCAATAGTTCTCCTATTCCTGAAATACCCAACATCGCCAGGGCGCGTAATACTTCTGGCTCCTTAAGACCTGGGAGCCACTGGCAGAAATCTATCGGGTGAACGAGGAGTACAAAATTGAGCGGCCTGTCTTTTAATTAAGTTCTGCCAAGCATGGGAAGTGGCATTAATAGAATCCAATAGACCTGTGCATCAAGATTAAGCTTGATACAGCACTTCAACCAGAGATGAGGGCGCCGCTGCTACACATTCAATATGTATATGTAGAGAGGGGGATTGTTTATGTAACCAATAAAAGTAATGGGAGCACTGCACGACTCTGTAATAAAGTTCTAAGTCCGGTACCCCAAGTCTACCCATTGAATATGGTAGCATCAGGATGTCCCATGCAACCCAAGGTTGTTTACCAGCCCAGGCCAAGCGTGTCAGTAAGGACCTCATGCATTTAAAAAATGGGAGGGTAAAACCATAGGAATGTTCAAAAATAAAAACAGGAACCTGGGAGCACCACCATTTTCATTAATGAGATGTGGCCCAAAAGCGATAATGGCAAGTGCACCCATCTAGTAATATTGTCATCTAATTTGTTGATTGCTTTACCAAAGTTTTCTCTGAATACTATTTCAGAGTTAGCATGCACTTGGATGCCTAAATAGTGCACATCTTCAATATACCAGGTCAATGGGAAATGAAGGTCTATCAACCTCATGGCTGAAGTGAAGGGGAAAATGATGGACTTGGCCCAGTTAATCTTGAGGCCCGAGTATTCGCCATATCGAACCACTTCCCGCAGCACCGGGGATAGATTAACCTCTGGGTCTCTTATATATAATAAGGTGTCATCTGCGTATGTGGAGATTATCACATTGTAATCGGGAAAGAGAACACCTCGATGACCGTGGTACTCTCTAAGTGCACAGGCTAGGGGCTCCGCAATAATGGTATAAAGTAGGGGGACAGCGGGCACCCCTGCCGAGTACCTCTAGAAATTCTGATAGGAGAGGTCACCAGGTCCCCTACTCTAATCCTGGCCACAAGAGTGTTATATAGAACCCTCACTAGTTGTATAAAAATGTCACCAACTCCCATACGTCTCAGCACTGTTGCCATGAAGGGCCATTCAACGGAATCGAATGCCTTTTCGGCATCAAGGAAGACGGCAGCAGCTTTTATGTCAGGTTTTGTATGTTGGATAGTGCCAAACACTGTGCGCAAATTATGCGTTAGAGTGCGTCCAAGGGCACTAGGGGTGCTAGACGTTTGTACAATACTTTAGCGAATAATTTAGTATCCACATTTAACAATGACAATGGCGGGTATGACGCACAATCTGCAGGGTTCTTCCCTGGTTTTAAAATGGTGACAATTAGGGCCTCGTGCATCGAACTGGGCATAACCCCGCTCTCCTCTATTTCCTCAAATAATGTGATCAGGTGTGGCACCAAAAGTTCCCTGAATTCTTTGTAGAATGATATTGTTAAGCTGTCATGCCACAGGGTTCCACCAGACCTCATGGAGCTTAAAGCGGCCTGGAACTCCCAGCGTTCCAAGGGTCGCATAAGATACTCTCTGTGTTCATTCGCTAGCCATGGAAGTTTGATATATTCCAGGTAGTCCAGTACTGCAGTCTCATCTGCCACCACTTTGGTGCAGGACAGATCTGCATAATACTCCTTGAATCCGTCCGCTATATCTTGGGGATGCCGTAGAAGCTCTCCAATTGAAGAGTGCCGTTCCGTGATATAAGCTGCTTCCCTCTTGCCCTTCAATATGGCTGCTAAGGTAGCTCCGGGGCGCTCGCCCTCTCCAGATACTGAACTTCCCTAACTGCTGTCTCATGGTATTCTTCCAAAGTATTTTTAAGCTCTTCTATAATCTGGTCATTCCCACCTTTCAGCTCCTTCTTCTCTAGTATAAACAATTTCTTTTCCAGCAATTCCAGTGACCCTCTAATGGACCGTAGAACACCGGAATGTTTGGCCATCGTTATACCGCTAATATAAACTTTAAACGTTTTCCACATTGTGGCAAACTGGGAGACAGAGCCTATGTTTATGGTGAAGAAGGTTTCAATCGCTTATGACATTTCAAATTTAAATACCAAGTCAAGAAGAACGTATGGAGGAAACCTCCAGGTGAATGGGGCTGGTCATTTGGCCGGGCCAGTAAGATCAAGCTGAATCAGGGAATGATCTGAGGTCGAGCGGGGTGTATCTCACAACTACAAATCATTGAGTCCAAGGATTGAGAAGTGAACCTGTAGTCTATCCTGGTATGTAAGTCATCTGGGGCTGAGTAATGTGTAGAACCCCCTCTCCCTCTCTGCCTCGTGTGCCAGACATCGACTAGATCTAACTCAACAAGAGCATTTTCCATCGCTGTAGCCGCTAGGGATTGGCGCCGGCTCTGGCCTCCTGAACGATCTAGCGCAGGGTCTAAAACACAGTTAAAGTCCCCACCCCACACTTGAGGAATTGTCAGTCTGCGCAAGCGCCGCAGTAAATCTCGATAAAATTGCGGGTTATCAAAATTAGGGCCGTAGACTTTGACTGTGATGAAATCCAGCCCATTTCCTTTGCATCTGGAGATGGCATACCTGCCCTCTTCATCTGTCTCAATCAACTCTAAGGAGATATTAGCTTGCGGATTGACCCAAGTAATTACCCCTTCGCATGAGTAGAAAACCCTGCAGCATGAAATTTACCAAGCAGCCACATGTGAGCATCTGGCTGTCTACAGGTAAATGGGACTCTTGTAGAAGTGCAATGTCTACATTATGTCTAGTGAGGTAAGCAATAACCTTTCTAGGTTTCCTGAAGTAATTCAAGCCTCGGATATTCCACGTTAACAGTCTCAACCTATCCATCAAAGTTTACTCTAGGGATCTCACCCTATGTAGTATATTTTGTTTGCATTCCCAATGGTATATTCCAGATTCGGGGCAGCGCCACTATGGTCAATGGATATGTCATGTACACTACTATAACAATTACAGCATACAAATCAAAAACAAAATGAATGAGAACAAAAAGAGCCCAATAGCCAATGCCCTTCAGCCACCCACACCATGCAAACCCAAACTTAGCACAGACAAACATCCCCCCAACCACCTTTTCCCACCAAAATTAAACACTTTTTAGTGAGTAACACGCAGGGGTAGATGTTACCTCAGCTTTGGTAACAGCACTTCTAGTACACTTTACCGCATTGCCATCTAACTGTATCTAGTGCATCCATACCGATAGATAAACAGTTGTCGCTATGGACCCACTGGGACTATCAATCTGTGAATTAGTCTAAACAAACGATACAGCGTGCCCTCCCAAAGGAGCATCGTAATTAACACTATACTTGCTATACCTAGAAGCCTGGCAATCCCAGTGAAGAGACCAGACTCACAGGATGCAATCTTTAAGACCCTTACTAAGGATACTAAGGATACAGAGGTGATTCCGAGGGACAAATCAGAGCAGTTCAGTCCAACAAACAGCAGAAGAGTCTAACATGTAACTGTTCCCTCAATCCTGTTCATCAATTCAGCTTCCAGCCCCTTCGTCCAGTTTGACCGATTCTCTAATTTTCGCTTCAATCTTAGAGTGTTCCTTTAAGGCAGTGGTCTTCAAACTTTTTAATGCCGCGCCGCCCCCCCGGTGAAAAAATGGATTTCATTGGGCCCCCCTTCATAATTATTCTATTAAGATGTAGATAATACTAGGACAGGGGTACAGGGTAAGACACTTAACTGCACTCTATCCACTGTGTCTTGGTCTAGTTATATTTGTGGGTGCCAGAAACCTGAGGCCACATACCCCTAGGCCTCCAAAGTCAATGCCTTAAGGCATTGTATACGATTCAACAAAAATGGTTCAGCACACCATACAGTATATAGTGACAGTGTTAATAAAGTTAAAGACGTAACTTTGATAACTATTCGCCCTGAAGAAGTCCTTCGGATGAAACGCGTTGGCTACTTGTGTGTGAAGATTTGGAATAAAAACAAGAGAGAAAACTCCATGGCTTATTGATATCATTAACTTTATTAACACTGTCACTATATACTGTATGGTGTGCTGAACCATTTTTGTTGAATTCTATTAAGATGTCAATGTTTAAACATGTCTTGACTTAGTTAAACAAAAAACATATTCAATTATTGCAGGTAATTTGTAAACTGTTATCATTTAAAAATGAAACCAAATACATGATTGCTTAGAAATAAAGCACTACTTTCAGCTTAATGTTTCTTTTGGTCAGAGCCTGGGGCCCCCCTAGGATCACTTGAGGTCCCCCTAGGGGGGCCCACCCCCCAGTTTGAAGATCTCTGCTTTAAGGCCTTTTGCAATGATTTTGGGTGCAAGAAGATTCTGGATTTGCCATTTATAGTTACCTTGAGCCGGGTGGGATACAGCATGGAATTTTCCATGTTTTGTTCAGCCAAGTGTCTTTTCAAGGGAGCGAACTGTCATCTGGCCTCCTGCACCCGCATTGTAAAATCCGAGAACAGTGATATTGTGGAGCCTTAATGCAAGTCTTTCATTTCTCTGGCATGCTTCAGGGCTGCGTCCCTGACCCTGTAATTTAACAATTTCGCTATCACCGGAGGAGGCGGGGGGAGGTCTAGGGCCAAGCGACCTGTGAGCACGCTCCACCACAAAGATATCTGAAAAAGTTCCACGGCCAAAGAGCGTGACCAGTAGATTTTCTATGAAGGTTTCCATGTTGCTTATCGTAGTGGGCTCCGGTAGGCCTTTGAAGCGCAGATTACTTCTCCTGGACCGCCCCTCTAAACCTTCGACTTTGTCCTGAAGCACCGTTATCAGTTTTGGCATCTGCTTTTGTGTTGTGTCCACCGTTCCGTCATGTTGAGCCTTTCAGTATGTTTATCAATGCGCTCTGACATTCTGTCCATACGATACTCAAGCGTATCTATTTTCCCATCTATAGTCACCAAACTTTTCTGCATCGCCGCCAAGATCTGTTTAATGTCCCCCTCAGTTTCCTCTGGTGCATCTGATTGTTCATCTGAAGTTCGAGCATTCCCCAGATCTCTAGTCCTCGACTTACGCTGTTCAAATTGTAACTTGGGCTGCTTCTTGTCGACTTTACCCATATTTGGTGCGATAAGAAGGAAAAAGCCTCCAAAGCTCTGACTTCAGGCAGTGCACTTGTTCCGAGCTGCGTCCAATATCTCACAAAGCACGCACTGCGGCAAGCTGCGTCACTTGCCCAGGCAATCGAAGTGGATTAGTAGGCACCGCAGTATCCAAAAGGAGGTATTACCCCTAAGGCAAGGGAGTGAACATTTCCAGCGTATTAGGTAGTGAACCAAACGGGTACCGTTAGGTCAGTGGAGACCCAAGGTTGCGTTGTAGTTGGAACGCAGTATCCAAAAGAGGTATTACCCCTGAGGCAAGGGAGTGAAAATTTCCAGTGTATTAGTGAACCAAATAGGTACTGTCAGGTAAGTGGAGACCCAAGGTTGCGTTGTAGTTGGACGTATTAGGCAGCTCTCATAATTTCTGGCTCCCTGGGCGACGTCCCCGCCTCACCATGCTGTTCAGTGGGCGTGAGTAACTATGCCCGTGGTATCCTTCGGGTTAGGTGAAAATAGCAGAGCAGGATAGATCTTCCAACAACCTTCCCTCCAAAGCAGGCGACGCGTCAGGTAGCCGTGCAGTCAGACGCTCTGGGGCAAGGGATGATATTTAAGGGGAGAACTCCCTGCTTCAAAATATGGGACAGGGAGCCAAGTAGCACGGGAGTCACCCCCCAGGGGGCACTCCGGGCCCTCGTCCCTTAATTACTCAATCTCGGTGGAGCCTGGGGCAGTCAGGTGAAAGCTCTGTCAGCGATAATGCCGGAGAACAGAAGGTTGCAAGCGTGTATTCCAGCCTCGCCGTGCTGCTAGCAGGTCTCCGATGTGGTAGGCAAGTCCCAGGCAGACTGCACTCGCTGAAATGATCAGCTGCACAGGGCCACAGCTTCCAGATCGTCACGCTGGCGTCATTAGCCCGGCCAGGCAAGGCGGGTCACATCCAGTATCCCGGATCCTAGCACAGCAGTGCGGCAGCACCAAACACTCTATGTCGGGAGTGGGCCACCGCTGTAGGCCGAACGAGACTTAGCCTTTAATATTGTTCACAGGCGGCTATAAACGAAGCGCCTAAAAGTGCAGGATATGCCCAGCACAATCCTCTTGTTTGATTGCGGAATTAAGCCACGTATGCCAGGATATTTGCAGGATATCGTAGATGGCTCGCAGAGCTCTCTCAGCGCGCTGCGCTCTTGAGCCCGGTAAGCTCCACCCCATCACAAACAGGTTTTCAATGTACTGTAATAGAACTGAGTTGCACATTAACTTCAAAGTCTCCAGATTCTTTTTCAAAATCTGGTGGAAGATTGAGGGGCTCTTTGTTTACTCGTGTAGTACATGGCACCATGGCAAATTTCAGTTTTGCAACTGAAACTCAACTCAGTGCCTGGATTCTCTCATGGGTGGCAAGCAGCGCACTACAAATCCTCCTTTCATGATGAAGAAAAACTGACTCTCTTTGTGCAGTGGTATGGAAAAGAATGTCTGACATAAATGAACCACCATGAACCACTCAGTTTCGCAGGGTATTTGTAACAGTATTATGGCAGGATTCGGTACCATGGGACAACAATATTACTAATTTTCCTTAGGCTTTTTACAATATGGTACTTTCCACTAGGTTTCTGCAAGCCTATTTTTGGGGCATTGCATGGACTCCCCAAAATGTCCTACAAAATACCATGCTGAATCATCGCCTCGATTACTGGTGGAATTTCAGCCACCATTTCTGATGAGAGATTGTAATGGGGTGTCCGGGGATACTCTGCTTTTGGTATGACAGAATACAAGTCCAATTTCTTTGCCTAAGAAATCCCAGACTTTAGGTTTCATTGAATCTTCGAGATTGGGAGGCAAATTGTCTAGTCATCATGGGAAACAGCCCAACAGTCAACCCGTATTAAGTCAATTTGAAATCCACATCCTCATCATGGGTCTGATCTCGACACTCCCTGGCATACAATAAATTACAAAATTTAACTTGCATAATAATTTTTGGCCCAACAGGTTAACCGGACTTGAATCACATACCAAAAACTGATTGTCTTTCACAATTAACCTATCTTGATGTGAACCTTTTCTGGCACAGCGTTCACAATCTGTTTGTCTGCAACACCTACAACTTGGATCTGTTTTCCCAAGAAGGGTAGGTTTATGATTTCAGCTGTTCTAACAGTAAAACATGTAGCACCAGTGTGGATCAAACAGGGCATTTTGTGACCATTCATCTTGCCTTCTATGAAAGGATGACTTGGGTCTACCTCTAAGACTGCGCCAAGTACAAAGTCTTCCTCTCCTCTCAGGAACTGTGTTTGTGATTGATCAAACCCAAAGTCTCGGAAACATCAAAGACTGGGATTGTTGGAAACCTTCATGGTTTTAAAAGGGGTTTGGATTAGCTTGTGGGGCAGGGGGGGGGGGGGGGGGGGGAGGGGGCACACTTGCTAAATTTTCCCGCAATGCAGGGCAGCAAGCAAAGTTGCTGTGCTGCATTACATGAAAGGGAAAGGGCAGCAGTGCTCCATATTTACAAAGATACAAAGCAGTTCTGCACTCACCTTGTGCTGCCACACTGTGAGTAGCCTAACACCAATGCAGTCACCCTTGCACCATAGTGCGAGGGTGCCTGCGTTACAGGTAGGATTGTTTTTGTGCAGTAAGGGACACCTTCCTGCGCCAAAAACTATCCTTAGAGGCACACCCCTCTTTCTATGTGTACTCCAGAATGCAGCACTGCAGCAAACATAGAAAGAGGAAGTAACGAGGAGAAATAAATATATTTCTCCTCTTCATGCCTCACTTGGGGAGGCGTAGTATTTTCATGCATTCACAGAATTACACGTCTTTGTAATTCTTAGTCAAAATCCATTTGTGGAGCATGGGAATGCCATGCTCCACCCATGGAATGCCTTCCAAGTTGAAATGTAATGTAAACGCAGCTCAAGCAGTTGCTTTGTGGTACATTTCTTTAGAAAGCCAAGCAAGGCCACGAAACTCAGGCCTTGCGTGGCTTTGTAAATATCACTGAAGACTGTGCGTTGTCCTTGCATCACGTTGCAAGACAGAAGGACAATGCAAAGGCTTTATAAACATGGGATCTGATTTACATTGAACCTCTGGTTTTCCATAGGCTGTTGAGCCTTCTCACCTGCATCATTGGGGCTTTAGACATGTTTACGGTTCTGGGGTCTCTGCATGTGTGTTTTGCACTCGTAATAGATTAGCATTTTGCATTTGACCATCACCAGACATTTTATTAGGGCTCAGCCTGCACTCCCTCATCCAATGCCTCAACTTATTTCAATAATGACTCAGATTTGATTGTTTCAGCGTCACCACATGTATTACAGTGTTAGGATCAATTAGTACACCACAACCTCTACCTATTGGAACACCGCTCTCATTTTGCACCACCTGCCCTAAGCCTTGAAAGCGGATTCCCTGCATTCTACCACCAACACCATTTCCAATGAAAGGGTCATTCTGAAATACCTTTTGCGCAAGTTTTGTCTGAGCTAACATGAATTTCACTTTCAGTGTCTCTTGCTTTATGATCATCACTACAATACTTTGCGTACCAAAGTATCTAAAGGTGTACCCTGCCAACAAATCACATTCTGCTGGATGAGCAAACTAATTTCCAGATGCAACCTAAGAACAACTGGGACACAAAGGTGCTCAAATCACCTCTTCTGGGATTTTTCACACTGCTGTGGTGTCTGAATACCTGTATACGACAATCATAAAAGCCATGCACTGACTCTTTAGCTTCCTGGGTAGTTTGCGTTATCTTCAACGAATCTGTCTCTTTCTGCATGTCCTTACCCTTGGAGAAATGTACTACTTGATTATTGTAAGGTATAGTCTTTCTTCTATGTTTTGTTATGTATTTGCATTCTGCTGCACGCTCCATTATTCCACCAGCTGCCACGCTCTATTGTTCCACCAGCTGATTCCTCGCAGAGGAGTGTATCTTCAAACATGTTTATGTTTGAAGATACATCCCTTGTGGGAGATCTTCCAGTTAGAGCCACAGCTGTTGTTAGTGTCATTAAGCTGTTGGACTATCTGGAAGGCGGTAGCACTCCCGTGTTGATGCGGTCTTAAATTTGGAATAAAACTTCTTTTGGATTATTTCCTGTTTCTGCTTGACATCATTTTGGATAACATCATCTTCTTTGAATTTGGCGACAGGATTTATTTTAAAAAACAAGAATTTGGGCATCTTCACCAAAATCTTTGGAACGTTACACTGGTCAAAAAGGATCTAAGTCTAAAGATTAATTTGTTCTACTGCGCAAATTTTAAAGCAAACGTGGTTATCTCGTACCTTTTTAAACGGAAGAAAACCGAGGAGATTTCAGCCAACAGTGCATTTTGAGTGTTTCCGTGATTTTAGACGGAGCTTCGGAGTCGGGAATCCACGCGAGATTTGAACGTGATGACATCATCACGCAACGGAGTAAACCATTTCTGAAGCCGATTTGGAAAGGAAGAACGCAACGCGCACATATTTAACTGTTTAAATTTATAGTTGACTTGAAAGTCGTTGCGCAAGTGTTCATTTGAGAATTATTATTATTTTTTTTTAAACGTCATTACAAGAATAGAAACTACGGAATGGTATGTAAAAGTTTTCATTTACGAGTTAACAAGTGTGCATAAAGTTAAAAGGGAAGCATTTTTCTTTTGAGGAGACTAGAGATACATTCATTTGATATTTTAAAAACTGTTAACTTATTTACTCTGAAGAGAGTAGAAGTACATTAAGAGACATGTTTTCTGCATAAAATTGAAAGCATATTTTGTTGAAAGTACAATATAGTAGACAATTTTAAGAAAAGAAGAGGCATTTGAAGGAGGAAGGTTTAAAGGAGTATTATTTTAAGTCTGGATACATTTACACTTATTTTACAAAGATGGCTAATAATCAACAAATGATTATATTGAACAATTTCTTACCTGTCAATGGCAAACCAGTAGAACCGTGGAAAACATGGTTTCGTAGCTTAGAGAATTATTTAATAGCAGTTGATGCAGAGGAATATGCTCCAAAGAGGAAACTAACTCTTCTTTACAGCCACTTAGGAAGGGCTGGAAGACAAATGTATGATAACTTGCCTTCTTCAATTCCACCTCCAGGGAGAGGTGAGGGCTGAAATGTGTACACAGACGCTATTCAAAGACTAAACAGGAAATTCTTGGAACAACCAAATGTCATTCTTGATCGTTTTAATTTTAGGAAAAAAAAGCAAAACATTGAAGAAAGTGTAGAAGACTTTATCTCAGTCTTGAGGAACATGTCATCTGAGTGCAACTTTGGTGGTGATCTAGACATCTACATCAGGGATCAATCAATTCGTTTATGGCTGTTGTCATAAAAAAATTCAAGAAAGAATTTTGAGTTACAGAGATCCAACGTTAGCTGAAGTGATTGACATGGCTAAAGGCATCGAAAGGAGTATTGTTTCTTCAAAAAGTATTGTAGTTGAAAATGTCTCACCTGTTAGTTTTGTGCAGAATGATGTATCTGTTAATGCTGTAACCTTTAAAAACTGATCTAGTAGACCTCAACAAAGAAGAATTAACACATTTTGTTTCAGGTGTGGGTCAAGAACACATCTCAGTAACAGTCCCACATGTTTTGCATTAGGAAAGAGGTGTACAAACTATCAAAGGATTGGCCATTTTAGTAGTGTGTGTAAGTCTAAGCGCACTGTTCAAGTTAGGAATGTAGCAACACATGAAGCTGATGTTCAGAATGATGTTATGTCAGGGCTTGATGTAATTTCCTTAGAGTCTAGTATGCAACATATGAATATTAACACTATAGAATTACCTTCATTTTCAAATGAGGTAAAAGAAATGTTGGCAATTGACTCATGTGAAACTTTGCTTGATAATGAACATGCGACGGAACCAACTTGTGAAAACATGCACTTGACATGATGGCTGATTCAGGCGCACCTGTCATAATTATTTCTGATCTTACATTTGACAAATGTGGGCATCTTCAACTAAACTTTCAAAAGTTGATATTATTCCAAAAGCATACGGAGATAAGAGTATTGATATGCTTGGCTATTTCATGTCAGAGATAATTTGTTTAGGGAGGAAAACTTATACGAAAGTCTACGTTGCTATTAAGGGAAAAAATATTGTGGGTTGGCAAGATTTGGCTAAGATGAGTTTGAAACTTGTCCCAGGTTCTAAGAATCCAGTTCAATTGAATGATATTGAGATATCACTAATAGATGAGGACAGTAGCTCTATTGTTAATGGCATCATTGAACAGTTTCCAGACGTTTTTAATTCAAAAATTGGAAAAATTTAAAAATTTGAACATCTCATTAAATTGAAACCTGGCGCAATTCCAGTTTCACATAAACTGAGATCTTCTCCCCTTAGCGTTAGGGAAGATTTAAAGAAGTTACTAGAAAATATGGTTGCAGATAAAATAATTGAGCCTACAGACTCATCACAATGGGTTAGTCCGATCGTGATTGTACGAAAAAAGGATTCAAGTATTCGCCTTTGTGCGGACCTTTGGTCACTGAATAAGAATATACTGGTTGATTGTCATCCCATTCCCAAAATCCAAGATCTCCTTGTTGGTATTGATGGCTCAAAATTATTTACGCTGTTGGATTTGCGTAGCGCTTACCATCAGATTCCCTTATCTTCCCAGTCAACCGATTTGACAACATTTATAACGCCCTTTGGGGCCTACAAGTACTTGAGATTACCGTTTGGCCTGGTGTCAGCCGCAAGCGTATTCCAAAAATGTATGGACTCCCTGCTTGACAAGATTAATAATGTTCAGGCTTATCAAGATGACATTTTAATCTTTTCAAAGAATGTAGAGGAGCATGTTAAAACTTTGAAAGAAGTTCTTTCACGTTTTAAGAATATAGGTATCACTTTAGGTAAGGAAAAATGTACGTTTTTTAAAACAGAAGTGGATTACCTTGGTCACTGCATTTATTCAAGTGGCATAAAACCCAAATTTTCCCTTACAAAGGCTATATCTGATGTCCCAGTACCGGTTAATAAAGATACATTAAAATCTTTCCGAAGGTATGACGGATTACCATTCTAGGTTCATTTTATGGTACTCGCAAATTGTGCAACATTTAAGGGATCTTCTTAAGAAAAATATTAAGTTTGAGTAGTCTGAAATTGTAGATAAATCTTTTAATACAATTAAGAAGGCAATTCTTAATTCTTCAGCTTTGTCATCTTTCACCCCAGGAGTTATGTGCACAATTTCAGTTGATGCAAGCCAGCTTGGTCTAGGCGCTATCTTGTGTCAACATATGGGTTCAAGTGAGCGTACAATAGGTTTTGCATCTAGGTCCCTTTCCTCTGCAGAGAGGAATTATTTGACTATTGAAAGAGAAGCATTGGCTTGTTCGTGGGCCGTGGACAAATTTAAGAGCTTTATTTGGGGAACACACTTCATCTTACTGAGTGTTCACAAACCTTTACTTCACTTGTTGAATGGTAATGGAACTGTTAAAGCTTCTGCACGCCTTGTGCGGTTACTGTCAAGGTTACATGAATTCAATTTTACCATGCAGCATATTGCTGGTGGTCTCAATGTTAGAGCGGATTGTCTGTCTAGGCTCCCTCTTCAAGAGAACTACTTAGAGACAAAATTTAGCGATGTTGAATGCTAAGTAGCCTCAATTGATGATTCAAGAAAAGATTTTCCATTCTTAACACAAGATATTTGGTTGAATGCGTATAGAGATGATGAAGTGTTACAAGGTGTGAAAAACATGATTATTAATGGGTGGCCTAGGGTTACGTTCATTACCTGCTTCACTTAAGTCATATGCCCAGGTATCTCAAGAACTTTCGATTGTAAAGGATGTTTTGATGCGTGGAGACAAATGCATTCCACCTTCTTCTACTCGCATGAAGTTGGTGGAATGTGCACATGAAGGTCATTTGGGTATAGGTAGCACGTCTAGAAAGCTTAAAGAGTATTTCTGGTGGCCCGCTTTAGACAAGGATGTTACCTTATTCATAGATAAATGTGATTTTTGTTTATTGCCAGATAAACACTGGAGAATTAATAAACTTCCTCTTCACCCTGTAACTGTTCCACAGGAAGCATGGTCAAAAATTGCACTGGATTTTGCTGGTCCGTTTGATTTACTGCCAAGTAATAAACGCTTTATAGTGGCTTTGATTGATTACCACTCCAAATGGGTGGATTTGGATTTCTGTGACTCACCCACTTCTTTTGCTGTTATTACATTTTTAGACAGAGTGTTTTTTGCAGAAGGCTTTCCAAGAGAAATAGTCACAGATAATGGCTCACATTTTGGTTCCCTGCCCATGCAAGAGTACTTCAAAAAGCATGACATCAAGCATTTGAGGGTGGCCCTCTATTCTCCTGCTTTCAACGGCCTTATCAAAAGGATCAATAGGTTTTGAAAAGAGGGTGTTCAGACAGCTTTGGCAAGCAATTTTGCAGTTAAAGATTTTTTAAGAAAGAAAGTATGGTCATATTTGATCACTCCACATTCGACGACAGGGATTTCGCCGTTTAGACTTTTGAAAAAGAGGAATCCTAATGGTGTAATTTGCCCCAACTGGTTAAAGGATTTGAGGAAAGACACTTCTTCTTGTATTTCATGTCAGGATAAAAACACTTGGAAGGAGAATGTTTTAAAAAAACAGAATTTGCAAAAGAAATATTTTGATGCTTCCTCTCGTTTTGTAATAAAAGACTTTCAGGTTGGGGATTGAGTTTTGTTCAAGAATCTAAATAAGCTTAAGAAGGGTATGTCTAAGTTTTCGTCTCCCATTCAAGTTGTAAAAGTTTCTAAAGGGTCAGTCTTCCTTGAAGGGAGAGGGTGGTGGAATAAGAGAGCTATTGTGAAAATTTCCAATGATCAAGCTAAAAGAATTCTCTTATACAAATCTGATTCTGCTCTTCATGAATGTTCACATTTCCCTTTAGGAACCCCTTCTGACAATGTTTTGTGCAATGCTTCTTTTCCTGTTTTTCCTTCTACTTCGTCTGAAGGTACGGATTTGCATTCGACTCCTGTTACTGTTCAGAGTAGCTCTTCTACAAATTAAATGTTAAAACCTCCTAGGGCTCATCGTAATTGTTCTGTCCCTTCAAGGTTTAAAGATTTTTATATGTCATAAGTTAACCTTATATTTTTCAAATTTTGTTAATGTTATAGGAAGGGAGATGATGTAAGGTATAGTCTTTCTTCTATGTTTTGTTATGTGTTTGCATTCGGCTGCATGCTCCATTATTCCACCAGCTGCCACGCTCTATTGTTCCACCAGCTGATTCCTCGCAGAGGAGTGTATCTTCAAACATGTTTATGTTTGAAGAAGCATCCCTCGTGGGAGATCTTCCAGTTAGAGCCACAGCTGTTGTTAGTGTCATTAAGCTGTTGGACTATCTGGAAGGCGGTAGCACTCCCGTGTTGATGCTGTCTTAAATTTGGAATAAAACTTCTTTTGGATTATTTCCTGTTTCTGCTTGACATCATTTTGGTAACATCATCTTCTTTACAATCATGCTTCAGCATGACCGTAGGAGAACGAGCATTTGTCAAAGCTACCCTCAGTGGCTTGGTGTTTGGCCACTGTATTGCAGCTTTAGTCAGCTCACAAGTCACTAAGGACCACAATGTCAAAAAATGTATTCACATCTTCCCACAATACCATTGTAATCTTCACAAACCTCTCAAGCTGTGTGTACTACAAATCAGGATTTTCTCTCAATTTTGGAAACTGATTTGTAAATGTACCAAGATCACCTCGACTTACGGGCACATGCCTGTGCGCCTTTCTCAAGGGGGAAGTGCCAGCGTCAGTATCTTTGTGGTTGTTCCCCCCCCACCCAGAAGCCTCTTTTAAGTTCCTCATCTTTTCCTCCTAAATCCAGTTATCCTTAATCTCATCCAAGTTACTGCCTCTTTTTATACTGAAGGCGCCTCGTGGTGGGCAGCCCCCTCTGCCAGAGAGGAGGCCACAGTGAAAATTATTATTATAGAGGCTTTTATAGCGCGCTCTGTTACTAAGAAAATAGTATCCTGGCGCGAAAGGAATGAGAGGCAAGGCAGAGGAAGACCATATACAGTGATCTTGAAAAGGTGGGTCTTCAGTCCCTTCTTGAACAGAGTGATGGATGGGGCTGTTCTTAGCTGCTGCGGAAGAGTGTTCCATGCTCTTGCCGCTCTGACTGAGATGGATTGGCCTCCGAGCCTACTGTATTTGAATTTTGGGACAGTCATTTGGTGTAAATTAGATGATCTGAGGGGGCGGTTGGGAGCATATAGGGAGAATCTTTTCCTCAGGTAAACTGGACCAGCTCGGTGGACAGCTCGATAAGCAAGGACAAGGATTTTAAATAAAATCCTGTGGGCAACTGGGAGCCAGTGTAGGGTGCGGAGAGGTTGACGGACACTTGAACTTTTTGCCATACAGCGGCATTTTGTATAACTTGGAGACGATGAATCAGATAGGCAGGTAGGCCGCAGAAGAGGCCATTTGCGTAATCCAATCTGGATAATATGAGGGCGCGGATGACAGTCTCTTTGGCCGCTCTCGGGAGGAGTGGAAAGAACCTGCGTAAAGTTTTAAGTGTAGAAAAGCAGATCCCGGTAAGTTTTTTTAAATGATCCTCGAATCTGAGGTCATTGTTAAACCAGACTCCAAGATTTTTGGCAGGGCCTCCGATGGATTTAGACAGGTCAGCAATACTGAACTTGTGAGTGCTGTGGCGGTGACCATGTATGCCAGGAAGGGCCGCTGGAGATGTTGAGGCCTAGGATTAGGGACATTGCCCAGTACCAAGAAACTGCTGTTGTGACCTAGGCGTGCACTGCGAACTGCACAGAAGGAAGCCCGAGGATCATAGGTCATCATCAGAGACAGAAGATTAAACCCCACCCAGGGCGAAAGGAAGCATGTGATCACAAGAGCGCTAACAACCTTGATCCCTAGAACCAGCTGGTAGTGTGGTTCGGAGGATAGAGCCTGCACCTGCCGGGTGAGTCTGCTTGTGACTATGCGTAACTTGACTTTACCGATCTGGAGCAGGACTTTGCTGCTCAATTGAAGGGTTACTTACTACTGGACTGGATAAGTCATGAACTGAGTCTTTGGGGCCCCGGAGTACATACTGTCATCCAGGCGGGCAACTAGAGCCAAATTTTTGGGGGGCTGAAAAAGATTTGGGGGGGCTAATTCTTCCAGCCGTAACCAGAGCGGCTGTAAAAAGGGATAAAAACACAACAAAAGCCTCATTTGCAAGTACACAGTCTTTTAAAGACCTGTTAAGTACTCGGGTGCGGCTGCATTTAGACGTCGCCAGCCCGCGAAATTGTGTCAGCCCGGGCTGACACAAACGACTGGGGGGGGCTGAAGCCCGGTGAGCCCAATGGGTGTTGCGCGCCTGCTGTCATCTGTACTGCAACCCCATAGACTCTTGTGGCTGAACTTCTGAAAGGAGCACGAGGGAGAACTCTTGAGTAAGTCCTAATAGTTTGTATTCCCTGAATGTGGTCATCAGTGAATGGGGAATGACATAGATCCTGTTGCTCTAAAGTTAATAGGCCAGGAAGGGCCGCTGGAGATGCTGAGGCCAAGGGTTCAGTCCACCGCCCAGGACAGAGAAACTGCTGCTCTGACCAAGGAAGGTCCGGTCTGCACTGCGAACTGCACCAACAGAAGCCCAAGGATCAAAGGTCATTGACAGAGCCCTATGACAGCAAGAAGAACAAACCCCTGCGGACGAAGGGAAGTGTGACTTAGCATATGATCACTGGAGCGCTAACAACCCTGATCACTAGAACCAGGCAGTATCATGGCTCAGAGGAGAAATCCTGCAGCAGCCGGGTGTGGCTGCCTGTGACTGCTCTCAGCCCGACTTTGCCGATCTGGAGCTGGGCTTTGCTGCGCCGCTGAAAGGTTCCATACTGCCAGACTGGGTTGTTGTGTGCTTATCTAGGATCCTGATCGATACTGTGACCTTATGCCCCTATTCGGCTATAAATCCATTTATTCCCTATATTGGCATAACCGTTCAAGTACAATATTCAGAAAGTCATCTCTGGCCTCACACGAACAGAGCCACTTTCCAGAATAGTTTTCTCTGCCACTTCCTTTGCAACCAATTAGTGCAATGACAGAGCAGAAGTCACTATCTGAGATTCCTAGATTAACACTCCGAGTTCTTCAACAAGATAAAAACTCAGCAAATCTGGAAATCCCCCTTGCTGTGTTTTGATTAGTAATGGAACTCTAATGAGCAACTGATAGCGATCACTTCCTAGTGACATCTTTAATTGACGTCTTATGTCCAGCAAACTTACGTCAAACATGGCACCTTTCAGGTATAAATATTACCAACGTTGCCTTAAGCAAATGCTGTGTTGCTGCTACCGTTGTTAGCTGTGGTTCGCTGAAGCTAGCACCCTGTTGCCCATCGCCTGAAGCTGCTGTTATGCTGAAGATATCATAGCTGCTATCGCTACTGCTATCGCTGCTAACTAGCGAACGATGGTGTGGTGAAACTAGGAGCTGAACAGCCGTCCCCTGCGAAGAGCCCAGCAGATGCCAGCTGCCCACGGACGCTGTCCCCCCTCCTTCTCCTCCTCGACGCGCTGAAGAGAGACGCTGTCTTTCTCCTGCCGAGAAATCCAGCTCCAGCGTTTCTGGTCTACCCTTGCGGGTGACGGGGATACCGAGTTTCCCTGAAGGAGATACCAGACCTCCATCATTCTATTCAGCGGTATGGGGTTGACTAAACCCTTAGTGAGAATTCTTGAAGCAAACCTTGGCAAAACCAACTTAAACTAAAGCTACTTACTTACTCCCCTCACACGTATTAGGCTTAGGTCAGGTACACTGGGGTAGGCGTAGTTAGAAGCACCAGTTGAGTATTTTAGCCTAATGTATATATGAATGTATATATGTTTTATTACTTTTAAACCATTGTATGGCTAAGAAACCATATCAATGCTTTTACAGTATTATCTCGCAATACTTATCTTACTGTACGTACTTTTTATAATAACAAGTCTTGCAATTGTGGCAATTCATTTCTCTTGCACGAGAAGAAAGACTATTCAATAAATGTTAACCTTTTATTGACAAACGCCCGTCTCTCTATTCTCTACATATTGTGAAAGTAATCTGCACCAACCTGACTGAGTAAAATAACTGTCTATTGTTTCACACGACCCTAGAGATTGACTCTTGATCTGAGGAGCAAAGTTGTCATGTTGCACGGTTGTTGGAAAACTGAATCCCTTCTTGTCTGTGCCAGGGAAGCTGATCACTTCCTATTCAGTCAAGAAAGTTTCCAGTGACCTCTGAGCTAGTTGGTAACAAACCCAATTAAGTTTAGCATAGTCAGTAGAGGCGTGGAAGATCCGCACTTCTACGTCGATACTACTGTTTATGTTATTCCAATGCGCAGGGCCTAGTGGGAAACTAGGAACTACACTACATGGCGCCCAAACGTTTGGTAAGGCGATAAACTAACGCAAGACGTTAGAGTAACTCAGTCGAGCATATTTCACACAGACCCCTTTCTCCCGTAAATACTCCAATAGACGTCTGGAGTGGGTGAAAGGTTAAAATCCGCCCGAACTCAGTAGGAAGAGATTCCTATGTAAAGCTCTGTTTTATTCAACGTTGAAGGATACAGTGTTCCAAAATATTGTGCACCTAATCTTTGTCTCCTTGGAGACCTACTCTGCAAACCTTGCATTTATACAATGCCAGGAGAAAACGGAACCACTGGGGCCGCAGCAGATGCGACTCAGCAGGGTCCCGAACACACTGACCCGGATGCTATTATCATCCCGGTCCACTTGAGAAAATCTATACCTTTAAAACTTATAGAAAACGGACTGACACCACAAGGTGGTACAGTAATTTTCGTGATAGAGGCTCACGAATATCGACAGACAGAGGTATTCTATTCATGGATAAACTTTCCAGCGGCAAAACGCTACAACAAAAGAGTTTCACTATTACAAAATAGAGGAACGACCGGAAGAGTACGCTCCTTTCGAGGAGACTGAAATCCCACTAAAATTCCAAGAGCACCTGCTCTGGTTTAATGGCGCCCTAAAACATAATGATCACATAACTAGGCTCGGTCCACTAGGTAGACCAGGAGCAACGTGGCCGGTTCTAGCCAGCTACACACCACATCCTGACATTGCAAAAATGTCAAAGGAAGAACTGTTAGTACAGCTAAAAACACTAATTAAAATACATAGGCAATTAGTCCAATATGTAATGCGGACTGCAACAGTCCAACCAGCTGTTAATGTACCACAGCTGACCCCTCATCAGGGGAACACTAATAAAATTACACCACAGAACATACTATCATGTCTTGGTAAAACACCCATAAAACGGGAACAAACTCCTTTCTGGTTAGTACAGAAAATAACTCAAATAGAGGCAGTATTTCCTGATACTACCCCTATAGAGAAACACAGAATCTTGACCATCTGCCTTCCTATGGGAATCGTACCACACGTGGAGGACTGTGACACTTGGGGTACAGTCTTTGCTTCCATTTACACAAAAACACATGGTGTTCCGTCTATGGAGGTAATACCAGAAATGCTAAAACAGATTCAAAATGAATACGGTCCAGAGCCCGCTTTAAATCTTGGTATGAAATTACTGAAAGACTTCAAGCAGGTCTCGGTTATATTATTAGCCAACATAAAGGGAGAAGCAGCATCTGTGGCGATTTGCCAGAAGTTGAAGGAAACAGATATAAAAGATCACCCAGTTGAGCTTGCCAGAATCATAGAAAAATGCTATGAAGAATTAGGTAGAGACAGCTTGGGTGGAAAACCAGTTAAGCCCCAACTGCTCGAGAATCCTGAAAAATTATTTATTAAAAATAATTTAAACACTCCTAAAAAGAGCTGGGATGCAAATAAACAATCCACTCCCAAGGAAAAAGTTTTCCAGTCCAGAGGAAGGTCTCCTCGACGGAGGGAAAGAACTCCGACTCGAGAACACCAGTCTCCCCAGAGGGAGCCCTCTGAGAAAAGATATAACCTTAGAAATAGGGATAATCTGAAAAAACCTGATAGATATCAAAGTATTGATACACGTCCCTTAGCTGCTGTGGAAGAGTGTTCCATGCTCTCGCCGCTCTGACTGAGATGGATTGGCCTCCGAGCCTACTGTATTTGAATTTTGGGACAGTCATTTGGTGTAAATTAGATGATCTGAGGGGGCGGTTGGGAGCATATAGGGAGAATCTTTTCCTCAGGTAAACTGGACCAGCTCGGTGGACAGCTCGATAAGCAAGGACAAGGATTTTAAATAAAATCCTGTGGGCAACTGGGAGCCAGTGTAGGGTGCGGAGAGGTTGACGGACACTTGAACTTTTTGCCATACAGCGGCATTTTGTATAACTTGGAGACGATGAATCAGATAGGCAGGTAGGCCGCAGAAGAGGCCATTTGCGTAATCCAATCTGGATAATATGAGGGCGCGGATGACAGTCTCTTTGGCCGCTCTCGGGAGGAGTGGAAAGAACCTGCGTAAAGTTTTAAGTGTAGAAAAGCAGATCCCGGTAAGTTTTTTTAAATGATCCTCAATCTGAGGTCATTGTTAAACCAGACTCCAAGATTTTTGGCAGGGCCTCCGATGGATTTAGACAGGTCAGCAATACTGAACTTGTGAGTGCTGTGGCGGTGACCATGTATGCCAGGAAGGGCCGCTGGAGATGTTGAGGCCTAGGATTAGGGACATTGCCCAGTACCAAGAAACTGCTGTTGTGACCTAGGCGTGCACTGCGAACTGCACAGAAGGAAGCCCGAGGATCATAGGTCATCATCAGAGACAGAAGATTAAACCCCACCCAGGGCGAAAGGAAGCATGTGATCACAAGAGCGCTAACAACCTTGATCCCTAGAACCAGCTGGTAGTGTGGTTCGGAGGATAGAGCCTGCACCTGCCGGGTGAGTCTGCTTGTGACTATGCGTAACTTGACTTTACCGATCTGGAGCAGGACTTTGCTGCTCAATTGAAGGGTTACTTACTACTGGACTGGATAAGTCATGAACTGAGTCTTTGGGGCCCCGGAGTACATACTGTCATCCAGGCGGGCAACTAGAGCCAAATTTTTGGGGGGCTGAAAAAGATTTGGGGGGGCTAATTCTTCCAGCCGTAACCAGAGCGGCTGTAAAAAGGGATAAAAACACAACAAAAGCCTCATTTGCAAGTACACAGTCTTTTAAAGACCTGTTAAGTACTCGGGTGCGGCTGCATTTAGACGTCGCCAGCCCGCGAAATTGTGTCAGCCCGGGCTGACACAAACGACTGGGGGGGGCTGAAGCCCGGTGAGCCCAATGGGTGTTGCGCGCCTGCTGTCATCTGTACTGCAACCCCATAGACTCTTGTGGCTGAACTTCTGAAAGGAGCACGAGGGAGAACTCTTGAGTAAGTCCTAATAGTTTGTATTCCCTGAATGTGGTCATCAGTGAATGGGGAATGACATAGATCCTGTTGCTCTAAAGTTAATAGGCCAGGAAGGGCCGCTGGAGATGCTGAGGCCAAGGGTTCAGTCCACCGCCCAGGACAGAGAAACTGCTGCTCTGACCAAGGAAGGTCCGGTCTGCACTGCGAACTGCACCAACAGAAGCCCAAGGATCAAAGGTCATTGACAGAGCCCTATGACAGCAAGAAGAACAAACCCCTGCGGACGAAGGGAAGTGTGACTTAGCATATGATCACTGGAGCGCTAACAACCCTGATCACTAGAACCAGGCAGTATCATGGCTCAGAGGAGAAATCCTGCAGCAGCCGGGTGTGGCTGCCTGTGACTGCTCTCAGCCCGACTTTGCCGATCTGGAGCTGGGCTTTGCTGCGCCGCTGAAAGGTTCCATACTGCCAGACTGGGTTGTTGTGTGCTTATCTAGGATCCTGATCGATACTGTGACCTTATGCCCCTATTCGGCTATAAATCCATTTATTCCCTATATTGGCATAACCGTTCAAGTACAATATTCAGAAAGTCATCTCTGGCCTCACACGAACAGAGCCACTTTCCAGAATAGTTTTCTCTGCCACTTCCTTTGCAACCAATTAGTGCAATGACAGAGCAGAAGTCACTATCTGAGATTCCTAGATTAACACTCCGAGTTCTTCAACAAGATAAAAACTCAGCAAATCTGGAAATCCCCCTTGCTGTGTTTTGATTAGTAATGGAACTCTAATGAGCAACTGATAGCGATCACTTCCTAGTGACATCTTTAATTGACGTCTTATGTCCAGCAAACTTACGTCAAACATGGCACCTTTCAGGTATAAATATTACCAACGTTGCCTTAAGCAAATGCTGTGTTGCTGCTACCGTTGTTAGCTGTGGTTCGCTGAAGCTCTCGATCTTTTTCGCAGAAATCGGAAAGAAGAGGACGGTCAGACACCCAGGAGAGCACACCAAGTCCAAAGACAAGGAACCTGCTCAGAGTAAAAAATCTCAATTTCCAAAAAAGAAGGTAGCCAGTATTAGAGTAATCAACCATGCCGAGAATACTGAGGACACAGTTGAAAAACGGGGAGTGGACATTGACAATGTTGGACAGTGCAGCAGAAATCAGTATAGCCCGCAAGATCTTGATGAGTCATCTGGAGACAGTGGACACGAATGAATTCATTCAGGTTGAAACTGCCGACACCAGACTTAGCGAGCCCCATAAGATATACGAAATAACATTGCGTATAGAGGGTGATAAGACTAGGAAAATAAGAGGTCTATTTTGGGATAAACTCTCAAAAGGCTATGATATTCTGTTAGCTGAAAAAGATTGGCCCCCAGAGTTTGTCAGGGAGTGCCCTCGTGGCGAAGAAGTGATTATGCCTGCCTTCTCGAATCACATTCCGATTCACAAAAAATATACATATGCAAGGAAATGGGCAGTAGCCCAGGCACCGGCATTATATAAAAATCATGTAGGATGGGATGAGGACTCTCCTCCTCACAAAATCCAGTTAAAAAGTGAACCAACTGCCCAACGGCAGTATCCAATTAAGCAAGAAGCTAAAAAACAGGTCAGGGAGATCTTAGATCAACTTGAATACCAGGGGGTGATTGAAACATGCACCTCTCAAATGAACAATCCTTTGTTTCCGGTCTCCAAGCCAGACAATTCATATCGTCTAGTTTTGGACTACAGACATCTTAATGCATGTTGCAAAACATTTGCAGTACAAAACTCGCATAGTGCAGCCCTAATGATTAGCATAGTTAGGAAAAAATATAAAACGACATTAGACATATCTAATGGTTTCTTTTGTCAAAACATTGCACCGGAAAGCAGATATTTGACTGCTTTCTCAGCATTTGGGTCGCAGAAAAAATTCTGTCGACTCCCACAGGGGTTCAAGAACAGCGTAGGATTATTCTCAGCTAGGGTAACAGAGTTACTACAAATATATGATGATGAGGCATCATCTTACGTAGATGATATCTATCTCACAGACGACGACTTGGATACTCACTTGAAAAGAGTGAACACCATTATACTTGGGTTCGCAGCAGAGGGTTACAAATTCAACTTTAAAAAGTCTAGAATTGCCCATCTGACAGTACTATTCTTAGGGTACGAATTACCAAGTGAAGGAAAAAGCCTAGCGGACAACTTCTTAGAGAAGTGCGCTGTACTCCAAGCTCCAAAAACGCTGAAGAATTTACAATCCATACTAGGTTTTTCGGAAGAACTTACATTCTAAATTACGCGGAGAGGGTTAAACCTCTCTACGAACTAATTAAACCTGATTTTAAACAAATCAATTGGACTCAAAAACACACAGAAATTTTGAGATCACTGCAAACAGACATGTTAGCAAAAACAAAATTAGATACACGTGACAACACACGTGATCTTGTAGTCCGAGTCATCCCAGGAAGATGCGGATTCACGTACCTAACCTCTAATGAGGGAGAAAAGGTACCAATTTCAATTAAATCTCACTTGTACACACAAGCAGAAAAAACATTCAGTCACACAGAACGAACTGTGAAAGCAGTGCAAATTGCATTAGCAAATGAACGAGAACTAGCACAAGGCAAACGGATTAATATCCTCACAGCGGAATCCGCCTTCGAGGCGCTATCCAGCCCAATAAACCTGCCTACAGTGTCACTGGATCCGAAATGGATACAGTGTGTAGATTCTCTAGGAGCGGAAGACGTGAAATACTATTTCGCCCCGCAATTCGAAGAACTGAATGATTTAGAATATGAAGAAGAATATCCTCTGCCAATCGAACTTCTGCCTCTCCCACAGTACGCCTGTATAATCTATACAGATAGATTTGTGCAGCATTTCAACGTAGAGAGCAAATCCTACGATGCAGCCTGTGCGATTGTTAAAGGTCGTTGGCTGTGCGGTAAATTCAGACCGAAAGTAACAAAAACTGAATCAGTAAAGTACTGTTCGGCTCAGAGAGCTGAAATCAGAAGTTTAAAGATGGCGCTCGAAAATGCAGAACGTGAATTCCCGACACTTATCGTGTGTGATTCTCATTTTTGCGTCAACTCTTACAACAATAAGCTGCAGAGCTAGATTGAAAACGATTACAAAGATGACACAGGTGCCACAATAAAGCATAAATTGCTCTGGAAACAGGTAGCTCTTTTACACAAAGAACTACAAAAGACTCACGTGATTCACGCACAGAGTCTTCAACGTGATGGCGTTCACGTTGCAGGGAATTCATTGGCTAATACAGCCACAGCGGAAGCAACTAAACCGGCTTCCGTAGCCACAAAAAAGCGTACAGAAAAATACATAGACGGGGAAACCATGCTGGCAGTAAAAACGACCGTAAAAGGCGACTGTGCAGCACTACCCGTGAACTATCCACTCAATTATGCATACATAATTGATGCAAACTCCGTTCCTTTTGCTCGAATCCCTGGAGTGGGGGACAGAGTAATTCCAAACAGGAGCAGGAGGGGCTTCCTCTTACTGGAAGCACACATGGGGTTGGGTCTGAGACATCAAACAATTAAGGATTCTCTGAAAGAATTACAATCAGAGTACTGGTGGCCAGGAATGAGCATAGATATTCAATGTTTTGCTCAAAATTGTGAAAACTGCAACAGAGATCGCAGTAATGAACAGGCCAGTGTAGTTTCAGGAACCCTGATAGACAGCATAAGGCGGTCTATCTGCGCAATCAAAGAAGAGAAGCGCGTCCCATTGTACATCCTTAAGGCTAAACACACTTAAAAAATGTGGCCTCCAGCGCTCGGCTGACGCTAGAACGGTTATAAAAGATCTGCGAGTCTTTATCGGCACATACGCAATTACCACGTTCCATTCTGACCAGGGTCCTGCTTTCAGCTCTCGAGCTTATAGGGACGCCATGGCCAGCATGGGAATTGGGTTGCGGTATTCTTGTCCGTCGCACCCCGAAGGGAATAGTGTGGTTGAAAGAAAAAACCGAGACATAAAGCGATCTATAACAGCGAAGGTATTAGGTTCAGGCGTTGAGTGGGTCAAACATCTAATAAGTGTCCAATCCAGTCTTAACAATTTGCCAAGAAAATCTCTAAAAGGTTTCAGCCCATACGAACTATTGTTCGGAATTAGAATGAACATTCAGGACCTCGATAGTCAGATATCAGTGGTACAAGAAAAAACACCAGACTTTGACATCAAAGATCGTTTGGCTGTTTTACAGGAACTGAATGAAACAAGAAAATCCTTAAGCAACATAAAGTTAAAGCAACAGCCATCTACCACTGACGAGGCACCACAAGCAACAGCCCCAGCAAGGCCTGTCTGGATTCCAAAGATTGGGGATCTAGTCAGAGAAAAAATCGCGGTGAAGAAGGAATTTGGGACTTCTTACAGAAAAGCAGTACCTGTCTTGGCAGTCACCGGAACAAGATCAGTAGTACTACCGCCCCTTGCTGGTAAAAAGGAGAACAGAGTCGTGTCTATCGACCTGGTAAAACCACAAGCATGTGGCCTATAATCAACAGTAGGCCCAGTGGACTTCCAAGAAACAACAGAATACCCAAACTTGCAACAATCCAAGAGGTGCAAACTGAAAGACTCATCACATTTGATCAGCCTGCAGTACACAGAGAAGGACTATGCAATAATGCCATGGAACTTGTGCCTCTTGAGACACAGATTGAAACGGTTCGTCAAGAAACACCAGTCTACAATAATGTGGCATCAGAAAATGCTACCGAGAGACAGATTGAAAGAACAATCCCAACAATTGACAGAACTGCCTCTGGTTATTTCATCAACTTCGACAACTTCTCTGAAGATCAAAACGACCCCGAAGTGATGCCAGAAACAAAAAAAGACTTTTAAAGAAAAAGCAGAGGAACTCTTTCATCAACTGAAGGAAATCTACCTTATTTCCCCTTGGCTAGAGTTCTGGTTCGGTCTAGGTGTATTTTTCCTCCTGCTTTGGCTCATCATGGTACTTTGTTTGGGAAAATTCATTGAGGGAAAATATAGTACAATGGACACAGCAAGTCAGAACATCAACCTAGTCCTCAAACCACACAGATCATCCCACGTGAAGAAAAGAGAACTGTCAACAGTAAATGTCACAGCAATTCCAATACCTGGTGGGGTAGTATGGGAGAAAACTGACTATGAGATCTATGGTCCGGTCGAGATCCTGAAGTATCCTCATCAACTGAAGGTTTCCTTAAGTGACTTTGTAAAACCTAGTACATTCTCTGATGATTGGGACTTTAACAGTATTAATGACATGATGTCTGATTTAGTAATGTCAGCTAGATTCACAGAACATGATTATTTACAAGGGTCATCTAGTTATGAGCAATTATTCTGCTACACACATTATGGTGATCATTACTTGCATAAATCTGCACAGCCTAGAAATGTTTTTAAGTATAATCAATGGGAACATTGTGCTACACCACCTAAAAGCAGTTCTAAGACATTCTTTGAGAAATTCAAGTACTTCTCAGGGTTTAACACCAGTGATGCAGAAACGTTTTATTACAAACTGTTAGATAAAACAGGAATGAAAACAATGCTGACAAATTCTAAATTAATATATTCAGAAGCATTTTATGACAAAATGATGACATTTGGTTTTGATTATTGGAAAAATAACATTGAAACGAAAACAATTTGGGGTACAAAAGATTGGCAGGTACAAGGCCTTGAAGCACTATTCAGAACCTGCATGATACCAGAACAAATGATGTTTTTAAATGACACAATTCACCAAACATCCTGTCTTGGCCTAGCTAAGATCAAAGACCTTAAAACACCGTCTATTCCAAAGCCAATACCTGAAAATACAACTACAGATATTGAGTTAGACGCTTCACAAATTTTACAATTTAACAGAACACATCCTGATTGGAAAAAGTGGTTAATCTGGCCTACTGACACAAACAACTGTCAAGATAGATTCCTGAATAAAGCACAGGGGTTAAAAATGGCCAGACTAGACCCTAGATACTACCAGAGACAACATCCAGGGATAGTAACAACATACAGTGTAGGGAAGCTCTGCCTCGAATGGCTAACATCATCCACACTGGCTGAAATTAAGCAACACTTGTCTGTACTAAAAGATGGTGCTGATTTGCGCGATTTCATTCTTGGACCACGCAAACAGCGTCAAAAGTGTTTCATAGCGACCAGTATCTATGCTGCGTACAACGAGGCTTGAAAAGTCACACAAATTGAAACAGCTGAAAAAATACGAGAAATTGATCGTATTAATTTAGAAAAATCACTTTCTGTAGTGGACAATGGGTTAATGACTCTGTCTTCCAGAATATATTCGTTGGACAATATTGTATCTTCTGCCTTTGATGTAATAGACAGAGACTTGCTAATGTTACAACATGGCCAGTCACAATTACGTTCTATTATACAATTGGGCTGGACGCTGCAAAATCTTCGTTCAGGTTATGTGCCTTGTCGTTTAATCAACACAACGTCATTGTTTTCCATTTTTAACCTTACTGATAAACAAATCAGTTTGGCACAGAAAGGAGCAGACTATACAATCCTGAGCATCGAAAAACTTGAGAGATTACCATTGACAATGTCAGAGAGTCCTGTCATTGAATGGATAATACACAGAATTATCACTATTCCGATAACAACTTTCCGATTTAAAAAGTGCCTTGAGTACATACCTACTGGCCAGTATGAACGATTGGGTAAAGGATATGTAAAATCAGAATGGAAATTACCATACACACATTCTTGCTATAGTGACAGCGACAAAAATGTATTTCTTAGTGGTGAAAATTGTAAACATTCACTAAGAGGTATACTTTTGTGCCAGGGCATTAATTTACACGGAGCTTGTGATGGAAATTCTAACAACCTTTCATACCACCAACTAGTCACACCTGCAACTCAGATAGAGCCCTTCTTTATGCAACTTGCAAACGGGAGTTACATTCTTAGAACGGATCACAGATGTTGTGGCCTTGTTCCAGGGAAAAGTTATCTAGTAAGAGTAACATCCATGGTCAAATGTTGTATGCAGGCATTGTTTCCGAGCGGGCTTGCAGACACAGAGACTCCCATCTGGCCTCGTCTGAATCTCTATTCTATACGAATTGATACTTTAAGCAAAATGAAGTCCGTGCTTTTACAGACAACAGTGCCCATAACGACATCAAAAGAGACGTATGATCTCCTAGTTGCAAGGACAGCTACGGAAGTTCATGAACTTTTATCAACAAATTGCCCCGTGCATTTCGTAGAAATGCTTAGCCAACTCCTTAACATGTCTAGTGCCACAGGCATCCCAGGCATATTTAAGACTTTTTTTACGGGACTGCTAACACCTTTTCAAGCAATTTTGGGAATCGTTCCTAATTTTGTCCACTCTGTTTTTGGCGGCATACCCTTATTTTTGGGACTTGTAGCAGGGATTTTATTTTTGACCGTCCTGCTTCGTTATGGCAAGCCAAAGCTCAGACATAGCTCCCATGGGAATGGAAGAGACAATCCTAGCAATGCGCTACTGGGACAGGATAACTAACGTCCTTGGATTGGCCAGGCTGAGAGATCTAAACGTGACCTGGTTCCTTTCATTCAGACCTATATGGCAGAACTGTATCTTACCGGTACTACGATGTATGCTGTGCGGAGATGAGTGCGTGTTGGACATCTGTCTTTCACTTCCATCAGCAGTACCAATGGACGTCGATACTTTGCTAAGTCCGATAACGGCTCACGCATTGTGTTGTCCCCAGCGGCTACCAATCCTGATGACTGCATTCGTTGAGACTCCTGTGCTACGACTAGGTGGTAACAGTGGAGCAAGTGACAAAAGCAACATCACCCAGGTACGACCTTCTGTGAGCATTGCTGATCCCGACTATGATGACAGCAATCATTCTCACACCTGCCAAGTTACAGCACTATCGAATTTGGTTGAACTGTCACCTGATTTTGTAGACCAATTCTTTGAGAGCCTGTCTGATATGATGTTCTCACCCGAACAGAAACAATAACTTTAGAGAAGCTTTCCGACACACAGCGTTCCCATGAACTCTGAATTCGGCCTTCAGTTTTGAACAACAAAAACTGCTAAAAGCGTTGGAACTCTATTTCCCCGTTCAAGCATTAATTCTTTTGAATTGAACACTTTTTAATATTGACCCTTTTTTGGCACGAACAATTCTTTGCTTAAAGTAAAAACTATTCTTAGAAAACAGAAGCTTCACACTTCTATTTCTAAACACATCTAGAGACATAACAAACTTACATCAGCCTCTAGCACATTTATTGCAATGCATTTATATGTGATGAATTATCTCGCCCTTCTTCTGTTTCAGAGATATTTCATGTATAATTCTTTTTGCATAATCGTTCATTGATTTCATATGCTATAATTTTTGAATGATTTCTATGCTTCAAAAACGTACAGTACCTATAATTTTCACGTATTACAATATACACCTATTTCAAATACATATATGTATTTTGGGGTGGGCAATGTTACACATGCATCTTATTGCTCTAGTTTTAGTAATTTGATGGACATGAACCCGTGGAGTGGGTGTTGTGTGCTTATCTAGGATCCTGATCGATACTGTGACCTTATGCCCCCATTCGGCTATAAATCCATTTATTCCCTATATTGGCATAACCGTTCAAGTACAATATTCAGAAAGTCATCTCTGGCCTCACACGAACAGAGCCACATTCCAGAATAGTTTTCTCTGCCACTTCCTTTGCAACCAATTAGTGCAATGACAGAGCAGAAGTCACTATCTGAGATTCCTAGATTAACACTCCGAGTTCTTCAACAAGATAAAAACTCAGCAAACCTGGAAATCCCCCTTGCTGTGTTTTGATTAGTAATGGAACTCTAATGAGCAACTGATAGCGATCACTTCCTAGTGACATCTTTATTTGACGCCTTATGTCCAGCAAACTTACGTCAAACATGGCACCTTTCAGGTATAAATATTACCAACGTTGCCTTAAGCAAATGCTGTGTTGCTGATACCGTTGTTAGCTGTGGTTTGCTGAAGCTAGCACCCTGTTGCCCATCGCCTGAAGCTGCTGTTATGCTGAAGATATCATAGCTGCAATCGCTACTGCTATCGCTGCTAACTGGCGAACGATGGTGTGGTGAAACTAGGAGCTGAACAGCCGTCCCCTGCGAAGAGCCCAGCAGATGCCAGCTGCCCGCGGACGCTGTCCCCCCTCCTTCTCCTCCTCGACGCGCTGAAGAGAGACGCTGTCTTTCTCCTGCCGAGAAATCCAGCTCCAGCGTTTCTGGTCTACCATTGCGGGTGTCTGGGATACCGAGTTTCCCTGAAGGAGATACCAGACCTCCATCATTCTATTCAGAGGTATGGTGTTGACTAAACCCTAAGTGAGAATTCTTGAAGCAAACCTTGGCAAAACCAACTTAAACTAAAGCTACTTACTTACTCCCATCCCACGTATTAGGCTTAGGTCAGGTACACTGGGGTAGGCGTAGTTAGAAGCACCAGTTGAGTATTTTAGCCTAATGTATATATAAATGTATATATGTTTTATTACTTTTAAACCATTGTATGGCTAAGAAACCATATCAATGCTTTTACAGTATTATCTCGCAATACTTATCTTACTGTACGTACTTTTTATAATAACAAGTCTTGCAATTGTGGCAATTCATTTCTCTTGTACGAGAAGAAAGACTGTTCAATAAATGTTAACCTTTTATTGACAAACGCCCGTCTCTCTATTCTCTACATATTGTGAAAGTAATCTGCACCAACCTGACTGAGTAAAATAACTGTCTATTGTTTCACACGACCCTAGAGATTGACTCTTGATCTGAGGAGCAAAGTTGTCATGTTGCACGGTTGTTGGAAAACTGAATCCTTTCTTGTCTGTGTCAGGGAAGCTGATCACTTCCTATTCAGTCAAGAAAGTTTCCAGTGACCTCTGAGCTAGTTGGTAACAAACCCAATTAAGTTTAGCATAGTCAGTAGAGGCCTGGAAGATCTGCACTTCTACGTCGATACTACTGTTTATGTTATTCCAATGCGCAGGGCCTAGTGGGAAACTAGGAACTACACTACAGGGTAAACCATGAACTGGGCCTTTGGGATCCCGTATGACACACTGCCATCTGTACTGCGACCCTGTCGTCTCTTGTGACTGAACTTTGGAAAGGAGTCAGAGGGGAGAACTCCTGACTACGGCCTTATAGTTTACATTCTCTGACTGTGGTCATCAGTGAATGGGGAAGAACATTAAACCCGCTGCACTTAAGTTAGTAGGACAGGGAGTGACGTGACAACTACTAGAACCCTGATCTCAAGGGGAATTATGCAATTGCATGTCATTCACCCTTAAATGTGTAGAATTAGAATTAAAATACATGTGTTTCTATAAAAACAAGTATTTGACTGGACATTGATTTATTGTTTGCGCTGTTTGCACGTTAAGTTATGAGCCGTGCTCATTAATCTGTATCTGTGCTCCCCCCAAAGGAGCCTTGAATGCTCGTATGATGCCATCGGAGAGTTAGGTGCAGAAGGGGTACTTGGCCTAGTTCAGCAGGATCCATAGTAGGTTGAGCTTCTTGATATCAGAAGTAAAAGGGTTCAGCCACCACGGGTGAGTCCAGTAACTCCTGCTTGCCGCCTGTCCCACTGAAAAGGGTTCGACATATTTAATTTATTTTTTTATATTACTTGCCTGCCAGGTTCTAGAAGATAGTCTAGGAATTTCACAAGGCAAGTAAGCGTCCTCAGTTATGAGAAGCTTTAGACTCCATGGTTGACTTGCTGATTGTTCGGATTCCCTGTGTGTTTATGCTGCGCTAGCCCAAAGCAACATACAAGAAGCCACAGTGACAGTCACATAGCAAGTGTTCCCTGGGTTCTAATGCACACTTAGAAAACATCCCTTCCAATAATGCAGATTAGGAAACTACCCTCTTTCCCCTTTTGAAGATTTGTGCAATTTTATATAGCGCGAACTTTACCCGAAGGTGTCAGAGCGCTTTACATAAGAACCAGTTGAAAACATAAGGACTTCGCGTTACATGCGTAAAAAAATAGAAAATTTTTGCTTTACATAAGAACCAGTTGAAAACATAAGGACTTAGGATTGCATGCGTTACATAAAGGATACAAACAGAAAAAATTGTAAATGTACAAGAGGTAAAGTCACATAGAGAGGAGATACAAATGGATATACTCTAGGCATATACTGGTGATAACTCTATCTACATAGGGAGGGGATACACATGGATATACTCTAAGAGTCACATAGGAATGGTAGAGAGCACAGCGGACTACTGCATATACTAGTGATTAGAGTTATCTTTATATACATAAGGAAGGGATAAGACTGGATATACTCTAAGAGTCACATAGGAATGGTAGAGAGCATAGCAGACTACTGCATATTCTAGTGATTAGAGTCATCTCTATATACATAGGGAGGGGATATGACTGGATATACTCTAAGAGTCACATAGGAATGGTAGATATTACAAAGGTCTACTACATATACTAGTGATTAGAGTTATCTCTATATACAAAGGGAAGGGATACACATGGATGTACTCTAAAAGTCACATAGGAGACTAGTCGTTAGAGTTATCTCTATATACAAAGGGAAGGGATACACATGGATATACTCTAACAGTCACGTAGGAGACTAGTCGTG
Organism: Lissotriton vulgaris; assembly: GCF_964263255.1. Taxonomy (NCBI): domain Eukaryota; kingdom Metazoa; phylum Chordata; class Amphibia; order Caudata; family Salamandridae; genus Lissotriton; species Lissotriton vulgaris. The sequence goes on from NC_141688.1 coordinate 88,150,610, forward strand.
AGAGTTATCTCTATATACAAAGGAAGGGATATGACTGGATATACTCTAAGGGTCACATAGGAATGGTAGAGAGAATGAAGGTCTACTGCATATACTAGTGATTAGAGTTATCTCTATATACATAGGGAAGGGATATGACTGGATATACTCTAAGAGTCACATAGGAATGGTAGAGAGTACAAAGGTCTACTGCATATACTAGTGATTAGAGTTATCTCTATATACATAGGGAAAGGATATGACTGGATATACTCTAAGAGTCACAAAGGAATGGTAGCGAGTACAAAGGTCTACTGCATATACTAGTGATTAGAGTTATCTCTATATACATAGGGAAAGGATATGACTGGATATACTCTAAGAGTCACAAAGGAATGGTAGAGAGTACAAAAGTCTACTGCATATACTAGTGATTAGAGTTATCTCTATATACATAGGGAAAGGATATGACTGGATATACTCTAAGAGTCACAAAGGAATGGTAGATGGTACAAAGGTCTACTGCAAATACTAGTGATTAGAGTTATCTCTATATACATAGGGAGGGGATATGACTGCATACACTCTTAGAGTGAAACCCGACTGGGTTACAGTGGGGCCCCAGTGCTAATGCACCTGCTGCACTATTGGTACCTATGCCTCTGACAAGCTATGTTAGATATCCACTCAGCATCTGGAGGCAGTATCATGCACAAGGGAAAAACAACAAATGATCCCTTTACTGTGTGGTCTTCCAATTATTTGGTTTGCTCAGGCATGGGTGGGACAACCCAGGTTGATATGTTATGTTACGTGTATTTGTTTAGCGTAAGATTCTCCCAGGAAGGTATCCTGACATCCGGGATGCTATGCGATCCCTTCAGCCTCAGATCTATAGCCATCACCATTCCCTAGTACTGTCCAAATCTCAAGTCACAGCCAGAAGAGAAGATGGCTTTAACCTTGCGCTCCAAATAAACACTGATCGTTTGACGATGATTCCCTTTACATATCGACAGCGACTGCAAATACTTTTATCCGTGAGGCACACTGATCCTTTGACGGGCTGTGCTTAAAATTAATTCAACATTATTTAGAATGTGTTAATCATTACGACTTGCTGGTTTGCAACTGATGTTGGTGGTGATTAGGATCCCACATCATTGCATTATAACCCTACATAAAAGATTACCACGATTTTTGGATGCTTTCAAAATTAATTTTTCATCCTGATGATGACCTATATATATGTATTGTAAAGGGGTCAAAACATTGTCAAGATACTAGTGGACTGATTTTAATTTGATTTACGAACATGATACTTTGATATAGAGTGGTGTTTAATAATAACTGTATCCATATCAGTCACATGTTTTGTACATATGCTTTCTGTATCGCACTTGCATTCTACAGTTCACCCATTTCACTTTCACTGCACCGTTGTATTTTTGGAGCACCTTATTGCAGTAAAAAGGCATTTTCAACCTTATTGTTTTAAATTAATTGAATACATTTCATTTGATTCTTGTTAAAACCAATCTAGTGATGGCTATGTATGGCTGCCGAAAAAGTTGAGGCTCACGCTTCCCCCTTAGGGACTATTGTTTTTTCTTTATTCCAGCTCCAAACAGTAGACAGGAAGCCCAAGTTTGGTAGAAATGGTGCCCTAATGTAAACTAGGGAAACACCCCTCTTCCTCCTTTTGAAGAGTAAAAACAGCCTGGACTCCAGCAGGATACACACACTCTTCAGGGCCACCTTACGAATTCACCAACTGCTCCAATGATGGCTGCTACCCTGACAAACCGTATCAGGTGCAGTGGCGGTTTCTCCACTAGGGCGTCGGGGCTCCGCCCCGTTACCAAAGTGCTCGAGGCTCATATTTTATTTAATTAAAAAATGCCCGATATTTTTTTATGCCTTCTAAATAAAAATGAATATAGTGTCCATACCGCCGATGTGACAGTGGCCGTTCGTTGTGGCCGTGGTGGCTGGAGGTATTGGACGTGACTAGACTGACTGTCTCTCCTTGCATACTCCCAGCTCCCCCTAGCGGCCCAAAGAAGCCTAAGTGTTTGCCGGGCCGATGACTTCACAGCCCTGAAGGCTGTGATGTCATCAGCTCGGCAAAGACCTTGCTTCAGGGTCCAGTCTCAACCCCCTGATGGCGTGAAGGGAAAGTTAGCCCCGGGCGTTTTATGTCTAAGCCCCGGTATCGCTAACCCTCCACGTCAATCAGAGAGTGGAGACTGTCACACACCCTTTCCCAACTCATTACAGGGCGTGGTGGGACCCACCCTGTGACGACTTTGGAAAGTGGTGTGGCAGGCGGGAAGCTGAGGTTTCTGTGGTGGTAGAACTTTCTGGAAGGAAGCCTTAGGAGTCCGTCTGCAGTTCGCCAGCAGCCCAGGTAAGGCCCAGGCGGGCATTTTTAAAAGTTATTTCAGGGCAGATACAGTGAATTAATACTACTGAAACACATGGCTCAATACAGTTTATTACGAAGCCCAGCAAGGACAGGAAAGAAAAGTGCGCGTAAACTAGCTTGGCAATATTGATCATTAGGCTGGCACTGAAGGCAGCAATTTGATTTTCGTTTTAATAGGCTGTTGTTGCCAATATTGACATACATTACAGATTTCTTTACCATTTCGAAGGCATCTGCTTGTGATCCAAGTTGGGTGTGTGCACAGAGAGGGACGTTCTGCATTAAGTTGCTAGAGTTCAATTACGTGGTTAATAACCCTGCACCTAAATCAATAATTGTACAACTCCCAGACCAAGTGAACCCTAGCATATGTACTTTGTGCATTGATTAGTGGTGTAAAGTTTGCTACTCTATAAACATATATGCCTTTTGGCTTTTGAAAAGGCTAGCTTTCATACTAATTGTGCCTTCACACAAAAACTTTCACAAACAAAAAAATAAAAAAATAATTGGCAAAGCCAAAAGGTTAACAGCAAATGAAAAACCTGCTGGCTTTGACAAAGACTATATTTTCTTTAAAATGTGCATTGCATTCTGGGTTCCCTGTGATGAATAGTGCAAATTAGGCTGGTCTTAAGTGTAGTTGTTGCTGTTTGTAGTTATTGAGAATGTATGCCCATATAGGAAGACGAGTAGTGTTTGGATTGAGCTAAATCTTTCAAATTTTGATTTATTGAGTGTGATTATGCATAGCATTTGCGTCCTATAGTGCATGTGTATTTGTAAATACTGCTATATGCCATTTGGGTTCATCTGTGAATTCATTTTTCAAAAGTGGAGAAGGTGTTTCCTAGACGAATTAAATGCTTTCCACTGAGTCTTTTACAGGGCAGATGGCATGATGCTCCATCTGTGATCTGATCTATTTTTGAAAGAGGAGAGTATTTATTTTGTTCATGACGACATTGGTACTGGTTGGCACTGGTTAATAGGCACTCTCATGAATTCCTAGGTGTAATCAGCATACTTGTTGACTACCTCCTTCCTCCCCACGCCCGAACATAACCAATATTTTAGCCATTAAATACTTAACATGATTTAAAACAACGCTGGACAATCGTGGCCGTGAAAGAACTCTACATAGATGGTTAAGGGAAATTGTAAGATGTCCACAGAGCCCATGTGGATCTTTTGTTCCAGAGTGACAAATTCTGCAAACAAGGGTGAGGCAGGGCTTATATTGCCAACAAGTTTCAGGTGTCATCCAAGAGACAGGGTGCACACTTCATTGCTTTCCTGAAGATTAAAGCCTGACTTGTTGTTAGTCAAACGGGATTCGAGTGCCAATGTGTACATGGAAATATGTTTGTGGGCCAGTATTTTGTTGACTGGTTTTTTTTTGTTTCAGATGGTTTTATAGTTCACAGTTTGCACAGTGTCTAGTTCTAGATCTCCGGCAGAATGAATACATCTTTCTTATGCTCAGTCCATTACTTTGCCCAATACAAGTGAGAGGTAGCTTTATGTGGCAGTCTTTCCAAAAGTGGGCGCTACTGGAGACAAGAGAATGTATCTAGTGTATAATTTGTAAAACAGGAAAAATTAGTGCCAGAGCCTAAAATGTTTTTGAGATGACCTGTGCTAATGGCGTCAGCCATAACCACATGCACTTTACACTTTACAGTCAAAAAGGAGGTGAGTGTTGGTCTAGACAAATTTGCTTGAAAATGCACCATTTGCCCACTCAGTTTTCAAAAATTTCTCGGAACACTCCTTAGGTCGTTCAGGCTCGCTCGCTACGCTCGCTCGCCATGGTGTGCTCCACTATTAATTTTACGCCCTGCCTCTTTTAAATTTCACCAGCCGCCACTGATCAGGTGGTCACTTGGCATCTGGAGGAGGTAGTCAAGTCAAGTCAAGTCAAAGATTTATATAGCGCGCTACATACCCAGAGGGTCTCAAGGCGCTTGTAGAAGGGTGGGGAGTTACTTGTCGAATATCCACGTTTTGAGTTGCTTTCTGAATGCTAGGTGGTTCTGAGTAAGGCGAAGGTGAGTGGGAAGTGAGTTCCAAGTTTTAGCTGCTAGGTAGGAGAAGGATCTACCTCCCATGGTGGTTTTGTTGAGGTATTGTGCCCCAGTGGAAAACAACGAGGATCTCCTTTCTTCTGTGGTTGTTCAATGAACTGACTGGCACAGGCAACAAGGGGTCAGCCAGGATGCGACCCGATCCCTTAAGTGCCAGGTCTAAATCCGCACCCATTCCCATGTCCTTTCCTGGCCTCAAGTCACTTAGGCTTCCTGCTCAGCCATATGCCCCTGGCAGGTACTACAGCACCGGCCTGTCCCGCCCAGGCCAGAGGGCAGAGGCCAGTGCTGCTCACTGTCTTCCTCACTGTGGAAGCAGAAGTCAAGCAGTTTGGTGACAGTTATCACTCTTGAAATCGATTTAAAAAAAATCTTTTTAATGCGTGACGGGAATTGTAACTGGCGGGCTGGCACCAGTCACTGTGCGGTCAATAGCATAGCAAGCATGCCATCAGCCCTGGTGCAAGAAAGGAAAATGGCCTCTTTGACTGCTGTTGGGGTAGTAAAATTCAGCAATTGTCAGGGTTCAATGGGTCCCTTAAGGTACTGGGCTCTGGTGCCACTGTGCCTGCTGCACCAATAGTAGCTACGACCTTGTGTCTGATGCACCAGCCCTCACTAAGCTACTGGCAAGCACAGTCAGCTGCACCCCCTCTGCTCCACATAAGAAGCCCCCCACCAGAAACCTGCAGGATGCCAAACCCCGAGAAACGGAGAGGTATTATACTGAAGGGCCACAAAGTAGGCCTGCTGCATACAGGACCTTCAGCACCGCCCGGCCCAAGCCAGCCCAGGCCCCATGACCAGGCTTGAGGCCCCTTTATCTGACTGCGTCCAGCCCCGCCAACACCAGTGTATAAAAGGAGGGAGGGTGTGGCGTAACGGGGGCTCAACAATCTGTGATTCTGGACAAATCACTTAATCTCCCTGTAACAAACAAATACATAAAAATGAATGTGGCTTTGTGTAATATCGGATACTCTATGAGGTGGTGTGCCGTTTCCTACGGTACCAACTTTCTCAGAGAAAAATACGAGCCATTTGTATATGTTTTGATATTGAGCAAGGGCAACGTGCTGGTAAAACTGTATTCTTGTTTAAGATAACATTTTTCGAAATTTATTATTCATATAGGCATATGTTTATTCAGGAATATGGTCATTTAGGAATATGTTGGAGGGCTGTAGATCACTCTCAAAGTAATTTCGTTTTATATTTCTAGTTTTGAGTTTATACTTCAGAATTGAAAAAGACTGATTTTCCAAGCTGAATTATTTGCCTGCTTTAAAATAAAATTCCAGCTACGTTGTTAAATACTGAACCGGTGGCACTCACACTGCAAGTATGAGCCAGAAAACCAGGAAGAGATAGTTCGGTGGACTAATGTACCAGCCGCAGAGATCGGTCCCTTTGTGACTAGCAATTCAAATGGTTTAAGGCTTTTCATTTAAAAGGCAGTCCAGTTAAAGTGCTGTACAAATATTGAATATCATTAAGGCTTGCACTGGCTTTACCTTGACTGTCCATTCTGCTGTGCGGTGAATACGTGTGCGCATAGCTTCGACATGCGTGCCCTGCGTGCACACACGTGCCAAGCGGCAGTGAGTGTGTGTGTGTGACAGCGTGCCTGGTGTTGCGTGCGAGTGACAGAGAGATGTCGTGAGAAGGCTCGGCAGAGTTGTCAGGCTGGCGGCCCAGCCGGATCGTCCCTTCCAGGTAGGAGGCACAAATCAAAGGCCCTGCCGCGCGCAAGGCGGGGAGCGATTAGGAAACTCCAGCTGCCGGCCAACGCCCTGCAAGTATCTATTTCCACTCACGGCTCCTCGCATGCAAAGGGACTAAATAAACAACAGCGTAATCCGAAGCATCCGCCGGGCTGTGCCTGCGAGATAGCGCCGCGGCGGGCCTTTATCACGCTAGGCCGGGGCCGGAGCCACCGCGCGGGCCCGCACGAGGGCGCGAAGTCCACCTCACATCCCGGCGCGAGCCCTTCCCCCGAACAAGGCCGACGCGGGGTGTCTGACCATCTAGGAAACCCACAGTTCTTCAGTCCGACTGCTCACAGACCTGCTGCTGAGGCGTGGCTCGATTTCCTACCTGGGAGAGGGCAAAGTAATACGTGGTGGGGGCTATGGTGACGCATGGGGGAAAGGGTAAAAATAAACTGTTTAGGAAGCCTACTGTTTAAATCCTGTCAAAGTTTGAGAAGTAAACGTCACTTTACCTTGGGTGACCTCGATGACCTCGATTTTTAATGAATGATGTGTTTCCACGGAGATAGGCTGGGATCTCACATATTTTCACTACATGGCGGTATGCTGAAGCACTGGTAGGCAGGGCACAAGTCCTAGGAAAAATAGTAGTGGACTAATTAGCATATTGAACCCCTTCGCTGCTACGCCTTTTCCCACCCTGTGCTAAGCCTTTTTTTTGTTGGCTATTTGGGGTAGTTCGTACCTAGGCCCCTGTTACTTTTTAGGGGAACATACGGTATCCACCTTAAATTTGCGTATTTTTTTCTCCAACATCATGGGGATTCTAAAGGCTTGTGGATGTCCCTGGAGGGGACCCAAAAATTAGCCAAAATAGAGCTACATTTTGTTTTTTTGTGGAAAAATTGGAAAAAAGGGCTACAGATGAAAGCATCTGTTTTTTTCCCTGCAAGTGGTATAACAAGCATTTACAATGCAATGGTTTTGCCTTTGTTAAAGTTAGAGCTATTGGCATTGCTCTTGACATTATTTTTATTTATGTTTTTTTTAGCATAAATAAATGGCATTGTCATTTACAATGCCACTAGCTTTATCTCTCGCAAATGACACACACAAACACACACAGAGCCCCCCCCACACACACCCACACAGAGCCCCACACACACAGCCACACAGAGCCCTCCCCCCCACACACAGCCACACAGAGCCCCCCACACACACCCACACAGAGCCTTCCACACACACCCACACAGCAAAAGCAGGCAACAGGGGCACACGGAGGCACAAGCAGGCAACAGGGGGAGCGGTTTGTTTGGGATAATATCTGTTTTTGTTAGATGCATTTGCTGTTTTAGAGGTCTCCTATTTAGTGCAGTTCATAAGCTATAGAAAAAGTATTCCTGAAATCATCTCTTAAGGTCTACCCCTGCACGCAGCCATGTCCCTCCTCTTGCCATAAAGTTTTGGAAGGGGGCCCGACCTCAAAACATTTTGCTTAGGGATGGCTCAGAGTAAAAAAGTTTGAAGACCCCTGATCTATGGTATCCAAATATTCACAAAGAATCTGGTATCTAAACTAGTAAGGGAGCTGCTAACCATATATGCAAGTAAATGTGTGGCAATCACCATATATGGGGGCTGGCATTTGGGGAATGGTGGATGTGCAAGGAATTCAAATGGTGAAAAACTTGTTGTTGAAAAATCTACTGGCAGTGTCCTGAAACTGCACAAATGCCATATGTCATGATGAATTGGGTGCCCCATACATTGTGGATAAAATTGTTATCACCCTAATTGCAAGGGCATTTTGTCTGGGCAATTGCGTATACAACTATAAACAAAATGCTTCTAATGGATTGTATGGAACTACATGCTGCCCTAGATATATCATGGTTCGCTTATGCAAAGTCCATAAGAGCGGAGATTGGGCCCCCGGAGCTATTTGACACCCCACTATCGTGCTTGCGCATTGCTTTAACTAGATTTAGTGTCAATGCTCTACTGTTTATGGCAGGATATCCTGCTAAATGTTATACCTAGAGGATTTGAGCCCCTGTGATGTGTGTCACCCCAGTCTCATTTGCACATTTTGTTCTTTTGTACTATTTATGATGTCCCTAGAAGAAAATGTATGTTGCCCCCTTTTAAAGTTTTTAAATTTACACAGTGTAGATGTGTTTTGCTGAATTTGCAGCAGTTACATTGTCCTCTGGTTTGTGGTGCAGTGGCCTCCTTTATATGGCATATTAAAAAAATATGGAAAAATGCAATATCACAGGGGTTATCCAATTCAGGCTCCTTACTAAAGCTTTGTTATTGTATGACGGAGTGGCCTTTTAAATACTTAAAAGAAAACTTTTTACTGTAAATATGCTTGGGCCTTTTTAATGGGATAGCTGAAAGACTGAATTAATGTATGTCTTCGCTGATGCATTATATGTATCATGCATTTCTGTACCTGCTTTTATACTACAGAATGTAGCTTATAAAGACTTCTGATAAACTCCAAATTCTCTTTCACAGCAGCCCCTTTTTTTACACCCTCAAGGTAAGTTTTACCCCCACCCTTGTCGGGTCTAAATTTCCAACCTTTTCCAGTGTGGGTGGGGATTGGAGAGAATGTGGTGAATACACTAAAAAGTACATTTGTGGGTGTGTACAGACTTGTAGAGCATACAAACTCTAAAACATACAAACTCTAAAACTACTGATCCCTGCCGACTTCCATCTCCTGTATATTACCTTGCAGAAAGGTGGCAACATCGAAGGCCTTCTAGGATTCTAAGCCTGGTATATAATATGAGCCCTTCCATAAACAGTGAGGCTATTATTAGAGCTATTCTGTAATGAAGTCGCTTCCTTAATTTGTCACGTCACGTCACTGCATAGCGCCAAACTGGAAACATTGATTGGACAAGTAGATTCCTGGAGTATCCCACTCACTTGGACCAGTAGATCGTTTATACAATTCCCCAGTCCTAAAGAGCTCTGTGATTTTAAACATGTAACACAAAAGCTTAGGAGCATTGTGTCGCACATCGAACACCAATCTAGAACAGAGGTTGCCTTTCTTATAACTTAACTCTCCGAAGGAATTGTTGCGGATTTGGTAGTTTACTGTGGGTCTTCTGGTGAGAAGCAAAGGGAAAATGCTGATTTGGTGTCAGCAGTGGAGACTATGATAAATTCTCGGCCCTGCTACAATGATTTTGGGGCACTTAAGCGAAGGAATTAATATTTGCTATAGATCACACTGGGAAATTCCATATCAAGGGTGAAAGTGCAGATTCTTGTAGAACCCCACAGAACATTAGCAAAGTATCTCCATGTTTACCACTTTTCCTTGCTACCCTGCCCTGCACCTGCCTGGGTACTCCTGCTGGGTACATGCGGTAGAGCAGCCCCGGTGCCAACGACAGTGAAGCAGGTGAGGGGGCAGAGGGGCACGCACCGGGTGGCAGCGAGCCGGACCGCGGATCGGTGGTCAGGGAAGTACCTGCACCACCTACGGGGCCAACATCTACTCTCAGGTTCCCGCAAACAGCCACAGACGCAGCGCCAGATTAGACTACGGGCCCGACCCTTGATCCAGCCTGATGGGGATTTGCCAGCGCTACAGAGTAGAGTGGGACAGCAGCAAGACAAACTCAGGACAACTACCCCAGGGCTGAGGGACAAGAGCGGAACCGACAGTCTGGGCCCAGAGTGTCAGTGACCCACGCTAGCATAGTGTTTCTCCGCGACCTGAGAGGGGCCCGTAAGCAAGCTTAGCGGCCTACTGGGAGAATCGCCAAATAAAAAAACAAATCGACTCACCTGCACCTTGCGACGGCGGCACTTCTCCGGTCTCCCTCTTCGGCATGGGAGACCGGCAACGTCGACGGCGGCAATCTCTCTGGCACTTCTCCGGTCTCCCTCTTCGGCATGGGAGACCGGCAACGTCCTCCGCATCTCCCGGGGTTCCCTCCAGGCCACGGGAGCCCCGCGGGCGCCGCCATACTTCTTGCCGTCTTCCTTCTTCCCCCGGGCTGCGGGGGGCGGGCACTTCCGGCCGGCCGCGCTAGGATTGGCCGGCCGGCCAGTCACGGGGCGGGAAACGGGGGAGGAGAGACGCAGAAGTGCCGGCAATGCCGGAACAGATTCGGGGGCGTTCCCGGCTTTCGCCTGACGTCGCGTGACGTCGGCAAAAGCCAAAGAATCTCGGGAACGCCCCCGTGTCTGGTCCGGCATTGACGGACAGGCCCCTCGTCAAATGGCTAGGCTCCATTTATGGAGCCAGCCAATGAATGACGAGGGCCGACCCAAACCCACACACAGTACTCATTAGGTTTTTGCTGCGCAAAAAAGATGCGCAGAGCGCATCTTTTTGGCAGGCAAAACCTAAAAAAAGGGCTTGTGCTGCTAAAATCACCATCTTCCCAGCTTTCAGGGACAAGCAGACCTTTGTCAGAAAACCAAAATATTTTACACAGTTCTGCATTTTTCTGGGACATAGCCTACTTTTGCTATTTTTTGTGATTTTAACCTCTTTCCAGTTAATGGTAGAGATGTGTATAAAAGCTATAATGGATCCTGGAAAGCTTTACATTTTAGAAAAGTAGACATAATTCTGAATTCAGCAACTAGTTATTTTTGTGAATCCTTCAAGGTTTCTTTCATAGAAAATAACCATTGAATATAGGAACAATTGAAAATTAGTTAAAAAAACAGCCATTTGTGTCAACGTTTTCACCTGTACCAACTTCTAATTATGACAGCTGTTTGAAAGCAATATACAGTTACATCCGCTGGACCTTTCTGGTTGTGGGGATATATAGGACTTGCAGATTCACCAAAAACCCGATGAACCCAGAGCCAATAACTGAGCAGCGACTTGCAATGGTTTTATTATTATGTACCCGCACTATAGCAATTATTCTGGGAAAATGTATACAAGGAAAAATCGGTATGAAAGATGCCTATGTATTTCTGAAATGGGAACAAAATATAGAGTTTAGAAACAGCAGATATTTGCACATTTCCGAAATTGGGAATACCCATACTAGCATGAGAATTATAGGTAATTTTTCAAAATGACTTATTTTTTTACACATTGTCTTTCATTTGGAAGGCAGAAATGCATCAAAAGTCAATAGGTAATAACAGTCGCTCTACAATTCTGTGATACCCTAATTCTCCAGATAAAAATTGTACCTCACTTGTGTGGGTAGGTCTAGTGCCCACGACAGGAAACAGCTCAAAAATGCAACGTGGACACACCACATTTTCACAATGAAAAATGACCCTTTTTTTGCAAAGTGCCTAGCCGTAGTTTTTTAACCCTAGCTCTGCCGGAACCTAGGGAAACCTAGCAAACCTATATATTTTTGAAAACTAGACACTCGGGAATCCAGGATGGGGTGACTTGACTGGCTCTCACCAGGTTCTGTTACCCAGAATCCCGTGAAAACCTAAATAATTGTCCAAAAAAACACTTTTTCCTAACATTTCGGTGGTGGAAAGTTCTGGAATCTGCGTGGATCCACACAATTCCACCCATCCAGCATTTTCCAAAGTCTTCTGAGAAAAATGGTACTCAATTGTGTGGGTAGACCTAGTTCCCGTGACAGGAAATGGCGCAAAACGCAATGTGGATACACCACATTTTGACAGTGAAAAATGACCATTTCTTTGCAAAGTGCCTACCTTTAGTTTTTTAACCCTAGCTCTGCCGGCACTTAGGGAAACCTAACAAACCTATACATGTTTGATAACTAGTCACCCAGGGGAATCCAGGATGGGGTGACTTGACTGGCTCTCACCAGGTTCTGTTACCCAGAATCCCTAGCAAACCTAAACTATTGTCAAAAGAAATGTGCCTCACGTTTCTGTGCTGGAAAGTTCTAGAATCTGTGTGGATCAAGAAAATTCCACCCACCCCGAGTTCCCAAAAGACTTCAAAGAAAAATGGTAACTCACTTGTGTGGGTAGGCCTAGTACCCGCGACAGGAAACAGTGCAAAACGCAATGTTGACACACCACATCTTTACAGTGAAAAATGACCCTTTTTTGCAAAGTGCCTAGCTATAGTTTTTGAACCCTAGCTCTGCCGGCACCTAGGGAAACCTATCAAACCTATATAGTTTTGAAAATTAGTCGCCCAGGCGAATCCAGGATGGGGTGACTTGACTGGCTCTCACGAGGTTCTATTACCCAGAATCCCTTTCAAACCTAATAAATTGTCAAAAAAATACATTTTCCTCACATTTCTGTGGTGGAATGTTCTGGTATCTGTGGATCCACAAAATTGTACCCACCACGCGTTTCCCAAATTATTCTGAGAAAAATGGTACCTCACTTGTGTCCGTAGGCCTAGTTCCCGCAACACGAAACGGTGTATAATGCAACGTGGACACACCACATTTTTACAGTGAAAAATTACCCTTTTTTCGTAAAGTGCCTAGCTATAGTTTTTTAACCCTAGGTCTGCCGGCACCTAGGGAAACCTATCAAACCTATAACATTTTTGAAAACTAGACACCCAGTGGAATCCAGGATGGGTTGACTTGACTGGCTCTCACCAGGTTCTGATACCCAGAATCCCCTGCAAACCTAAAAAATTATCAAAAAAAACAAATTTTCCTCACATTTCTGTGGTGGAAAGTTCTGGAATCTGCGTGGATACACAAAATTCCACCCACCCCGCGTTCCCCAAAGTCTTCAAAGAAAAACGGTACCTCACTTGTGTGGGTAGGCTTAGTGCCCGCGACAGGAAACGGAACAAAACACAACGTGGACACACCACATTTTTACAGTGTAAAATTACCCTTTTTTTGCAAAGTGCCTAGCTATAGTTTTTTAACCCTAGCTCTGCCGGCACCAAGGGAAACCTAGCAAACCTATACAATTTTTGAAAACTAGACACCCAGTGAAATTCAGGATGGGGTGACTTGACTGGCTCTCACCACGTTCTGTTACCCAGAATCCCTTGCAAACCTAAAAAGTTGCCAGCAAAAACACATTTTCCTCACATATCTGTGGGGAAAAGTTCTGGAATCTGCGTGGTTCCACAAAATTTCACCCACCCCGCGTTCCCCAAAGTCTTCAAAGGAAAATGGTAACTCACTTGTGTGGGTAGGCCTGGTGCCCCCGACAGGAAACATAGCAAAATGCAATGTGGACACATCACATCTTTATAGTGAAAAATGACCCGTTTTTTGCAAAGTGCCTAGCTATAGTTTTTGAACCCTTGCTCTGCCGGCACCTTTGGAAACCTATCAAACCTATACATGTTTGAAAACTAGACACCCAGGGGAATCCAGGATGGGGTGACTTGACTGGCTTTCACCAGGTTCTCTAATTCAGAATCCCTTGCAAACCTAAACAATTGTCAAAAAAACAAAATTTCCACACATTTCTGTGGTGGAAACTCCTGGAATCTGCGAGGATCCACAAAATTCCACCAACCCTGCTGTTCCTTAGTCTTCCTAGAAAAATGGTACTTCACTTGTGTGGCTGGACCTAGTGCTCGCAACAGGAAATGGCGCAAAACGTAACATGGACACACCACATTTTCACATTCAAAAATAGCCCTTTTTTTGCAAAGTGCCTAGCTGTGTTTTTGAACCCTAGCTCTGCCGGCACCTAGGGAAACCAAGAAACCTATACAATTTTTGAAAACTACCACCATGGGGAATCCAGGACCTTGTGACTTGACTGGCTCGCACCAGGTTCTGTTACCCAGAATCCCTTGCAAACCTAAAAAAAATTCAAAAAAACAAATTTTCTCACATTTCTGTGGTGGAAAGTCCTGGAATCTGCGTGGATCCACAAAATTCCACACACCCCACGTTCCCCAAAATCTTCTGGGAAAAATTACATGTCACTTGTGTGGGTAGGCCTAGTGCCCGTGTCTGGAAAAGGCCCAAAACGCAATGTGGACACACCACATTTTCACAGTAAAAAATAGCCCTTTTTTTGCAAAGTGCCTAGCTGTAGTTTTTGAACCCTAGCTCTGCCGCACCTGGGGAAACCTAGCAAACCTATTGAATTTTTGAAACTAGACATGCAGGGGAATCCAGGACGGGGTGATGTGACTGGCTCTCAGCAGGTTCTGTTACCCAGAATCCCTTGCAAACCTAAAAAATTGTCAAAAAAACAAATTTTCTCACATTTCTGTGGTGGAAAATCCTGGAATCTGCGTGCATCCACAAAATTCCACACACCCCGCGTTCCTCAAAGTCTTCTGGGAAAAATGACACCTCACTTGTGTGGGTATGCCTGGTGCCCGCGACAGGAAAAGACCCAAAACGCAACGTGGACACACCACATTTTCACAGTGAAAAATAGCCCTTTTTTGGCAAAGTGCCTAGCAGTAGTTTTTGAACCCCAGCTCTACCGGCACCTAGGGAAACCTATCAAGCCTATATATTTTTGAAAATTAGACGCCCAGGTGAATCCAGGATGGGGTAACTTGACTGGCTCTCACCAGGTTCTGTTATCCAGAATCCCTTTCAAACCTAACAAATTGTAAAAAAAACAAATTTTCCTCACATTTCTGTGGTGGAATGTTCTGGTATCTGTGGATCCACAAAATTGTACCCACCACGCGTTTCCCAAATTATTCTGAGAAAAATGGTACCTCACTTGTGTCCGTAGGCCTAGTTCCCGCAACACGAAACGGTGTATAATGCAACGTGGACACACCACATTTTTACAGTGAAAAATTACCCTTTTTTCGTAAAGTGCCTAGCTATAGTTTTTTAACCCTAGGTCTGCCGGCACCTAGGGAAACCTATCAAACCTATAACATTTTTGAAAACTAGACACCCAGTGGAATCCAGGATGGGTTGACTTGACTGGCTCTCACCAGGTTCTGATACCCAGAATCCCTTGCAAACCTAAAAAATTATCAAAAAAAACAAATTTTCCTCACATTTCTGTGGTGGAAAGTTCTGGAATCTGCGTGGATACACAAAATTCCACCCACCCCGCGTTCCCCAAAGTCTTCAAAGAAAAACGGTACCTCACTTGTGTGGGTAGGCTTAGTGCCCGCGACAGGAAACGGAACAAAACACAACGTGGACACACCACATTTTTACAGTGTAAAATGACCCTTTTTTTGCAAAGTGCCTAGCTATAGTTTTTTAACCCTAGCTCTGCCGGCACCAAGGGAAACCTAGCAAACCTATACAATTTTTGAAAACTAGACACCCAGTGAAATTCAGGATGGGGTGACTTGACTGGCTCTCACCACGTTCTGTTACCCAGAATCCCTTGCAAACCTAAAAAGTTGCCAGCAAAAACACATTTTCCTCACATATCTGTGGGGAAAAGTTCTGGAATCTGCGTGGTTCCACAAAATTTCACCCACCCCGCGTTCCCCAAAGTCTTCAAAGGAAAATGGTAACTCACTTGTGTGGGTAGGCCTGGTGCCCCCGACAGGAAACATAGCAAAATGCAATGTGGACACATCACATCTTTATAGTGAAAAATGACCCGTTTTTTGCAAAGTGCCTAGCTATAGTTTTTGAACCCTTGCTCTGCCGGCACCTTTGGAAACCTATCAAACCTATACATGTTTGAAAACTAGACACCCAGGGGAATCCAGGATGGGGTGACTTGACTGGCTTTCACCAGGTTCTCTAATTCAGAATCCCTTGCAAACCTAAACAATTGTCAAAAAAACAAAATTTCCACACATTTCTGTGGTGGAAACTCCTGGAATCTGCGAGGATCCACAAAATTCCACCAACCCTGCTGTTCCTTAGTCTTCCTAGAAAAATGGTACTTCACTTGTGTGGCTGGACCTAGTGCTTGCAACAGGAAATGGCGCAAAACGTAACATGGACACACCACATTTTCACATTCAAAAATAGCCCTTTTTTTGCAAAGTGCCTAGCTGTGTTTTTGAACCCTAGCTCTGCCGGCACCTAGGGAAACCAAGAAACCTATACAATTTTTGAAAACTACCACCATGGGGAATCCAGGACCTTGTGACTTGACTGGCTCGCACCAGGTTCTGTTACCCAGAATCCCTTGCAAACCTAAAAAAAATTCAAAAAAACAAATTTTCTCACATTTCTGTGGTGGAAAGTCCTGGAATCTGCGTGGATCCACAAAATTCCACACACCCCACGTTCCCCAAAATCTTCTGGGAAAAATTACATGTCACTTGTGTGGGTAGGCCTAGTGCCCGTGTCTGGAAAAGGCCCAAAACGCAATGTGGACACACCACATTTTCACAGTAAAAAACTAGCCCTTTTTTTGCAAAGTGCCTAGCTGTAGTTTTTGAACCCTAGCTCTGCCGCACCTGGGGAAACCTAGCAAACCTATTGAATTTTTGAAACTAGACATGCAGGGGAATCCAGGACGGGGTGATGTGACTGGCTCTCAGCAGGTTCTGTTACCCAGAATCCCTTGCAAACCTAAAAAATTGTCAAAAAAACAAATTTTCTCACATTTCTGTGGTGGAAAATCCTGGAATCTGCGTGCATCCACAAAATTCCACACACCCCGCGTTCCTCAAAGTCTTCTGGGAAAAATGACACCTCACTTGTGTGGGTATGCCTGGTGCCCGCGACAGGAAAAGACCCAAAACGCAACGTGGACACACCACATTTTCACAGTGAAAAATAGCCCTTTTTTGGCAAAGTGCCTAGCAGTAGTTTTTGAACCCCAGCTCTACCGGCACCTAGGGAAACCTATCAAGCCTATATATTTTTGAAAATTAGACGCCCAGGTGAATCCAGGATGGGGTAACTTGACTGGCTCTCACCAGGTTCTGTTATCCAGAATCCCTTTCAAACCTAACAAATTGTAAAAAAAAACGAATTCTCCTCACATTTCTGTGGTGAAAAGTCCTGGAATCTGAGTGGATCCACAAAATTCAACACACCCCGCGTTCCCCAAAGTCATCCGGGAAAAATGATACCTCATTTTTGTGGGTATGCCTAGTGCCCGTGAATGGAAACGGCGCAAAACGCAACGTGGCACACAGCATTTTCACAGTGAAAAATAGCCCTTTTTTGCAAAGTGCCTAGCTGTAGTTTTTAACCCTAGCTCTACCGGCACCCAGGGAAACCTATCAAACCTATATATTTCTGAAAACTAGACGCCCAGGTAAATCCAGGATGGGGCGAATTGACTGGCTCTCACCAGGTTCTGTTACCCAGAATCCCTTTCAAACCTAATAAATTGTCAAAAACACACATTTTCCCCACATTTGTGTGGTGGAAAGTTCTGGAATCTGCGTGGATCCACAAAATTCCACCCAGCCCGTGTTCCCCAAAGTCTTCTGAAAAAAATGGTACATCACTTGTGTGGGTAGGCCTAGTGCCCGCGACAGGAAACGGCGTATAACCCAACGTGGACACACCACATTTTTACAGTGAAAAATTACCCCTTTTTTGCAAAATGCCTAGCTATAGTTTTTGAACCCAAGCTCTGCCGGCACCTAGGGAAACGTAGCAAACCTATACAATTTTTGAAAAACCAGACACCCAGCGGAATCCAGGATGGGGTGACTTGACTGGCTCTCACCAGGTTCTGTTACCCAGAATCCCTTGCAATCCTAAAAAATTGTCCCAAAAAACTAATTTTCCTCACATTTCTGTGGTGAAAAGTTCTGGAATCTTCGTGGATCCACAAAATTCCACCCACCCCGTGTTCCCCAAAGTCTTCAAAGAAAAACTGTACCTCCCTTGTGTGGGTAGGCTTAGTGCCAGGGACAAGAAACAGCGCAAAACACAACGTGGACACACCACATTTTTACGGTGAAAAATTACCCCTTTTTTGCAAAGTGCCTAACTGTAGTTTTTGAACCCTAGCTCTGCTGGAACCTAGGGAAACCTAGCAAACCTTTACATTTTCGAAAACTAGACACCCAGTGAAATCCAGGCTGGGGTGACTTGACTGGCTCTCACCAGGTTCTGTTACCCAGAATCCCTTGCAAACCTAAACAATTGTCAGCAAAAACAAATTTTCCTCACATTTCTGTGGTGGAAAGTTCTGGAATCTGCGTGGATCCACAAAATTCCACCCACCCGCATTCCCCAAAGTCTTCAAAGGAAAATGGTAACTCACTTGTGTGGGTAGGCCTAGTGCCCGCGACAGGAAAAGGCCCAAAATGCAACGTGGACACACCACATTTTCACAGTGAAAAATAGCCCTTGTTTTGCAAAGTGCCTAGCTGTAGTTTTTGAACCCTAGCTCTACCGGCACCTAGGGAAACCTAACAAACCTATATAGTTTTGCGAAATAGATGCTCAGGTGAATCCAGGATGTGGTGACTTGACTGGCTCGCACGAGGTTCTGTTACCCAGAATCCCTTTCAAACCTAATAAATTGTCAAAAAAACAGATTTTCCTCACATTTCTGTGGTGGAAAGTCCTGGAATCAGTGTAGATCCTCAAAATTCCACCCACCCCGCATTTCCCAAAGTGTTCCGGGAAAAATTATACCTCTCTTGTGTGGGTAGGCATAGTGCCCGCGACAGGAAACAGCGCAAAACGCAACATGAACACACCACATCTTTATAGTGAAAAATGACCCGTTTTTTGCAAAGTGCCTAGATATAGTTTTTGAACCCTTGCTCTGCCGGCACCTATGGAAACCTATCAAACGTATATATTTTTGAAAACTAGACACCAAGGGAAATCCAGAATGGGTGACTTGTGTGGCTCTCACCAGGTTCTGTTACCCAGAATCCCTTGCAAACCTAATAAACTGTAAAAAAAGATCTTTTTCCCAAAATTTCTGTGGTGAAAAGTTCTGGAATCTGGGTGCATCCACAAAATACCACCCAGCCCGCGTTCCTTAAAGTCTTATGAAAAAAATGGTACATCACTTGTGTGGGTAGGCCTAGTGCCCGCAACAGGAAACGTCGCAAAACGCAACATGGACACACCACATTTTTACAGTGAAAAATTACCTTTTTTTTGCAAAGTGCCTAGCTATAGTTTTTGAACCCTAGCTCTGCCGGCACCTAGGGAAACCTATCAAACCTATATAGTTTTGAAAATTAGTCGCCCAGGCAAATCCAGGATGGGGTGACTTGACTGGCTCTCACGAGGTTCTATTACCCAGAATCCCTTTCAAACCTAATAAATTGTCAAAAAAACACATTTTCCTCACATTTCTGTGGTGGAATGTTCTGGTATCCGTGGATCCACAAAAATCTACCCACCACGCATTTCCCAAATTATTCTGAGAAAAATGGTACTTCACTTGTGTCGGTAGGCCTAGTGCCCGCAACAGGAAACGGTGTATAATGCAACGTGGACACACCACATTTTTACAGTGAAAAATTACCCTTTTTTCGTAAAGTGCCTAGCTATAGTTTTTTTAACCCTAGGTCTGCCGGCACCTAGGGAAACCTATCAAACCTATAACATTTTTGAACACTAGACACCCAGTGGAATCCAGGATGGGTTGACTTGACTGGCTCTCACCAGGTTCTGATACCCAGAATCCCTTGCAAACCTAAACAATTATAAAAAAAATAAATTTCCTCACATTTCTGTGGTGGAAAGTCCTGAAATCTGCGTAGATCCACAAAATTCCACCCACCCCGCGTTCCCCAAAGTGTTCCGGAAAAATTGTACCACACCTGTGTGGGTAGGCCTAGTGCCCCCGACAGGAAACGGCGTATAACGCAACGTGGACACACCACATTTTTACAGTGAAAAATTACCCTTTTTTTGCAAAGTGCTTAGCTATAGTTTTTTAATCCTAGCTCTGCCGGCACCAAGGGAAACCTAGCAAACCTATACAATTTTTGAAAACTAGACACCCAGTGAAATCCAGGATGGGGTGACTTGACTGGCTCTCACCACGTTCTGTTACCCAGAATCCCTTGCACACCTAAAAAGTTGTCAGCAAAAACACATTTTCCTCACATATCTGTGGGGAAAAGTTCTGGAATCTGCGTGGTTCCACAAAATTCCACCCACCCCGCGTTCCCCAAAGTCTTCAAAGGAAAATGGCAACTCACTTGTGTGGGTAGGCCTAGTGCCCCCGACAGGAAACAGCGCAAAATGCAACGTGGACACATCACATCTTTATAGTGAAAAATGACCCGTTTTTTGCAAAGTGCCTAGCTATAGTTTTTGAACCCTTGCTCTGCCGGCACCTATGGAAACCTATCAAACCTATACATGTTTGAAAACTAGACACCCAAGGGAATCCAGGATGGGGTGACTTGACTGGCTCTCACCAGGTTCTGTTACCCAGAATCCCTTGCAAACCTAAAAAATTGTCCCCAAAAACTAATTTTCCCCACATTTCTGTGGTGGAAAGTTCTGGAATCTTCGTGGATCCACAAAATTCCACCCACCCCGCGTTCCCCAAAGTCTTCAAAGAAAAATTGTACCTCCCTTGTGTGGGTAGGCTTAGTGCCCGGGACAAGAAACGGCGCAAAACACAACGTGGACACACCACATTTTTACAGTGAAAAATTACCCCTTTTTTGCAAAGTGCCTAGCTGTAGTTTTTGAACCCTAGCTCTGCTGGAACCTAGGTAAACCTAGCAAACCTATACATTTCCGAAAACTAGACACCCAGTAAAATCCAGGCTGGGGTGATTTGACTGGCTCTCACCAGGTTCTGTTACCCAGAATCCCTTGCAAACCTAAAAAATTGTCCCAAAAAACAAATTTTCCTCACATTTCTGTGGTGGAAAGTTCTGGAATCTTCGTGGATCCACAAAATTCCACCCACCACACGTTCCTTAAAGTCTTCCGAGAAAAATGGTACCTCACCTGTGTGGGTAGGCATAGTGCCCGCGACAGGAAACGGCGTATAACGCAATGTGGACACACCACATTTTTACAGTGAAAAATTACCTTTTTTTTTGCAAAGTGCGTAGCTGTAGTTTTTTAACCCTAGCTCTGCCGGCACCTAGGGAAACCTAGCAAACCTATACAATTTTTTTAAATCAACACACCCAGGGAATCCAGGACCTGGTGACTTGACTGGCTCTCACCAGGTTTTGTTATCCAGAATCCCTTTCAAACCTAATAAATTGTCCAAAAAACAAAATTTTCTCACATTTCTGTGGTGGAAAGTCCTGGAATCTACGTAGACCACAACATTTCACCCACCCCGCGGTCTCCAAAGTCTTCCGGGAAAAATGATACCTCACTTGTGTGTGTAGGCCTAGTGCCCGCGACAGGAAACGGCCCAAAATGCAACGTGGACACACCACATTTTCACAGTGAAAAATAGCCCGTTTATTGCAAAGTGCCTAGCTGTAGTTTTTAAACCCTAGCTCTACCGGCACTGAGGGAAACCTATCAAACCTACATAGTTTTGAAAATTAGACGCCCATTTCAATCCAGGATGGGGTGACTTGCCTGGCTCTCACCAGGTTCTGTTACCGAGAATCCCTTGCAAACCTAATAAATTAGTCAATAAAACACATTTTCCCCATATTTCTGTGGTGGAAAGTTCTGGAATCTTCCACCCAGCCCGTGGTGGAAGTTCTGGAAAATTCCACCCAGCCAGCGTTCCCCAAAGTCTTCTGAAAAAAATGGTACATCACTTGTGTGGGTAGGCCTAGTGCACGCAACAGGAAACGGCGCAAAATGCAACGTGGACACACCACATCTTTATAGAGAAAAATGACCAGTTTTTTGCAAAGTGCCTAGCTATAGTTTTTGAACCCTTGCTCTGCCGGCACCTATGGAAACCTTTCAAACGTATATATTTTTGAAAAGTAGACACCAAGGGAAATCCAGAATGGGTGACTTGTCTGGCTCTCACCAGGTTCTGTTACCCAGAATCCCTTGCAAACCTAATAAACTGTAAAAAAAAGATTTTTTTCCCCAAAATTTCTGTGGTAAAAAGTTCTGGAATCTGGGTGCATCCACAAAATACCACCCAGCCCGCGTTCCCCAAAGTCTTCTGAAAAAAATGGTACATCGCTTGTGTGGGTAGGCCTAGTGCTGGCAACAGGAAATGGTGCAAAACGCAACATGGCCACACCACATTTTTACAGTGAAAAATTACCTTTTTTTTGCAAAGTGCCTAGCTATAGTTTTTGAACCCTAGGTCTGCCGGCACCTAGGGAAACCTATCAAACCTATATAGTTTTGAAAATTAGTCGTCCAGGCGAATCCAGGATGGGGTGACTTGACTGGCTCTCACGAGGTTCTATTACCCAGAATCCCTTTCAAACTTAATAAATTGTCAAAAAACCACATTTTCCTCACATTTCTGTGGTGGAATGTTCTGGTATCCGTGGATCCACAAAATTCTACCCAACACGCGTTTCCCAAATTATTCTGAGAAAAATGGTACCTCACTTGTGTCGGTAGGCCTAGTGCCCGCAACAGGAAACGGTGTATAATGCAATGTGGACACATCACATTTTTACAGTGAACAATTACCCTTTTTTCGTAAAGTGCTTAGCTATAGTTTTTTGAACCCCAGGTCTGCCGGCACCCAGGGACACCTAGCAAACCTATACAATTTTTGAAAACTAGACACCCAGTGGAATCCAGGATGGGTTGACTTGACTGGCTCTCTTTACGTTCTGTTACCCAGAATCCCTTGCAAACCACAAAAAACTATCAAAAGAAACAAATTTTCCTCACATTTCTGTGGTGGAAAGTTCTGGAATCTGCGTGGATCCACAAAATTCCACCCCTCCTGCGTTCCCCAAAGTCTTCAAAGGAAAATGGTAACTCACTTGTGTGGGTAGGCCTAGTGCCCCCGAAAGGAAACAGCGCAAAATGCAACGTGGACACATCACATCTTTATAGTGAAAAATGACCTGTTTTTTGCAAAGTGCCTAGCTATAGTTTTTGAACCCTTGCTCTGCCGGCATATATGGAAACCTATCAAACCTATACATGTTTGAAAACTAGACACCCAGGGGAATCCAGGATGGGGTGACTTGACTGGCTTTCACCAGGTTCTCTAATTCAGAATCCCTTGCAAACCTAAACAATTGTCAAAAAAACATTTTCCACACATTTCTGTGGTGGAAACTCCTGGAATCTGCGAGGATCCACAAAATTCCACCAACCCTGCTGTTCATTAGTCTTCCTAGAAAAATGGTACCTCACTTATGTGGCTGGACCTAGTGCTCGTAACAGGAAATGGCGCAAAACGTAACATGGACACACCACATTTTCACAGTAAAAAATAGCCCTTTTTTTGCAAAGTGCCTAGCTGTAGTTTTTGAACCCTAGCTCTGCCGCACCTGGGGAAACCTAGCAAACCTATTGAATGTTTGAAACTAGACATGCAGGGGAATCCAGGACGGGGTGATGTGACTGGCTCTCAGCAGGTTCTGTTACCCAGAATCCCTTGCAAACCTAAAAAATTGTCAAAAAAACACATTTTCTCACATTTCTGTGGTGGAAAATCCTGGAATCTGCGTGCATCCACAAAATTCCACACACCCCGCGTTCCTCAAAGTCTTCTGGGAAAAATGACACCTCACTTGTGTGGGTATGCCTGGTGCCCGCGACAGGAAAAGACCCAAAACGCAACGTGGACACACCACATTTTCACAGTGAAAAATAGCCCTTTTTTGG
The DNA here is from genome assembly GCF_964263255.1 of Lissotriton vulgaris. Lineage (NCBI taxonomy): Eukaryota > Metazoa > Chordata > Amphibia > Caudata > Salamandridae > Lissotriton > Lissotriton vulgaris. The sequence continues at coordinate 88,174,338 of NC_141688.1, forward strand.
CAAAGTGCCTAGCAGTAGTTTTTGAACCCCAGCTCTACCGGCACCTAGGGAAACCTATCAAGCCTATATATTTTTGAAAATTAGACGCCCAGGTGAATCCAGGATGGGGTAACTTGACTGGCTCTCACCAGGTTCTGTTATCCAGAATCCCTTTCAAACCTAACAAATTGTAAAAAAAACAAATTTTCCTCACATTTCTGTGGTGAAAAGTCCTGGAATCTGAGTGGATCCACAAAATTCAACACACCCCGCGTTCCCCAAAGTCATCCGGGAAAAATGATACCTCATTTGTGTGGGTATGCCTAGTGCCCGTGAATGGAAACGGCGCAAAACGCAACGTGGCACACAGCATTTTCACAGTGAAAAATAGCCCTTTTTTGCAAAGTGCCTAGCTGTAGTTTTTAACCCTAGCTCTACCGGCACCCAGGGAAACCTATCAAACCTATATATTTCTGAAAACTAGACGCCCAGGTAAATCCAGGATGGGGCGAATTGACTGGCTCTCACCAGGTTCTGTTACCCAGAATCCCTTTCAAACCTAATAAATTGTCAAAAACACACATTTTCCCCACATTTGTGTGGTGGAAAGTTCTGGAATCTGCGTGGATCCACAAAATTCCACCCAGCCCGTGTTCCCCAAAGTCTTCTGAAAAAAATGGTACATCACTTGTGTGGGTAGGCCTAGTGCCCGCGACAGGAAACGGCGTATAACCCAACGTGGACACACCACATTTTTACAGTGAAAAATTACCCCTTTTTTGCAAAATGCCTAGCTATAGTTTTTGAACCCAAGCTCTGCCGGCACCTAGGGAAACGTAGCAAACCTATACAATTTTTGAAAAACTAAACACCCAGCGGAATCCAGGATGGGGTGACTTGACTGGCTCTCACCAGGTTCTGTTACCCAGAATCCCTTGCAAACCTAAAAAATTGTCCCAAAAAACTAATTTTCCTCACATTTCTGTGGTGAAAAGTTCTGGAATCTTCGTGGATCCACAAAATTCCACCCACCCCCTGTTCCCCAAAGTCTTCAAAGAAAAACTGTACCTCCCTTGTGTGGGTAGGCTTAGTGCCAGGGACAAGAAACGGCGCAAAACACAACGTGGACACACCACATTTTTACAGTGAAAAATTACCCCTTTTTTGCAAAGTGCCTAACTGTAGTTTTTGAACCCTAGCTCTGCTGGAACCTAGGGAAACCTAGCAAACCTTTACATTTTCGAAAACTAGACACCCAGTGAAATCCAGGCTGGGTTGACTTGACTGGCTCTCACCAGGTTCTGTTACCCAGAATCCCTTGCAAACCTAAAAAATTGTCAGCAAAAACAAATTTTCCTCACATTTCTGTGGTGGAAAGTTCTGGAATCTGCGTGGATCCACAAAATTCCACCCACCCGCATTCCCCAAAGTCTTCAAAGGAAAATGGTAACTCACTTGTGTGGGTAGGCCTAGTGCCCGCGACAGGAAACGGCCCAAAATGCAACGTGGACACACCACATTTTCACAGTGAAAAATAGCCCTTGTTTTGCAAAGTGCCTAGCTGTAGTTTTTGAACCCTAGCTCTACCGGCACCTAGGGAAACCTAACAAACCTATATAGTTTTGCGAAATAGATGCTCAGGTGAATCCAGGATGTGGTGACTTGACTGGCTCTCACGAGGTTCTGTTACCCAGAATCCCTTTCAAACCTAATAAATTGTCAAAAAAACAGATTTTCCTCACATTTCTGTGGTGAAAAGTCCTGGAATCAGTGTAGATCCTCAAAATTCCACCCACCCCGCATTTCCCAAAGTCTACCGGGAAAAATTATACCTCTCTTGTGTGGGTAGGCCTAGTGCCCGCGACACGAAACAGCGCAAAAAGCAACATGAACACACCACATCTTTATAGTGAAAAATGACCCGTTTTTTGCAAAGTGCCTAGCTATAGTTTTTGAACCCTTGCTCTGCCGGCACCTATGGAAACCTATCAAACGTATATATTTTTGAAAACTAGACACCAAGGGAAATCCAGAATGGGTGACTTGTGTGGCTCTCACCAGGTTCTGTTACCCAGAATCCCTTGCAAACCTAATAAACTGTAAAAAAAGATCTTTTTCCCAAAATTTCTGTGGTGAAAAGTTCTGGAATCTGGGTGCATCCACAAAATACCACCCAGCCCGCGTTCCTTAAAGTCTTATGAAAAAAATGGTACATCACTTGTGTGGGTAGGCCTAGTGCCCGCAACAGGAAACGGCGCAAAACGCAACATGGACACACCACATTTTTACAGTGAAAAATTACCTTTTTTTTGCAAAGTGCCTAGCTATAGTTTTTGAACCCTAGCTCTGCCGGCACCTAGGGAAACCTATCAAACCTATATAGTTTTGAAAATTAGTCGCCCAGGCAAATCCAGGATGGGGTGACTTGACTGGCTCTCACGAGGTTCTATTACCCAGAATCCCTTTCAAACCTAATAAATTGTCAAAAAAACACATTTTCCTCACATTTCTGTGGTGGAATGTTCTGGTATCCGTGGATCCACAAAAATCTACCCACCACGCATTTCCCAAATTATTCTGAGAAAAATGGTACTTCACTTGTGTCGGTAGGCCTAGTGCCCGCAACAGGAAACGGTGTATAATGCAACGTGGACACACCACATTTTTACAGTGAAAAATTACCCTTTTTTTGTAATGTGCCTAGCTATAGTTTTTTTAACCCTAGGTCTGCCGGCACCTAGGGAAACCTATCAAACCTATAACATTTTTGAACACTAGACACCCAGTGGAATCCAGGATGGGTTGACTTGACTGGCTCTCACCAGGTTCTGATACCCAGAATCCCTTGCAAACCTAAACAATTATAAAAAAAAAAAATTTCCTCACATTTCTGTGGTGGAAAGTCCTGAAATCTGCGTAGATCCACAAAATTCCACCCACCCCGCGTTCCCCAAAGTGTTCCGGAAAAATTGTACCACACCTATGTGGGTAGGCCTAGTGCCCCCGACAGGAAACGGCGTATAACGCAACGTGGACACACCACATTTTTACAGTGAAAAATTACCCTTTTTTTGCAAAGTGCTTAGCTATAGTTTTTTAATCCTAGCTCTGCCGGCACCAAGGGAAACCTAGCAAACCTATACAATTTTTGAAAACTAGACACCCAGTGAAATCCAGGATGGGGTGACTTGACTGGCTCTCACCACGTTCTGTTACCCAGAATCCCTTGCACACCTAAAAAGTTGTCAGCAAAAACACATTTTCCTCACATATCTGTGGGGAAAAGTTCTGGAATCTGCGTGGTTCCACAAAATTCCACCCACCCCGCGTTCCCCAAAGTCTTCAAAGGAAAATGGCAACTCACTTGTGTGGGTAGGCCTAGTGTCCCCGACAGGAAACAGCGCAAAATGCAACGTGGACACATCACATCTTTATAGTGAAAAATGACCCGTTTTTTGCAAAGTGCCTAGCTATAGTTTTTGAACCCTTGCTCTGCCGGCACCTATGGAAACCTATCAAACCTATACATGTTTGAAAACTAGACACCCAAGGGAATCCAGGATGGGGTGACTTGACTGGCTCTCACCAGGTTCTGTTACCCAGAATCCCTTGCAAACCTAAAAAATTGTCCCCAAAAACTAATTTTCCCCACATTTCTGTGGTGGAAAGTTCTGGAATCTTCGTGGATCCACAAAATTCCACCCACCCCGCGTTCCCCAAAGTCTTCAAAGAAAAATTGTACCTCCCTTGTGTGGGTAGGCTTAGTGCCCGGGACAAGAAACGGCGCAAAACACAACGTGGACACACCACATTTTTACAGTGAAAAATTACCCCTTTTTTGCAAAGTGCCTAGCTGTAGTTTTTGAACCCTAGCTCTGCTGGAACCTAGGTAAACCTAGCAAACCTATACATTTCCGAAAACTAGACACCCAGTGAAATCCAGGCTGGGGTGATTTGACTGGCTCTCACCAGGTTCTGTTACCCAGAATCCCTTGCAAACCTAAAAAATTGTCCCAAAAAACAAATTTTCCTCACATTTCTGTGGTGGAAAGTTCTGGAATCTTCGTGGATCCACAAAATTCCACCCACCACACGTTCCTTAAAGTCTTCCGAGAAAAATGGTACCTCACCTGTGTGGGTAGGCATAGTGCCCGCGACAGGAAACGGCGTATAACGCAATGTGGACACACCACATTTTTACAGTGAAAAATTACCTTTTTTTTTGCAAAGTGCGTAGCTATAGTTTTTTAACCCTAGCTCTGCCGGCACCTAGGGAAACCTAGCAAACCTATACAATTTTTTTAAATCAACACACCCAGGGAATCCAGGACCTGGTGACTTGACTGGCTCTCACCAGGTTTTGTTATCCAGAATCCCTTTCAAACCTAATAAATTGTCCAAAAAACAAAGCCTTCTCACATTTCTGTAGTGGAAAGTCCTGGAATCTACGTAGACCACAACATTTCACCCACCCCGCGGTCCCCAACGTCTTCTGGGAAAAATGATACCTCACTTGTGTATGTAGGCCTAGTGCCCGCGACAGGAAATGGCCCAAAATGCAACGTGGACACACCACATTTTCACAGTGAAAAATAGCCCGTTTATTGCAAAGTGCCTAGCTGTAGTTTTTGAACCCTAGCTCTACCGGCACCGAGGGAAACCTATAGAACCATTATAGTTTTAAAAATTAGATGCCCGTGTAAATCTAGGATGGGGTGACTTGCCTGGCTCTCACCAGGTTCTGTTACCGAGAATTCCTTGCAAACCTAATAAATTGTCAAAAAAATACATTTTCCCCATATTTCTGTGGTGGAAAGTTCTGGAATCTTCCACCCAGCCCGTGGTGGAAGTTCTGGAAAATTCCACCCAGCCAGCGTTCCCCAAAGTCTTCTGGAAAAAATGGTACATCACTTGTGTGGGTAGGCCTAGTGCACGCGACAGGAAACGGCGCAAAATGCAACGTGGACACACCACATTTTTACAGTGAAAAATTACCTTTTTTTTGCAAAGTGCCAAGCTATAGTTTTTGAACCCTAGCTCTGCCGGCACCTACGGAAGTCTAGCACACCTATACAATTTTGAAAACGACACACCCAGGGAATCCAGGATGGGGTAACTTGACTGGCTCTCACCAGGTTCTGTTACCCAGAATCCCTTGCAAACCTAAACAATTGTCAAAAAAAAACATTTTCCTCACATTTCTGTGGTGGAAACTCCTGGAATCTGCGTGGATCCACAAAATTCCATCAACCATGCGTTTCCCAAAGTCTTCCTAGAAAAATAGTACTTCACTTGTGTGTCTGGACCTAGTGCTGGCGACAGGAAATGGCGCAAAACGCAACGTGGATACAGCACATTTTCAAAGTGAAAAATGACCGTTTATTTGCAAAGTGCCTAGCTGTAGTTTTTAAACCCTAGCTCTGACGGCACCTAGGGAAACCTAACAAACATATACATGTTTGGAAACTAGTCACCCAGTGGAATCCAGGATGGGGTGACTTGACCGGCTCTCATCAGGTTCTGTTACCCAGAATCCCTTGCAAACCTAAAAAATTGTCAAAAAAAAGAATTTCCCTTACATTTCTGTGGTGGAAAGTTCTGGAATCTGCTTGGATCCACAAAATTCCACCCGCCCCGCGTTCCTCAAAGTTTACAAAAAAAAACGGTACCTCACTTGTGTGGGTAGGCTTAGTGCCCCCAACAGGAAACGGAACAAAACACAACCAGGACACACCACATTATCACAGTGAAAAAGTACCCTTTTTTTGCAAAGTGCCTAGCTGTAGATTTTAAACCCTAGCTCTGCTGGCACCTAGGGAAACCTAGCAAACCTATACAATTTTTGAAAACTACACACCCAGGGAATCTAGAACCTGGTAACTTGACTGGCTCTCACCCGGTTCTGTTACCCAGAATCCCTTTCAAACCCAAAAATTTTTTTTGCAAAAAAACAAATTTTCCTCACATTTCTGTAGTGGAAAGTCCTGGAATCTGCGTAGATCCACAAAATTCCACCCACCCCGCGTTCCCCAAAGTCTTCCGGAAAAATTGTACCTCACCTGTGTGGGTAGGCCTAGTGCCCCCGACAGGAAACGGCGTATAACGCAACGTGGACACACCACATTTTTACAGAGAAAAATTACCCTTTTTTTGCAAAGTGCCTAGCTATAGTTTTTTAACCCTAGCTTAGCCGGCACCAAGGGAAACCTAGCAAACCTATACAATTTTTGAAAACTACACACCCAGGGAATCTAGAACCTGGTAACTTGACTGGCTCCCACCACATTCTGTTACCCAGAATCCCTTTCAAACCTAAAAAAAATTTTTCTCAAAAAAACAAATTTCCCTCACATTTCTGTGGTGGAAAGTCCTGGAATCTGCGTAGATCCACAAAATTCCACCCACCCTGCGTTCCCCAAAGTCTTCCGGAAAAATGATACCTCACCTGTGTGGGTAGGCCTAGTGCCCCCGACAGGAAACGGCGTATAACGCAACGTGGACACACCACATTTTTACAGTGAAAAATTACCTTTTTTTTGCAAAGTGCCTAGCTATAGTTTTTTAACCCTAGCTCTGCCGGCACCAAGGGAAACCTAGCAAACCTATACAATTTTTGAAAACTAGACACCCAGTGGAATCCAGGATGGGGTGACTTGACTGGCTCTCACCACGTTCTGTTACCCAGAATCCCTTGTCAGCAAAAACACATTTTCCTCACATATCTGTGGGGAAAAGTTCTGGAATCTGCGTGGTTCCACAAAATTCCACCCACCCTACGTTCCCCAAAGTCTTCAAAGGAAAATGGTAACTCACTTGTGTGGGTAGGCCTAGTGCCCCCGCCAGGAAACAGCGTAAAATGCAACGTGGACACATCACATCTTTACAGTGAAAAATGACCAGTTTTTTGCAAAGTGCCTAGCTATAGTTTTTGAACCCTTGCTCTGCCGGCACCTATGGAAATCTATCAAACCTATACATGTTTGAAAACTAGACACCCAGGGGAATCCAGGATGGGGTGACTTGACTGGCTTTCACCAGGTTTTCTAATTCAGAATCCCTTGCAAACCTAAACAATTGTCAAAAAAACACATTTTCCACACATTTCTGTGGTGGAAACTCCTAGAATCTGCGAGGATCCACAAAATTCCACCAACCCTGCTGTTCCTTAGTCTTCCTAGAAAAATGGTACTTCACTTGTGTGGCTGGACCTAGTGCTCGCAACAGGAAATGGCGCAAAACGTAACATGGACACACCACATTTTCACATTCAAAAATAGCCCTTTTTTTGCAAAGTGCCTAGCTGTGTTTTTGATCCCTAGCTCTACCGACACCTAGGGAAATTTATCAAACCTATATATTATTGAAAATTAGACGCCCAGGTGAATCCAGGATAGGTTGACTTGACTGGCTCTCACCTGTTTCTGTTACCCAGAATCTCTTTCAAACCTAAAAAATTGTCAAAAAAACACATTTACCTCACATTTCCGTGGTGGAAAGTTCTGGAATCTGCATGTATCCACAAAATTCCACCCACCACACGTTCCTTAGAAAAAATGGTACCTCACCTGTGTGGGTAGGCCTAGTGCCCGTGACAGGAAACGGCGTATAACGCAACGTGGACACACCACATTTTTACAGTGAAAAATTACCTTTTTTTTTGCAAAGTGCCTAGCTGTACTTTTTGAACCTTAGCTCTGGTGGCGCCTAGGGAAACCTAGCAAACCTGTACATTTTTGAAAACTAGACACCCACGGGAATCCAGGATGTGGGTCACTTGATTGGTTCTCACCAGGTTCTGTTACTCAGAATCCCTTGCAAACCTAAACAATTGTCCACCAAAAAATTTCCTCCCTAGTGCCCGTGACAGGAAATGGCGCAAAACACAACATGGGCTCACCACATTTTCACAGTGAAAAATACAATTTTATTTGCAAACTGCCTGACTGTCGTTTCTTAACCCTAGCTCTATCGGCACCTAGGGAAACCTAGCAAACCTATACAATTTTTGAAAACTAGACACCCAAGGGAATCCAGAACGGGTTGACTGGCTCTCACTAGGTTCTGATAACCAGAATCCCTTACAAACCTTAAAAATTGTCCAGAAAAACAAATTTTCCTCACATTTCTGTGGTGGAAAGTTCTAGAATCTGCGTGGATCCATAAAATTCCACCCACCCCAAAGTGTTTTGAGAAAAATGGTACCTTACTTGCTTAGGTGGGTCAAGTACCCGTGACAGGCAAAGGCCCAAAACCTATTGAGGCGACATCAAAATTACTTATCACAAACCAACCTAGTTTTGCAAGGGGAGTCCTATGAGATTTTATCCCTGGGTTCGGTGGCCATGTAGGGAAACCTAGCAAACCCACACATTTCTGGAAACTAGACACCCGGGGGATTCCAGAAAGGTATGGCTTGCTTGGGTTCCTCAACAATCTCCTACCCAGAGTCCCCTGCAATCTCAAATTTTGCAAAAAAACCCCACTTTTTTCTCAAATATCTGTGTGGGAAAGTTCTGGAATCTGCGTGGATCCACAAATTTCCTCCCACCCCAGAAATGTGTGGGTTTGGTAGTCTTCCCTAGATGGCCGCCGAGCCCTGGGCCAAAAACTCATTGAACCCCCTATGCAAAACCAGGTTGGTTTGTGATAGGACATTTTGATGTCTCCTCAACATGTTTTGGGCCCTTACCTATCGCGGGTACTTGACCCACCCTCGCAAGTGAGGTATCATTTCTATTGGTAGACCTGGGGGAACGCTGGGTAGTAGGAAATTTCTGGATCCAAGTAGATTCCACAACTTTCCCACTCAGAAATTTGAGAAAAAAGTGATTTCTTTAATCAAAATTTGAGGTTTGCAGGGGTTTCTGAGTATGAAAATGTTGGGGGACCCAGGCAAGCCATACCTCCCTGGACTCCCCTGGGTCACTAGTTTTCAGAAATGTGTGGGTTTGGTAGGTTTCTATAGATGGATGCCGAGCACAGGGCCAAAGTACCCATGACTGGCAAGGGCCCAAAACCCATTGAGGCGACAACAAAATTACCTATCACAAAACAACCTGGTTTTGCAAGGGGATCTCATGAGTTTTTAGCCCCAGGCTTGGCGGCCACCAATGGAAACCTACCAAACCCACAAATGTCTGAAAACCACCCCCCCCCCTTGCAACATCAAGTCATTTTTAGACACATAGGGGGGCATCTGAGTTTTTGGTGCAGAGTTGGCTGCCATCTAGTGAAACCTCCCAAACATTTCTGAAAACTAGAGACCCAGGGGATTTGAGGGAGGTATGGCTTGCATGGGTCCCCCAATGTTTTCCTGCCCAGAATCCCCTGCAAACCTAAAATTTTGCTGAAAAAAAACACATTTTCCGCATATTTTTGGGTGGAATCACCGTGCCGGCACAAATGTCCTACCCCGGTGTGTTCCCCCCAGTATCCAGAGTAAAATGATACCTCACTTGTGTGGGTGGGGCAACGGCCTGTGACTGGGAAGAGCCCAAAACATAGGAAATAAGGGTATACACCGAGAATTCTAAGCGCTAAATCTTTTTACAAATACGTTTTTAGCCAATTCTGCATTTGACACCTACACAAGTGAGGTATTATTTTACTCAGGACACTAAGGAGAGTGCTCTGGGGTCGGACATTTGTGCCACCATAGTAATTCCACACAAAAATATGTGGACAATTAGTTTTTTTCTGCTAAATTTGAGGTTTGCAGAGGATTCTGGGTAGGGAAAGGTTGGGGATCCATGCAAGCCATACCCAGGGTATCTAGTTTTCAGAAAGACTGTGGCATTTTTGGGGGGAGATGTGGGTATTGCCATGCCCATTCTGGGCTGACCTCACCCCTGAATAAAAAAAAAAATCCTGAGGCCTAGTGGGCTATAAGAGGCTATTGTCCTAATATGCCTCCGGGGAGGGGCAGAAAGACTGTGGTAATTGTTTTTGGGGTGGGGGCATCATCATGCCCCCACCCTTACTTTATACAAAAAATCCCTGATATCTAGTGGGCTTTTTGCCCTCCCCCGGGGAGCAGATTGGGGGCTAGGGGCAGAAAGACTGACATTTCTAGGGGGCGGGGCTTTGCCAAGCTCTTTTTGGGCCGCCCCACCCAAACATCAACAAAAAAAAAATCCCTGTTTTTTAGTGGGCTTTCTGAAAATGGTGGGAGCAAAGGCCGTTGCCCAAGGGGCTGCTTCTCCCTCCCTGGTGCTAGTGGTTTGATCCCTGCTCAGGGATCACCCTCCTGGGGTGATCCCCAAGCAGGTATCCACTAGGGAAGGGTACCATTGGAAAGGGGGAGATTCTCCCTTTTCCAACAATACCTCTCCCATCTTTTTCGGTGCTCAGGGGCTGAGATAGACCCAGAAGCACCAAAACTGGATAACTGAAACTGTGTTTCAGTTTCATTTTCATTGTAATGACAAACGGGCGCCATGCGTGAGATCGTCATTTCAATGAAATACAAAAATAGGCCTAGGAAGGTTGGGGAAGCTCTTCCCCACCTCCTCAGAGAAAAAAAAGGAAAATCCCTCTGCTGTCTTCAGCATAGGGATTTCCTGAGCATGTGCTCATGACGGAATGGTTCCGTCATGAGCACACTAGAACTTATGCTCATGACGGAACCTTTCCGTCATGAGCATAGAAGGGGTTAATTCGCAATGACTACACACACAGTGACTGTTGCAAAATACATATGAATATCCATATAAATTCATGTGTATGCACTTCAAAAGATATCATGCTTAGATATAACACATGAACATGAGGCCTGGAGCTCCAAAGGGCTTCCTATCTGACCTTGACTGAACAAGCTTCAACAAGCTATTCTGTACCCCCATTAGAGGTCGCTTTGCCTGTCCTGACTACATGATATTTCTTAATCTGGTTGTGCAAGTTGCTTACACAGTGCCGAGCCAGCCTTTCGGATCTGCCCATATCTGACTGTTTATAATTTGCATGGTGCAGACATTGCACATCCATGTTAGCCATATTTAGCTTGGTGCCTTATTCTAGGTCCGCTGACATGACAGCTGAGAGCCCCTAAGGCAGGAGACTGGACTTCTTCCTTGCTAATTAGCAATGATGCATGCTTTTGGTACCAATAAATAAATCTCACTCTGTATCTGAGCAAATCTGCTATGGCTGGTGAGTTTAATTCATTTGCTCCTGGAAGGGTGCCAGTATTTCCCCATCAGACTGGTGTCAGAAAGTGGGACATTGGAGGACTGTGATGTCACCTGTTGGTAAGTAAGATGTAAGCTAAATAACTAACTTGCCTTGCTGCAAGTGACCTTTCAGTCTTTCAAATGCATATTTAACACAGTATTAATACAAGGGGCATTGACTGGCATTTAAAATAAGAGGGTAATCGGGGGGGAGGAGGAATACATGTCCATTTATTTCCCCAGGTAGTATCAAGGTTAATCAAGTGAAAAAATGGACACTTGTGACAATTCTAGACCATTGGTTAGAAAAACTATGGTATCCTCAAAAGACCCAATGTGAACAGGTTTTGCGGTATATATCGTTCATCCGCCCCTACATTGTGGTTTGTCGGCAGTTATCATTGGATACCATAGAAAGTGTGGGTGCCTGCCTCATCCAGAGGCTCCTCTGGTCTAGGTTGCAGTGTCCAGAGATGAAAAAACGAGTGCAAAGAAAGGTCAAAAACTGTTAAAAATAAGGTCAACACCAATAAAGATTTTAATGAAATGGTGGAGATCTTATATTAAAAACAAGTGGGTACTTGTCCTAGATCAAGTTATGGGATCTAGAAGTGTAAATTTACAAGAATGTCGACATGTTTCAGCCCCCTTCGGCTCATCGGAGTCTATGGGGCTTTCGTCAGGACATAAGGACAGACAAACATAGATAATCTACTCACACTTATTATGTGGAGTTCAATGGAAGTAGTGAGGGTCAACTTTAGCCACTCAAGTCTTAATAACCTGGAAAAGACAATACATACAAATATGTTGTGCAGAGGTGATATACATTCTCACAATATTGCTGGAGCGAAGGTAGGCACTGTAGTAAGCATTAGTCTCAACTACCACGTTAATGCATGTTAGCAAAAAATTACACGTTAATTCTAAACAGTGGAGCATCCCCTGGTAGGGTAGAGGAGAGAGGGAGAGGCAAAAGTGAGTAAGAAGGCTGCAAGGTTGTGGGATGCTCCACTGTTTAGAATTAACGTGTAATTTTTTGTATATCACCTCTGCACAACATATTTGTATGTATTGTCTTTTCCAGGTTATTAAGACTTGAGTGGCTAAAGTTGACCCTCACTACTTCCATTGAACTCCACATAATAAGTGTGAGTAGATTATCTATGTTTGTCTGTCCTTATGTCCTGACGAAAGCCCCATAGACTCCGATGAGCCGAAGGGGGCTGAAACATGTCGACATTCTTGTAAATTTGCACTTCTAGATCCCATAACTTGATCTAGGACAAGTACCCACTTGTTTTTAATATAAGATCTCCACCATTTCATTAAAATCTTTATTGGTGTTGACCTTATTTTTAACAGTTTTTGACCTTTCTTTGCACTAGTTTTTTCATCTCTGGACACTGCAACCTAGACCAGAGGAGCCTCTGGATGAGGCAGGCACCCACACTTTCTATGGTATCCAATGATAACTGCCGACAAACCACAATGTAGGGGCGGATGAACGATATATACCGCAAAACCTGTTCACATTGGGTCTTTTGAGGATACCATAGTTTTTCTAACCAATGGTCTAGAATTGTCACAAGTGTCCATTTTTTCACTTGATTAACCTTGGCATTTAAAATAGACAGGGTACTGTGGAAAATGTTTTTAAAAATATTCTCTGTATCAATACACTAATTGATATGTGGCATACATTGCAGGAGAGCCTGGGTTAGAGAATAATTTATGTGTACCTACACATATAAGAAGTATTTAAACATGTGACTGATAAGTAACTAAGTTATTTTATGTCAATAAATATTGACAAATGGCTAGACTCTTCGGGTTTTTTTATAAAAATCCATGGCAGGAGACCCTATGCTAGGATGGGGTATTGATTTTACCCACAAAAAGAAACCCTCCCAGAATATAGTGAGTGGAGCTTCTGATTTGCGGGTTGCACCGAAACAAAGGGAAATGATTTTGAAATATGCGTATTTATGTCATGGATGAATGACTGCATTTGAATAGGGTATTTATCTTCAGTATTGGACCTCTATGTTTCCTTGAAATGTTTCATTAAAAAAATGGAGCACATTAGTGCATTAGAAAAGCAAATGGGTTTTATGTGATGTCTCTGGCTGGTCCATAACTGTTGATTTCCTCTTTTTAACATATTTTATCCACTACCTAACAACTCTTCCTTTGTAGGAGACCTTTTGTATTTATTTTTCAGGTAAGTGTACATAATGAGTAAACAAAACACATTTCATAAGAGGCGATCTCAGAAGAAAATCTTGGTAAGCCCACTAGAAAATTGTTTAAAAACTGGTAGGAGGAAAAATGGTTTAAAACAAATTATCACCAGATAATCCTGCAGATAAAGGTAAGAATTACACTTTAAATTTCAAAGAATGAATTATTTAAAATATGTTCACAGCTGCACGCTACTTTAAAGAATAAAAACAGTAACAAAGTATAGATGTGTGAACATTAAATTATTATATTCCCACAATGATAAAAATTAGAATTAAAAATCGAGGCAGAATTGCCTAGAATTCCACATAAAAAGAGAATGGACTTTGCTTACATTGTCCTGTGTTTCATAGAAGACATTGTGTGCTTGTTTCTGTACATAATTGATATATTAAGGATTGCTCATGTTTTATGTACCACTTGTAAATGTTATCTCATAGCAAATAAAGTGCTCGGAAACCTTTGAGTATAGCTAGACCTATATAAAATTAAAAATTATAATAATTGTAACATGGTAATGTTAAACTAACTTTTCCTAGGAAAGGGCACTAAATAGGAAAAGAGTAGGCCTCACAGAAAGAAAAAAACAAAAAACAAATTTTCAAAGTAGCAGTAAAATGTGCACACAGGCCTAGAGTTTCAAAAAGGCTCCTGTGCAAAATGTTACATCACTCTCCTTAGATACATGATATTAAATATTAAAAGCATTCACATTGTGTGAGTAATTGGTGGCTGCTGTTTGGGTAAGATGCTAAAATAAAAGCAATAGATTTTGACTGTCTTGGAACGCCTGAGTTTTAATAGAATGAACAGAGCTGACTCCCAGCAACAGGTGCTGCTTTCTCTCCTGAGAAGTGTAGAAGCTCACACCGGTCATAAAACAAGCTACAAGTAAAGAAAGTGGCAACTAGGCTTTAAATTAGTATCAAATAGCACATACAAGCACGTGCCTGAAAGACAAATAGTCTTGAAAGTTTGAAATAAGTTGATTATTTTGGATATAAGAAAAAGGATGAAAGTCAGGGCTTTCTTTCTTAAGAAGCGCATTTGTGGATCCGATGGTAAATAATTACTCCTTTCTAAAGGGTAAAATACTTATTTATAACTTTCTATGTTTCATTAAAGCTTCTGAGCTTAGCTTTAAAAAACCTTTTGTAAGTTTTATAAATAAATGCTTTTAAAGACAAAATGAAAGAAATGAGGCTTGTTATTCATATGTAGAAAAAACGAAAGGGTTAGTGATCATTATTAAAAAAAAATGACTACATGAAAAAATGGTTTATTAAAAATCATTGCACTAAAATCGTTTTGCATTATTATGATCTTTATAATGTCTAATAACACTACTGAGTATGTATTCAGATTTCAATGTGCACATTAAGATTTCTATCTCCAAATGGTTCAAAATGTTGTTGCACCACATTAAAAGGGTGAATATTAGTTTATCAAACAACACCAATATTACTGGCTCTTAGTGACAAACTTAAACTGTAGTATGGCCTAATGGCTGCAGCATCAAATACAAAGGCTACTAAAAGTCATGCAAAGAGTAGCTTTAGAGATATGTGAATTACATTGCACGCCTTAATGCACAAAAGTCCTGGGCGCATTATGCCATTCTGAAAATTAAAATTTTGAGCCAGTTCTTTAGGTGCTAGAAAGCACACTGCACAAAAATAAAAATAAGTATAAAAAACAGCAGACGTTAGATCCTACCTTTCAAATATCAGGACGGCCGCGCTTCAGTAATGCTTCTCGAGAGATAATTTCAAATGTGATCGCCACATGGGGGTAACTTTGCTCAGACAATGGACAATGTATTTAGCCCTAACTAGCACTGTGAAACTAAAATATCCACGCAGGGAGTTTTGAGCATGTTTTTCTGAATTTAGCCACTGTGACAGTCCTTAATTTAAATAAGTTTTGTTAGCGAATCGGTAGTAAGGAATCGGTATTTGCGATGTAGGTAATAATTTGGTAAAAATTACCGATTCGGTAAAATTCGGTAATAAAATATTACCGAAAACCCATTACCGTATCGGTAATAACAATTCTGTAATACCGACTCGGTAAATACCGAATTGGTAATTCACAAAAAACTTGATTTGTAGAATCAGCCAATACTGAACAAGCACATGACTCCCAACCAGGAAGTGACCACACCCATGCAAGTGCACAGAATCAGTAGCTTTTGGAGAGACAGGGAGCAGCAGCAACAGCAGAGGAGCAGAACAGCCAACACCCAGTTCACACAGACTAACTGCACCATGGCCACACCTGAGAAAAGCAAAGATTCTGCAGCTGGGAGGAAAAGAAAGCACAAGTTTAGTGAAAAGGAGTTGGAGGTCCTCATTGGGGAAGTAGTGAAAGACCATGACAAGCTCTTTGGGAAGAGCTCACTAAATGTCACTGAGTCCTAGAAAAGGGGCACTTGGATGACAATCCAGGAAAAAATAAATGCAATTGGGGTCACACCACGGACAATTGAGGACTTGAAAAAGCGTAGGTACGACCTGAGGGCACATGCCAAGGAGAGGATGGCTGAGCATCAGAAACAAGCTGGGAAAACAGGTGGGGGAAGCTCCATAGCGCCTGCTCCTACTGCCCTGGACCAACTGGTAAAATCCACCCTCCAGCCAGAGAGCATCAGTGGCCTCGGGGATGTGGATAGCTCTGCTACACCATCCAACACACAAGGTAAGTTGCATTACATCATGCTGTCTCCCCTCCCTAACCCCAATCCCTCTGCAACAATCCCACTCCAGCCCATGTTTAATGTAAGATCTGCAATGCATCATGGGAAATGTAGTCCCTATCGGTGGGTAGCAAATCAACCACTCCCCAATAAGCATAGGCAATTCACACACATCTGTAGATGAGATAGCAGAGATAGCAGAGAACAGACAGCTAGGATGTCAGTCGTGAAATTCATTTGCACACATTTGCTGCAAGAAAAGTGACTAATAGTACATTTTGTATTCACAGGCGGAACAGCGCCACAGGCTGCAGAGGGGGAGACTGCTGATGCCCCGAGGGAGGATAACAGAAGTGAGGAGGAAGACCTGTCACCTCCACACATTGCACCAACTATTCCACCACCATCACCACCAAGGTCAAAGCGATACACAGTGGCTCCACTCCAGGAAATTGATGCCACAGAGGAGGACAGGCAGGAAGGCCAACATACAACACCGGGCGCAGACACACAGCCATCTGGGGCACAGTCGCCCGTGCTGGAATGCATCACAGGTGCCCGTAGATGGCGACAGAGATCACAGAGTCCTGATGTTGAAGGAACAAGTGTCTTCTCAGGCCTGGAGGGCCAAATGCTGAAAGTCCAGCGCCTGCAAGGGAAGACAATGCGGACCATTCAGAGACAGATGGTGGCAAGCAACAGGAAGGTGGATGAAATGAAGGAGGCCATATACTGCCTCAACAATACAATGGCGGAGGGACTGAAGGGGGTATCTTAGGGAGTGAGCAAGTTAAGTGACAGAATGGAGGGGGAGCGTGCTGTAAGGCGGAGAGGCAGGCAGGTGATTGCAGGCTTCACGAAGTCTGTGAACAGACTTTGTAATGCGACCCACGTGCTGAGTAGGAGATCTATGGCCATGCAAATTCAGATGGCAAAGAACAACCATGAGGCTACCCAGGGCCTGGTCACAGTCACCAGTGCCGTAGAGCTCATGCAGACAAACCAGATTGCTGCCACTGCTACAGGGGATGTGGAGGAAAGTGAGGAGGCAAGTAGTCGTAGCACTGAAACCCCCCCTTGCCATAGAGCAGGAGGCGCAGTGTGAGGCATGGGTCTGCTGCAGAACACAGTGCTTCTGAGGACAGTGTGCATGCAGGACGCAGCACTGGTGTGCGGAGGCGCTGGAGATAGGCACGGCCCTACAATGACAATCTGTAGTGGGTGAAGTAAAACTTTTGAACACATAGCTGGTGTCATGGTGGGCTGGACAATTGCCTATTGTAAGTTATATAAACACCCTGACATAAATGCATTACCTGGCTTTGTCTCATTACTTACTCAGAAATAATTTTGTGTGATATCTGACCGTCTCTGTCTCCCATCTGCTGCAGCTGCGCTGCCTGCTGCGCTGTGCTGTGGCTGTGTACCTTCCTCATCCTCATCCTCCTCTTCAGAATCACACATTTCCACAGGTGTACCCTTCATAGTGGCAAGGTAATGCAGCATGGCACATACAGCTATGATTTTGCAGCACACCAGGGGCTGGTACTGCAGTGCACCTCCACTTTTGTGCAGGCAGTGGAACCGGCTTTTGAGGAGTCCAAATGTTCGCTCAACCACACTGATTGTTGATCTATGTGCAACATGGTATCTCCTTTCACTTGGGGTGGATGGGTGCAGGTACGGAGTCAGGATTAAAGAGCGCACTGCATAGGCACTGTCACTTGTGTGTGAGAAGAAAGTAAGTATTTCACAGTGTACAATTGCAGCAACAGTTGTAAAATTCAGGGGGTGTCACGTGTACTTACCTAGCAGGTAGCCTTCACCAAATTCACCTGCAAGGAGACGGGTATATATCCCACTGTTCCTGAATATGTATGAATCGTGGTTCTCCCCGGAAACCTTGCAACTATGTCAGTGATAATGTTCTCAGCATCACATCTGACCTGTACATTGATAGAATGTGTGGACTTGTGATTGCGGTAGATGTACTCAGTCGCAGCAGGG
Source organism: Lissotriton vulgaris (assembly GCF_964263255.1). NCBI lineage: Eukaryota > Metazoa > Chordata > Amphibia > Caudata > Salamandridae > Lissotriton > Lissotriton vulgaris. Next base: position 88,192,431 of record NC_141688.1, read on the forward strand.
GGGCAGATTGGTATGTGTGTCCCACCAATGCAACCAATGACGTGTGGGAAGTGGGCCTTCTGATAAAAGTCCAACTTGGTCTTCAGCAGTTCTGCCAATGTGCTGGGGAATTTGATGTAGTGTGCTATCCTTTGCAACATGGCATCCAGGAATTTGCGGAAAAAACGTGACAGGCAACTTTGTGAGACTCCACCTGCCACAGCTATTACCCCTTGGTAACTGCCAGATGCCAGGAGGTGCAGGCAACAGAGTACCTGTACATGAGTGGGTATTGCATGCACCCTTGGTGTCTGGTGCTCCAGGAGTGGGTGCAGGTCCCGTATGAGGTCCAGGATGGTGTTTGGGTGTAGCCTGTACCGCTCATGGATTTCAGCCTCAGTCAGTTGGAACAGTGTTACACACACTCTGTACACGCACTCCTCCCGTCTCCAGATCCTAAGTCCTGCTGTCCGCAAACGTAGCCGCCTTGCTATCACGTACAGGGCCACCATTTGGTTCACACTGTTGCATTTTAGGGCTGTTTTTATGCAGTGCACCGGATTACCACCTGCTTTGAGTCAGTGTTAAATTCCGATTCTTAATTACCGATTTTTAGCAAATTCGGTATTACCGATTTTTGGTACATCGCATTACCGAATTTTTACTGATTCCTTATTTACCGATTCAGTATTTTTGTCTCAGAATCGGTAAATAAGGAATCGGTAACTGGTTTCCCTTATTTTTACCGATTCCTTATTACCGATGCCGATCGGTAATACCTACATTGCACATGGCTAAATACTGGTCGGTAACGGTGAAATTTATCGAATTTCACCGTTACCAACAGGTATTTAGCCACCTACATCTAGCCCTCAATTCCTTTGTACAAGGAGAAAGCGGTAACTGTTAAGATTAGAGCGCACAGCAGGTAAAGGTGTATTATAACTTGATTGTCCAAAGTGGTGCTCAAAATGAAGCAAGTCGGTTACCACGACAAGAATAGTGCTATAAATAGCTCAAACAAATATATATTCCATCGAGCACTCAAATAAGTCCAATAGAAATCTTTTTCAAGTAGTGCAATTGTTATTTAATCTTGAATATTTCAATTCTTCTCTTCATTGAAATACAATCTTCAACAGTCTCCAAAATGTGCAGCCAACACGTGTTTCGTCTAGTCTGATTTGACTAATGACTTCCTCAGGGCTGCAACCCAAAACAAAGTATAAACACTATTATAACACTATATCATAGTTAAGTATAACAGACTAGTCACTTAAACCATATGTATCAGGGAAACTTCCCAAAACCGAACCAGTGTATAGAAAGGGGGTATAAAGTGTATAGTAAAGTCCTCAACACCAAGTAAAAGCTAGAATGCTCCACAGTGGTCTTTAGATACCTAAATACAAATCTAAAGGCTTTATAATCTAGTAGTACCTCTATAGGTATATTTCATAAAAAGAGAGAATATAGTGTATCAAAGAGTAAGTATCAAGAGCATGGAGAACGACCATGTTAGAGGGCGTCATACCTATATGCCTCTTCGTTGAGCCAACCTTTTCAAAATGTTGTCCTTAATTCTCGGTGTCTCAATCTATAAAGTTATATAATACTATGAGTCAATGCGTGATTATTTCATGTTATACGAAAGACGATTATTAGTGGTGAGCGCTACCCGCTGTCTTACCTCGTTATAATGGTTATTTACCCATAATAAGGGCTTTGTGGTCGGGTGAACATATCTGTCACCTGAAATAAACACAAATCTTAGTGTTAGGTTAGCGAGTTAAGTTAATAAAGAGAGGGTGCATGTCTTAATTATCTCTCTAGTCCGACTCCGTATCCATTCTCACCTAGTGAAGGAATATCCTTGCTTCGAGCCGCGTCTCGTCTTCTCGGCGTTCTAGTATAGCGCCATCTTGAGTTTCTTATTTATACTTTTGGTTTACGAGATGCGCCATGTTTGTATAGTTAAAGTAGTAGCTCGAACGTGACTGTAACGTAGTAGAAAGGACAGAAATTGACTATAGTATATATTACAATGCTTATGTAGGTATTGCGTATTTTGTATATCGGACGGTTGTTATTTGTCGTCATAAAGTAAAAATCGCGTAACTTTCAGCTAAATTGTCCGTGACGCTTAATAGGGATTTTATTTTATTTTAGTAGTCTATCTAGTGGTGGTGTTAGAATGTACGTATTGTGGTTTGTCTAAATTAAAATCCATAGTAGAGCGAATATACGGAGAGCCGTCCGCCATCTTGGAACAGTCTACATATACAGTCGTTCTTGCTAAGTATGGTACTAATTTCGGCTCTGTATTTCGGTCCACACTATGGTGGGTACCTGCTCTAAATATAATGTTGGTGTAATAACGAAACTAAGGTTCTATCGATGGGCATCTCGATATCATCTAATTAGAGTCACAGTTCAAGGTGCTTATTAAAAAGCTTATCTTTACATAATGGTTAGCGCTACGATGTGGCACACAACTAATCTGCTCCTCTTCATAGTCGGAAAGTATTATTGATCATTAAAATGCTTGCAAGAAGATAGGAGGTTTAGGTTTGGAAAAGGAGGGCACAGTACTAAACTCCACATATTTGTTATTTATGTCATATTCATATGCTCTTTTTAAGTTGACACAGTATTCAATCATCATTAAATTATTAACAACATCTAAACATCCATAGAGTTGTGTGGGAGAACATTTGTTCTGTGAAGACAATACGCTAGTGGCATTTCATTAAAAACATTAAAGTCTGTACATATCATTTACATGAGTTCAAGTAGAGAAAGCCTTCTCATAGATTATTTATAATCACTCATTTCCTAGGAAGAATTCATACTCATTATCGACATTGAGTCCCTTCTCAACAGCCTTAAGTTTTATGAGCCATGTCACTTCCTTTCTCCTGAGTGTTAAAATCCTATTCCCTCCTCTGGGTTCTGGATCAACACGTTCAATGCCATGATAGCTGAATGTGTGTTTCAAACTATCTTGTACTTAACTATGATATAGTGTTATAATAGTGTTTATACTTTGTTTTGGGTTGCAGCCCTGAGGAAGTCATTAGTCAAATCAGACTAGATGAAACACGTGTTGGCTGCACATTTTGGAGACTGTTGAAGATTGTATTTCAATGAAGAGAAGAATTGAAATATTCAAGATTAAATAACAATTGCACTACTTGAAAAAGATTTCTATTGGACTTATTTGAGTGCTCGATGGAATATATACTCAATTCCTTTGTATTCATTAAATTTCCTGATTCTAACATTGTAGGACAAAACACTACAGATAATGTAAACTTTGCTCTAATGAAGTCTGAGGCTATAATGTGCCTAGGAAAATTAGGGTCAAATTAATTCTCAATTCATGTTAATAATATTTAGGATATTGTCATTAGTAATTAACTACATTTAAGAAATGGAAGAATTTACTTAGTTGTTTCAACAAACTTACGGCCTTGATTAAGCCTTCCTGGAACAAAATTGGGCACCACAGATTTGTTTTAGGTAACATTAGCTAAAAGAAGTATTGCATATTTTGTTAGGAGCAGATGGGGATATCACTGTTTTCTTGAGAAATAATACATTTGTAGGAGATATGCAGGGTGGGGTTTATCTCACTGAATAACATTATCAAGGGGGGGCAGCGTAGATACCAGAGAGTAGATAAGAGTATGGTATCAAGAAAGCTTTATTTGGTTGCTTCATAAGAACAATCATCAAGCACAGAAGAAAAAGAACACATCAATACATGATTTGCAATTTAAAAGGTAAAAATATGTATCATATCTGAGTAAAATACATCAATACATGGTCTGAAGTAATGAAAATGTCATCTTAATATGAACAACATGCCTAGTACAAAAACGTTATTAAATTTACCTATAGTTTATCCAAAGTGAAGGTTTAAGTGAACAAACGATTCCTATGTCTCAAGACTATCTTCAAATGAGTCACTATTTTCAAAGTGCTATGCACATCTTCAAGCTGTTGTAGTGCAAGTAAGGCAGGTTGGCATTGACGGAGCCCGGTAGAGTCTCTTTAAGAAAGTATAACATTTGCAAAACAATATTACATGGATCGTTGATTGGTTGGAATTATTATCACAAGGGCATAATTTCAGGTTTTGACACCAGTCATTCATTTTAGGCAAAGTAACTAGTCTGTGAAATACCCCAACCTAAATCAGGTTAGTAAGAATCTATCGTAAACTCCAGGTACAAAAGTTAAATAGGGTTGGATATTAAAAGTAGTTAAAATCAGCTGATTGTGGAGTACAGTGGTCTCTGATGACATTCTAATAGAATCCAGCAACAAAAGACCCTCCTTTCTCAATTCTTTCCTTGGTATTTGCCGAATAGAAAAAGGGTTAGTAAAATACTCAAGGTGACCAAGCTCTTTTAAAAAATTTCGGATATTTTATCCAAGGAATTTTCAAAACCCCTTCCAATTTTAAAGCATCTAGTAAAATGTTACCTGTTTAATTTGGCCTCTTCTTTGGTCCATAGCCTATGCCAAAGAAGTACAGGTTCAAGCTTTATTAAGTCAGAAATGAAGGGGAGTCCCAGCTCTGCATGGCATATGCAGGGTGAAGTGCTATTCGGGACTGATAAAATATATCTTAAAAAGGAATTTTCTATGCGTTGGATTGGAAGCAAGTCAGCAAACCCCCAGACTCCTGTCCTATGTACTGCAGATGAGACACACGTTGCCTTGTAAATCTTAATAAGCTCCTCTGGTTGCCTTTTTCCCAGCTTTCTGGCAAAGGTGGTAAGGGCAGATGTTCTTAGGAGTACCAACTTTTTAGCTGAAACTGCTTGTACCCAAGTATCATTGTGGGCAAAAAGAATTCCCAAGTAAGAGAGGCTTTTAGTTGCCCAAAGCTTCTGCCCTGCAACAAACATGTCTTTAGATCTCTTGATACCAAGGCCGCAGTGCATGATAAAGGTCTCCGAGGAATTTACTCTCAGGCCAAGATTTCTCATAAAGTGAGAGAAGCTAACACCCTCTGCAGGCCAACCTGTGTGCAGGACATCAACACAGCGTCATCTGCATATAGGAGCGCTGGTATTGAGTGTCCTGACACTTTTGGGAAATCTTTATTATCTTTAAGGAGGGCATCCCCCAGACCGTTGATATAAAGATTGAAAAGAAACGGAGCCAGGACACAACCTTGCCTGACTCCGCTCTTGATCAGGAAAGCGGCAGAGTACTCACCCTTCAGTCCCCAGCGCACACGTGCCTTGGTATCACTATAAAAACGCTTAAGAAAATAAATAATTCGGATCTCAACCCCCATATCTTCTAAAATGGACCAGAGTTTACTGTGAATCACACAGTCAAATGCGGCTGTGAGATCCACAAAAGCTAAAAATAGGTTCCCCTGTTTCGCCCTCTTGTATTTCCCTATCAGGATTGACAGATTTATGCCCTGCTCTAACGTCCCGGGGCCAGCCCAAAAACCGTACTGCAGGTCAGATAGAACAGAGTTCTCCTCTGCCCAATCCTGGAGGCATTCCAAAATTATTCTGCCTATTACTTCTGTTACACCATCGAGTAAGGAAATAGGCCTGTAGCATCCGGGATCCTGCCTATCCCCTTTTTTAAAGATGGGCACAATGGTAGATTCTACCCATGTAGGAGGAAATGAAGTACTACAGCTGGCAGTGATCACCTGGGCTATGATGGGCCCCCACAGAGAAATATTTGATTTAAAGAGATCTATGGGGACCCCATCGGGTCCAGGGGCCTTCCCTCCCTGACTTTTAGAGAGTGCCCGTTCCACTTCATCTAGAGTGAACAACAGGTCAGAGTAATGATGGGATGGGTTCAGGTTATAGTCCTCCTGGACATTACTGTCCATCATGTCAGGATTTCCCTCACCATTATATACTTTTGAAAAGTGCTCAATCTATGGGGCCTCACTAATACCTATTTAAATGGTTGGGCCAGCCTTGCATAAGAGAAAAGGCATTTTGACAGCCTTCCAGAATGCCAAGCTATCGTTCGCCAATGAGGCCGTGTGTAATGCCTCACAGGCCTTCTTCTTCAAAGTATTTTTCCTGGCCTAAATTGCTTGTTTATAATCCCGTCTAGCAGTCCTTAGATCGACCAAGTTTCTAGGGAATTTATGTAGCTCCCTTTTTAGGTGGGAATGAGCTTGAGTGCACCTAGAATCAAACCATCCACTCCTATGTCGATTACTATTTTTGCGCCTGAGAAGGGATTCTTTAATAGTATTGGATATCGCCAGGAATGAGGCCAAGATGTTATCTGGGGCGGCTGTTTCAGACAAACACGTCTCAATGGCAAGTTTACATCTACCTACCACTGTCTTAGTTATAGCTACCTGATCCACCATACACCAGCGCAAAGAGAAACCATTTACACTCCCAATGGCTATGTTTTCTAACAAATGATCTTTTGTACTTGATTTGACCGTTTTACCTGATGACAACATGATTGACAAGCACAAAGGAAAGTGATCACTAAGGGAGATATCTGAAACATAAAATGAGTAGAGACTATGCGCATGGTTACTTGACATTAAAACATAATCTATAGTGGAACACAAGCCCCTACCACTAAAGGTCCAGGGCATAGAAACGGGTACTGGGCACAAATCGTTAACAAAGCCCAAGTCGAGGAAAAAAATTAATTCGTTAAGGTGTTCCCCTAAAGTAGAATGTCGAAAATGGGAAGAACATACCCCCTCTTCAATTAAAATCCCACATAGATTGTCCTCAGCATTGGCACATAACGCACAGTTAAAATCGCCTTCCAATAATATTATCATATCTTTCGTCTTACTTTCACCAACAGATTTCAACAATTTTGTAATACTCTTTATAACAGTTGCTACTTCAGCTTGAGAGATATTATTGTAAAAATTAGTCATGTTGACAGTGTTTAACATCTATATCCAATATGAGTATTTGATAATAAGGGTAGTTTGCACACATAGTTATTTCCTTAATCTTCAAAGCACTTGATATATAGGTGCAAAGACCACCCTTGTCCCTTCCACTCAGACCATCTATTGCTGGCGTTTGATAGGTCTTGTACCCGTTCATATGGACTACCTCTTTCGACCATGTTTCTTGAAGACATAAAATGTCGATTTGCAAAACAAAATCCCACCACAGCTGGTTACTTAACTTGGAGCGGATGCCCGCAATATTCCATGATGCAATTTATCAATCTCTATAGTAAAAGTAGGAATTACTATCCCTAATGGGTCCTCAGGTACCTCACCGTGTGGCTGAGATACATTTGGGCAGCCCATAGGGTTAGGAGGTGTTCTTGCAATTAGAGCTGTCGTGCCTAGGACCTCTTCCCTATGGTGACCATTAATGGGGCTAGATAGAGAGTAATTTCCTACCCAAGCCGATCTAGGCTTGCTCTTACTTTCGGAACTTACAGATACAGGATTAAGTTGGATGTGAGTCCCCCGAACCAGTCAGTCGACGTCTTTCAGTAAGTTCAGGGCATTAAAGCGATTACTCACAGGAACCCGAAATGTAGGCTCCCTATTCCCTATGAAATCTCCTCCTTCAAGTGATGGCCAACAGAATTTAAAATGTGTTGGTGGTTGGTAGAAATAACCGAGAGGGAGAATGTATATATCGTTAGAGTTGACAGGCCCAGTGCTTCCCCTATCCAAAATTGCGCGCACCAAAGATGGCAAACCAAAGGTTGATACCACACAATCCCCATGTAGAGTTTTTCTAGAGGTACCTGCCCCACCCTATTCTCCGTACCATTTTAAATTCTGGTCCTTAAACCAGGGAGATGTAATTCCTTCTTCCACAGGGTCTACCAGTGTTCAAAGGTATTATGTAATAAAGGAGGTACATTTGTCAATAACCGTGTATGGGGTTGCTTCAGGGGCAAATTAGGATTTTGTGGTGATTTCATGGGCTTGCCTCGATGATCTTGAATATTTCTTTCACTCTCCAAGTCTTCATCTTTAGACTGTCCAGGCGGCTTAGCGCCTAATATTCCCCTTTCTGCATTAACTTTATTTCTAAGTTCTGCTGATTGGGGGTCCTGCGTTAGGGAGATGGTACCCACTTCGAATAGGGTTATATAAAATATTCGAAGTAGTATCATTAGCAAGGCTCCTGGTCTGCACTTCCTGGGTACTGGAGTATTAACAACTTGACCATCCTCCCTACCCTTCACCCCATAGTTTGACGGGCATGGGTTGGACTTATAATTAGGAACCGGTGGGACCGGGCATTTACGGCTTTCCATTCCCTCCACCTTGGTCAGCCTAGGTTCTACCATTGATAATTTTTGCAGAATTGGATCCAGTAATACTGTTATCATTGTCTCCAATCTGCCCCAGAAGTTCTCCTCTTGAATACTACCCACGGTCTTTGCTGTCACAGTAAGTGGGGTGATAATAGTAGCGTTGGGGGGGCTTTGTTAGATTCTATTACGTCTATGGTAGTTCTTCATTTCTTCCCATTTACTCTTTGTCCTGGTTTATTCTGTTTGCATGGTCCTTGACTCTTCCTTTTTTTTTTAGGTGGTTCAGCAATATGGTCTGTACCTGCTTTGGCCTTTTGACCTCTAGTATTGACTATGGACCCAACAGGGCTATGCTCAGTACCAGATGAGAGGATAGAAGGAGTATCCTCTATCACAAACTCTGGGTCATGTCGTTGTAACAGGCTAGTTTGAGGGGAAGCTGCCTTATGAGTGGTCATTATACCAGATTCAGCTAGTACTGGGGTCAAAGAAAGTCTGTTCTGAGAAGGGAGGAGTTTGAGTGATAGCCTCGCTCTGTAAGTTGGATCTTCTTTAATAACACTGATTCTGCCCTTAATAGGAAAGCATCAAGAGTCCGGGCAACACCCTGTCCGGCTTTCCGCTTACTCATAGCGGGAATGTAAAATCACAAGGATATAACACAAAAAATAAAAACCTCAAAGAATTGGGTACCCACCCAGTGCTTTAGCTAGGCGCTTACTCAGCCCCACTAAATGTAAAGTGCAAAGTGCTTTATCCTTTGTTAGAGTATCAGGATCCTGATGAAAAAAGTGCAAATATTGCCCATAAATTGCAATTATCATCCACTACTTAAAACATCATATTTACACAGGGCTAAACCAAAGCTATTAAAACGCTTAACATACTGTTAAGAAGAATTAACCGTACATGTGCAAAGGAATACAAAGTCCGGATATACTAGCAGTGAAAGTCTTTGGAGTGCAAATAGCAATTTGTTTAGTCGTTCTAATATATGTCAAAGTTCAGAGTCTTTGGCCACTTATAGATAGAGGAACGCTCAAAAACGTTGGTCACAGTACCTTGCTCGTCGGACCAGGTTTGATGCAGGGACCTAGGAGTTAGAGGGGAGGCCCTGCCCTGCCTCTTCCTGGTGATGATGGGCAAGGACGGGCCCGATCAGCAGCGCTTTTGTGGCGGCTGGAGGCGCTGAAATGACAGTGTTTCCCGGGAGTGGGCTGCTGGGGGTTGTGGTCCGAAACCCTTGCAGCGTGACTGGTGGTGCAATAGCCGTTCCCCTCACGGCGGTTCAGGAGTCCTTCAAGCCGTTTCCCTCACGGCGGGCGTCAAAGGTCAGAAAGGGCGTCCCGCGCTGTGGGAGATCAGCAGCGCTTTGTGGCGGCTGGAGGCGCTGAAATGACGGTGTTTCCGTGCGCCGAGTGGGCTGCTGGGGGTTGTGGTCCAAATCCTTCGCGGCATGACTGGTGGTGTAATAGCCGTTCCCCTCTCGGCGGTTCAGGAGTCCTTCAAGCCGTTTCCCTCACGGCGGGTGTCAAAGGTCAGAAAGCGCGTATGCTATCAGTTTTATTGTTGCACAGTGTTTCAGGATGAAGATATCAGACATGCCCAAGGAGAATCTCCTGTTTCCACTAAGGTAGTAGATGTTTCCACTAACGAGTGAGATAAAGGGATACATTTCACAATTTTAATATAATTAAATATACTTATAAACTACCAGTCCCAGAAAGCATTGCTTCTGGTGTTACACCTGCGTATAATCACTGTGGGTATTTACTGGTGTTTGCCGCTTGCCGTCATGTCACATGGTCTGCCACTGAAGAGGGCGTTGACCCGAAACGCGTCTGGCAGGAAAAGGACTTTGTTCGCGGCTCACGCCCTTGCGGTGGCATTAATTCCTACTCGTAAGTGCATTCCCACCATGGGGCAACCCTTTCTTCCATTTGTTAGCGGCCGGCCCAGTCGCTGGTTTGCACTACCGCGTACAAACTGCGGGTCCACAGCTGCCTCATTTGGGCAGCGTATTGTGGTACGGGAGGTGCCTTTACTTGCGGGGGGCTTGCGGGGACATTGGCAATCCTTTTAATACTTTTTTACATGTGAATGGCGGCGGCGACCGACTTGGGTTCTACTTATAAACTACCAGTCCCAGAAAGCATTGCTTCAGGTGTTACACCTGCGTATAATCACTGTGGGTATTTACTGGTGTTTGCCGCTTGCCGTCATGTCACATGGTCTGCCACTGAAGAGGGCGTTGGCCCGAAACGCGTCTGGCAGAAAAAGGACTTTGTTCGCGGCTCGCGCCGTTGCGGTGGCATTAATTCCTACCCGTAAGTGCATTCCCACCATGGGGCAACCCTTTCTTCCATTTGTTAGCGGCCGGCCCGGTCGCGGGTTTGTACTACCGCGTACAAACTGCGGGTCCACAGCTGCCTCATTTGGGCAGCGTATTGTGGTACGGGAGGTGCCTTTACTTGCGGGGTGCTTGCGGGGACATTGGCAATCCTTTTAATACTTTTTTACATGTGAATGGCGGCGGCGACCCACTTGGGTTCTACTTATAAACTACCAGTCCCAGAAAGCATTGCTTCAGGTGTTACACCTGCGTATAATCACTGTGGGTATTTACTGGTGTTTGCCGCTTGCCGTCATGTCACATGGTCTGCCACTGAAGAGGGCGTTGGCCCGAAACGCGTCTGGCAGGAAAAGGACTTTGTTCGCGGCTCGCGCCCTTGGGGTGGCATTAATTCCTACCTGTAAGTGCATTCCCACCATGGGGCAACCCTTTCTTCCATTTGTTAGCGGCCGGCCCGGTCGCGGGTTTGCACTACCGCGTACAAACTGCGGGTCCACAGCTGCCTCATTTGGGCAGCGTATTGTGGTACGGGAGGTGCCTTTACTTGCGGGGTGCTTGCGGGGACATTGGCAATCCTTTTAATACTTTTTTACATGTGAATGGCGGCGGCGACCCACTTGGGTTCTACTTATAAACTACCAGTCCCAGAAAGCATTGCTTCAGGTGTTACACCTGCGTATAATCACTGTGGGTATTTACTGGTGTTTGCCGCTTGCCGTCATGTCACATGGTCTGCCACTGAAGAGGGCGTTGGCCCGAAACGCATCTGGCAGGAAAAGGACTTTGTTCGCGGCTCGCGCCCTTGCGGTGGCATTAATTCCTACCCGTAAGTGCATTCCCACCATGGGGCAACCCTTTCTTCCATTTGTTAGCGGCCGGCCCGGTCGCGGGTTTGCACTACCGCGTACAAACTGCGGGTCCACAGCTGCCTCATTTGGGCAGCGTATTGTGGTACGGGAGGTGCCTTTACTTGCGGGGTGCTTGCGGGGACATTGGCAATCCTTTTAATACTTTTTTACATGTGAATGGTGGCGGCGACCCACTTGGGTTCTACTTATAAACTACCAGTCCCAGAAAGCATTGCTTCAGGTGTTACACCTGCGTATAATCACTGTGGGTATTTACTGGTGTTTGCCGCTTGCCGTCATGTCACATGGTCTGCCACTGAAGAGGGCGTTGGCCCGAAACGCGTCTGGCAGGAAAAGGACTTTGTTCGCGGCTCGCGCCCTTGCGGTGGCATTAATTCCTACCCGTAAGTGCATTCCCACCATGGGGCAACCCTTTCTTCCATTTGTTAGCGGCCGGCCCGGTCGCGGGTTTGCACTACCGCGTACAAACTGCGGGTCCACAGCTGCCTCATTTGGGCAGCGTATTGTGGTACGGGAGGTGCCTTTACTTGCGGGGTGCTTGCGGAGACATTGGCAATCCTTTTAATACTTTTTTACATGTGAATGGCGGCGGCGATCCACTTGGGTTCTACTTATAAACTATCAGTCCCAGAAAGCATTGCTTCAGGTGTTACACCTGCGTATAATCACTGTGGGTATTTACTGGTGTTTGCCGCTTGCCGTCATGTCACATGGTCTGCCACTGAAGAGGGCGTTGGCCCGAAACGCGTCTGGCAGGAAAAGGACTTTGTTCGCGGCTCGCGCCCTTGCGGTGGCATTAATTCCTACCCGTAAGTGCATTCCCACCATGGGGCAACCCTTTCTTCCATATATATATATATATATATACTATTTTATATATATATAAAAGAATAAAAGAAGGAGGGAACGCAGAAAAAAACGCAAAGTCGCCGAAAAAACCAAAAAAGCAATATTGGCGCAAAAAGCGATAGAAAACAATGCCATAATCAATCTATCTTGCTTATCCCTCAATATGGCTGAGAAACAACGACTCAGCCTTGGTCTTACTTACTGCCCAACATCGGATTTCAACTATGCCAAAACCAGGGTTAATGTTTATTGCTATATCAGAAAACTTAAACTGCAAAAGTTTTTTAACATCAAGGATGGTCCTACAGGAAACAATGCAAAAAGCCAAACCAGTGCAATCACCACAAATTTAAATGTGCCTGCCCGTGATGCCAAAGCATTCTTAACCTTACATCAATTGGCCAACAATGACACACCGAACCCTGTTTCAATTTCTACTCAGGAAGAGCTAAGAATGGCCTTTGTGGCTCAGATGGGCGCAAACAGCAGTCCATTTAAACCGAAATCAAAGTTCATGCCTGTAATGCCAAGAGACTCGATAGATGTCTTCCATGACGTGGTTGTGGAAGATCTTAAACGACTACATCATAAGATCAAACACAAGAAGCGTTACAAAAGCCAACAAGAGGAACAATATCTGTCTTTGGTCTCAAAATTGAATAAAGACTACAAAAACATCGTAACCACTGCTGACAAGGGAGGTAATGTGGTTATTTGGCCTCAGGATGCCTATATTGAAGAGGCCATGAAACAACTAAATGATGCCTCATGCTATATCAAATCTACAGGCAAGGATTACAATCTGGCCAAAGAATCACTTTTGAAATTACTCCACAAATGGAAGAGGGAAAATATGATTTCCAAACAAGAATTTGACTTCCTTCATGTGGAGTTTCCTATAATACCAAGACTTTATCTCCTTCCAAAGGTGCACAAGCAAGTAACACCGGTACCTGGTCGACCGATTATTTCGGCCATTGGTGGAATGGTAGAGCATGTTACCGAGTACATTGACTATTTCCTACAGGACTTAGTAAAAGGATTACCAACCTATGTAAGAGACACGGGTGACTTTATTGCCAAAGTCAGGGACATTCCGTGGAGCGACGATCTTTTGTTGGTCACACTCGACATTGAGTCGCTCTACACTAGTATTGTGCACACAACAGGCCTGACCGCATTAGAACATTTCCTTGGGAAGCGACCTGTTGAATGTTACATGCACAACAAAATGATTCTGGAACTCACTGGTTGGTGTTTAAACAACAATTTCTTTTTATTTGGTAGCAACATCTACATACAAAAGCAAGGTGTTGCGATGGGGGCCTGTTTCTCCCCCAGCTACGCGTGCTTACACGTGGGCTGGTGGGAGGAACAGGTCCTCCTGCGCACCCATGGCACCATGTATCACAAACATGTCATACAGTGGATAAGATTTATAGATGATGTCTTTATTCTCTGGAGGGGGAATTTGGAAAGTGTCAATCATTTCCTTGACTGCATTAATAACAACCAAGAGAATCTGAGATTCACTTCAAATGTCAGTTCCCATGAAGCTGAATTCTTAGATGTTAAACTGTATATTAAAGATGACCGTCTTGTCACCAAAGTACATAGAAAGAAAACTGCTGGCAACAACATTCTACATGCCAGCAGTTCACATCCAAAGCACACCATTGATAATATTCCATTTGGGGAGCTACTCAGGATAAAACGAATTTGTAGCAGTGAGTCTGATCTACATGTCTGTACAAATGAAGCATTAGATAGATTTAGATGCAGGGGATATCAAGAGGCAGTCTTAAAAACTGCCATCCAGAAAACCAATGCTAGATCCAGAGAATCTTTGTTTATTAACAACGAATCAAACGTACCAACTGATTCAAGGGAGGATTTAACTCCCAGACTCATTACCGGGTACAGTAAACAGGCCAGACAAATTAAGTCCATCATGAAACAACGCTGGCCTGTCTTAAAAACAGATTTGGTTCTGGCCCCCAGGCTTCCAGACAACCCTGTGGTGACTTATCGGAGGGGACCCTCCTTTAAAACTCAAATCACTCACGAATTCCCTGAGTTAGCCAAACAAGATGACTGGTTGAAATCCCGGCCGGGATTTAAACGTTGCTCAACTTGCAGAGCATGTAAATTTGGTAAAAATACTTCTCAGTATTTGACACCGTTCAGTCCTATTGCAAAAAACATCAAAGGCATTTTCAATTGTAAAACGGATTTTGCTGTCTACATTCTGACATGCACCTGTGGCCTCAGATATGTGGGCAGCACCAAGCTACAGGTGCATGCCAGAATACTCCAGCATTTGCGTGCCATCGTGAATAACGATGGCACATATCCCGTTGCCAGACATTTTAAAGCGATACATAACAACGACTTGCAGTGCTTGGAGTATTATGTTATTGCTTCTGTCCCCAAACCTAGACGGGGTGGCGATAGGGAAAAAATGCTTAGAAGACTGGAGTCACAATTTATCATCGAGTTAGACAGCAAATTTCCCAATGGATTGAACACAACGGAAGATTTATATGTTTTCTTATAACCAGTCTTTGTTTAACATTCCATTTATGGGCCAATTTTGTTTGCTTTATCTGCCTTATCCTTCTCAAAATTTCAGTATGAATTTTATTACACATATTGTAGTTTATCCCTTTTCTTTATTACCACAAGCACAATGATCTTTTCTTAGTTGGGTACTGAATTCACATTATTTTCCTATTGGAATTTTGGAACATAGACATTAAGACCAATGCTTTATTCTGTTTCTTTGGTTTTTGTATGAACAGTGATTTATACAAGGGTGGTTGCAACTTGTTGCCTTATTTAAGTTTACAAAAATGAAGATATTAAAACAACTTTGCTCCTTTGCTTTGAGCACAATTTTGGTGCATTTATGCAGCCAATTGAACTATTGTAATAGACCACAACATAAACAACATCATTGTGTTCATATGTCGAAACATCAGGTTTTATGAATTGGAAAACCTAGATGATTTTAAAGCATTTATAAGTATTTATATTTATTTATATGCTATATTTGCACAGATTAGGTGGCGTTAATTGCACATATGCATTTGCACTTTTTCTACGCGCATTGCACTTTTCAGTGACATATGGACAGTGGTTACACTATATTGTCTTTTTGCAATCGTATATACAAGCGCATTTATGCGGGTATCATGCGCCACCAAAAATGGGCGTTATCAATATTTGTTTGATATTGAATTCTAAAAATAACGACAAAAATTTTACAATTTTATAAAAATGTTAATGTCAGTGTAAACTTTGGCAACAAAATGTAAATAATGCATTAATACCTCCTTTTATTCACCTGTATATATACATATATCAAATGATGGTTTGGAAAACAGACTAGCTATGTCTAATATATGTAGTATGTTCTCAGTTTTAATGCTTCTAATCACATGGTGTTGCAAAAAGAAAAAAATGGTAATTGTAATTTGTGCAATGGACCCTTTAAAAGGGATGTTCTTTTACTTGCCTGACGATCTGTGACCAAGGGCGGACGCCCGAAACGCGTCAGATTTGATGAACTTGCCTTTCCATTAAATATTGCCAAATGAAGATTGGGACTCGCGTGGTTTTTCTGCTCAGCTGCCTTGCCGGTAGTTTGTGAATTGCTTTTGTTTTATATTTATATATATATATATATATATATATATATATATATATATATATATATATATATATATATGTATATATATATATATATATATATATATATATATATATATTTTTTTTTTTTTACTCACAAACACCAAAGGATAGGTTCGAACAGGGCACTTACTACTTGCAGCTTCAGTAAGGATTCTCTGTTGTACGCACTCCCGTAGAGCGCGTGTGGATGTGTTGAGAGATGATGAATGATGCTGTTAGACTGCAGTTTGTTACAAATGAAAAGGAAATGTATGGATGTACGCATAACTAACAATACGTTTATAGATCTAGGGAACAGAGAGGTTTGGAAAAATGCCCTCACCATAAAGTGAAATTTTAAATAAATTACATTTAAAAAAAAGAGAAGGAGGTGAAACATGCTGGCCCCATAAAGTGATTACCTTATGAACTTGTGGTTCCCTTAGATCCTGTTGTGCCTGATACCAGTACTATATTATTATTATTTTTACCTGTAGAGGCATAGTATTTTTCTCTACTCAGTGGGTTTTAGCAGGGGAGTCCATCCACTGGGTGAAAGCCTCTTTGCCATTGTGCTGGGATACCCAGTACACTTCGTTCACTGTGAGTCCCAATGTCAATGCACAGGCAGTAAAGAGAGACTTGGACCACCTATGCCTGGAAGGTGGTAGCATCGTCTTGCAGTAGGCTGATGACCTCCTTGTGACATCTCCATCACTTGAGCCTGCGAAAGCCTGTGAAAAAGACACTGTAGAGCTGCTGAATCACCTCCAGGAGAGAGGACACAAAGCTACATTGTCAAAATTCCAGTCCTGCCAAAAAGAGGTGACTTACCTGGGATATGTGGTATCCAAAGGTACACTCCGCATTTCACCTGACAGGATAAAAATGTTTTAGGCCATTCAGCTCCTGCCCACCAAGAAATGAATGATGTCATTCCTGGGGATAATGAACTGCTGCCATCAATGGGTCTATGAATGCAGATTCTATGGCTAATAAACTTGCAAACTGTTTCAAGAAATTGAAAGAGACATTGTGTACGGCACCAGCATGGTGACTGCCTGACTACAAACTGCCCTTCCATATCTGTTTCAGAGCAAAATAACACAGCTGGAAAAAGAAAGGCCTTTAGGACACAACTATTTGACTGCTTTGGTCAGCAGCTGTGATGGTGGAGAGGACGGCTCTCATTGTGTTGGACTATACTTGTATTGTCTGGGTGCCATATTTGGTGCGGATGCATTTGGTACAGTTGTTGTTGTCACCTGGAGTGACACAACATTTTTATGCTGGCAGGCACACAGGTTATAATGGCATTATGTTGTCTAATTGTGATGTCATAATAAGAGGCCCACCTGTAAATTTGGCAAAAATATTATCTGCAATAGGTTATTCTGATGAGATCCATTCTCTTAGAAACAGATAAGACCCCTAAGTAAGTTGGTGTTGAAATTGTAGAAATCTGCACCACGACAAAATTAGACACCATTAGAAAAAGCAGACTATATCAGTGGTACACTGATGGTTCCTCCAGCAGACTGATAGACACTGAATACAGAGCAGGGTATGCTATAGCAATAGCTGAAGTACAGCTCTGCCACTTGGAACATCTACCCAATAAGATGATGTGTATGCTGGACACAAAGCATGAATACCAGTCAAGGGTAAAACTGTTAACATTTACACTAACTCACACTATGCTTTGCAGTTCTTATTTGTGGCCAGCTGTGGAAGTATCACAGATTCAATACAGAACATGGTCCTTTAGTAAGGATCTTGTTAAAAGCAATACTATTATACACCAGGATAGCGTTGATAAAATGTGAAGCCCACACACGAGCTAATACTAAATTAGCCAAAGGGGATGCCATCGCTGATACAGCATTAAATGAAAGCATGTTACATCCAGTGCAGATGGGACTAATGAAGAAAGCATTCCCCAAAAATACAGCTCATTCAGACAATTGTTGCAAGCTAATGTAAAAGAAGCACAATGGTCTGCAACACCAGATGAACATAGAGGGTGGATTGATGATGAATGTGAGCCGGAGAATGAAGAGAGTACTGGCCTACCAGGATGAGATGCATGTGTCCCCACGTAGTATGTTCCTTTCCCTTACAAGACTGGAGCAGGGACCCTCTGATATTGCTCAAGGGAGGATGAATGCGCAGATGCATGTTGCTTCCCAGTAAATGGATTTAAATATTTGCTGGTGTGAGTGGATATGTTTTCAAAATGAATGGAGGTGTATCCAACAGGGAAGAATAATGCAGCAACTGGGGCGCATTACTTCAGGAAAGCCATCTCTCCAAGGCTAGGGACCCACCACGGCATAAATAGCGATAGAAGGAGATCACTTAGTGACTACATTTATGCTAAAGAGGTTGTTTTGGGGAATAAAGTATAACATGCATAACCTATACCACCCTCCAGCTTGAAGCCAGGAGGAGTAGATGAACTCCAAAATAAAAAAACTGATTATTAGCAAAGGGAACTGATGGAACAGGCCTGAAATGGCCTGATGCTCTGACATTAGTACTGCGTGCAATGTGGCAACGACTTCTAAAGCGATTCTGGAGACATGGTCAGGGTGAGAAACATAAAAGCTGTTTCTTTTAGTTCTAGTTGGACTGGACCACAGACGGTGAACCAACGCCATGAATGGATTTTGGACACCAGATGCAGGGCAGCCCCCTAATGCCTGAGAGCACGGTAGAAGAAATTGATGACCATCTGTAACCAGAGGACCTGAGCAACACAGCAGTCAAGAAGAGGACAGACCAGACCATCATAAAGTGTCAAAGGGACGCAACATCAACTGATGCTGTTGAGTGAAGTACATGACGCAGTCTCGAAGAAAGGTGATGGTCTGCACCTGCAGAAAAATAGACTGAAGAGGACAAAGCATGGCAGGTCCATGAAACCGCCCCCAAATAAGACGACTGCGGACCAGGAGGAGAAGCAGATGACCGCTCACTGCATGCCGTTAAATTACTGACACTGGCAGAAAGTGCCTGGGAACTGAGTGAGTAAGTGACACTGTAGCCTTATGCATTGCATTGAGCAAACAATATGTGTTGGACACCTAATTATGAGTATGCTGCCGGTATCACAACAGCCTGCTGATATAATGATCTCATCAGGATGTATCAATGTGATAATATATGCATTCTGTAAGTTAGTCAGCAATAATGTTAAAATCAGAAACAAGCACCTCATGCGTAACTAATGCTTGGTTACAAACCAAAACATGTAGATCGAAATCGACGTTAACTAAGGGTCATGCTTAGAGAGATAGTAACTATCTAGGCAAGTTCGAGTATTATGAGAAACACTGCCTTCTCAGCATAGAAGGACATCCCATCAAGTTATGTAAATAGCCCCCTCATTTGTTATCAATGTTGGGGTAAGAAAAACTCAAAAACAAAGGAGTCACGTGTGGCAGTTGTTAAAAAGTACAGGACATAAATACACACTTGTACACAATGCAATGGTGATATTCTAAGTACTAAGTGGTAATCAGCTGGTAAACCACCTACGGTGTCTGGATATTAGTAAAACAACAGGAAAATCGACCACCCTGCTATCCGGAACACAATTAAAAAAAAACACTCTTTCCGGTATAGAAGGCAAAGCAGCTGCTTCTCCCTCAAAACAGTGGGTAGCGGGAAGCAAGGCACGTATTAATATAGTCGGCGAGGCCACTATGGACCTGTTGACATTTTAACACTCGCCAACCAGAAGTTTTTGAACAGGAGTTCAACAAGCATACTACTAATACCGGCTAATGCACATTAATACGAAAGGAAGCAAAGCCTATTATTTAGCGCGTTGCGCATACTATCACTCACATCTCCGTCAGTACCCCGGACCTCACACAAGGTGTAACCGGAGGTGCCCGATGGAGGGGGGCATGCTCTTAAATACTGTTCAAGCATGCTAATTACAAAACGGTGTGTATAATTAAATGACACCTTCGTCGCGTGTTGCTTACGTAGAGCCCATAGAAACTACTGGGAAATGTTGTGTATGCAGGGCTGATTGGAACACTCGTGCAAAAAACGACAGAAACCCGGGAACCAAGAGAATTGTAGTGTCTATCGTGTTCTCACGCGCACAAAGAGTATTAAAATTGCCAGCTAAATATACACATCGGGTCACTGCGAGTTAGCTGCGAGTTAAAAACATCAGCACCCTCGCATCCCTGGACAAGGCTAATGCAATATGTCTAAGATAAATGTAGACACACAAGCGAAATAATCACTCATTGCGGTATACATAAGCTAGATGTATACATAGGGACACTGCAAGGTGTATTCAAGGTGTATGCACAAATATAAGACCCTGCTATCAAAGTGCAAGGATACAGACATGCAGCAGATGTCTGCGTCTGCTGACAAGACAAGTCAGTATCTACATAATTCTACTAGGTGACAATATAGTAGGACCTAAATCCAGTCGGACCACAGACACGGTCTCATGGATCCACACAATGATATCCAGCTGAGCAAAATCACGTGGCACTACAACAAGGTCCACAGAATATCATCATTCAGACCCCTAATGTAACTTTTCAATTTAAAAATCTATTTTTGTTCTCTGGAGAACAAACATTTTGAAATGTCTGAGACATGGGGGAACAAAAGGTTGCTCAAGAACTGTCCATTTGAGTTCATCTGCTTTGTGTTTCATGGTTAAATATTGATTAGTGAGTCTTGTAGCTTGTTTGCTACAACAGATTGTGCTCTTATGTTCATGTATCCGTTGATTCACCTTGCCGGTGGTCATTCCGACAAAGCGGAGCTGACAGGGACATATAATTAACTAAATGACCCTTTCCCTGTTACAATTCGCGTGCTTAATCTGTCTCCATGGTCTGTCAGTGGCCAATGTCTATAGTGGTGGTATGTTCAGTTTGTGTACAGGCTGCGCTCAAGCCACATGGATGGTGTCCTTGCACTGCTGGCATGTTCCATAGCGTCTCTTGTGTAGTGGGTGACCTCACTTTAGGTCTAGTGTGGACTAAATTGTCCCGCAAATGGGAACTCCTCTTAAAGGGAACAATGGCAAAGGTACTTCCTCATGTCCTACGTTGAGAACTCGCCAATGTTTTTGCAAACTTTTCTGTATTCCATTAGATAGTGTGCTGAAGGTATTGACGCACGATAGTCTTGTCATAGGTGGTTTAGGTGCTCTATATTCCAGAACTGCCTCCCAGTTATTATTGGAAGCATACTTGGAAGAGCGTCGTATGGAGTGACGTTTTAATAGTTGCAGCACTACTCCATGTTTTATCGTATCCCCAAACCCATTCACATTCCAGCTCGTGAGCCTCAACCCTCTACCCCCATCCCACAAGAGAAAGAAGATCCAACCCCGAGAAGAAACCAGCACTTCAATCAGAAAGTCTTGCAATACTGTGCCTTGCAGAAAAACGAACTTGAATACCAACAAATCCACCCCCCCAACACCAACAACCCGTTACAAACCCCCCACCCTGCACCCCTGCGTAAGACTAGAAAGCCACCCCAACTTGCAGTGTGCCTGTCGCCCCCACATCTAAGCTAAGCTACAGAAAGTCGAGCAGAGGAGGAAAAAGACCCGCCAATAGCCCCACACCCCCCCCCAAATGTCATACCGAATCATACGACACAGTTAGTGCACCACAGTTCGAAGCCCCTTAAAGACCCCAGGAACCAGACAAAGAAAGCGCTTATTCCTGTTCCATCGACCCGCCCTGCGCACTGCCAGCCTATTCATCCTGTGAACGATGGGTCGGCAGAGTATCCAGCCAGTCGGCCACCACTTCCGGTCTATTGAAAAAATAGGTCCGCTCTGCGCGTTCAATTCGTAACTTGGCCGGAAAAAGCATGGCGTACTTGAGGCCCATTTCACCGAGTCTCTTTTTTACCCCAAGAAAACCAAGTCTCTGTTTCTGGACCGATTGGGTAAAGTCCGGATAAAAGCTGATGGTAGAATACTCAAACTTTATGGGACCACCCGCCCGCGAGGCCTGCAGGATAGCGTCTCTATCACAGAAGTTAAAAATCCGTGCTATCATAGGCCGCGGTGGGGCACCCACCTTAGGTTTACCACCCGGAACCCTGTGAGCCCGTTCCACAGTAAAAAATGTACTCAGTCCCTTGGGTGCAAGGTGGCTAACGATGAGGTCCTCAACAAAGAGGTCAGCTGCCGGTTCCTCCGCCTTCTCCGGAACTCCAATGATACGGACATTGTTCCGCCTACCCCTTCCTTCAAAATCCTCCATACGACGCGTAAAGAGGTCATTGGAGGCCCTTAAGTTGTGAACCTCCGTCTGTAGCTCAACAACGTCGTCCGTCAGACTGGGAGTCCTAATGTCCAACGATTTAACTTTTTCATTGATTTTCGTTAGGTCCGTGCGGATCAGATTCACATCAATCGCCACTGTGTCGAGTTTGTGGGCGAGAGTCTCCATTTGTTTCCCAAGGGACGATCGGATCCCATCGATAGCGGCCATAACATCTTGTAGGGTCGGCTCGGCTGCTGAAGTCAGTGGATCTTTCGTTCCCTCCAGCGACCTACCCAGTCCACTGGGTGACCCCCTTAGCCTGGGCATAGCGATCTATGATGTTAGTTTGGGCATAGCCACCCCGCCGAGTGGTCTTAGACTTCTGTTTGTCACCCTCCGGTTTCCCCGCCATAGCGGAAAGTAGTGGTATGGTCCCAAAAGGTGTGGGGGGACAAAGCGCAAACAAAGCAGCTGAAGAGCGGTAGGCTATGCTCGGCAGCAATCGATGTTGGTCGACTTGGTGGAAAGATGGAGGCCTCAAAGGTCCCTCGAGCGGAAGTCCAGAGTCAGCCGGAGAACTCGGCTCAAGCGTCTCTCCGGAGCAGGTCAATCAATGAAATATACACACTCGAGTGCCAAGCCAGACAGTTGCCCTCGGCGAGAGGGAGGCGCTCCCAGTCCCGGATCTCTCCAGTAGGCAAAACCGAAAGTGAAAGTGAACCGGACCGGTCATCCCCGCCACCTCAGGCCGATGTTGTTCAATTACACCTCTGACACCATGCCAACTCCACAGCTGGGCATCACGGGGGTGTAGTCCGCAATCTTCCAAGCGCCATAACTCCGGCTCCTGGGGTCCGATCTGTATTCTGATTGCAGTTCTTGCCTCTCCCATGGTTCGTCTTCACGAAGACGTTAATAGGAGTCAGGATAAACAACAGGATATACGCGGGAGGTTACGAGGGTCTCGGGAGCCCTGTGCTCACGCGGCCATCTTGGTTACGCGCGAAAGCTCCTTCCCTCAGAAGTCACATTGTTAATGGCATCATTCACATTAGCTTTCTTAGGCGCTTTCAAGGTAAGCGAGCTGGTTGCACCATCCAAACATGAGACAGTAGGGGCCTTCCTCCAAGCACCAGATGTGCAGCTGGGCGCAGGATAGAGGTAACACTGAGGAGCTCCAAGACCGACCAGTAGGCAGAAGCAGAAGGGGTCCTGATAAAATTACAGTGCCTGTCAGACGAAAACCTGTGTCCAGTTCACTGGATGTGGGAATACTGGGTGTTCTGCCCACCCGAAGAAGGCACTCTGTATAAACACAAGAATGGTGAGTGCCTGAGTAAGTTTCAGTTTCAGGTACCTCTAAAGATGGGACCCACAAAGACAGGGTTGCCAACAGCAGAGTCAGGCACTTATTCCTTCCGCATTGGAGCAGCAACAACAGCGGGGAAGATTGGGGTAACAAAAGAAGGCATACAAAGTATAGGAAGATAGCACTCAACAGCCTACAAATGATACGCGAGAATCCCACAAGAAAGGGGGGATTTCAACACCCCACCCCTGCCACACCGTGCAGCAAGCTCTCACCGTTTGTCTTGGCTGGTGTGCAAAAAACAATGGTGTGAACTGTGGGACACTCGTTCATTAGGTGAACCCAGGAAGGTGGGGGTTGCAGTCTCTTCAGACCCAGCAAGATGAGAATAAGATGGCAGGGGGCACCCGAAATATGCTGGGAACAGCTGGGGTTTACATTGGAAACATTGCACAAACAGTACCTACACAAGCCAAACCTGCTTATTGTGCACCTAAGGGGGAACAACCTGGCTCAGTTGGGAAGGAAGGAGCCACTGGAGTGAATCAGACATGATTTAACCAAAACTTCCAAGCTTCTGGGAATGCCGGCTTAATATGGTCTGAAATTGTGCCCAGGCAAAAATGGAGGGGACACTGAAACTCTTTTTGTTTTTTTATCAAACAGGTATTATGTACTACTAAGTTGTAGTACCAGGCTCATTTATTGGTCATGCCCACCTCCAAGTGTTTCTTTTCTACAGGAGTTTTAGTTTGTCAACCAAACCCAAATAGTCTTACATCTAACAAAGAAAAAGAATCAGAATAGTCAGTAAGTGCCTCGCGTAAGCACCATCCATGGAGCTACTGGTTGGTGCTCACCAGTTTGCTCATTCTGTCATCATCGGCAACTTTCATGACAGAAAAAGAAAGTAGAAGAAGTGGAAGTTTTGCCCAAGTCTCAAATGTATGTGAAAAGGTGAAGGAATATAACCTGAAGACGATAATATCACCCATCAACCGTCTAAACCCCGGATTGTGCAAAAGACGGAAAAAAAATTCTAAATTAAAATGAGTTGTGGACCACTATTCCATACATACTTTATTTTCAACAGTGTCCACACTCAGATGATGATGTTGTGACCGCCAGGACCAATCTGTGATTTATGATGACAGTTATAGTTGATATTGATCGTTTTACAAACGTGCAGGTTGATTGCGAAATGGTGGTACATAAAGCTGCGGCCAAAAATGCCAAACAGGTACAGTGTGTAATATTTCAATGCAGAATGAGATTGGCCTTGTGTGGAGTTTATAACAGTGGCGCGCTCCCGAAGGGGGCTAGAGGGGTGGGCGCGTTAAACAGCTCCAAGGCCTAGGAATGTAGGTTCCAAGTGGGGACAATGAACGTGAGATGTCACCCCTATCCCCGAACGTGGAGGAGAGGGGCGAGGGTTGAAACTGCACCATACCTGTAGGAAAGGCACAACACCCATCAGTCAATGGAAAGGCCAGTCGGGATTAAAAATTTAGCCCAGGGAATCATAGCCCAATTAAGACGGGGCAAGCACCCGTACCCGGTCATTGTTAAATACAGGCCGGGCGTCACTGTTTCAGCAAAACCTACCCTCTCACGCCCAATCGAAAGGATTGTCGCAGCAGCAATGCAGTAAAGGAGTCAAATAAATGGAGCTTAAGGAGGTTGAAAGGCTACACCCGACCATGGCGAGATAGCAAACCTGGTACTTACCTTGGGATGCCTCCGGTCAGAGGGAGGGGGACGCAGAATGGAGCACTCGCAGCCCAGGCCTGCCAGTAGACAACACTGAATAAGCAAGAACAGCGAGTTGGGCCTGAAAAGAGATTGTGGAATTACCCTCATCCCCCACACAGATGATGAAAGTCTAGCTCAAAGACTCCAGTTGACAAAAATAAACGCTAGATTGATTTATGGTGATTAATGACTTCATGACAAGGAATCAATATGCCTGGTGAATTGATTTATGACCTGCACGTTTGATTTGATTTCTGACTTGGTGACTAACCAGGCTGTTTGATTTATGGCACAATTTATGATGATGATATAACCTCAAGTAGCAATCTGTGATTGATTTTGACAGTTATAGTTGATAATGATCGTTTTAGGAACAATGGACTTGCAGGTTGATTTATGACCCCCAATAAAGTTGAAGCGGAGGAAGGTTTTATGCAACATTGGTGTACATAATACAGCGGCCAAAACGTCCAAATAGGTTCAGCGTGTAGCGTTTCAATGCAAAATGGGTGTGGCTGTGTGCAAAGTTTATAGTTCAGGTAGGTACAAATATTGGGAAAAGCAGTGAAGTCTGGTATTTAGTTCCTCCTGAAACATAAAATTAAAACTGCAAACATAAATAAATCAGTTAAAAAGTATTTGCGGCTGTCTAAATAGTTTCAGAATGATTATAAGAGCAAAACAGAGGGATAATTGCAAGTTTCAAAGGAATCCTGACAATTTTACACACATTCTTTTTTAGCTACTAGCTCTTGGCTGTTCCAGAACAGCTAATGTAAACACCTGGGAAGTATTTCTTTCTAAGAAAAGTGGCATTCCTAGGTAAAAGACAACGGGTATCCCCACTGGCTATGCTCACTGCCCATCGGGTACTACAAGCAAGGACACAGAGCAAGGGAGCAGTATGTTTACACTGTAACCATGCCCAGTGATTACTTCAGGCATGGACGGGTATTTCGACTAGCGGTCATGAACAATGAATTGGGGCTTCTATGATACCATAGCTAACCATGGCTGGTGGTTGGATCGTAATAATAATCTGCTTTTTGTAGTGGTTTCAGAACGCATATTTCAAAAGAGTTATGTCAAATTAGGTAATTATTTAAATTCCCTTATTAATGGAAACATTATCTCTATCAATTAATAAAAAAGCTAGGTAGTAGTATGGTATACTAGAATATACTGTTGTATGAAGTACTGTTTTCAAAACACACTTTATGCAAGTTTCCCTATTAAAACATGTAATATAAAAAAAAAATAACAGAAAATATGTTATGCCTTTCTGGTGACAAACACTTTGTCTCACAGTTGATTATTCTGACAACTCTACCCCCCATTGGCATTATGGAATCATAATAAACAGTTGCCAAGTTTGTATCATTTATATACATAGAGAATGAGAGAGGGAGGCATAGTATAAGGGTGATGTATGAAAGGATGGGCGAAAACAATGGTTCAGAGGCTTTGGCATTATGTTTCTGCGAAGTATGGCTTTATTGTGGAAACAATGAAATCAATTCCCCCTTTGCAAAATAATTGTCATACACCTCAACCACTCTTTACCCAAATCTTTACATAACTCACTCAAAAGGAGATCCCCAATCAAAATAGTACCACAACAGCATAGAAACCTTTACAAATGTAATAAGGTATATCACAAAAATAGGCCATTGTTTTCTCTTTAAAAAAACAAGAATGCAAGTGATCCCAACGTGCAGATCACCATAATTTCAGTTAAAACAATATTGTACATTGAAATATTAAAAAAAGGCACAAAACAAATCACATAAATATTGTAAAACAAAAACAGACAAAGGGAGAAACACATAAGACACTAAACAATTGTCTATATTGTTAGTACCACCCTGCTCGGCACAATATCCTCGATATGTGATACACTCTCATATTGATATCTATTGTATCAGGAAATCGAAGCAGATTTGGTAAATATAAGAGCGTTGATGCGTTTCGGTGAGCTTCCACTTATAGTCACCTTCTTCAGGACAATAACAATTATTCTCCCATAATTTACGGCACAAAAGAAGCTAAAACAACCAAAATAAAAAAAGAATGAGATTTAGTTCCCTTAATGGTTTTCCAATTCTCCTCAGGGTACACTAATTCTGTATTCGTGCTTGCAGTATTCCAGAGGTGTTGCCACTGGCGTTCTTTGGAAAAAGAGAAACAACCCAAGTCAGTATTTCGCTTGGTTCAAATGTTTCTTTTTTTTCTTGGTACTTGTACTATCTCTAAATTATTAGCCAACTTTTAGTTCCTAAATTCTCTCTGGGTGTAACACTAGGGATACAGGTTGTGAGTTAGAGCAAATCATTTTGCCATTCATGCTATTTCCCCAAGCTATCCAAGCCGCATGTTCACACCCGATATTATGGGAGGTGTGAAACAAATGTAATATTTGTGGAAAGTTCACTCCTCCCCGTAAGTCGTTTTTCTACTGTCGGTTGAATTACCCCACGCAACAGGGATATTCTACATCAGAGGGTGCTTCTGTGAGCTGTTTAAACTGTACTGGGGCCTGTGCACTTCGTTTTTTGGCCAGCAGGGGGAGTAAAGTTTTATTCAAACAGTATTGTTAGATTTCAAGTTAGTGAAGCCTTTACCTGCAGAAGTCCAAAGTGTGAATTGAGCCTTTCTGTCTCCTAGGAGATTCTGAACAGGAGAAGCAGCTGCCCAACCCCCACCCCAGGCCAGCAGACCATTGGCTATTCAGCTACCAGGCAAGTCTGAGCCCTCCTCTCACATCAGCCCAGGCCCCTTAAGGCCTTGCTGGGTGCACCCCAAATCATTCTCCTCCATCTTATGAATTTGCTCTGTGCTAAGACCTGTGTGTTAAAATAGTGCACTCCCAGCCACCATTTTGTGTTCACAAGCCAGTGAGGCCAGCCCCTTCTGTCTCCTTCCCCAGCAACAGGGATATTCTACATCAGAAGGTGCTTCTGTGAGCTTTTTAAACTGTATTTACTGGGGGCCTGTGCACTTCGTTTTTTGGCCAGCAAGTGGAGTAAAGTTTTATTCAAACAGTATTGCTAGATTTCGAGTCAGTGAAGCATTTACCTGCAGAAGTCCAGAGTTCGGATTGAGCCTGTCTGTCTCCTAGGAGGTTCTGAACAGGAGAAGCAACTTTCAACTCCCTGGCCAGCAAACCTTGTCTGAGGTCGTTGGGACCTTATATGGTCTGCTAGTGGTTGGCACATGTGTACACTGATTGGCTGTTGTATCTTGTGTTTCTATTGGGTTAGGGTTAATGTCCTTATTGGTTGGGCATTTGAGGGATCCGATTGGTTTCTGGGTCTGAGATTCAATCATTGTAGGGTTGGGACTAGAGCTAGGGTTTGGATTTCTATTGGAAGTAGGGACTAGGGCTTCCTATATTATTGGTTCTTGGGAGTAGGGTGGGACTAGGGCTAGGGTTAGACCTTTAATTGGAAGTAGCTATTAAGGGCTTCTGGTGTGATTGGTTGTTGGACTAGTTGTGGGACTAGGAGTAGGGTTAGGCTTTCTATTGGAAGTAGGGACTAGGGCTACCTGTACCATTGGCTGCTTGGACTTGGGTTGGGACTAATGGTAGGGCTAAGGCCTTCATTGGACGTAGAGATCAGGGTTTTTGAACTGATTGGGTGCTTGGACTAGGGCTAAAATTGGCTGTAAGGTCCTGGTCTCCTATTGGTTCTAGATTTTAGGGCTAGTGTTGGGATTTGATAGTGTTATGGCTACGGTTCCCATTGGCTGAAGGGGTCACCTGATTACTAGGGCTATAAAAAAGGCCAGGCTTAGGGTGTCTCAGTCCGGGCGTCGAGGCTAAGGGCAGAGAGGACAAGGATAGTTGCCTGTTTGAGCCTGTTCGAGACTGGTCGGGACTAGGGCCAGAATCAATGCCCTTTTTCCCATTTAGCAATACCCAGCCCACACCATCCACATCCACAAACAGAGCAACACACTCACACCAAATGTACACCACGCACAAAACTATGCACAGATTAATGTACCAGCCTGCACTACAAACCCAACCAAACCACATCTACACACCCTACTACCACACATATCCACCATCACCCACAAACAGTACACAACTCTATCCTATACCACTTACCAATACGCTCATCACTAACACGCCACCAATCAACACCATACATAACTACATCCCATACAGACACACTCTCCCTGCTGTAATTACACCTAACAGACCACCTTTTATCACTAACAAACATATAATCTTCCTTCCATCAGTTGTCCAACAAACATCCTCCTCTCCCTTCTACCATAATAACACTAACACACAACACACACAATGCACACCACCACACTTTGTAACTCTTGAAACAAACCAGTCTAAGATAAACACTCTCACCTCTACTTCATTCCCTCCTACACACAACATACACTCTACTCATAAACACATCACCACCCCCTCTACGTCACAACCTCCTCTCACAAACAATACTACACAACCAAATCCAGTGCATGAAACATATACATCAACACCCCTTTTCACTACACCTCAAAAGCAAAACATATCACACACACCAGCACAACAAGATCTTCAGAGCACAACACCTCATAATGCTTACCATCACAAAATACATACATATACCTACCTTTCAAACCACATAAAGGAACAAACTCCAATGCCAAGATTTCACTCTTCCACCACACCTAACACAGATTCAACAATACAGCACCTCTCTTCTAACCGCCTCTCATCCATTGGACAATTTAGAACATTACGACATGACCCACATGCTGCACCCCCTCCCTTGACTCATACACCTTCCGCCTTAAACACACGCAAAAAATATAAGCAACATGCCACACCTCACAACTTTGCTTCCCCAAGTCTAACTCACAACAAAAGCAACACAGCACTCCAACTCACTCTCAAACATCATCTCCAACACATACACATGCAGACTCATCTAAATGTCTTCTTAGCATGCTGGATGAGGAACACAATACAAAACAGCTACACGATTGCTATCCTAATACAGCTAATACCAGCAATAAAAACACACCTGCTACACACCCACACAATACTGATCACTCTTCTACAAAACAAAGTCCCACTATCACCAAAAGCCACTCTCTACACTGTCTACTAATAAACACTCAATCCCTCTCTAAAAACAAGCATCACATCTATGACCTTCTCCCTATGCAAAACCAGACATACTATTCATAACCGAATCATAGTTGGGAGAGGATATGGCTCCAGTCCTGCATGAAGCCATTCCTCTAGGCTATCAAATAATCACCCAAAATCGTATTGCCAATAAAGGAGGTGGTCTAGATGTTGTATTCAGGCAAACAATACATATCACTAAAGTTGACAACATCTCCATAAAGAATTGTGAGGCTCTTCTAACAAGATGCAATCCTACACTGTCTGCCACCTGTAACTTCCTGCTCCTTTACGGACCTCCACCTAGCAAGGCAACATTCACAGACGCACTTCTAGACACAGTTTGAAACCTGATAACAATATACTCCAACCTATGCATTCTGGGTGACCTCAACATTTGGTTTGATAAAACCAATATGACCCACCCAAAAACAATAATCACCGGCCTAGACGCATTGAACCTGCATCAGATTGTCCACAATCCAACACACACAGCTGGACATATCCTAGATGTCATTTTTGCTAATACTGAACTAGTTACCTTTCAAACTTTAACTCCAGTCACATGGTCAGATCACCACTTGCTTGCTTTCCAACATAAAACAACACTAAGCGACTCACCTAAAACTACCTTACATCCATCCACCTATCGGCTGTGGAACAAACTCAATTTGTAACACTTGGAAACACAACTAACATCCAGTATAAATCTGGAAACCATACTATCTGTTCAGAATCTATATGAGTGGCTACAGGAAGCTTTTGACATCCTGATACCACTCAAAACCACACAACAGAACAAAAGAAAAAAAGCGCGTTGGAGAAACATAGAAATAAAAGACAAAAAACAACAAATGAGAAAGCTGCAACGTACCTGGCTCAAAACAAACGCCAAACAAGACAAACTTCACCTACAGAAAATTAACATATTATATAAGTCGGCTATCAAAAAAGCTAAGAAAAGGTACTATTCAGACAGAATTCAAAACGCTAAATGTGCAAATAAAGATTTCTATAAAATACTCAATAAATTTCGAAAACCAAATTGCCTAGAAGGAACTCTTCCTGTTACTCAAGATTTCACAGACAAATTGGCAAATCATTACATGGACAAAGCAGACACGTCGGACTCGTAAACAGAAACAAAGCACCAGCACTAACCCTTGTACAAAACAACTATCCAAGAATGCTCTGATAAAGCCTCTCCGTTCCTTCCAACTCATCTCACACGATGAATTTATGGACCTGGTCAAAGCAAGCAGGCCTGCCGGCAGCCCTTCTGACCCTTGTCCGCCACAAACTTTCAAGACAATTCTTTTAACAACCTCTGCTGCCATTCCAGTAAGAAGAATCATCAATGATTCCTTAACTACTGGAATATTTCCAGAAGAACTCAAAAAGTCATACATACGCCCTTTACTGAAGAAAACAAACTTGGACCCGCTGAACCCTGACAACCACAGACCCATTACAAATGGACCTTTCCTGGACAAACTGATAGAAAGAGCAGCGTTTGCCCAGATGTCACAATTAATTGAAGAGAATGACATACTTTCAGATTTCCAAACAGGTTTCCGTCCGGGAAGAGCCACTGAATCTTCCCCCCTTGCCATCTGGGATGACCTAAAGAATACAGTTGACCGCAACAGGGTTGCTGGGCTACTCCTCTTGGACCTCTCAGCTGCCTTTCACACGGTTGACCATGACACTCTGAAACAAATTCTTTATGAAGCAGGCATAGAGGGAACTGCTCTAGACTGGATCGCGTCCTACCTTCGAAACAGAACTAATGTCATCCATACCCCACCTTTCTCGTCCAAACCGTACTCCACAAAAGCAGGGGTCCCTCAAGGTTCTATCACGTCGCTCATGCTTTTCAACATGTACATGAAGTCTTTACCAGTACTGATCAATAAATTTCACCTCACGTGCTACAACTATGCAGATGACATGCAAATACTCCTTCAACTGGAATGCCCCAATGACATTGGAAAATCACCAATTTTCAGTTGTCTCAGAGCCGTGGATCAGTGGATGACTTGGAGCTATCTCAAATTGAATGCTTCAAAAACTGAAATACTCTCGTGTGGCGATTTGAAAAATTACAACCCGCATGTCTCATGGCCTGATGAACTGGGATCACTGCCTAAAGTATCGAAGGAAGTAAGAAACCTCGGAATGACCATGGACTCCAAGCTGTCGATGAATACCCAAGTTTGTAAACTAGCAAGATCAAGCTTTGCTACTATAAAAACACTGCAACTAATTTTCCCTCATTTGGGATTTCCGCACAAGGTCCAAGCTACCATCTCTCTTGTTCTATCCAAACTCGATTATGCCAATAGCCTCTACCACGGATCACCTTTAACGACCATGAAAAGACTACGTGGTACAAAAGGGGGTGGTGATGGACGGAGCATCTGAACCAATTAAACACTCACACCCAGTCAACAGATCTGGGTTTAATCCATCACCGTTCTTTAGCCCACTCTGCCACCCCAGTTCAGACATGGCCCTATGCAAATCAGTCTGACCCTGTGCCTCATGGGAACAGTCCAGCCCGAACTGCCAAGCCATGCCTTCCCTGGACCGGAAACAAGCTTCCGAGGACCGGTTTCTGGCATTTCAGCCGTCTTCAGCCCGGCTTGCTTGAATCCAGTGGCAAAGTGAGCAAGGGACTCACGTCTGAGCATACCCTGCCAACTTATGGCGAACAAAGTGGTACAAAAGGGGGTGGTGATGGACGGAGCATCTGAACCAATCAAACACTCACACCCAGACACATTTAATAGTGGTTTATTTATTTATTTATTAGTATTTTGTAAAGCGCCTGGGTACACTAGCAAGTGTGTCCCCGCGCTGTGAATGCTAATAGACGTTGTTCGTTACAGATGCTTCATTCGATTTTAGTTGTTGGTGAAGAGTATTGTTTTCAGGTCTTTCCTGAATTTAGTTTCTGAAGGTTCGATGCGCGGTTCCACTGGCAGTTGATTCCATTTCTTAGCCGTTTGGACTCTGAAGGATTTTCCGCCCATTTTGGCTGTCTGGACCCTCGGGAAATGCACCTGTCCCGTCCCACATGACCTCAGTTGTCGTGTGGGTTCATACCATTTCAGGAGACCGCGGAGGTATCTAGGACCTTTGTCATGCAGAATGCGATGACCTGTACATAAGGGCTTAAAAGTCACCCGTTCCCTGATCGGGAGCCAGTGGAGGGTTTTCAAAGCTATTTTAGATGGGGCTCTCCTGGGTTGATGTAGGATCAGGCGGGCCGCTGCGTTTTGTATTCGTTGGAGTCTGGAAAGGCTTTTTTCGTTGGCTCCAAGATACAGAACGTTCCCATAGTCTAGTCTAGATGTTATTAGGCTGTGGACTATGGTCTGGCGCACCGATACAGGCATAAGGTCGAGCGTTTTCCTGAGGACTCGTAGTATCCCAAAACAGGTTCCTGCTACCTGTTTGGTCTGGTGGTCGAGCGTGAGGTTTTTGTCTAGCCAGATCCCTAGGTTTTTTACTAAATGGCTAGATGTGGGAAGATCACCCAGCTCTTCCGGCCACCACTCCGATGTCCATACTGATGGGGCTTTGCCTATGATCAGTACCTCCGTTTTGTTGCCATTTAAATGAAGGCAATTATCTGCCATCCAGAGTGCTACCTTCTGCATGCAAGCTGCAAAGTTGGAGGCGCTTTGCTTCTCAGGTTGTGTTAGGGTTACAGTCAATTGCGTGTCGTCCGCATACGACACAGTCTCAACCCCAAACGTCTCTGTAATTCCTCCTACGGGGGCTACATATAGATTGAAAAGAGTGGGGCTGAGACTGGAGCCCTGTGGCACTCCCTGATTGAGTACTATTTCCTTAGACTTGAACTGTCCATGGGCGACCTGGAAGGTTCGGTCGGTTAGGAAGGATTTCATCCGGTCCCAGGCTTTCCCTCTCACTCCTCCATTTTTCAGGCACTGTAGCAGTGTGTGGTGGGCTACAGTGTCGTAGGCGGCACTAAGGTCAAGGAGAATTAGTGCCGCCGTCTGGCCCTTGTCAGCATATCCTCGTAGGGCTTCTGTCGAGGACAACAGGGCAGACTCGGTTGAGTGATGGGCTCGAAAACCCGACTGAGAAGGGTGGAGGAGTCCACTAGCTTCTGCAAATGCTGATAGCTGCGTATTCACAGCTTTCTCCGCAATTTTAGAGAAGTAGGGGAGAAGGGAAATGGGTCTGAGGTTGTCCAGTATATCAATACTGATATTGTTTTTTTTTCTTAGAGGCAGGAAAGTAGCTTTTTTCCATATGATGGGGACTTGTCCTGTCCTGAAAGAGAGAGCCAAGAGGTGACTAATATGGGGCTCCAGGATGGTGATGCTGTCATAGAGTCTTTTAGGGGTTGCTTGATCGCTAGGTGAACCAGATTTGATGCTGTTGGCTATACTGCATAGGGTTTCTTTGGGCGGAACTATAAATGCTGAGAGGCATTTGTCCTCCGGTATATGAAGGTGGTTGTCTACCTGTTCCCTGCCTGTTCTGGCCTTGTCTGGGAAAGTAGCGTAAATTTTAACCACTTTGTTAGCAAAGAACTCGGCTATTAGGTTGCACGTTTTGACTGATTCAGTCATGGGGGTGGCTAGTGAAGTGAGATCAGAGAGTTCCCTGTAAACTAAAAACATTTCCTTCATAGAGTTGTCAGCATCTTTGATTCTGGTACAGAGGTAGGATTTCTTAGTTTTTCGAATGAGTGCGTGGTATATTTTGAGCCTGATCTTGTACTCAATTCTGTCTGCCTCATGATAATGTAGCCTCCATTTTCTCTCGTAATTTTTGCATTTAGCTTTTTGATCTCGGAGTTCACCATTGAACCAAGGGGCAGATTTAGTCCGTCTGACCGGTGCCTTATAAGTCCATGGTGCTTGTTAAGATTTAAGCAGGCGGATTCTATATCATTGTCTCCACGGGGAGCTTCTTGTGTAATGATTTTATTGAAGGCCTCTGTGGAGAATTTACCCCATTTCCTGCGTTTGTAAGCGTAGGTGGGATCCTTGAGTAGTCCATCGTCTGGTACTGACGCCCTGAAAGTTACGAGAAGGTGGTCGGACCATATGATTGGAGTGGGAGGGTCTATGGTTAAGGCACCCAGTTGGCAAAAATGGGGTCTAGGAGAAGCCCTTGACGGTGAGTAGGCAGTTCTGATTTGAGTAGCATCTGGATGCCAGCTAATTCCTGTTTGATTTCCTGGGCCTCGTTATTCTTGAGGTCATCAAAATGATAATTTAAATCCCCTAACAGGAGAAGTCTATCATGTTCTAGGGCAGAGAGTGTAAGGGTTTCCAGCAGTTGGGCGGGAAAAGTGGCTGCGGGGCCAGGGGGACGGTATATCAGGTATCCCCTGATGCAGTATCCCTGGTGAACTGAGATGGAGAAGAGGCAAGTTTCACTTTTGTCAAGGTCCCTTCCCTCAAGCGTGCAGGTCAGGTCCTGTTTATGAATTATAGCGATTCCTCCCCCTTTTCCCATAGGACTGTCTATTCTTTTGATATTGTATCCTGGTGGCAGGGCCATCAGAATGTCAGGTGCCGAAGTGGCGTTTAGCCACGTTTCCGTGAGAAAGAGGGCATCTGTTCGACCGTCTGTTAAGAAGTCGTGCACCTCCATCTTATGTTTCCGTAGGGAGCGGCAATTCAGTAGGCCATGTTTAATATCTTGGCTTTGTGTCTAGATCCCAGGTTTTTATTGACGGAGAAAGCACAGTGTGCAATTTTTTTTTCTTGATTGTATACATTTATACTATGTCGGCAAAGAAGGTCTAGCGGGGGACATAGCTTTTGCAGGTCTACGGCGCTATAGCTTTTCCGGAGGCTGAAACCAGCAGGGGGTCCTGCCCCTGCACCCGGGCGGTCACGGACGGGCACAGACGGGCTTGCCTTCGGCGCGCTTCCGGCGCGCCCGCTGCGCCCGTCCGCTGCGCCTCCTGTGAGAGTCTGACATTTATTGGAGGAGTTCCTCTGGGTGGGCGTGGCCAGGCAGCAGCAGCGCTCCCCTCCCACCTCCCCCACGATGGCGGCTGTTTGCTAGTTTTTCCGGTCCCCTAGCAGCGCTCAAATCGGCTGCGAGGGGGTCCAACAGAGGTCAGAGGAGAACGGAAATCAAGCGCTGTCACAGTAAGTGCTTTTTTAAAAAATGTGAGCAAAAGTCTCCAATCGACAGAATTTCACATTAGCAGAAGTTCTCAATATCTAATGGTTACGTGCATTGCTTCAATAAACAATTGTATGCCTAGGTTAGAGCTTAGATTCCCTGGCTTTGCAATTATCGACACAGCACCAAAGTTACCATCTTATAGTGGTTGCGTATATTACCTGGATAGGTAATTACATGCCCGGTTTAGCGTGATGTATAAGTGTTTATTGGCAGAGTGCATATACATATACAAAAAACTATTTACTCGCAATCACTCATGTTCGGTCCTCTTTCAGATATCCTGGCACAGATGAATTGATACTCGATTCCGGCCCTCGATCTGTACCAATTTTTTATTATTCAGGTATCTATACCATCCATACGAGCCCTCATTTTTCACTACATTATTTCATTTACAGTAACAATTAGTATTTCTTTCTGCTATAAATTGTAGATCTTCAGCATCAAATTCCATCCTTAAGTGATACATATAAGGAGCACCATTAGAAGATCCTCCGTATCCGTGAGGAAGATATTTTCTTAATTTCTATATGTTTGCGCATACTATTTAATTAGCCATTTGATAATTATATATTCTTATATATAATTCATTATAAATCATATTTACCATATCAATAGGAAGTGTGTCTATATTAATATATATCATCGATCTTCCGGGGTTTTCAAACACATTGCCCCCTTTGGGTAAATATGGTGTAATAAACCTACAGTACCTTCTTTTAATCTTTATTGGTTTATATGTCACATTTTCAAACACTTGGGCTTTCTTTGGTTCTCTTCCGTTTTCTTCTCTACTTGATGCATAGTATTAAACTTATAGTACTGTACAATCTTAATAAGTTTATGAGCCACATTTTCAATCACTTTCGGTTTTCTTTCATTTTCTTCTTTACTTGGTGCACAGCATATCACAAGACCGTTTTGGTTTTTTGGTATTCTTTTCGTTCTCTTCGTTTGTTT
Source organism: Lissotriton vulgaris (assembly GCF_964263255.1). NCBI lineage: Eukaryota > Metazoa > Chordata > Amphibia > Caudata > Salamandridae > Lissotriton > Lissotriton vulgaris. The sequence continues at coordinate 88,230,043 of NC_141688.1, forward strand.
TTATGTGTGCACTTAATTCACGAATTTAATTCAGTTAAGAATATTGAAGGTTGGTTAAAGTTATTTCGTCAAATGTAGGAAACGTATCTGCTCATAGTGCTAGTGCATATAGCCCACCAATGCATTTAGATTATCACGCTTGTCCCTATTATATGTTTTTCTTTTGGTTATTTTTCTTCTAAATAGATATATTCGTTGCCGACGGCTAGCTGTTTTCAAAATAATTGTCTATGTGTGTGTCTTTTTTGTAAGTATGAAATCTTTTTTATGTTATTAGTGTGATCAATTGTGTGATAGAATGGACTCTGTCATATGATTCATGTGTTTCCATCCATTTAAGTCGTTTTTACGTGAACTTCTTTTAATCATGTGTGTCAATGAGTATCCAGTGATCTCATGCAACTTTCTCCTTTAGCAATGATCATTTCTATGAATTCCTTGAAGTGAAGCAAATGAATTTTTCCCTTTCTTCATATGTTAATTGAATAAAACCTGTATATAGTAGGTATATGTATATATTAGTGTAGATATAATTTTATTAAATAAGTGGCTCTGTAAATATTATATGTACAGTTTTGTAGATATGTCTTTGTATTCTTAATTGATCTATGAACGACATAAGATAAATGCAGTTCATATCAATTTTTGTAACTTTCAAAATGCCCACTGTATATAATTGACTAATCACCTATTTCTAATTGTAGTATATTAGGACGGTCACCTGATGCAGGCTTACAAGTCGAAACGCGCGTAGTGCCCTTATCTACTGATATGCCTCCATCATCATTCAAGTGTCTATTTACGTTTTTTGTCTCCACTGTTTTCTATGTCTCATGTAATGTATATGTCTTATTATGTGGTTTTAATGAAAATTCATGGTGTAGTTTTCTTAAAAAATCAATTAGATTTTGGAAATATAACAATATGAAATATAAGTAATAACTGCAAAACAATCTTTTGACCAATAAATGAAAATATAATAAATATCTTTGATCTAACTTTGATGATTAGTCCTCTACATGTGGGTTGTAAAAAGATTTTTTAGTTAAATGTCATGAGTGTGTTATGACTTGTCTATAGACCTTTACCTAAGTTACCATAGGAATGAATCTTAACGATTCGGTCATTTTTACCGAATTATTAGCTACATAGGATTTACCGATTATAAAATACTGAATCGGTAAAATGATATTTTTGAATCGGTAAATCCTACTTACCTACATCTAGCCCCATATCACTTACCACGAAAAAGGCAGACAGCTTCTAACAGTATACTGGAATGCTTCCTTTTAGGTTTTGTCTGTACAGAGCTATTATCTATTATTTTTATTGCAAACTTAAACGGAGCTTACACCCCACCGCCTCTCTTTCCTGGCTTTTCATTGGTTCCTGCGCGTGCCACTTACAGTTCCTCCATTTCTATTGGCATATTTTCCTGCATTTACCATTGCTTGTTCCTCACCTGCTTCTCTTATCAGTCTCCCGTAGCCAAAATACTGTTAACAACTGGTTTAGTGGAACTATTTTTTAATAAAGTGTTGCCTCTTTTTGCTTCTTCAGCAGATGTATATAGCACAACATATCACCCAGAGATTAAGTGATTTGCCCAGGATCATAGGATAATGTGCCGTCGAGACCCAAACCGGGATTCCCTGCTCTTGAGTTTCGTTGCCTACGCTGCATCACATTTGGCGATGCAGAGCGGGCAACGAAATGCGTTTTTGTTTTTCGTTACTTACCTGTAATGGTCCAAATCCCGCATTTTCAAACCCCCCACCCTGCCCCTCCCCCTCCTGACGTCACAGCCCCGGTATAACGCCCTGCACGGGCAGGGCCTGCTTACAGTTATATCTAACAAATGGTGTAGTGCCATGTTGTATATACCAGGAACCAGCAAGCACCACTGTGGTTCAGGGTATATCTATTCTGTGTTTGTGTGTGAAGGAGTCTTTCCAATGCTGTAATTGATGGATTAGGCAGAGAAGGGCTGTGTTAATGGGTGTATGTGTGTGTAGTTTGTTTCAACTGTTACTGTACCCTTTCTGTGTGTAAGGGAAGCTTGCAGTGTTCATGCACATGCTGCACCTGGTCTGTGTGGTAGAAAAGGTGACCAGAAGTTAGAGGTTTTCAAATCTGTACACAAGATTATTTGTTTCATTTTAATGTTTTATAGAGCGCGAACTAGACCCGGAGGGTATCAGATCCCTTTACACGTTTTACAGAGGTAAATAAACAAGTACAGAAATATACAAAGGTTGGCGCGGGGTAGGGTTGCTGAGAGCATAGAGACAAAAGGTGACACAAATGTATAGTTACGGTTATAAATAGGATCAGTATAAACAGAAGCCCCACATTTTCTTGGCGGGGCAAGTTGGTGATCTGAAGAAAAAGCAATAGATTTAGATTCGTCAGGCACACTGTGGTGGATGAGAGCAGGCCTTAGACTAGGAATTTACCCATGAGGAAAGTTTTGGCCTCATTCTTGAAAAGTGGTAGAGAAGGGATTTTTCAGCAGAGAAAGAGTTCCAAATTCTTGGTGCAGCTCCGAAGAACGCCCTATTGTAGGTTCTTTTTTTCTGAAAACCGGCAGGTTGGAGCAGGAGGTTTCTAGTGAGCCGGGAGTTCCTGCTTTCTCCAGATATCACAAGTTTCTGTGCCAGATAAGCTGGGGGAGTTTGTATATAGGTCCTTGTGTGTAATGCATGCCAGTTTCAGCTGTATTCTGGCCTCCAGAGGGAGCCAGTTTAGTGCTTTCATATGTGGAGAGATTTGGTCGAATTTCCTAGTGCCTGTGAGTAGTCTGGCAGCATGTTGAGTCTGGCTTTTAGAGGTGCCTAGGAGATCTTGGGTAATCCCGTGAGGGTGGAACATCCATATTTCAGCATAGAGATGATTAGTGCTTGGACTGCCATTCTTAAGTCAGGAGCATCGATAAAAGGTTTCAGCTTCCACAGGTAGCTCAGGTGTAATCTGTCTGTTTTAGCCATTAAGTTAATGTGGTCTTGCATGTTCAAGTTACAGTCGAGGAATATGGCTAAAGATTTGGCAGAGTCCACAATGGTCGGCGGGCAGTTTAAGGCTGTGATGGCCTTGATCCACATCTGAATCTCTGGGTTGTCTTTTGAGGGGGAGATCAGCAGAAATTCAGTTTTCTTTGCATTGAGTTTCAGTTGGTTAGTGGCTAGCCTTTGGACAGTTAGTTTCAGGGTCTCGTTCAGGGCAAGGATCTCCTCGAGTAATGCAATATTGATGTATATTTGGGTGTCGTCCGCGTACATATGTTAGGAGATGTTGGCAGTACGAAGAACTTCAGTGAGTGCCTCTAAGTAAAGATTAAAAAGGGTGGGTGACAGGTTTGAACCATGGGGGACTCCAACTGTGACCGGGGTGGGAGCTGATAAGTTGCCGTTAATGAGGAATCTCTGAGATCGGTGATGGAGGAAGGACCTAAACCATTCTAGGACAACACCATCCAGACTCATCCTGAGTTTAAGGCGTTTGAGTAGTTTTTCATGGTTGACCATATCAAAGGCGGAGGAAAGATCTAAGAGGATTAGAAGGCAGGTTTTGCCTTGGTCAAGGGCTTGGAGGGTGTCGTCCACGATGTGGAGCATAGTAGTTTCCGTGCTGTGCCCCGGTCTGAATCCAGATTGAAAGTCATCAAGTAGGTGGAAGTTGTTGATGTGCTGACTTAGTTGCTGTTGTACACCCTTCTCTAACACTTTGGCTATCAGAGGGATATTGGAGATAGGTCTGAAATTGTCAGGGGAGGCAGGACTTGGCCGGCTTTCAAGGGGTCCGGGATCGATCCCTGCTGGAGAGAGGCGTTGATTATTGCAGTCCAGCAAGGAACAATGGCTTGGGAGGCAGCGGCGAGGCAGTTGGATGGTAGCGGGTCATTGATGTATTTATTTGGGTTTAAGGTAGAGAGGATTTTGGAGATAGAGTCTTCATCATAGTATTCGAAGTCGGTCCAGCAAGCTTGGTTATTAGGTGAGGCCAGTGAGGGTAGTGCGGAAAGGGGGGGCAGGTCAGGGAGGGATTGAGAGTAAGCGGCGGTACTGAGTTTGATTCCTAGTGCTGTGATTTTATCAGCGAAAAAAGAGGAGAATTCCTCCGAAGATATTAGAGACTTAGGGAATTCTTTCTGTGTTTTAGCCAGTTTATTTGATTGGTGTTTGACCAGTTAAAAGAACTTGCGGGTCTATTTTTGGCGTTCCCCAAATCAGATCTGAAATATTCTTTTTTTGAATTGAGAATGTGCTTGTTGTAGAAGTTTCTCGCCTGACGGAGAAGTTTAAGGTGCGCAGCAGAGGGGCACTGTCTCCAGATTCTTTCAGATTGTCATAGGGATCTCCTTTCCAAGTTGAGGGATCCCGAGAACCAGGGGTTTCTGTCTTTGATTAGTGACCTTTTTAGTTTTAGAGGGGCAAGGTCATCCAGAATGTTCGATATGGACGCTAAGTAATGTTCACTGAGGTCACAGAACGTAGTTATATGCGAGGGTGGGAGAGATCAGATTTGCAGCGAGCTTTCAGTTTCATAAGGTCAAGGTTTTTAGTGTCTCTGATCCAGCATTTGGGAATCACCGATTGCGGTGTCTTTGTCTTGAGGGTCCCAGGTAAAACGAAGGCGATGGTGTGGTGGTCAGACTAGTCACCTGGGTCTATGGAGACAAGCTTGATTGAGGATTCCTTAGAGATGATGCAGTCAAGGGTGGCCCCTTTTAAATGAGTTGACAGAGAGCAGGCTTGACCAGTTAGGAGGTCTTTGATGGCATTGACATAGGGATCTTTAGGGTCGTTCCAATGCAGGTTGAAATCACCAAGGAAAAACTCTTTGGCATTCAAGGGAATCTTAGTTGTGATTAGAACCACTTTGTTCCTCTTCCATGTTACAATCCTCACAGTCTGAGAATATTGCACATACTTGAAGGAGGGAACTATGCTTGTCTCATTAATTTAAAAAAATAGCCTCTCTACCTTGGCATGGTGACATAAATACCTGACCATTCTCCTAGAGATCATGTTTATTTCCCTGAGACAGACAATGCTGGATGTATCTTTGTCTTCATTAGTTCCCATTCTCTGACTTACATTTTTGCTTTGATTGGTATATTTAACTATTAGTTCCTGATATAAGATATCAAGTGTAGCTGAGTCTAGTAAGTTGAATGTCATTAGCAGACTGCAGCACTTATTGCACCACCACTTCAGTGACAGTGTAAAATATGGCCTCAGGCCTGACCCTGCAGCCTGCCTATGCATTTTTCTAACCTTTTGATAGTCCTAACCCTTAATTTTTTTTAAGTATAAGTCAACCGATCGGTAGGACTTAAAGGCCCACAGTGTGGGGTGTATGGTATTTAAAAGAAGAGCATATGTGGTTAATGTTTTATATTCCCTGACAGTGAAAAAACTCCAAAGTCGTTTCGAAAAAGCGCTAAATTTAGTAGCTAGAAAAATGGCTCAAGTACTCCTTTAAATAGTAATTTAAAGTCTAATTCCAAGGTAAAGTGGATTTGTATTACTATTAAGGTTCAGACATTTTTAGGAAGTTATCTGTCTCAAAACCAAACGACTTTCCTACCAGTGTCCAGTTGTTATCTGAGCCCTGATGGCTCCCCTGGAGTGAGATGTGGGTTGATCCCAGCCAGTGGATAAAAGGCTTTGGGTGAGGTGTCGTTCTTCGTTGAACAGGATAGCCTGGGGGCTGCGCCCAGCCCCTTCCTGAGCTTCAAAGTATGCCTACCCTTTCACTGTCAAATTAATTTCACACCCTGTCTTCCTAGTCAGACAGGCTCCAAACGCAGTGGGAGGGTAAGCTGCCACAGACCTGGTTTAAAGTGACCTGTGGGAAGCTTTTCCCATTTCCATATCTCTGGGTGGGCACAGGAAAGAAAGGTTTCTCCATGTTAGTTTTGGTAGAGAGGTGCGGTGTAGGATAGTTTGCTGCTAGGCTTACTGGAAGTGCTGCAAAGGTGGGTATGGTTACCTCTACGAACCTTTTCCCCATTGGTTAGGGAGTGGGCAGGAGTCACCACCCTCAGGCTGGTGCAAGGCATAAATGTGTTGTGGTAGTTTCTTCTGTAACTCTATGGCCATGTTCCTTGCATGAGCTACTTGTGATGTTATTGTCATAGTGATAGAATCTTACAGTTTGAATCCCAGGGACCTTGGTGACAGTTCCTGTTAGCTGTGGAGACATACAGCCAATAAAGTCTATGTTCCTGTACTCTCCTGTGTAGAGTGATTACTTCAGAGTCCCCACTGAGTACCTTTTTCACAAGACTGTTGGACCTGAAGAAGACAGAAGGAGAGCTCTGCCTTCTGTATAGACTTATGAGGGGAACCCTAATAGCTGGGCCGGCTCCCATGTGTACCCAGGACTAAAGAAAGTACTACAAGAGTCAGTTGGCTGACCTCTTGTTAAGCTACAGGGACACAAAAGCTGCAAGAAGCCCACTTTCCTGGAAGAGCCAAGCTGGCTAGTCGCCTCTGGACTTGCCCTGGACCCTGCTGGTGGCTTCTGTTGAAGTTACTGTGATCTCGACTGTTGAGCTGGATCCTCGTGGAGGTGACAGAGAACAAAAATTGTCCAAAAGAGAAGCTTTACTTATAGTCAAATTCGACACGGCCGTGTCCGGATTAAACAAAATATCTGAGCTTTATAAACTATAAACAATATGACTCTGCATCACTAAGCATTTTAGACAGTTCATGTTTATAGCTTCATAGAAGGACCCACAGAGTGATAAAGGGACATGAGGGTTTTCAAAAGAAGTTGTGCTTCTTTTTATCTCTTTTCTTAATTTGCATATTAGGTATCCGCGTACGCATGAAATTAACACTTGAGCTCAATGTCATAACTATGTCTCCTGTTAGTGGGCATCAAATTTCACAAACGTGTGAGAAGAGCCGCTCACAATTGGTCATATTTTAGTCACACCAAACAGTCTGTAAGTATAAGCACCTCTGACGCTTTATACTACTTTGAGACTGGCGATGGTCAACTACAAATCCCAACGGCCCCGAGGACACAAGCGCTACTAAAGCTAAAATATTGATGCTATTAACTACCTGTCTCTGGCGAGATTCAAGTTATGGCCTCCGAACCTTATTGTAAATAATAGCGCATAACATGTGAAACCGCATCTCTTTTTTTAATAATCATAACGTCTGTATGCGTTTCTACAACTACAAATCCCAGCAATCTTGGCGGCCCAATCAAAATGCTGCATAAACAGTGGACGCCGCACCGTTAACACCAGGCGCATCCATAGGCCATTGGTGAGAACACGACTCGGAGAAGATTCATTTCACTACCGGTTAGCGAACTGGTAACCATCCCATGGACCCGGAGTACTTTTTACCGATTTCCCTAAACGGATTCCACTCACTCTGCCTTTCCTTCCTCAATTTTTCAGATATCATTCAACTTCAGAAAGGCAAGAGTCAAGCTTTCAAGAAAAGGTAAGCAATGCTGCTTGCCCGTTTCAGTCGCGCCCTTATGGCTCATTCCCTATGCGATTTTTCTAAAACGGCTCTCCACTTTGATTCCGTTGTTTCCAGATTGCCGAAAGCGACAGTCTTGAGACCAACAATACCAGTATTCTGCTACTTCTCTAAAAATGTCCATGTAAGTGATTATTGCAGCACTGCTTTTCCCTCCGCACTCTCAGAAAAAACACACAAGCACAGACAAAAATCTGATAGTATCGCTCCTATCCTTTATGTCTTTCTAGATTTATCATCTTAAACATGGGCCATCTGTGGCGTTTGGCATTAGATTCTACTTAGAGGTAAGCTGCTGCTGCTAAGGTGATTGGTGAAGCCACTGTACATCCTTTGAAATTAAGGTCATTTTCTGATTAGTCTTTATGTTTTCTCTTTCATAGTGAGTTTGGTCCTGATGAGAACCTCTCAAACAAAGAGGTTTGAAACGCGTAGACCAGAGGATAAAACCAAACGATGCTTTTTGTCCCAAATGTATATTTCATCCATTAGAAGGATTCATGCAAAAACCATTAAGCTCAGTTAATGTAAAAAGTGTATAGAAATTTGGTTTATGAAAAAAGGTTTTCTTGTTAAAAATGAAGGTTTGGTTTAGTCCATATTAATGTATCATTGTGTATGTGTATGAGTGCAGTCTGTGAGAAATGGCGAGTGTGATGTGATTTGTCGTGTATTTTGTGAATTGTTGTATAGTATTTGTGGGTTATTGTAAAAAGTATTGTATATATATCTATAAAAATGAAAACGTTTTTTGAAAAAAATGAAGTGAGAATTCAAAAATAAAAAAGCGACTAATGAGCTTTAAGATGTATTGATGACCATTTCTTACATCTTGTATTAATTCAATTCTTTGGAATAGCAGCAGCATTGGCATTTGGTTGTGGTTTTTTGGTTCTGTTGAAGTGAGTCATGACCCCCAAGTGCTGTGCCTGAGGTCCTGGAACCCTTGGTTGGTGTCCAAGTGTACCAGACCTGCCTAACCCTTAAACATGGGACTTAGAAAAGTATTCAAGACCAAAGGAAGACCTGGATCAGCCTGCCTAGTTGATGTGCAGCGAGTGCACCGCTGCTGGACCTGACTTTCTGTAACTCCTGCTACGTTCTCTACTCAATGTCAGAGTCTGTTATTGCAGAGGCCGCTGCAACTCCATCCTGCAGCTTCCTCAACGCCGCCATCAACAAGGACCCTATTGACGCCGATGACCTGTCTTTCTGCAACCCGTTGCAGTCAATCCCCACTTCGACTTCTGCCTGCAACACTGCGACAAACCAGGTCCATGTATCCGACTGGCGATTGACCACGATCAACCTTAACATTTCAACTTTGTCCCCGTCCAACTTGACCAGTGCCAAGGTTGGCTTTATGCGCTTTTTGGTACTGTTTTCATTAAAAATGTAATTCACCTTATCAGATGCTTTTAATTTCGTATATTAGAATATTATCTTTTTATAAATGGGAGTACCATTTTTATTTGTTTTTTTTTGACTCTGTAACTGCTTTTGTACTTCTAAATGCTTTACACATCTTCTTAAAAGAATGAGCTCAGGTTTAAATTATTGAAACCTCTACTAGACCTACCAAGGACAGTGTTATTACTTGTAGTGGACTACCATCCACCCCAAATAATACATAACTTTCTCACAGACCCAACAACCCAAAGTCTTTCTTTTGTTTTTACACTACTATAATATTTCTTAAAATAGTAACAAATACATTTAATAAAATATAAATAATGAAATAAACATAGAATAAAATGTTATAAAACAATGTAAGAAACTGATACTATAAATGTTGATATAATTTTAAAGTGGTAAAAAGCAATATCCTTACCTTCGATATTTTTTTTCCACAATACTTTTATGCTCATTTTATTTTAACCACAATAATATGGTCACAAGATTTTTTGTAGTTGATATTTAGGTGGCATAAGGATGCCTCCTTTAAGGCTTTTTCATAAATTTATCAGGAGTAAGCTCGCTTTATAAGCGGGTGTGTGCATTATTGTGGCACAATAGCGTTTTGGAGTCCGTTTTAGTTTGCATGTGGAATATGAATTTCTAATTTCCTTTTTTCTTCATAACATTTTCATCTCTTTGTCGAACGTTCATGAAGTTTTCACTTTCCTTTCGAAACACCTTTGTCTACACACCTCATGTTTGGTGAATATCGGCTTATAACTACATACTTAGAACTCTGAGCATGTGAGTTTTGTTAACACAGTCGTTTCCATGGAACATTTTCTATAACCAGTGCTTCAATACAGGCTTCATCAAATGCCCTCAAATCTGACATACACATAGAATGTACTTGGAACTAGTGTGCGAGTAACAAATGGTCAAACGGTGAACATTGTTGAAGGTTTTTTTAGGTATAAAGAACTTTTACAAACACAAGTAGATGATGGACGAAGCGCTGAAACTTTTCAGACACTCACCCCCATTCACAGATCTGGGTTGAATCCAGGCCCGGACTGGCCATAGCGGGCACTGGGCAATCCCCCTGTGCGTCGCAAGGGTGGGGGCCGGTTATGAGCCCCTGGGGGCCGATTTTGCTACAGTGCCGTTTTTGCAGCATAGCTGCAAAATCAGCCCTGCAACAAAATCGGCCGAAAACCGGCCCTAGCAAAGGGCTCGGCGGCACCTCCGAACCCCCCCCCCCCCCCCCCCCCCGAGTGGTGAGAGGGGGCCGGCCGAGCACTTTGCCAGGGCCGGTTTTGGTTCCCAATCCGGTCCTGGTTGAATCCATCATCGTTCTTTAGCTCACTTTGCCACCCCAGTTCAGACACAGCTATATGCAAATCAGTCTTGACCCTGTGCCTCATGGGAACAGTCCAGCCCGAACTGCCAAGCCATGTCTTCCCTGGACTGGACACGAGCATCCTGGGACCAGTTTCGGGCTAACAGCCCTCATCAGCCAGGCTAGCTTGAAACCAGTAGCACAGTGAGCAAGGGACTCACGTCTGGGCATACCATGTCAACTTAGGAAAAACATAGCAAACACAAGGAGAAAATGGACGGAGAGCTGAAACTTTTCAGACACTCACCCCCAGTCACAGATCTGGGTAGAATCTATCATTGTTCTTTAGCTCACTTTGCCACCCCAGTTCAGATTCAGTTATATGCAAATCAGTCTTGACCCTGTGCCTCATGGAAACAGTCCAGCCCGAACTGCCAAGCCATGTCTTCCCTGAACCGGAAATAAACATCCTGGGACCAGTTTCGGTCTAACAGCCCTCACGAGCCAGGCTAGCTTGAATCCAGTGGCAAAGTGAGCAAGGGACCCACGTCTGGGCATACCCTGCCAAGTTAGAGCGAACAAAGCAAACAGAAGGAGATGATGGACGGAGCTCTAAACTTTCATACACTCACCCCAGTCACAGATCTGGGTTGAATCCATCATCCTTCTTTAGCTCACTTTGCCACCCCAGTTCAGACTCCGCTATATGCAAATCAGTCATCTGAAAGGCCGAAGCCAGTCCTAGGATGCTTGTTTCCAGTCCGGGGAAGACCCAGCCTGGTAGTTCGGGCTGAACTGTTGCCATTGGGTGCAGGGTCAAGACTGATTTGCATATGGCTGGGTCCAAACTGGAAAGGCATGGTGAGGAAGAAAACAATGGATTTAAGCCCAGATCTCTGTACTCAGGTAAATATATGACATTGTTCTGCATTCTGTCCATCGATTTTTCTTTTTGCATTTGTTAATCCGATTGGGACAGGTATGCCCAGACGTGGGTCCCTTGCTCTCCATGCCACTGGAGTCAAGCTATCCTGGCTGATGAGGGCTGAAAGCCCGAAGCCGGTCCTAGGATGCTTGTTTCCAGTCCAGGGAGGACCTGGCCTAGCAGTTCGGGCTGGACTGTTGCCATTGGGCGCAGGTACAAACTGGAAAGGCATGGTGAGCAAAATAATTATGGATTTAAGCCCAGATCTCTGTACTGGGGGAAATGTATGTATGACTTGTTCTGCATTTTGTCCATCAATTGTTCTTTTTGCATACAAACACTTTAACGCCATCCTGACGACGATAGCATGAGGGGAAAGCGGACAAAGCCATATTCTCTTGTGTTACTTCTGTATCTGTTGCCATTTTAACACAGATTGAGTAAAAATATAGTTTTAATGTTATATAAAATGCATTCTGCTGTTTATAAAAAAATATATCTTCATTTCACCAGCAAATAACAATGTTTGCCTTGGGAGCACAGGGCCGTTACTTCAGTAGTAGTGTCATTTCTACCTCCTACAACAAAGTACTACGTGTAAAACATTTACAAAATTGCATTCAGTAGAAATTTAGCATATATGGGCACCCTTACAGTAAATGGTGTACTTTGTTTGACTCTGCATTTATTAGCTATGTTTTTAAAACTGCGTCCCATTTCAGATTTTCCTTTGGCTCCTGTCAGCACCTCTTTCCGTGGAGAAACAGCAACGCAGAACAATATTGTACATTGCATATTTATTACCCGAATGTATAACCAAGTGGCACTTTAAGATTCAAGCCATACCACCTTAATAAAGGGATGACAATGTTTGGGATGCTTCTAAACTCTGCATGTCCTTTTTGAAATAATGGCTTCCTCAAGAACAATGTGATGTAAATATAAATTTGCAAAAATAGTGAAACAAAACAAGTTCGTGGTAAATAAGGTCGAATTCTTTCCACCTTGTCTGAACAACATTGAAATATGTAGGATGTTTACTTCTTTCTGCAAATTAAAATACCTTCTTTCCGTCTATCATCTGGGTATGTTAATATCAGCCGGGCCAAAGGCGCAATTCTTTGGTACCTGAAGCAGCCATGAGCATATGAAAGTTGGCAGCTTTTGCAAGTGCAGTGTTTCACTCTATGTGTACTTTCTAAAAATAATTTTCGAGTTGTCTTAGGTAAAAATATTTCTTTTTGATAGATTTGCAAAAAACCTAGCAGAAGTTTAATTATGAGTCAACTGCAGTAATAAGCGAATACATGCAGCTGCTGTGTCGTGTAGTCCCTGTAGTCTTTGAAATTATCGTATACTTTTATTAAACCTTGGAATGCTGCTTTGAAATAGTAACACTGAGGAGGAACGGTACACCTTGTGTAAGGAGTCTTTCTGGGTCACAACATCTGATTAGAGTCCCATATTCCCGTCTTTACAGAAAGCAGTTCTTTAAATGAGGCAGCTTCTCAAAAAGAGTTGGTGTAGAGTTACATGACAATTACTTCCAGTTCATTTTCATGTAATGAATCACGGTCTTTTCAATCATTTTTTTTACCCCAGCCTCTTCCTTGAGCAGTCATTCTGGTCTCAGTTTCATTTCTTTTGTGAGAATGTTCTCTGTGCCTTTGCGTGAGGAAGTATTTCATAGGAGGTTCTTAGCAGTTCTCATCTTTGATAGCTAAATGGTAATGGGTTTCAGTACCTTCTGGTGGTCAATTTCTGGTCTGAAGAGACTAGTAAAATGAACACAAGACCTGTGCTTTTTTTGGATGTCCTTGTCAGTAGTGCAGCCCTCTCACAGCTAGTTTTGGGATGTGGGCCCACCATAGGACTTTGGCCAGCAGAAGAATCCTTGGTGCCAGGTCTATCTTACAACAGCATGCAGTCTGCCCCTCCTTGTGGAAACAATGCATAGCATCTGTTGTCTAGAGGATTCAGTTCTGAGTCATTATGTCAGCCATCCATGAAGATAGGTCTGTGTTAAAGAGTTTAAATCCTAGAGAAAACACAACAAAGCATTCCAGGAATTGGACATTTTGCAGTGAAACAGCACTTTGGTTTAACACAGCCACTCTAGAATAAGGAGTGAATTGCAGCTGGAGTTGAAAGGCTTCCCATCCCTATGAGGGGAATGCAATGAGCTCCAAATGACATCTTTTACAAACTATGCAAAGACAGCTGACGCATAGGAAGAAACATTGTGCAAACTAGGAGTAAGATTGAAATGACCATCATAGCACATTACTCTAGTTCAGCTCATTATCTCCCAATAAGACTTGGTGTATTCAAAACATTCTCTAAGTCTGCCGCTGGTCTGCAGCCTCAGGGCCTCCCGTGCAAATTATCACTTGAATCATTTTTTTTAAATTTTCTCACCGCAGTGAAGGTATTTCCTGTCCTGCCTGCTCCACAGCATAACATTATTTGTTTGTCCCTGGCAACCGGTGTAAACATCTGGTAGTCGGTGGGGGACCAAGGCACTGACTGACAACCTTGATGGGACTTGGAGCTTTCTCAGGCTTGTTGATGGTGGTACCATGGCTACTGAAAGAATTCTCTGCCTTAAAGCATGAAACTCAGTGCTGGGATTTTACAGTCGTGTGAGCAGAGAGCAATGGGGACATCGCCTGTCTGTCTACTGCCTAAGGGCTCGATCCGTTGGCTTTAGCACCTGACCAGTTGTAATTGGCATCTGGTCTAGTTTCGGCTGAGGCAACTTCAAGTGACAAAGAGACCAGAAGAATGGTCCGCGCATACTTCTCGGAGGAGTCACCCTTAAGAACAACCCAGCTTGTTCCTGTGCTGCTGTTGTTGTGCCTGGTGCACAATGCTTCTTCTCAGCTAGGAACGTGCTGAAAGAGCCGAGAAGCTCATACAAGCTTTGGCGAGCTCCTGAAGTGTTGATACAGCGGACTTAACTCTAATCACTGAGCCGACATATTACTATGCTAGGGCGAGAGACAAACGCGTCTCAGTGTGATTTCTGGGAGTCCACTATAAAAACAACTGACGGCCAATCCCTGTGGTTCCTACACCAGGTTAGAATACTGAAAATGATCTTAGTTATTTAATTCTTATTTTATTTATGCTACAGCTCACATTGGACGTCTAGGCTATAAATGATAGCAAACTGTGAGAGCAATTTAATGGTGAAGTGACACAAAAAAGTAGACGGAGATAAGCAAGGTAGCCCTGCTATTGGTGCTTTGTGAAAGGAAAGCAAGGATTTTCAGACGAAGTAGGTTTGGGTCCAAGTAGTAAGAACAGTGGTTTGCACTTAGCTCGAGTGGTTTTCAGGATTAAGAGAGCAGCCGTTTGCAAAGGTCTGACTGGCATATATTTTACAGTTTATTTTCTCAAGTTTCAGGGAGCGGTACCCTGAATGCATTCATAAATGAAAGTCCGAATCTCGAAATTGATACTGGTCTATACGGACAGCCAATCAATAGGTTTCTTCAGACTGGATACGGAATCTATTTTTCGAAGGCCAAGAATTGGGCGCACTGCTGCATTCTAAACACACTGTAACCCTGTTGTTTTGTAGTTTGAAGCCAGGCTCCTGCTCTGATCAAGGCTGCTGCTATGATCAAGGCTCCTGCTATGATCAAGCCTGCTGCTATGATCACAGCTCCTGCAGTGATCTTGTGGGAATCAGAAGGCAAATAATACAGTACCTCTCTTCGAAGCAGCATTCCTTGGTTTAAATTTACAGGACGACTCAAGTGTCACAAAAATTCTTTATCGGGAGGGTGCATATGCCAAAAGAGGTACAACCGTAGTATGAGTGGATTCTGCCAGGTGAAGCGGTACAGCAGTACCTATCAAAATGTCCGCTATGTTCTTTGGTGTGAAATATGGCCTCAGTTTACCCGCCTAGAATTCTAATCTGAAAAAAAATGGATCCTTTCCTGAGATGACTGTTAACATGCAAAACATTCCTAGAGCAATCCTGGAAGAAATTCCTATAAAAGTAGCTAACCAAAGAAGCCTTGATCTTTGATGAAACTCTGTGAGGGAAGGCATTACCTGTTGGTGTCCACGAATAGACCTGTAGGTGAGCCAATATCACCCTGGAAAACAACTGCAGTTTTCTCAAATGATCTCTCTGTCTGCTACGCCGATCACCTGAGTTCTCACAGTCACAGCTGACTTCAATATGTTTAAAGCCCCAGGGCAGATTGTTTGAAAAATGATCATGTCTTTTCGATAAACAATGAAGACCGTCTATTCAGAAGCATATTATTTACGACGTTATAATTGCTTATACCAGAGTCCCACAACATACTTAAAAACGTGTAATTTCAACTTGAAAGTTGTGTTCTTCATAGCCTGTAAGACTGCATGCTTCTCTAAAGCATTACATAGATCATTATTTATGGGTAGCAAAAATGTGTTCAAGCTATAAAAACCTGTTTTCAGGATGCACATACTCATAAGGAAGTTCCTATTTGATATACATTGCACGCCTGCAAAAATGTACAAACTCACCGCAACAGAAATTGCAATTTGTGACCCGTGGAATTTTACATTTAGTTTTCTAGACCCCTATATAACAAAACTGTGCATAAGAACTAGCCCTTTGCGAGGAAATCTTGACTAGTCAGTGTTTAATTCCCAAAAACAATAAGTGACAAGACCCAGAATAGTTTCTTCAGAGCCTGCCAAGTGGGTTGCTGAATGCCCAGTTTGCAGAATAACAAGGCTGCCTAGTCTAGATTCCATCTCATGCAGGTTTCTTCCAACACCCTACATGTCATATTTCTTTCTTTATTTCACACTTGTGGGTTCTATTTCATCCCTGCTTTCTCCATTTTTTTTGTTTTCTTATCTTTTTCTTCTCTATTCACCCTTTTCTATCTTTCTCACTATTGCTCTGTATCATAGTGTGAATGATGGTAAATAAGTCACAACCACATAAAATAAGTGCTGGTGTCCACACCTACAGCCACCAACACAACTTAAGCACTGGGAGTAAAATTACCAGATGTTGCGGATCTCACAATATTATAGGGAAACAAGACATTCTTGAGCCTCAGTTTTGAATCAGAGGTTAACACTCATAGTTCTACTGAAAGTCGACAGGCTAATCCGAAATGTTTGAAATGACCACAGGTCTGTCAATTTGAAAAGATCAGTAAATTGTATGAGATATCAGCGATAGAGTGTTTCATGCAAAAATACAAGTCGTACAGGTAAGACACAGCGTATTGTGCAATGATGTATTCTTATCAAGTATTAGCAGAAAAGATTGCACCTAAAGATTATCTTTTTGTTCAAACGACTATTTGGCTTTCTATAGTGGAGAGTCAATTGCTGTGATAATTGAAACTTCATTTGGGGCGTGGCTTGGAGGGCAAAGAGGATGTTTGCCTGAGTCAGCCGCTCAGTCAAAACCTGGGAGCGATTATACGATATTGGAACCTCACGCCATATGAAGGGATACAGAAATGACACCCCTGAGCGTCGGAAAGACTGAGGAAGAAGAGGATGTCTAAAACGGAGGCCCACCACGGAAGATAAACAGAATTTTGCCAAATTTTCGAGGAGCTGAGACGAGGCACAAGATGGTCTGTCAAAACTGAAACTGTCCATCACTGATCTACAAGACCGAGAGGAACAAAGATCGCCTACACCAGCGGCGACTCCCCGTCATTTAAGGTGAGAGGAACTAAAACCCCCACTGCACCCCCATAGAGAGCCAGGGTAAACCACCGGCACAAGATCAGCCCGCTATGAAAAATAGCTAGGGTGCTTATGTAAACAGAGGCTGCAGCGGAGGCGGATGTATAGAGGGGGCGCCGCAAGACAAGACAAACGGCACAAAGGGCAACAAAACTCGCTCAGAGGGGCGTGAACAGCAGAGCTTAAGCGGGATCAAAACCGAAATTATTCTCCCTAAGGTGACGCACACCAGAGAAGAGGCCACCATCTTAGGGGTGGCATCCTCGCATTCCAATCCTGTGGCGCGGCTCAGTAAGCCTCCCGCAGTGAGTGAGCATAGCGAGAGCATAGCGAGAGCGGTGAGGAGACCAGCGGAGCACCCCACCTGCGGAAGACAGAAAGGATCAGCGCCGCAAGACCCTGCAGCGCTACAGCCGGCGGTGAAGGTACAGACCAGAGAGGAGGCCGCCATCTTAGGGGTGACACCCTCGCATCCCGACCCTTCATCATGGCTCAGTAAGCCACCCGCAGTGAGTGAGCATTGCAAAAGAGGGGAGGAGAGCAGCGGAGCACCCCACAGGCGAGAGACGGAAAGGAACAGCGTGGCAACACAACCGCAGCGCTACAGCCGACAGAGGAAGTACAGCAGAGCTTAAGCGGGACCAAAACTGAAACTGATCTCCCTGAAGTGACGCACACCAGAGAGGAGGCCGCCATCTTAGGGGCGGCGCCCTCGCATCCCGATCCTGCATCGCGGCTCAGTAAGAGAAAGCATTGCGAGAGCGGAGTGAAGAGCAGCGGAGGACCCCATCTGCGAGGGGCAGAAAGGAACAGCGCTGCAACACCCCTGCAGTGCTCCAGCCGTCAGAGGAGGTATAGCGCACCAGCAAAGCGCTAGCGGGGGGTGGCGAACGTAGCCGTGCAGCAGAGATCATAGTGAGAACGGTGAGGGGAGCAGCGCAACGCCCTGGTCACCAGGCAACAGGGGCCAAAAAGAAACAGCACAGCAACAACCCCGCAGCACAAGTCTACTAAAGCATCAACCACCCGGCAGAGAGTGTACAACACATAAACAGAGCGAAATCAGTGCGGCAAATCGGAGGGTCCCAAACGCTTACAAGCCCCAAACAGACTCAACCAGGTGAGAGCAGCACCGGAGGTCCAGCCAGGAAAACAAAACTGAAACCAACAAGGGATTCACAGGCAGCCATCTTAGAGAGGGTGAAAGCCACAACACCAATCAAGGCATAAGGGCCATATAGTAGGACACTGCTGGGAATGTGTGGGGAGACAATGGAGGCATAAGCGACCCTTTGAGGGGTAGCACCTGGAAGACAAGGATCTCGCAGGCAGACAGGGCCCTCCCGCAGGAAGAAAACAAGCAACCACCGCGCACAGTAGGAACGACCACAAGGTACAGGCATAAGAAGATAACACTACCTGGTCACCAGAAGGGCACACCACTCTAAACGGAACCATCAAACAAGGAGAAGAGGAATCAACACGAACACCCAGCACCACACCAAGCAAGAGACAAACTCGTTCCACCCTGAAGATACTCAGCATATTGGCCTCAAAGAGGACAGCATCCTCCGCCCTTTGGAGAGATCGCACCAAGTTGGACTAAAGGAAAAACCCAAATGGAGTAAATAGCTGCAACGAAGGACCTCACAAGAACAGGAATATCAACCCGTAACCCAAACTAGATGGGGGAGATTTGAGCTCTACCAGACGAAGAGAGGGCTGACGGACATGGCGGGGAGCGAGGGTAAGATTCAACAGCAGCTGAAAAAGAACAGGGGAGACACAATGATGGATTCTCCAATTAAGCAAAAACCTGATATCAACAGCACACTGGAGATGATTCTTAAAAAGCTGGCCGATGTCCACAGCATAGCCAAAACCATAAAACAGACTACGGATGCAATCCAACTGGAACTGGCAGCAGTAAGAGCGGATATACACGAGGCAAACAACAGATTCACAGTGGCGGAACAGAGAATAAGCGACATAGAAGATGTGGACCAACAAATAAACAAAGACCTTAAGGCCCTAACTAAGACCACAGCAGCGCTCCAGAAGCATATGGCTGAATTGGAAGACCAAAACAGAAGGGGGAACATAAGAATCTTAGGTGTGCCGGAGGGCGATGAGGATAAGGCGGGATCCTGCCTGGCCTTCAGAGGAAATGATACCAAAAATCACAAACCTCACATTTGACCACTCCTTTGAGCTGGACAAAGCCTATAGAGTACCAGCCTTCAAAGCAGCTACAAGGGCGGGCCTCGCCCAATAACATACAAGCTACTAAGATCACAGCACACAGAAGCCATATTCGGGGCTGCAAGAAAAAAAACAAAATATAGCATGGAATGGGCAGAAGATAATCCTCACACAACACTACTTCAAGCCCACAGTGGACATAAGAAAAGGCTTCCTGGCTCCACGTGACAAAATGAGGAGGAAAAATATTATATTCTACTTCACGGGTCCCACAAGATTCAGGATAAACGACAATGGAAGAACACATATTTTTGAGGACCCGAGATAACTAAGCCGATAGCTAGAAGACCCGACGGAACAAGAGATGGAAACATCCCAAAAAGGTCAGGCAAGAGAAGAGCTTCGCCGGAGCTAACAGTGGAGTGAGCTTGAGGAGGTACATGGAACAAGATGAAACATTTAGGAATAACAACCTTATCTACCTCAGAAACTGAATAAGACCGACCTTACAACAGCTAAGCAAGCTAGCAAGGCCCGGGGGTTTAACAGTATCTACCTCAAGAGCAAATCAACATGGCATAATTATCAGCTACCTCAAGGTGATGCTGAGTAGGAGTGAATGCCTCTCCAATATGGGCTGGGGTAGAGAGTCAGAGAAAACGCCGGAAAGAGCGGAAATGGAAACATCGGAAACAATAGAAAAAGCCGTAAAACTGGACATAACTCAAGCACACGACCAACCAGTTACGGCTGACATAGAAGATAACTCCCAACTAACAACAAAAGAGTGGGAGAGGCTGGTAGCGTCATACCTACCAGCTAATAGTCAGGTCGATCACAATACAGAAGAGAGAACACCAGGCCCGGACAAGACTCCACCAACCAATGATCACCCAAAAAGTGCGGAAGTCCTATGGTCATCATTGTTAAACACTCTCCAACTATCGATAAAGGCCATGCAGTACCACTCGGAAAAAATGGACATCCAGCTATCCCTTCTAAATTTTTTGGCCATACACGTAGCCAAAATTGATAAAAAGTTGGCAGACATGAACGATATGATAAAGAGGGTGTAAGCGGAAACTAAAATTGAGCAGCCAAGTTGCGCCTGTCACACAATAGTGGACAAACTTACCTCAATCCCCCAACTCCTGGGCGACATTGTGGCGGATTTAAAACAAACAGCGGAAAAAACAACCGCAATGGACTCAGATCCTAGCGAGGAGGGCTCAAAACAATTCCACAGACAGCACAGAGAACAGTTAGACATTGTAAACCAACAGATCTCATCCACTGCGCCCAACAGTCAAAGAGGAGATCATACGCCAAACACCCCTATCGGCCCTGGAACCAGTAAATTAATTCACAAAACCTACGCAGGTGTCGCAGGGAAATCCCTAAGGCAGCTCCCTGACAATCAAAGGAGTGAAACCAAGGTGCAAACAAACATAAACCCAGGAAACACGCAAGGGCTGAAGCTAGAAACCTGCAAAAGCCCCCACAATGAAATCACTGGGAAAGCAAGCAAGGAAGAACTGAGGGTAGAAAATAAAAAACCCCGAAAACAAAAAAGGAAAGGAAGAAATAAGACGGCCAACATAAAAACCTTTTTCAACAGGATAACCAAGACACCAGAAAAAGAAAAAGAAGTGGTAGATGTAACAGAAAGTCCGCCCATGACCTCAAAAAGATCTGCGCTCAAGGAGACATCAAAGACGACAAAACGGGATACCCCCACCCAATTAATCTCAAAGGGGGGACCGACGGCAGACGGAAGCAAGGGACCCACCCTGAAACATGAATTTATAGCATCCCTCAACACGAACAAAGGGGCAGAGCAGGGGGAGGTCTACACAGTAGCCAAGACACACGACAGCCCAGGAATAGAAACGGGCACAGAAGACATCAAAAAAACGGAGGCTGGGCTGGCGGAAGCAAACAGAGGCACAATACTGTTCATTCCCGAATACAAGTCAAGAGGCAGAGGGGACACTCTCAACCGAGGCAACATCTTACACCTACTATCAACGCTCAGTAGCTTGTCGGACATTAGTACAGAAGATCTAGTGGCAGTGGAATTTACCCACTGCAACCAACTGTCAGATCTGGAGATTACTAAAACAACATGGGCAAGGAACGAAACCGCGATGACAATAATGGACCTAGAACCACACTTTCTATCCTGGGGGATTCGCCAAAAAAAACTGGAAAAAACAGGGTACCCTGAACCACTACGCCAGGCATATCATGAGCAACAAAGCCAAAATCTGACAAACTAACAACCACAAGCAAAAACTAAAAGCGTCTTAAAGGGGGCCAGAAGCTTTTCAGTTCCTAGGATGTCCCCTGAGGCCAATAGGCAAACGAACCGGCCACTTGGCCATGACGATTGGAACTGGATAGCAAGGACAATCAACACAAGGGCCCCAAGGCTCTGACAAAACAATCGACAAAAACAGGCAACACAACAACAGTTAAGAATACGTTCTTGGAACATAAATGGCTTAAGGAACAAAAGAGAAGACCTCGAGCTCTTTGATTACCTCCAAAAATTTGACATTATAGCATTTCAGGAGACCTGGCTAGACCAACCATACCAAATTCAGGGCTTCACCTCACATTACCTCCCAGCAATTAGAAATGCCAAATATGGCCACTTAAAAGGAGACTGGCAATATATACTGCCGTTAAGAGCTTCAACAACCCCATCCACATAAACGCGACACAGACAGGCAACAGTTGCACACTCACTATAGAACTAGAAGTGAGGGGAAAAGACCAAATCCAAAAGTTAAGATTTATGAATGTATATCTACATCCCAGGGAGAAAAAAGCTGGAATGATCCTCTTGTTGGAAGAAATCTCAAAAATACTGGCAGAAGCGGAAACCCCCAACCTCATAGTAACAGGGGACTTTAATATGTTCCTGGGAGGGTCTCAAACTAGGGATACATGTCTGGAGGATCAGTTCCGAGCATGGAACATACCACAACAAGCAATAAGCAAATGGGACAAACAAAATCGGCTGTCAAGGACTAGTGTAAAGGACCTAGAACATCTTAACCTGGCAGCGCTAAATGGTCGCTTCACAAACGACATCCCCCCAACAGCCACTTTTCATAACTCATCCGTCAGTTCTATCCTAGACTACACATTCTCATCTCTTCAACTCTTTGGGAATATCACAGACTTCCGAATAGGCACAATGTCTGCCAGTGATCATCAGCCGCAAAAATTTAGCCTTGATTTCCAGGGGGCCGCAACAACCTCACCAGCAATAAATTTAGGTTGCTCGCTGACGGTCGCACAGAAAAGAATAAAATGAAACACGACAAACCTGGAATGCTTCATAACGGACGCAAGAAGCCGGTGGGAAAAGATTATCACAAACCAGCCCGATCAGTTAAGCGCCTGGGAGCAATTCACGAGCAGCCTCGGACAGGCAGACACCAGGAAACCAAAGAGTCACACAAACCAGGAATATAGAAACAGCAACATACAGACAAAGCGGTCGGAATCAACCGGGAACCGCTACAAGGTCACAAAACAAAACGCCAAGATTAAGCACCTGAAACGAAACATCAACAAATTACTGTGGAAACTACATTGAGACGGACCTAACATCACAATCCAAAAGGAACTGCAAAAACTAAAAAAGAGTAAAAAAAGAATAATATGGCACGATAAAAGGGAAGCAGAGGATGAGTTATGGGCCAGACTTCTTCATGATGCAAAAGGAATCAACACGAGTGGTAGATTCTGGAAGACAGTCAACAAACTCCAGTACTCTAGAAGCACCAGCATTGACTCCTACTTAACTGAGGATGCCTGGTCCAACTACCTTCAGGCCCATTTCAACACAGCAATAGAGCCGGCAACAATCAGCAGACCGGAGAAGGGCAGTAAAACTCGTGCTGGGTCTCCAAAACAAGTCATTACTTCATTAAATCCTGTAGCATCCTGCTACAATAAACACAGACACTTATGATTGTCTAAACTGGAACTTTATTTAGCACGTCTTATTCATGCCCTGTCCCTACTCTAACTAACCCTTTCCTGTGTTCACTCCCCCTCTTCCTCTGGCCCCCTAGCTCCTCCCACTCCCAACTACTGGTGTGCTAACTTCACAACATCTCCCCCCTTTGTGACAAAACAAACAAAACATACTGACTTCTCAGTCCATCTCCTCGATCAGTCTCTTGGGTGGACGTACTTCACGATGAGGTCGTGGCGACCTGGCTCTCGGACTATTAGTACTCAGTGTCTCAATGATCGAAGCAATGTTCTCATGATCATTTGAATGCAGTTCTTCCGCTCTGGGATTGTCCATTTCACTCATCATGGTTCTTGAAGTATCTTGTGGCAGTTTCTTAAAGCGAGATGTTTCTCGTGACTCGCTGCTGCTCGGACTCCGCGGTCACCGTGGTTCCTTTCCTTCTTGTGACCACCAATGGTTCGTCCTTGAATGGACAGTCGGTCTTTTTCTGCGTCTCTTGCTTGACGATAACATGGTCCCCTTCATGTAATGATAATGACCTCGCTCTTCTCCGGTGGTCTGCGTAGGCCTTCATTTTTTCTTTGTTGCGTTCATCAGTTGCTCTTATTTCACGCGGGTCTTTCGCAGATGATGATGCTTCCAAGGCTCCATCCCACGTTGGAATGCGATTCCTCATGGGACGTCCCAGCATAAGGGTCGCCGGGCATTGGCCAGTCGTTGCGTGAGGAGTTGTACGATAAGCTCGAAGGACTTCATTGAGTGCTGCTTGCAGGTCCCTCCCTTCCGCGGTAGCATGTTGGAAGGTCTTTTTGAGTGTGGCCATGAATCTCTCAATTGTCCCATTTGCCTGTGGCCAGAGGGGTGTAATCCTGCGGTGATGAAAGTCTAGGTGTTTCGCAAAAGCTGCAAAGTCATTTCCGTTGAAAGGGGGCCCATTGTCTGATTTAACTATCTTGGGAACCCCCCACGTTGCAAAGACTTCATCGAGTACTTTAAGAGTACTGGCAGTGTTCGTGGACGGCACAAAGCAGGCAATGGGGTATCTGGAATACTCATCGATGATGGCCAGTACATATTTGCCCGATGACAGGGGTCCATAAAAATCTATGGCGATTTCTTGCCACACACCACTGGACAGAGTGGTCATATGTAATGGTGCCGGAGGATCGCTCTTGCTAGTGAGTTGACAGAGATGACAATCCTTCAAGGTGGCTTCCACCAGTTGATCGAGGAATGGAAACCACACTCGTTCCCTTAGTGCTCATTTAGTTGACACGATTCCCCGATGCCCTTCATGTGCAAGAGCAACCACTCCTTGTCTCAGTTGAGTGGGAATTACAATCCTCTGGTCTCGCAACAGTATGCCATCAGTTGTGACCGACAGCTCGCCACTCACGTGCCGGAAGGCTTGCATTTCACGTTGGGTCGAGGAGTCGGCATTATCGTCCTGAGGATTGTGTCTCCATCGATTGTTGCGGACTCTGTGAAGGACTTTCTGCAGGATGACGTCCTGTGCTGTACTTTCTCGAATGGTCTCCATAGGGATAGCTGGAGGTAGAGCTTGGTCTGTTACAAAATGAATGTACTCTTCTGCGATGGAGGACTTGGAAGCTGACGATGGAAGGGGGTGCCGGGACATGTAGTCCGCTGGATTTTCAGACTTCCCTGGTTTGTGAATTATGGTGAAAGAATATTCCTGTAACCGTAGGCCCCACCTTTCAATCCTCGGGGGCATCTTGGATCTTGGGTTTCCATAAATGGTGATGAGAGCTTGATGGTCTGTAATTAAAGTGAAATGTTTGCCATAAATGAAAACATGAAAATGTTCACATGCCCACACTACGGCTAGGCTCTCCTTTTCGGGCTGGGAGTAGGCCCGTTCCGGGTCAGTCAGACTACGACTCGCGTAGGCAATGATGCGGCGTTGATCTGAATCATTCTCGTATTGTGCCAGGATCGCTCCAAGCCCCACGGGGCTGGCATCCACAGTTATTTCAGTCTTTCGCTTTGGGTTGAAATATGACAAGTGGTCCGCTGATTCCACCGCTTTCTTGATTTCCTTGAATGCCTGCTCACACTGGGGAGTCCATTCAAATGGCTGGCCCTGTTTGGTCAGCATGCGGAGGGGATGGCTGATCGTGGCGTAGTCCCTAATATAACGAGCACAATAGTGAGGTTCCGTGACGATTCGAACCCGTGTTTTCGACATTGTCGTAAACCTATAATTCCGGTACCAGTGAACCGTAAATGATCCATATAGTATATCCTGGTGTTTTCGCCATGCTATGAGCAAGAGCACTCTTGTTATGAGCACATTTCCGGTACACCAATGGCATCCATTTTAGAATACGGCATCCATCTTGTATTCTTGCCCTCACATAGTCAATGAACAAACAGTGACCTCTGATCAATTCATTTCGCTAAAGGACACGTAGGCTTTAGCCCGGCGATTCACCTTGTTAATGACACGTACACCTTAGTTCAGAAACGCTGTGGCCGCATGACTCGGCAGAAGCTGCCTCCTCCGCCTGAGGCCAGTCCTGCTATACTGGTTCTCGTGCTCGTTGGCCTGATCATGATTAGGCGGCCGAAGACGGTAGCCTTGCCCATTTACGACCCACAAACATCTCTTATCCTGCTTTTCTATCTTCTACACCTGGCTCTGCTCCTTTCCTTCTGGGCCTTTATTATGGGGAGGTAACGAAATTTACGATGAGGCGGTCCGGCTCTTGAATGAGAAGATGACATGAGATTATGATTGAACAGTGGGAACCCCTCATTCGTAATGTTTGACATCAGAACTTCGTTGACTGTTCCTGTTTGACGCCAAATATTTATTGTTTAGGATACAAAGTTTAAGAAATGTACGAGTATGTGAAGAATGTTGCCTACAGCTAAAAATCGTGTATTTAAGGAGCAAGTCACTTAGTACAAAACGAACAGGCTCCTAGAATCTGCCCGTGTGTAGTTTCTGTGACTTCTGTATCCCTGCAGTAATAAACCTTTGGTCTTTGACGCCGCCATCGAGAAGCCAGTGTTTCTGTTTATCTGTGCACCGAGACAGGTAGAACTCAGGGGTCTTCGGGTGTTATCCCTGACACCTCTGGACCGTAATTAGTCCAGAACTCCAATTGACGCCCAACGTGGGTCAACGTCATTCGGTACCGGTCCAAAAGCCTGAAGATTTCAAGAAGCTTCGTGTGAAGATTCCAGAGGGAGGCGCCCCACTTCATCGATCCCGGTATATCGCAAAAGTGGCCCGACGTTCTCTTCCACGAGGGTTCCCGTTCAGACGGCTGTAGAGGTCCGCTGCCTTGACTGTCGCCCTGTCTTGGACCCGAGGTGCAGACCTTAGTACGGCGAGACGTAGACGGGGTTCTCCTTGGTGACGTCTTCAGTGCCTCAGTTAAGTATTAAGTGGTTGCTAGTTGTTTTTGGTTACTTTGTAAGGATTTATCAATTGGTTGCTTCTGTTCGGATAATCCTTTCAGTTCTCTGATTTGACTTGGTTTTGTAGATTATCACTGGTTGTTCTCGTTACGATAATCTTTGGTTTGGTTTGGGTATCGATACATTTGTTCATTTGGTAGGCCTAAGTTCTAAGTTCGATTGCGCATTTTTGTTTGTGTTTGTTCTGTGTTCCGGTTTGTCAAAATGGTAAGTTGGAAAAACTGTATGTTTTCGTGTTTTGGTTGCAACAGGGATTCCCGGTTGGAGGACTCATGTCCGGTTCCTCCGATTGGAACTCCTACTTACGAGCTCTATTGCAAGCACGGTGTGGGTCCTATATCTTATAATGAGGTGTGGGTCCGTTACACGAAAAAGGATGGTGTCCTTAGTTGGCCACTACATGGTAGTTTTGAACCTGAAATCCTTGATAATTTGGAAATAAAACTGTTTAAGAAGAAAGCCCGGCCGGCAATGTTTGATTCTTTCCGTTGTTGGCGAAAAGAATCCAAACAAAGAGAGCTTAAGAAATTGAAGAAAGAGCAAAAAGAGCAAGAGTTGACCTTAATGCAGTCTGCTAAGCAGCTGCAACTCAATGAAACTGAGAAAGCGATAGAGATATCTGATAGAGAACATAATTTGGCGATTGACAAGTGCTACCCTGCCTTGCCATCATGTGCTGCTAAGCCAGTAGAGGACCCTGAAAAGGATCCCCTGTTGTCTTATTTGTTGAGGTCACCTCCACCGTATGCACAGGGTGCTACGGCTCCACCTTTACCACATGTTTTGTTACCGGCTGCTGGACAGCCTGGGATACCTGCTCCTGTTCCCTTGAACCCAGCTCCTGCACTCCCTGTGGTTAACAATATTCCTCCGGCACCCCCTATTCCAGGGTTGCCCGCTCCTCTGCCTATGCCTGCTCCGCTTATACCTGTTGTTTCGCAAGTTGCTTTGCCTGCTACCCCTACTCTTGCTGTTTCATCTGTTCCAACTACTACTCTACTCAAAACTTCTGCAAGCTTTATGTCTCCGCTTTCTGTTCGTCGGAAAATCACCGAATCTGTCACTAATATTCTATCTCCTTTTTACAAAACTCTAATTAAGACTCCTGCCTCTGAATCTACTCAGAGACGTAGTCAGCTTCCTAATGTTGAAGAACGAGGAATATTAGATTCTACGGCCCTTAGGTGGATTTCGAAAGTTGGAAGGTATGATGTACGAGATGTATTAGAAACATTTATGCAATGGAATGAACCGACACAGCGCTATATGTTCGATGTAATGTGTTCCCTTTTGCGTGAGGTTTGGGAGGAGGACGACTCTGAATCAGTTCCGGATGATTTAATTCATGTTCAGCAAAAATTTGCTGCAGGTATGATAGTAGGTCAGGACGTAAAAGAAGCGATGGAACTGATTTTAGGCTATAGGTCTGATCCTTCTCTCCGCTCACCAAGGGACCTTGAGAAACGTAGCACAAAACAAGGTCGTCAATACCCGATGAGGGAGGTTCCGCCAATATGGCGCGAAGCCATTCAAGCTGATGCGGTCAATGGTATTGTAGCCGCTCCAGCACAATTCCAGAGAGTATGGATACACATTCCGTGGAAACGAGCTGAAGTGTTAGCAGTAAAACAGGCTTTGCCAGACCCGCGTAAAAATCCAGCCGGGTATTATAAAGAGCTGACTCAGACGGTTCAAGCTTGTGTTATGAACTTAGCAGACATCGACATGCTATTTGGCAATGTAGTGCCGTAACCTATTTGGGCTAAAATTCGTAACGAAAATCATCAAGTTGCCCTTGGTGGTGATTGGGCAGCCATAGTAGCGGCAGATGGTCAACAAATTGGTGGTTCTAAGCCTGAACCTCTAATTGCTAATTTACCTGGTAGGATAATTGATTTGATGAAAACTTTGATGCCAGCATTGCGCGTTAATTGGGACAAATTGTCCGCATGCAAGCAGAAGAAAGACGAAATCGTCTCCGACTTCTTCACTAGATTTGAAGAAACTTTCGTAGATCATAGTGGTCAGGATATGAGCACGGAGGGAGGCCAGAGATTGTTTGTTGATAAATTTGTGCATAATTTGTTACCAGAGCTTAGTAATAAATTAAAAGATTCTGAAAGTGCGTGGGCTGTCTCTATGACTGCGCAAATACTTGCAACTGCCCAGTACTATGAAAATAGGGATAAAGAAGAGAAAGAAAAGTCAGAAAAGAAAACAAAAGATTTAAAAACTAAAGTCCTTTTGCAGCAGGCATATCCGCCTCGCACGAATCAGACAAACTCACAGCAAGGGCCATATCAGCGGACCAATTACGGTTACCTAAGACAGCAGGTACAATGGAATCAGTGTGCTTACTGCAAAAAGGAAGGTCATTATAAGAATGAGTGTCCAGTCCTAAATGCACAAAATAATGGTGTTCCAGCTCAGAGAGGTCGTGGTGGTTTTACGCAAACCCCTAGAGGCCGAGGACGAGGTACTATGCCTCCGCAGACTAATGATCGTCCTTCTAATTATTTCGATCAGCGAAACGGACAATCTGTACAGCCTGGTAGATCTCAACAGTACCATGTTGAAGATTACTGTGAGGTTAGCAAGGAAATTCAACAAAATGAGTACTAGGACAGCCATGGACAAAGAGAGGGAGTAGTATCAGTTCCAGTAGATCAGAGTGGGCCTTATGTCGCAGTAGCTACATCAGGTGTGGTCGAACCGTTTCTGTTGGATACTGGTGCAGCAAAAAGTTTTATCATGCATGCAAAACTCCCTGGCGCACCTTTGTCTGGCTTAACGAACGTTTCAGTAGGTTTTTCAGGCGCCCCTGTTCACAATCCTGTTTCTGGTAATAATAATAATAAGCATTTATTAAGCGCCTGGCTGCACAATACTGTGTGTCCCCGCGCTGACTGCAAATGCAAAAACCACCTAAAGGAAGAGAACAGGAAAACGGGGATTAATTTTTTGGAAATAGGTGAGTTTTGAGTCTGGCTCTGAACCTTGTTTCAGATGGCTCCATACGTAGTTGAATTGGCAGGGCATTCCAAAGCTTAGTGGCCAAAAAGCGGAATGATTTTCCTCCCATCTTCGCTTTGGTGATGCGTGGGATTTTAAACAGCATCGTGCCCGCTGATCTTAGATTTTTGATTGGCCTGTGGATGGTCAGGAGGCCTCTTAGATAGCTGGGGCCTTTGTTTTGGGCAATGCGATGTGTATAGCAGAGAGTTTTGAATATTATTCTTTCTTTAACAGGGAGCCAGTGAAGCTTGGCAAGTGCATTTTTTGCCGATGCTCTACGGGGGAGACCAAGCACCAGTCGCGCTGCGGAATTTTGTATGCATTGTAACTGGTGCAAGCTCTTTTGATTAAGACCCAGTAAAAGAACATTACCATAGTCTAGATGGGGAGATATTAGAGCATGGACTATAGTTTTTCTTGCTTCAATTGGGAGTAGGTCAAGTACTTTGCGCAGCACTTTAAGGGCGCTGTAGCATTTACCTGTCACTTTATTTACCTGGGCTCTACCTGAGAGATTTGGGTCAAGCATGACACCGAGGTTCTTCACCTTCTCTGCAGGCACAGGAAGTTCTCCCAATTCGCTAGGCCACCAGGCGTGTGACCAGATGGAAGGGTTCTTCCCTACAATCAGTACCTCCGTTTTATCTCCGTTCAGACGGAGGCAGTTGGCGTTCATCCATGTCGCTATCCCTAGCATACAGTTTGAGAAGTTGGAGGCTAGGTCTCTACTGTCTGGTGTTATTTTGAACACCAACTGGGTGTCGTCAGCATAGCTGACAATGCCCACCCCAAATTCCTCTACAATGTGTGCCAGGGGTTCCATGTAGATGTTAAATAAGGTAGGGCTCAGACTTGAGCCCTGTGGAACCCCATGGCTAACACTGCGAGGAGATGACTTGAAGGGGGGGCAGTGAAGTTGGAAAGTTCTGTCAGAGAGGTATGACTGGAACCATTTGAGAGCAGAGTCTTTAACTCCCATGTCTGAGAGTCGAGACAGCAGCGTGGTGTGCAGCACGGTGTCAAATGCTGCACTTAGGTCCAATAGGACCAACGCTGCTGTCTCTCCCTCATCCACCAGTTTCCGGATCTGTTCGGTGGAGAACAGAACGGCAGATTCCGTTGAATGACCTGCTCTAAACCCTGATTGGGAGGGGTGGAGGAGAGATTCTTTCTCCAAAAACTCCATGAGTTGGAGATTGGCTACCTTTTCTATGATCTTAGCACAGAAAGGGAGAAGAGAGATTGGTCGCAGATTTTGAAGCTGGGTAATTGGGATGTTCGGTTTCTTTTTTAGTGGTATAACCTGGGCAGATTTCCAGTTACTCGGGACAATGCTCTCACGGAATGAGGTTATGATCATGTTGCTTATATGATCCAGTAGTACGGTTTCCATGACCATTTTGTACTGTTCCGGAGGGCAGGCATCCATAGGGGAGCCAGAGCTAATGGTGTTTATGATATTCATCAGTTCCTGTTTGTTGGGGGTCCTGAAATTAGTAAACTGGGGTTTTTGAGGGCGGACGTCTAGAGTCTCTGCCTTATTGTTATCTGACCTGGTGCTGCTGGTGAATGTGGCGTGAATATTTTCTACCTTTTTCACAAAGAAATCGGCTATTTGATCACATATCTCCGTGGAGTAGATGTCTTTAGTATCCAAGCGAGATAGTATGGTGATTTCTTTATAAATACCGAATAGTTCTTTGGTAGGGTTTTTAGCTTCCATGATTCTGCATTTGTAATAGAGACTCTTCTCTACTCGTACCAATTTTTGGTATTTTTTCAGCTCAGTTCTATACTTTTCTTTGAGTTCTGGGGCGTAGTCTTTCCTCCACTTTCGTTCAATGAATTTGCATTGTGCTTTAGCCTTTTTCAATTTTTCGGAGAACCAGGGGGCACTTTTAGTTTGACGAGCTGGGGGCTTAGTCGTCCAGGGAGCAGTTTTGTCTAACGCTTTTGTTAGCCATGATTCAAAGTTGTCCCATACCTCCTGTATGGATGTGGCTGCAGTCGGGGGGTGATCAGAAAGTTCCTGCAGCAATATTTCAGGGGTGCATTTTTTAAAGTTACGGCGTCTGTAAGGGGGGTTTTTCGCATGTGACTTGGTGATAACGTTTTTAGCTATTCTGAATGGCACCATACTATGGTCAGACCATATCAGTGGAACAGGTGGGGAAATTTCAATACTCATGCAGTTCGTAAATATGGGATCTAATAAATGCCCTTGTTGATGCGTAGGTAGGATAGATAGGAGCTTCAGATCGATAGTATTAAGAGCATTCAGAAGGAGTTGCGCTTCCTTAGAGTGGCTATCTTCTAGGTGGATGTTAAGGTCGCCCAATATGATGATATTTTTATGTCTTACGGCTAGTTGGGTGGCCAGTTCAATAAGTTGGTTACAAAAGGATGTTGCAGCTCCAGGAGGTCTATATATTAGTAATCCTGTAATGGTATTGGTGGTGTCTAATTTGATAGTAAATCTTCCGCATTCCGTATCCGTGATTTTTTGTTCAATTAGAGTGCACTCAAGGTTATTTTTAAAAATCATTGCCAGTCCTCCCCCCCGTTGTTTCTGGCGGTCGATTCTTAGAAGACTATAATTACTCGGTATAGCCTCTAATATCTCTGGGGAGGAGGCTTCCTCTAACCATGTTTCAGTTAGAAACATGATGTCGAGGTTTCCATTAATCAGCAGGTCGTTAATTTCATTTTTATGCTTAGGCATAGATCTACAGTTCAGTAGTATCATGTTTAGGTACTGAGTTTTGTTTAAGGTGGAGGTAGCGTTGGGAAGAAGTTGGTGGCATATGCTGCATTGTGTGGGTAAGGATAGCGGATCTATAGCATGCATACAATGAGGTGATGAAGGCTTACCGAGATTCAGTAGGTGTGCTTTAGTGTACTGATATCGTAGACTTTGCTTGTTCTGAGGTAGCATAGGAGGTTGAGAGGTGGATCTATAGTGTCCTGCCCCGCGCCCCGTCCTGTCGCGGACGGGCGCAGACGGGCAGGACTCTGGCTTGACTCCGGCGCGCGAACGACGCGCCCGCAATGCGCGTCCGCTGCGCGGAGCCATGCACGTATGTTTTTATAGCGTCGTCAGCGCGACGATTCTGAGCGAGCCCTCACAAATATGGCCGCTTTGGTTTTCACCTAGTCCCTGCAGATGACGGCTCTATTAATGGCCACACCCACCGGTGAAGTCCGAGCAAGTAGGCTGCTCTGGCTAGGGAAACGGGCGCTTTACTAAGTTATGAGCCTCTTTCCTCCCAAAAGTAAATATGGGCGTAGCTATGTGGTAGTAGCTGGAATTTTAGAGTATCACAGGCAAAATCGCGTCTAGCACTCAGCGCGAGGGGGGGGAAAGGACACACAGGGAGAATTCACAGGTCACAATTATTTTAAAAATAAAGCGAGTTTAAAATGAGGTAACCTCCCGGCTCAAGCCTCAGGAGTGAAAGCAGCAGTCTACCTGCTAGTGGTCTGGCCTGTTTTTATAACGTCGTCAGCGCGACGATTCTGAGCGAGCCCTCACAAATATGGCCGCTTTGGTTTTCACCTAGTCCCTGCAGATGACGGCTCTATTAATGGCCACACCCACCGGTGAAGTCCGAGCAAGTAGGCTGCTCTGGCTAGGGAAACGGGCGCTTTACTAAGTTATGAGCCTCTTTCCTCCCAAAAGTAAATATGGGCGTAGCTATGTGGTAGTAGCTGGAATTTTAGAGTATCACAGGCAAAATCGCGTCTAGCACTCAGCGCGAGGGGGGGGAAAGGACACACAGGGAGAATTCACAGGTCACAATTATTTTAAAAATAAAGCGAGTTTAAAATGAGGTAACCTCCCGGCTCAAGCCTCAGGAGTGAAAGCAGCAGTCTACCTGCTAGTGGTCTGGCCTGTTTTTATAATGTCGTCAGCGCGACGATTCTGAGCGAGCCCTCACAAATATGGCCGCTTTGGTTTTCACCTAGTCCCTGCAGATGACGGCTCTATTAATGGCCACACCCACCGGTGAAGTCCGAGCAAGTAGGCTGCTCTGGCTAGGGAAACGGGCGCTTTACTAAGTTATGAGCCTCTTTCCTCCCAAAAGTAAATATGGGCGTAGCTATGTGGTAGTAGCTGGAATTTTAGAGTATCACAGGCAAAATCGCGTCTAGCACTCAGCGCGAGGGGGGGGAAAAGGACACACAGGGAGAATTCCTGTTGGGCCTCGTCAATTAAAAGCACCCCTGATTTTGACGACCGGTTGCAATGAAAATCTGCTTGGTTTAGACCTGTTAAAACGCCTGTATGCGACACTGTACTGTTCTCCTTCAGGAGTACAGCTAACGTTGTGAAAGAGAGTCATCTCCCCAATGTACTTGTCAAAGGATGCGCTCCCACTGGAGCTGCGTTCTCTCCCTGATACTCTTTGGGCGACTGGTCCTAATGATGTAGGTCTTTTGGAAATTCCTCCTTATGTAGTAAGTTTGAAAGCAAATGTTAAATTCCCACGAATTCCACAATATAGGATCTCTAGCGAAGGCGAACGTGTGCTTTTATTGATAGTGCAAGATTTGATCCAGAAAGACGTAATAGAAGAAACTAGAGGGAATGTCTGTAACAGTCCTGTCCTGCCGATTCTAAAACGCACTGATTCTTCAAAACCCCCAGTCTACAGATTTGTAATTGACCTTAGAGAGGTTAACAAAATTGTGATTCCACAGTTTCCTGTGGTTCCAGACATTACTGCATTGTTGACGTTGATTCCTGCTACAGCCACATGGTTTTCAGTGATTGACTTGAAAAATGCCTTTTTCAGCATTCCGATAGCCGAGGAGAGCAGAGATATTTTCGGCTTCTCTCTAGGAGGTCGTAGTTTCAGGTTTAAGCGCGCTCCACAAGGCTATTGTGAAAGCCCATCCATTTACAGTCAGGCATTAAAAAGTTAGTTAGATTCTTTTGTGCTTCCTCCTGGTTCTGCCTTGGTGCAATATGTAGATGACCTTCTAGTGGCTGCTGATGACGAGGAAACTTGCAAAACAGCTACAATTTCCCTACTGCATCATTTGTCGGATTTACATCACAAGATGTCACCTTCCAAACTGCAATATTGTTGCCAAGAAGTGACCTACTTAGGTCATCTCTTGTCAAAGGAGGGAAGAAGGTTGACCCCGGAGAGAATAAAAGCAATTACGTAGATGAATGTTCCTAGCACACAGAGAGAAGTGCGTGCGTTTTTAGGTATTACTTCATACTGCAGGCAATGGAGCCCAAATTTTTCTCTCTTGGCAAAACCATTGGTGGCCCTGACTGGAAAAGGTGTTCCGAGTCCGGTGCCATGGTCTGACGAATGTCAGCAGAGTTTCTCTGAGTTACAAAATGCACTGTGTTCAGCTCCTGTGTTGGGTACACCTGACTACAGTAAGCCATTTACACTCTATGTTCATGAGAGAGAAGGTTGTGCGTTGAGTGTTTTGATGCAATGATTTGGTGATAAACAACGTCCTTGTGCGTATTTTTCATCAACATTAGACCTGGTAGCCAGAGCGTTGCCAAGTTGCTTAAGAGCTACAGCAGCAGCTGCAGTGTCGATTCGACAATCTGCTGGTCTGGTCATGAACAATATGCTAGTAGTCATGGTTCCACATGCCGTGGATACACTCATGAACCGAACGAAAACTCAGCACCTCACCAGTGCTAGATTATCAGGCTATGAGCTGACACTGCTAGCAAGTCACATTCAGATTAAAAGATGCAATGTACTGAATCCAGCAACACTGTTGCCGACTAGCCAGGAGTCGAGTGATTCTGAACCCCATGACTGTTGTTTTAGTAACGAGGAGGAGACAAAAGGACGGATTGATCTTAAGGACACTCCGTTACCAGATCCAGATGGCACGTTATATGTTGACGGGTCTTGTTTTAAATTGGAGAATGGTGATGTGACAGCTGCCTACGCAGTAACGACTTTGAGTACGATTGTGGAGACTGCAAGAGTGAGTCAGAATTCTGCCCAAGCTGCAGAATTAATTGCATTGACTGGAGCGTGTGTTTTAGCAAAGGGAAAGAGAGTGAATGTGTTTACAGATAGTCAGTATGCGTTCGGCGTAGCGCATAGTTTTGGTAGACTGTGGAAGGAAAGAGGTTTTATTACGTCCCATGGGACTAAGATCCAGCATGGTCAGTCAGTCAATGACTTGTTGGAATCTCTAACCTTACCGACTGAAGTTGCGATTGTGAAGTGCAGTGCTCATCGAGCAGTTACGGATGATGTCGGTCGTGGAAATGCTTTTGCTGATGAGATAGCTAAACAGACAGCTAGGAATACGATGAGTGGGATGTATGTTGCGACGTCTGCAAAATGGATTGCTGAATCGGGAATGTGTGAGGACACAGTGGAAAGTGTGAAAGCAATTCAGGAAGAGGCGACTGAAGAGGAAAAGATTGCATGGAAAGAGAAAACGGGTAAATTGGACTCGAGTGGATGTTGGATTGACTAGTCGGAGCATCAGCGTTGGATGTTGCCTGATGCGTATGTGCTTGCGGTGGTAACGATGGCGCACGGAGCGTGCACATCGTTCAAAAGGGATTTGTAAAATGTTGGCCCCAGTCTGGAAGAATGATGGAATCAGTAAGTGTGCAGAAAGAGTGGTTAGGAACTGCATGGTATGCCTGATGCATAATCCTGGTAAGGGAACCCCCACACCCGCTGGACATTTCGCTCCTCCTTCTTGTCCCTTCGAAGTGATTCAGTTGGATTTCATCCACATGGACCGATGTAATAACCTTAAATATGTCCTAGTGGTAGTCTGTGCTTTTTCGAGGTAGATTGAAGCATATCCGTTAAAAGATAACACTGCCTTGTCCACTGCTAAAATCCTCCTAAAAGAATACTTCCCCAGGTATGGAATGCCACAGATTGTATGGTCAGACAATGGGAGTGAGTTAATAGGGAAAGTTATGCAGAGTGTGTGTGCAGGCTTAGGGATTAAACAAAAATGTCATAGTGCGAACCACCCCCAGTCAGCAGGTTTAGTTGAAGGGTACAATGGTACACTGAAACTGAAACTTGCTAAGATCCAAGCTTCCACGGGTTTGTCCTGGCCAGATGCACTACCGTTGGCTTGGTTATCCACTAGAGCGACTGTGCACTCTCGAGTAGGGCTTAGCCCATATGAGATTGTGTTTGGTCGCCCTGCAAATGTCTGGGGGGTACCGAGACCACGAGAATTTAAGCAGCTAGAGTACCCAATGTTAATTGATTACCTTTTTGACTTGACTGCTAAATTGAGTCTCATTCACCAACAGGTTTTCGATGCATTGCCAAAGCCTCCGGAAAGTCCAGTTCACCAGCTGAAACCCGGAGACTTCATCCTTATCCGGAACTTCGGACGGACCAGGAATCTCCAACCGAAGTTTGTGGGCCCCTTTCAGGTGCTTTTGGCGACAAGGACTGCTGTACGTGTGGTTGGCCAGAAAAATTGGGTCCACGCCACTCACACTAAGCGTGTACCCCTTCCACTCCCTTATGACAATTGGGTTAAACAAGAAATTGGTGCCTCTGACACAGAACCTGTTCCTAGATATGTTCCTTTCAGTGATGCAGAACTGACAACT
This sequence comes from Lissotriton vulgaris, assembly GCF_964263255.1. Taxonomy (NCBI): domain Eukaryota; kingdom Metazoa; phylum Chordata; class Amphibia; order Caudata; family Salamandridae; genus Lissotriton; species Lissotriton vulgaris. The sequence continues at coordinate 88,267,201 of NC_141688.1, forward strand.
GATTCACCGAACTCTGACTCCCCCCCCTGAAGCTGCTTCTTTGATTACTGACCAGAACACTGCATCGAACGAACATTTGTCATCTGCGAATTCGAACATTGTTGCTCCTGCTGGAAACAGACTATTCCCGGATCAAACAAAGCCAGGAAAACTGAGATACAACCTTCGTTCTCATTTTAAGGACAAATAAAGCAGGAAACTACATTTTTCATATTTGATCTATTAAATTACCTCCAACCAGGAAGTTTACTGAACATTTTTTGTATTTCCCTGTTTATTTCTGTTGTTTCTATTACCTTGCCGTCTGGGTCGCCGTAGGGTCGTGGCTTTGTGCCTAGTTGAATCTGCGGGGGCCAGACACAAGGTCGGTCTTTCTGTTGGTTTTGGGAACCCCCAGGGCTGATAGAGGCATTTTCAACTACGTACAAATCATCAGTGGTCACGAACGGTTGTAGAAGATGGAGCTTCCTGGGCTGCGCTGAGATAATGTATTTTATGTTCGCAGGAATAGATGATACAAAATTGTACATAACAAATGCTTTCTGATGCAATGTGCAATTACATTTTTGATTATTTTAATAACGTTGGTGGGTGGAATTGCCTTTGGTATTCATTTAATCTTTGCACCAATCACGACTACAGTACCTCCCCATGTTCCTGTTTCTCCTACTGTTGCTTCTCTTCATTCCTTTCATCCCTTTCCTGAACATGAGCAAGCTCGACGCTCAGAATTTATAAATAACACTTTTGTAAAGCTCTTGCACCAACACCAACTGGTAGTTAACACAACGGACTGCTGGGTGTGTGGTTTGATACCACATACCATGGATAAGGGCATTCCCTACCTGGTCTTGCCTTTTAGCTATAATGGATCATGTCGGGCCTTTCAGACTGTATTTGTCTATGCCCTCAAGACCTATCCCCGCGTCCTCCACGTTCCACCAAGTATAACTCCACTAATAAAGCTTTGTTAAAGGGAATAACTGACATGATTAAAGACGTCAATAACACCCCATCTATTCCTACAGATGAGCTACGAGTTTATTTGAGTTGGAATGCTACGGAGTATAGCATTAGTTTGGGTGAAAACAAGCGAAAGAGCTCCACTCCAGTTTGGGTCGTACCTCACCGAGGTCAAGTCTGTTTGCAAGGTAATGGGAGGAATCCAAGAGCTCGGCTAGGGAAGAGTGACTGTGTTGAAACTTATGTGTATCCATCAAACTCTTCCCCTGCCTTCCTAACTGCTAAGGGTACCTACTTCACCTGTCGAGACAGAGCATATACATGGTTGCCTGCTGACTTTTCAGGTTCATGTTATATTGCTCGACTGTTGCCTCCGACATACACAGCTGCCCCAAATTATCACAAAACCAGAGTGGTAAGAGGTGTCTTTAGCAAGGAAGATACTGCTGGTCAGGAAGCCGGAGACTTCTTCAAAGGTTTCCTTCCGTTCTGGGGGCCTATGGTCAATAGTAGAAATCTACGTCAGCTAACACGGGTAGTTGAGTCTACTATTACGGAAACTGCTGGTGCCCTTAGTAACTTAACAGCTGAGCTCCAGGCGGATCGTCTCATGACATTACAGAATCGTATGGTTCTTGATGTAATACTTGCAGATCGAGGTGGGGTATGCAGAATGATCCAATCGAGCTGCTGTGTTTATATCCCTAATAATGCTCCGACAGTGTACGAAGCGATCTCTAAGCTACACAAGATCTCCGACTCTATTCATGTAGACAAGGGAAATTGGTCATTAATGGAATGGCTTTGGACTCTGTTATCAGCGTGGGGATGGAAGGTTCTGATGGTCATTGGTATTGTCTTAGTGTTCCTATTCTCGTGCTATCTTGTTATCCAGTGTGGTCCTGCCTTGTGTAGCCTCTGTGCTGCAACCTGTTTAAGGAAACCGCCTGTGTTGGGAGACAAGGTACGAGAAAGAATAATGCTACAGCAACATATCACTGACCTGATGAACATCGAGATAGACTCTGACATAGAGTGAGTAATTGCCTATGTAAGAGCAAAAGGAGGGTCTGAGGTTCCGTGACGATTCGAACCCGTGTTTTCCACATTGTCGTAAACCTATAATTCCGGTACCAGTGAACCGTAAATGATCCATATAGTATATCCTGGTGTTTTCGCCATGCTATGAGCAAGAGCACTCTTGTTATGAGCACATTTCCGGTACACCAATGGCATCCATTTTAGAATACGGCATCCATCTTGTATTCTTGCCCTCACATAGTCAATGAACAAACAGTGACCTCTGATCAATTCATTTCGCTAAAGGACACGTAGGCTTTAGCCCGGCGATTCACCTTGTTAATGACACGTACACCTTAGTTCAGAAACGCTGTGGCCGCATGACTCGGCAGAAGCTGCCTCCTCCGCCTGAGGCCAGTCCTGCTATACTGGTTCTCGTGCTCGTTGGCCTGATCATGATTAGGCGGCCGAAGACGGTAGCCTTGCCCATTTACGACCCACAAACATCTCTTATCCTGCTTTTCTATCTTCTACACCTGGCTCTGCTCCTTTCCTTCTGGGCCTTTATTATGGGGAGGTAACGAAATTTACGATGAGGCGGTTCGGCTCTTGAATGAGAAGATGACATGAGATTATGATTGAACAGTGGGAACCCCTCATTCGTAATGTTTGACATCAGAACTTCGTTGACTGTTCCTGTTTGACGCCAAATATTTATTGTTTAGGATACAAAGTTTAAGAAATGTACGAGCATGTGAAGAATGTTGCCTACAGCTAAAAATCGTGTATTTAAGGAGCAACTCACTTAGTACAAATCGAACAGGCTCCTAGAATCTGCCCGTGTGGAGTTTCTGTGACTTCTGTATCCCTGCAGTAATAAACCTTTGGTCTTTGACGCCACCATCGAGAAGCCCGTGTTTCTGTTTATCTGTGCACCGAGACAGGTAGAACTCAGGGGTCTTCGGGTGTTATCCCTGACACCTCTGGACCGTAATTAGTCCAGAACTCCAATAGCTGGCCATTCCAAGGAACGACCTGAGTTCGCTGACATCTTGGGGACTCTTGGTGTTGTTTAAGGTCACAATTTTGTCAGGGTCAGGTTTCATGCCGGCTCCATAAAAGATATGACCAAAGAACTTCAGCGTGGCCTGGTGAAACTCGCATTTTTCTTTGTTCAGAGTCAGGTTTGCCGCCAATAGGGCATGGCAGACACGATTGAGTGCGATGTCGTGTTCTCAGACGTCAGAACCATAGACAAGGATGTCATCGCTATAGTTGAGCGTGTTAGGAATGTTTTGAATGACTTGCCGAATTGTTTCTTGAAATATTTCGGCCGCTGAGGAAACTCCGAAGCTCAGTCTCTTATATCTAAACAACCCCAGGTGGGTTGCAAAGGTGGTGATATATCTGGACCCCACTTCTAGTTCCAATTGATGGTACCCTTTATTTAAATCCAACTTGGAAAACACAGTGGCCCCATTAAGCGCTGCGATCATGTCGCTCAAATGTGGCCCCGGGTGTCGTTCTCTTTCTATTGCAGTGTTGGGCAGGCGCATGTCCACACAGAGTCTGACTTTGTTGGCCGTGCCCTTCTTTGGGACGATAACGACTGGTGATACCCATGGGGTCGGGCCGTCAGTGCGCTCGATGATGTCCGCAGCTAACAAGTCCTGGAGTGCTTCCTCAACAGCAGTCTGTAGATGAAATGGTACCCGTCGAGGGTGTTGGGCGACGGGCCTGACTTGTTCATTGATATGCAATCGCACCTGACAGTCTTTCAATTTGCCCAACCCCTGAAACAATCCGGGAAACTGGCAAGTCACATCTTGGTTGTCGCTGACCTTGAAAAGAATTTCTACCAGGTGGAGCCGTTCAGCGGTTGGTAGGCTCAAAAGACAGTCTGCTTCGGGGCCCTTGATAACATGGATGACCGCTGATATAGTTGTGTTGTCGTGTGTAAGGGTCGTCGAGAACTTCCCCAGGCAGGGAAGTGGATTCTTGGCCATCCACGTGAAAACCCTCACGGGTGCGAATGTCAGAGGAGGTCGTGGACTCATCCTTTCGTATTCGGTAACTGGAATGTAGTTTAAGGATGCACCAGAGTCTAGAACAAACTTCGTGTCGTGATTTCCAACTTTGGTATCCAGCCGAGGGTATCTCTTAAGCTGGTCTGGATCTGCTGCCAAGTTCAGATATTCAATGGTGTATGCCAAGTCTCGGGACAACGGTCTGGATTCTCTGGAAGGTGACCTCCGCTCCCACCTGGACCGACGTGACTCTCTGCTAGAATGTGACGATCCAGAGGACTGTTCCGTCTGATCTTGGACAGCTCGCGCGTGGTGTCTTCGAGTGTCGGACCGAGACATTCTTGGGGCTCTGCTTCGTGTGTCAGATCGTGTTGTCCCTGTGGGACCACTTCGTTTTTCTTTATTGTAGTCCCCACACATTACTTCGAAGTGGTTAGTTCGACCACACTTCCGATGTCTCTGGCCCATGGCCGGGCAGCTGTCCACATGAGGGTAATCATACCCACATCGGTAGCATTTTCTCACTCTTTCCGCTCTTTTCTCCTTCTTCCATGGTTCTCGTCGTTGATATCTTGATTGCTCTTGACGGGAAGACGTGTGCGACCTCCATTGTTTGTCTCTTGAGCTTCTTCGACTGTCACTTTTGGCGTGCACACGTCGCACCTGTTCACGACTCCCTTTGTGTTCCGTTTCCATGACGGCTGCGTACTTCTCCGCCTGATCATAAGCTCGTGTCATTTCCTCTATTTCATCCAGTCCATGTGCTTTTCTCAGCAGGCGCCTCCTGAGTTGATCCGAATAACATCCGTCTATTATTTGAGATTTGATGGCGTTATCTGTAGAGAAATTATCAAATTCACAGTATTTGGCTAGTCTCCGCAGACGCATCATGAAGGCACTCATGGCTCATCCTTCCCTTGCCGAGCGGAGTGGAACGTGTGGCGCTCGTAGTCTACATTTCGCTTGTGAAGACACTTTTTATTCAAAATCTCACATGCTTTAACGTAAGTATCCACGTCGGTTGCAGGAAGGTCTTTGAGTATTTTGACTATCTCTTGCCCCGCCAGGTTGCGCAGAGCAATCAACTTCTTTTTGTCGTCTACGATATCCGAACCTTCAGTGTAATCTTCAAACTCTTCCAGCCACTCTTGCCATTTGGGACCCATGCTCCCTCCCGTTGTCACCTTGATAGGTGCGGGTGCCCGCAAGAGCGACCCACTTGGTGGGGGCTGAGCGTTCTCTTCGTCGGACATTTTGCAGCAATCTCACTTGGCTTCGCCAATGCTTGTTTCTTTCAGTCGCCAATGCTTGTTTATTTGACCAATGCTTGTTTACTTGAACAATGCTTGTTTTATTTTCAATCGCCAATGCTTGTTTAATTTGCCAATGCTTGTTTCTTTCAGTCGCCAAGGCTTGTTTATTTGACCAATGCTTGTTTACTTGACCAATGCTTGTTTTACTTTCAATCGCCAATGCTTGTTTTATTTGCCAATGCTTGTTTCTTTCAGTCGCCAATGCTTGTTTACTTGACCAATGCTGGTTTCTTTCCCAGTGCCTGACTCCAAAATGGCCGCTCTATGATAATCAAGGGGTCTGTCCTGACGAGCGCCTGACTCTAAGATGGCCGCCGTCACTGCAATCACACGAGGCTTTCTCTCTCTCTGGATGCAGTCACTCCAGACTCACCGGCCAGCAGTTTCAGGGCAGCGCGCTCCTGGAATCACTCTTCTTTGGCCACCACAGCAACCAGGTGAGGTTGGGGTGGGCTCCCGCCTTGCTCGGCACTCTCCCGCTTTTCTCGGCCGATCGCGAGCCAAAGCCCACGCATCAGGCGTGAGGTCGGCACTTTCACCGGCGCAGGCTCCGGTTCTGGCGCGCTTGATCGCGCTGGACGGCAATTTCTCGGGGCAGCGCCCCTTCCACCAGGGCGCCTCTTGACTTGCTGTGGGGCACTTGACAGGGTCGGAGTGGGCTCCCGACTCCTGTTTCACAACTGCTGGGTGACACACCCCCGGCGGGAATCGCGCTCAGGCGGTTCTTCGACCGAGCGTTTCAGCGCTCCCAGGTCACGATTTATTCAGGGTTTCCCAGCGTCTTTGGGGCCGTGGTCGCTTGCTCTTGACCTTCCTCGGCCGGCCTCAGCTTCTTCCAGCAGCGGAGCTCGTCTCTCGACGCTGCAAGGGACAGGGTGTCTCTGGGTGGTCTCGTGGGCTGCAATTAGCGAGATCCCACCCTCGTCGCCAGTTGTAGCATCCTGCTACAATAAACACAGACACTTATGATTGTCTAAACTGGAACTTTATTTAGCACGTCTTATTCATGCCCTGTCCCTACTCTAACTAACCCTTTCCTGTGTTCACTCCTCCTCTTCCTCTGGCCCCCTAGCTCCTCCCACTCCCAACTACTGGTGTGCTAACTTCACAACAAATCCTACTGAAAAACAAATTATACGCAGGATCGTTAAAGGAAAAGCGGAGGGTGCGCCAGGCCCCAACGGGATACCGCCAATTCTCTACAAACAAAACCCGGAATACTGGGCTACGGCCTTACTACCTCTTTTCCAACAGGTAATAGACACCACAACAATTCCAGCATTGTGGAAAGGCTCGATATTAGCACCAATCCATAAAAAAGGCGATGTAAAGGACCCCAAAAATTACAGACTAATAGCCTTAATTGATAATGAGGCCAAATACTATACTGGTCTTCTACTAGAAGAGCTCACGGAATGGTCGGAAGCAAATGCAGTAATCCCATCACCCAGACAGGATTCCGAAAAGAACTGGGCACATCAACAAACATTTTGGCCCTCTCACTCCTCATTGACGCCTCGAAGACAGCTACTTTGTACTTATGTTTCATTGACTTCGCCGCAGCGTTTGACAACATCAACAGGAACTTACTATGGTCAAAACTGGAAGACAGGAACATTCCACCTGGGCTACTAACACAGCTGATCTTATTACATACGGGCACTTGGGTCCAAGTCAAGTTAGGAACAGGAGACCTCCTATCAAGGAAAATACAAACCACAAAAGGCCTAAAACAAGGGTGCGTGCTGGCGCCAGCATTATTTAATATCTTTATGTCTGACCTTGCACAGCAGCTGGATGAAAGCAACTCTCATGCACCAAGCATAGGTGGCTTCACTCGCTCAAATTTAATGTACGCTGACGATATTGTCCTAATCAGCAGAACACCGATAGGGCTACAACATCTAATCAGCACAACCTATAATTACGCAACAGAGAACAGCCTAAGTATCAACCTCTCAAAGACCAAAACAATGAGGATTAATGCCAAAAATTCATCTGTAGGGCACTGCTGGCACATGGGAGGGCACATACTTGAAAAAGCGGAGGAATATAAGTACCTTGGCGTAATTGTGGACAGCAAGGGCTCATTTCAACATCAAAAGGAAGCAATCAAACGGAGGGGTATCAGCATAGCGATAGCACTAAGGGGCCTAAAACCGAAAGAAGCCGGCCGAAGCTTTACCCCCCTGCTTCAAGTACTTCAGGCAAAATTGACACCTGCCATAACGTATGGAAGCGAATACCTACGAGGGAGAGACGCTCAGCAATTGAATAGCACAATAGTGAAGGCGGTCAGAGTGATATTCAGTCTGCCCACCTACAGCTCGCCGGCACAAATAAGGCTGGAATTTGGCTTAAGAAACCAAACGCTGGAACTAATGGGTGCCTATGCCAAAAGATGGCACAAAATCCAGAGAGGAGAAGCTGCTAGTCTCAATTTCTTCCTATGGAAAGAGATAGAAAGAAAGAGCAACAGCGCGGCCGCAAAATATTTAAACCAATCAATAAACACCTTGTGCCTACAAGAAGCCTGGAAGTGCAGCGGGTCCCATAACATCTTCAAACAGCTAGTTAATAAATCTGTCAGAGCTATCTCAATACAGAGAACAAAGCAAGCCTAGCCAATCGCGCGCACGGCTGGATGGTCATTAAAAGCTACACAAGCAGCCTCAACCAAAGATACCTAGGGGTTGGGTTCACTAGGAGCATAAAGGAGAAGTTCTTACATCTACGGCTGGGCCTACTCCCATCACAAAAACACCTTCCTCCATGGAAAAGGCCCCAAGCAACAATCAACTGCCGAATATGCGGGAACGCAAAAGAAGACATTCAACATCTAATTTGCACCTGCAAAGGCCTGGACACAGAGTGCAGATTACACATAGAAGTGCCCCTTAACAAACTGGGCATAACAACATGCCGGCAAGCAGTCATGGCTTGCTTCGATGGAAAACACATCCAATTAGCATGCCACTTTGTAAAATTTCTAGAGAAAGTAGAAAAGAAACAGGAAAGCCAGACGGCAGATACCAACTGTAGTAAAAATCAAGAACCAAATCAAAGGGGCACTGAATAGTGAGTCAAGTCGCACATTACAACGAGGCTTAAAACCCCAGGGGCAATGCCTTTTACACAGTCACCGCAGGAATATAAGGGACCAAAGCTACCGTAAGGGTTACATGGTGTGAAAGTAGTATAAATCTCAGCAGCAACGACTTCCTACAGCACGAAACTATTGCCATTGTGTATTCGTTTTTTCCAAGGTGTAAGACTTTTCTTTCAAGTAACTTACGGATTTTAACTCACGTTTTGTGGAAAATTTGTATAAATTTCTGTAGCAATGACTATCAACATCATGAACCTATAGTGATTTTATACTTTTTATAATTTAATATTTCCTGTGTATTAATATTTGCAATGGTTTTAATTAACTGAGCAATAAAGATTACTTACTCTCCAAAGAACCAGCTGAGAAATGTCCGGAACAAAGTCAAGCGAAACACCACGACACAGCAAAAAAAAGACAGACTATATATCCTTTTATATGATATCTGTCGAGACCCATGAGGAAGGGCGGGAACAAAAGGGGACTTTATATACAAATGGACAACAAAAAACACACATAGACTATCCAAAGACAGCTGAAGGACACTCGTGGAGGTGCAAAACAGTAGCATACTAAAATAATGGCTCCCAGGGGGATGGAACGGCAATCTTGTCGTCGAACGTTCAGAATACGAGTTTTTGTAACAGGGCGGGGTGGGGGGAGAGGCCTTCTGTCTTGTCTTTCTATCCCTAATCTATCCACTGTCTTCAATACTGTCAACACCCTTCTATCTATACAGCTATATACAAGAAGCAACACTAGGACCAGTTCAGGTATGGGGAACATCTACAGATACCAACCACCGCTACAGGAAGGGCACTTATGCGGGAGGGGAGTGCACGCACTGTACGTAGGAAAAGGAAAAGGAACAGGGCTAACAGCGCTCACTCACTATAATCAATGACAGAAACCAACAAGCTTACACTGGCAGCTAACCTAAAGATAGTCTCCCTTTATGTCAAGGGCCTCAAACACCCAGTCAAGAGAAAAAAGGTACTCGGCTACCTGGCAAAGAGCAAGGGTGATGTGATCCTACTGCAGAAGAGAAGCTATCTCTGGAAGACTCAAAGAGATTGAAACCCAATTGGATAGGCCAGGTAGTTTTCTCATCGGCAGTAGGGAAGAAGCGTGGAGTGATTACCCTGATAAATAGGAACTCCAAATTAACAATAGAAGCACACCACCATGATGAAGCAGGGAGAGTCCTGATAACACAACTGAAAAGGGGGAGGAGAACATCCATGTCGCGAACATCTACGGCCCTAATACAGACGACCCCGCTTTTTGGGAGGGGGTCTCAAACAAGCTAGAACTCATACCCCAGAACGACCTTATAGTTGTGGCAGGGGATTTTAACATTGCGTTAGACCACACATTAGAAAGGTAATCACAATGTCATTCCCATCCCTCGAGTGCCCACAACACGCTAAAGAACATGTGCTCCAGATTCATCCTCAAAGACCCATGGCGGCTCCAACACCTGGACACTAGAGACTATACCTTCTACTCCAACCTGCCCAACTCATACAGCAGGATAGACTACATACTAATCACAGGCACACACACACACATCCAATAGAACATATAGACATTGCACCTAGACTACTCTCAGATCACTCGTTCATCAGCCTACAGCTGAGCGGGTGCCACAATGAAGACATTCCCCGTAGGTGGAGGTTTAATAGTGATGTCCTAGCAGACCAAGGAAACAAAACCAAAATAGAGGAGGCCATAAAGGAGCACTTATGCATAACGACACACAAGGCACTGATGCCAAGACTCTATGGGACGCACTTAGGGCAACAGTTAGAGGCACAATAATAGGAATCAAGGCCAAAATCAACAAAAACGCGAACCAACAAATGACCCAACTCGAACAAGACATCAAAAGTTGAGGTTCTGTGATTCTCGGACCGGACTCCATTTTGTTCGAGTTGTTCGTGATGCAATTTTGTGTTGCCCTCACGTAGGCCCGTGGAGGTAACCGAACGAACAAAGTTGCCTGGGCTTCATTGTTCATGCACGTATTAACAAGGCCTTGACGCCCATTGGGCTAAGTATGGGCTAAGTATGCGCGATACAAGAAACCCCTCATTCATTCATTCATTCATTTTCTGACTTGTGAGTGAACTGTAGGACGCTGACCCCGTCACCTGAAACTGACCCTCTTGTGAAGCCAATTTCTCTGGCTGGTCGTTGTCTGAGATTGCCAATCAATGTTCAGGATATTGTTAACCTTAGTTCTCTTGCACATATCTTATCATATTCAGCATCTGAAATTGTTACTTTTCTTATGACTTTCCATTACATGGGTAGTGCATTCAATTATGGGTTTTGTCCGGCTTGTGGAAATCGAATTTGGGACATTCCTAATAATAAACTTATGGGTTGGTACAATGTAAATCGAGCTTTTATGATGTGATAATGTGTGGGAAAATGTATTTCATTTGTCAGTGTTTGTCGCAGTGGGTGTGCATTTATAATGAACAAAATGTGGATAAAAAGTGATGTCTTGCTCTACAAAAGTTGAACAGTTTCCTGAGTAGTAGACCGTGTTGTATTGCTGGGATTACTGTTACTAGCTGCAGCTAATAAATTTGATCTCTGACGCCATCCAGAAGTATTCCGTGTCTCTGCATACCAAGACAGGTGAACCCGAAGACTTTGCGCGTGCCCCTGGCGCCGCTGGGTTCTAAAAACCAAGTTCTTCAGTTGGCGCCCAACGTGGGGCGACTTCAGTGGTACCGGTCCAAGCCCGAGGATCGTGAGGAGCCACGAGAGGAAATTCTGGAGGAAGGCCATCCGCGTTATCGACCCCTGTATGTCGTCTGTGGACCTAAGGTTTTTTGCTGCGAGGCTTCCCGCTTTCCGACGGCTACGAAGGACTGCTGCCCTGACTGTCGCCCTGTCTTGGACACTCGATTGATGATTTGTAGAGCGAGATGATAGACGGTCTTCTGGTGGCGTGACAGATATTTTTGGTTAAGTTTAAGTGGGTCGCTCCCACAACTTTGTTTTGTTTCTTGGTTTTTGATTCGGTTATTGCAATAGTCGAAGCCGAGGGGCTCGTATATTTGCGAGTGTATCGATAGTTGATAACCCCATTGAAGTTTGAAGCTAGATTAGTGAGCTATAACATGCCTGGCCTTAGCAAAATTAGGAAATAGGTTAGTTGTGGTTGCAACAGGGATTCACGATTGGAGGATTCGTGTCCAATCCCTCCGGTTGGAACTCTGACTTACGAGCTCTATTCAAAACATGGAGTGGGTCCTATCACCTATAATGAAGTAGGGATTCGCTATACAAAAAAAGATGGTGTTTTACGATGGCCCCAACATGGTAGTTTTGAATTAAATATTTTAGATAATCTGGAAGTTGCGCTATTTAGGAAGAAAGCCCGGCCGGCGATGTTTGACTCTTTCCACCTTTGGCGTAAGGAAGCCAAACAGCGAGAAATCAAACAAGCAAAGAGAGATAGGAAAGATAAGAATATGTCAGTATTACAACCTGCTAGGCAGTTCAAGGAAGATGAAGAAGATCGTGCGAGTAAGGTGTCAGCCAGACAACGTTGTATGGCCATTGATAAATGTTATCCGGCCTTGCCGTCTTCCCTTTCAAAAGTGACTGAAGACCCTGAAAAAGATCCTTTGATGTCTCATTTACTGATATTACCACCCCCTTATGTGCAGGGTGCTACTGCACCTCCATTACCCCCGGTTATGGCACCTTTCATTGTTCAGCCCCCTGCTGTTGTTCAGCCACCCGTTGCTTCACAGATGGTTCTCCCTCCTACGGTGCAGCCCCCTCCAGGGCCGCCGAATTTGCTACCAGTTTTGCCTCAAGCTCTTGTACCTTACATTCCTGTACCTCCGACTCCTGCTACTTCTGTACCTACGCCTCTGTCATCTCAAACCACTCTTTCTCCTGTCCTTATGCCAACCTCTTCTCCTTCTGCTCGAAAACAAATGACGGAGACTATTGCTAGTCTTTTGTCTCCACTCTTTGGGTCACTGAATATGACCCCGGTTTTGGAACGTAAGCAGAGTCGGAGCCAGCTTCCTGGTCCCGAAGAGCGGGGGCAGTGTTGGATCTTTTGGCTCGTAGATGGGTTTTAAATGTTTCTAGGTATAATTTACAAGCGGTTATGGATGTTTTCTTACAGTGGGATCTGCCTAAGCAAAGGTATGTTTTCTATGTAATGTGTACTTTTCTTCGTCAGGAATGGGAAAATAATGAGTTGGGTCCGATTCCGCAGGAAGTGCTTGATGTTCAGTCCGAATTTGCTAAAGGGACGATAGTGGAGTCTGATGTTGAAGATACCGTAGAGACGATACTTGCTTTTAGGTCTAGGCTTCCGCCTCAGACACTATACGAGCCTGATTCCTCCATTAGGAGGAAAGTGAAGCAGTATCCTATGAGAGAAGTTCCCCCGGTATGGAAAGAGGAGGTTGTTGCTAATGTTAATCAGGGTATTCAGGGTGTCCGGCTCATTTTCAGCGGAAAAGAGCAGAGGTCCTGGCTCTTAAGCAGACCTTACCTGACCCCCGTAAAAATCCTGCTGGTTATTATAAAGAGTTGTCTCAGACAGTTGATGCGTGCGTTATGAATTTAGCGGACATAGATATGTTGATGGGTAATGTAGTTCCTCAACCTTTGTGGGCGAAGATCCGTCATGAGGATCATGCGCTAGAATTAGGAGATACTTGGGTTAATATTACTGCTGCAGATGGTTGGCAGGTAGGAGGTGCCAAACCTGAGCCCTTAGTTGCAGAATTACCTGGTAGGATTATTGATTTAATGACAACTATGATGCCTCCTCTACGAGTGAATTGGGATAAGTTAGCAGCATGCAAACAAAAGAAAGACGAGAGTGTGTCTGATTTCTTCACTGGGTTTGAGGAAACATTCATTGATCATAGTGGTCAGGACATGAGTACAGAAGGTGGTCAAAGGTTGTTTGTAGACAAATTTGTTTTTAATTTACTTCCCGAACTTTGTAATATGTTGAAGGATTCTGAGAGTTCATGGGCTGTTTCTTCATCGGCCCAGATATTGGCTACTGCACAATATTATGAGAATAGGGATAAGGATGAGAAGGATAAAGTAGAAAAGAAGACTAAAGACCTGAAGACGAAAGTTCTTTTGCAGCAAGCTTATCCGCCTCGCCCGAATCAGCCTCAGTTTCAGCAACCCCCACAGTTTCAGAGATTGATACAGAAGCCCGAGTTTTTCGCTCAGCGATTTCCGCCAGGCCCTAACCAGTGCGCTTATTGCAGAGAAGAAGGTCACTTCGTGAGTAGTTGTCCGATTTTGCTTCAGCGTGCGAATAGTGTATCTGGTCATAGAGGACGTGGGGGTTTCCAACAAGCTCCTAGGGGTAGGGGACGTGGTGTGTTTCCCCGGAATGAGCGTTCCTTTCCACCTCAGAATTCTACAAATTATTTCGATAGACAAAATATTCCAACTGTTCAGTCTGCCCAGTACTATGCTGATGACTATTGTGTCGAGAGTGAGAATGCTGGTTATATCGATAGTTTGGACAGCCATGGGCAAAGAGAGGGAGTAGTGTCAGTTCCAGTAGACCAGAGTGGACCTTATGTTGAGGTGGTTACATTAGGTGTGGCAGAACCTTTTCTTTTGGATACTGGTGAGACGAAGAGTTCTATTATGCACTCTAAACTCCCTGGCGCACCTTTGTTTATCCCAATGTTTCAGCAGGATTTTCTGGCACCCCAGTTCGTAATCCGGTTTCTAGTCCTTTGCCCCTGTCCATTGGTCCCTATGAATTGGAAGCCCCCCTTATTCTAAGTCCCATATTCCCGTCTTTATAGAAAGCAGTTCTTTAAATGAGGCAGCTTCTCAAAAAGAGTTGGTGTAGAGTTACATGACAATTACTTCCAGTTCATTTTCATGTAATGAATCACGGTCTTTTCAACAATTTTTTTTTATCCCAGCCCAATCTCTTCCTTAAGCAGTCATTCTGGTCTCAGTTTCATTTCTTTTGTGAGAATGTTCTCTGTGCCTTTGCAGGTACATGTTATGCGGCATTTTTGCTTCCCCCTACGTACACTGCTGTTTTCAACTACCATAAGACAAGATATGGTAGAGGTGTCATTGATGCGAAAGATACTGTCGCACAAGAAGCTGGATATTTCTTTAAGGGTTTTGTGCCCTTTTGGGGTCCTATGGCTAATAGTAGGAATATTCGTCAGCTTACCAGAGTGGTTGAGGCCACTATAAATGAAACTGCTGGTGCCCTTAGCAATATCACAGCTGAGCTTCAGGCAGATCGTCTTATGATGTTACAAAATCGTATGGTTTTAGATATTATACTTGCAGATAGAGGTGGAGTATGTAAATTGATTGGGTCTGGTTGCTGCGTTTTCATACCGGATAATGCCCCGACAGTGTACCAATCCATCTTGCAGTTACATAAGTTCGCTGAGTCTATACATGTAGACGAAGGGAACTGGTCATTGACTGGATGGATCTAGGGACTGTTATCCAGATGGGGATGGAAGATTCTGATGTTCCTCGGTATGGTTCTAGCTATCCTTTTCTCGTGTTGTTTGTGCCTCCAGTGTGGTCCCACCATTTGTAGTCTCTGTGCTACGATGTGTGTGAGAAGACCTAGCCCGAGAGAAGCAAAGGATAATAAGATGATGTTACAGCAACACCTTGGTGACCAGATGAGAATAGATATAGACCTGGATTCAGATTGACATGAGTTTAGGTTATTGCCTACGTAATGGCAAAAGGACGGTCTGAGGTTCTGTGATTCTTGGACTGGACTCCATTTTGTTCGAGTTGTTCGTGACGCCATTTTGTGTTGCCCTCACGTAGGCCTGTGGAGGTAACCGAACGAACAAAGTTGCCTGGGCTTCATTGTTCATGCACGTATTAACAAGGCCTTTTCTGACTTGTGAGTGAACTGCAGGACGCTGACCCCGTCACCTGAAACTGACCCTCTTGTGAAGCCAATTTCTCTGGCTGATCGTTGTCTAAGATTGCCAATCAATGTTCAGGATATCGTTAACCTTAGTTCTCTTGCACATATCTTATCCTATTCAGCATCTGAAATTGTTTCTTTTCTTATGACTTTCCATTACATGGGTAGTGCTTTCAATTATGGGTTTTGTCCGGCTTGAATCGAATTTGGGACATTCCTAATAATTAACTTATGGGTTGGTACAATGTAAATTGAGCTTTTATGATGTGATAATGTGTGGGAAAATGTATTTCATTCGTCAGTGTTTGTCGCAGTGGGTGTGCATTTATAATGAGCAAAATGTGGATAAAAAGTGATGCCTTGCTCTACAAAAGTAGAACAGTTTCCTGAGTAGTACACCGTGTTGTATTGCTGGGATTACTGTTACTAGCTGCAGCTAATAAATTTGATCTCTGACGCCATCCAGAAGTATTCCGTGTCTCTGTATACCAAGACAGGTGAACCCGAAGGATTTGGGCGCACCCCTGGACCCTAACAGAGCTGACTTGGAAAAATACGAATACAAGAAAATCTTGAGCGAAAGGGCATGGCTGTGGGTGAACAAATATATGGCCATTAACCTCTGCGAGGCTAATAGAGGGGGAAGCTTCTAGCCTCCTACCTAAAACACAAACAAAGACAATTCACCATCTCATCAATCACCGACTCAGACAACAACACACACACAAGACAGAAGGAAATCCTAAGAAATTTCCAAGAGTTCTACCAAGAACTCTATAAAATAGATCTGGCCTTAGACCAGGAAGGGTGTGCAAAATACCTAGACAGACTAGACCTACCAAAGATAACTAATGAAGAAGCGGAGAAGCTAGAGCAGGAAAGAAATGAGGTAGAGATAGAGATGGCGGTCAAGTCCTTAAAAGATAACAAAGCACCAGGACCAGACGGGTACTCAGCCACGTTCTACAAAACTTTCCTAACGCACCTGAAACCTACCATGAAAAAGGCGTTCAAACCTTGTGCGGAGGAGGGAATAGTCTCCCAATCCATGTCAGAGGTGAACATAATTGTAATCCTAAATGAAGGCAAGGACGCCTACTACCCAAAAACTACAGACCCATATCTTTAATCAATGTGGACTGTAAAATATACCCTAAAATCCTGGCCTCAAGACTAAACACTGATCTACCAAGACTAATAAGCAACTCACAGGTAGGGTTCATAAAGACCCGTATGTCACATGACAATACCAGACTCCTATGCCACATACTAGAACGTGCCTCAAACATAGACGAGCCAGCGGTGGCTTTCACACTAGATGCTGAGAAAGCTTTCGACAGGGTATCTTGGGAATCCCTGGAACAATGCATGCAGGCATTTAACCTCGGGGAAACATACACTCAGAAGGTAATGGCACTGTACGGGGACCCCAGAGTCCATCATTGTAGTTAATGGGTCGGTCTCCGACCCCTTCGCCCTACAACGCGGAACAAGACAGGGATGCCCGTTGTCCCCCTCGTTATTCCTGTTGGCCTAGGAACCCCTGATCAGGAATATCAAGGCTAACGAGGAAGTGAGGGGGATCAGCATCAACGAGGTGAAAGTCAAACTAGCCATATACGCCGACAATATCCTCATAGTGACAGAACAATGTACGACATCCATCGCGGCCCTCATAGAAACCATTGAAACATACTCAAATCACTCAGGGTATAAACTCAAAAAGGACAAGTCTGAGTGCAAACCCCTTGACATCCATATCACTAAGGACACATTGGTGGGGGTCGGGTCTGGCGTGGCAAACAGGGTTCATCAAATACCTAGGAGTACACTTCGGCAACGACCTCAAATCCACTCTAGACCAAAATGAGAAGCTACAGTTAGAAAAGACAAAGACACTTCTAGAGTCCTGGTCCCCCAAATTTATAACATGGTGGGGAAGAATAGAAACAGTCAAGATGATGATCACCCCGATGATCAACTACCTGCTGAGCATGCTCCCACTCCTACTCACTGACGACTTCCACCGCAAGATAGACAAGATGATTAATACATTTCTATGGCAGGGGAAAAAAGCGAGAATAAGCATAAAAAAACTAAGACTAGACAAAAAACTGGGCGGATTAAACCTAGCAGACTACAGAACTTTCCAAATCGCATTCCTAGCAAAACAAGGAGCCTACTGGCTGGCACCCCTCCAGGGGTACATGTCGGTATGGCTATTAATCGAGCGAGACATCCTAAACAACCTAAACAACCTAGAGCCACTGGTACTCCTCACAGCCAATAAACACACACATGCCTCCAATACAATATTAAAAAACAAAAAAATGGCCCTGCTCAAGATAGATAAGAAAATGGAGCACAGTTTTAGGAACTCGAACTGGGAATCCTCGTGGGCAAACCCCAAGATTAAGTATAGGGTGCAGCCCCTTTCCATAGAGGCATGGAAGATGATAGGAATCTCCTACCCAGCACAACTGGAAGAGAGGGGAAACCCCATCAAGTTCAACACGCTAAAATAAAAACACAGGCTACCAGACATCGCGCTATACAACTTCCTAAAAATTAGCCCTGACAAGAGCAAAGTTAGCGCAACACGTCCCATCAATTTTACAATACATGACGAAACTCAATAGATTGGGCCATTAGGTATCACATCTCTACAAGCTGCTACGCCCTAGCACCACCAACATTAACGATAAGCCAGCGGCATACTGGGCAAAACAACTAGACACCACGCTTAGCGAGCACAAACTGACTCTCCTCTGTGCCTCCCCCTTACAAAACAAAATCTCCCCAGTACTAGCGCAGACAAAATTCTGGCTACTACACAAAACCTTTTGGACTCCAGCTCACCTTGCGGCGCTGGGACTCAGGAAGAATGACCTGTGCTGGAACTGCGACAAGGAAAAGGGGGACCTAGCACACCTCATCTTCTACTGCCCCAAAATGAAAAGGTTCTGGGAGAAAATATTCACCTTCATAAAGAAAGTGCTCTGGTGCACACAAAAACCAAATTTCTCTACCCTTGCCACTGCGTTCATGACCACAGAGCTAGATTCACAGCACGACAGGGACCTGTTAGATCTCCTTTGACAGCGGCGGTGAAAATGGTACATTCCAAATGGAAAGATACAACTAAGGTGACATTCAAAGGGTGGCTTAACTGGGTGACGTACCTCAGAGGCGCGGACAGCATCGCCCTGCGGAACTCGCCCTGTAGACCAGCAACCAGGGAAATGTGGACATCACTGGACGAGTACCTGGACCCCTACGAACCCCCGTGAACTCAGCTGGAGAAGGGTGATTGCCCACAGGCATATCCCAAAAAGTCCAGGACTGACCTATGACTGTAGTAAACTTCTTGTATACTATCTCCTCCTTTCCCTCTTTTGTTCTTTATCGTTCTCCTTTTCTCCCATTCTTATTCTCTTAGCAAGACAATGGAAAAGGGGACAGCCAAAGATACATGCCACCTACCTGTATCCTTGACAAAGACAGCCAGTTTGGGCTGTTACCCTGTAATGATAAAGCAATGATAAATGTATGTATAAAAAATGTAATAAAATACTTTGAAATAAAAAAATAGAAACTTCCTTTGTCACACGCTAACAGAGCCCAGAATGGCTTTTCAGAGTTGCAAATGATCAAGCCCACAGGATAGATTATAGAACTGTCACTATTAGTGTTTGCAGGGCAGATACTATTGTTGTGAACTTCCTTTGGACAATAAGTAAATGTAATGTAAAATTTTATTTATATCGCGCAGCAATCGCTCCAATGGAGCATCTAGGCGCTACCTCTGGCAAATTACCAGATGACAAAGTGACTCAGAGTTGGACTGAAAACAAAGGCAAGCATCAAACTAGAGTTCTGGCCATGCTATCTTGCAGTTTAAATATCCAAGTTTTTAATTCTTTACGGAACTCTGTTTCTTTATCCAGAGTTCTCAGGGCAGGAGGCAGAGTATTCCAAGCCTTTGCACCCAGTACTGCCAGGGACTTTCCTCCTCAGGTTTTTAAACGAAACCTAGGAACCACCAGAGTATTGGAATTTGATGATCGTAGGCTTCTGGTTGGGCAGTATCTCTTGATTTTTTTTCTGTAGATATAGTGGTCCTGTTTTGTGCATTGCTCGAAATGTTATAATCAAAACTTTGAACAGGATCCTTTTTACAATGGGAAGCCAATGAAGAGCCTTTAATGCCCCTGAGGCTGACGATTTTTTTGGCCATTTTAGCACCAATCTGGCAGCAGCGCTTTGCACTAGCTGAAGCCTGTAAGTTACTTCTTTATTTGTGCCAGCATACAAACTGTTGCAATAATCTAAGCGCGACGTTACCAACGCTACTGTAACAGTTTTCCTTGCCTCCAATGGGAGTATATCAAAGAATTTCCTCAGGCTTTTGATTAAGCCGAAGCACATTCCTCTACCACTACTTTGAGTCAGTTTGCCATTGTCTGTGGGGGGCCGGTTGGCCAGCTACAGCTGCTTCGTTGGGTACAATGGTGATCATTAGTAGTGTGTGTTATAGCGAATTATGGTGGGAATGTGAATTGATGATGTTGATTGTGTTGGACTATGATGGCTGGTGCATTGGCATATGATTGTATGGACCTATAATGATGTGTGTGTTGGTGTATAATGTTGGTTGTGTTGGCACATGATGCTATGTAGGTTTACATATGGTGTTGCTGTTATGTGCTTATGAAAATGGATGCATGGGATATGATGGTGGAAGTGCAGGAGTAAGATGTAAGATATTTGTGTGTATGTATATTTATAATGTGCGTTGTGTTGGCCTATGATGGTGGATGTGTTGGTGTACTCTGCTATTTGCGTGGACGTACATTGATGGATGTATTGTAAGTTGATACTTGTGGCACTCTATGATGTTGGGCATGCTGTTTTATGAAACTGGTTGTGCTGGAGTATGATGGTTAGCCTTTTGTAAGATTTGCACCTGTGCACTCGGTCTCATCTTCATCATGTCTAGGTGTCCCTGCCTCTATACAGCATCTCTGTGTGCCCCAGACCACCTACAGTCCCTCAGACCCACCTTGTCCAACTGCAGGTGCCTGTCTGCACCCCTGCAACCTTCCATGTGTGACACCACCACTCTGCACCCTTTTATTTGCCACCCTATCTCACCCCTGTAGCTTCTACATGTGATCTGGGCCTACCCTGTACGTCCTCCATGTGCTCTCATATACTGCAGACCCTGTGTTGCCTTGTCCCACTGCAAACCTTGTGTCTTGCTCACTGCTTTAAATGGGCTGGTACTGCCCGGTACGGAGTAGCAACACTTTTTTTTTATTTTGAGAGGGAGAGTACCAGCACTTCTCAGAAGAGATACATAATACTTTTAATTGGAGAGTACCGGCAGAAACAAGCAGGTACTCTGCTACAGAGTACCTGCACTTCTATTTTTCAATTTCAAGGACTGGTCTTGCTCCCACGTGTCCCTTTTCACCTTTAAAATCACCCTCTATGTAGATTTTCTACCGCCTTACTCACCTTGTGGTACTTCTTTCTACCCTGTCACCATGCAGACCCTCCATGTATACCTGCCTCCCATCTATGTGCCTGGGCCTGTACAGTCTCCCTGGGACCCTCTGCAAACCCTCTGTGTGACAACCACCTTACACCTCCTCGCTGTTCATGACTACCTATGCAGCGCCACTGCCTTCTTTCAACTCTACAATATTGACAAAGCCAGTAGTTCAGGTTTGTAACTTAAATATAACTCCGTAAATAAAATAAAAATAAAATGAAAACTAGGCTTACTGAATGAAAAGTGGAATGTTTCTTTTACATTCCCAGTCAGTGGGCTTATATTATTTTGTTGTTTTAAAAAATCTCTCTCGATGTCCTTTTTTTTTTTTTTTTTTTAAACCTTTATTTGATTAAATGGATGCATACAAATACGGGCCTACAACCCGGGGGCCGGCCACGAAACAAAACTGGAAAGCACCATTATCAATTAAAGGCACGGAGTGGTCAGACGATATCACATAACGCTGCAAGTCCATGTTGCTAACTAAATGGAACCACTCAACATAGGATCAAAGGAGGTTAATTTTTATATATTAAAAGAATAAAGGATCAGTCGTATAAGTAGCGACTAAGTATGGGCGGAAAATCCGTTACGCTCGCGGATTTTCGGTAAATTCGCAATCCGCGAGATTTGCAAATTTCCCGCAAAATCCGCAAATTCGCACGCAGCGGATTTTTTTTGTGGCGCGCGGCGTTGGTGATACAATTTTTGCGGCGCGCGGCGTTTATCATCGTTTGCCGAGTTGTTTTTCTCGATATTTTGTGAGTGCTGCGCCATTTTGGATCTTGCTGTGTGATCCCGCGGGAATTTGGCGAGCGCGATTACGTCATCGCGGCTTGCCAACTTGCACAGCGATGGTTGTCAACGCGAGTACGGCGAGATCACGTCTCGCGGTACTTCGCAATTGCGAGATATGAGATGCGCGAGCAGCAACAATCTCGCACAAGCGAAAATATAAAATTTGCAATTCTGCACAAGAAATCCACCAGCAAGCAGCATAAACCTTCTTGAAATGATGATTTTTATCTGAATAACTCTTTAGGTTGACATTTGCCTGCACTTTTTTAGCGAGGAGTCCATTTTGGGGAGGGGGGGAAGGGGGTGGGAGGAAGGAAGTGCCCCACAGTCTTCAACTTCCTGTTCCTGTCTAGCAGGCTCCTCCCAGTGCTTTGTCCATCTCCTGGTCACTTTTCATTTGGATCTGGAGCTGGAAGGATTACTTTTTGTGGATGCTGCTGGATATTTGGATTTGAGGCCTTTTGACTTTCTTTGGATCACTGTTGGATTAGAAATTTTACAAGTAAGTTTGTTTGGGGCATTACAGTTGCTGCAACTACAATTTTGGAATTTTCGATTTTTGGGCTGTTTTGGGGCCTTTTGCCCAGGGGTACTCAGTGGTGGGTGGACTGAGTCTTTCTGTGGGTTGTCTTGAACTTAAACATCATGGAGGGCATGGATGGATTGGGATTGTGCTGATTTTTCAGTGATTTTCGTTTTTTGGGGCTGTACTTGTGGCCTTTTCACCAGGGGTATTTGAGTCTAGCATGGGCCTAGTCTTTCTGTGGGGTGTCTTGAACTTAAACATCATGGAGGGCATGGATGGAATGGGATTGTGCTGATTTTTCTGTGATTTTAGTTTTTTGGGGCTGTACTTGTGGCCTTTTCACCAGGGGTATTGAGTCTAGCATGGGCCTAGTGTTTTTGTGGGGTGTCTTGAACTTAAACATCATGGAGGGCATGGATGGAATGGGATTGTGCTGATTTTTCAGTGATTTTACATTTTTGGGGGTGTTCATGGGGAGGGACAGGCCATGTGGCTGGGGGCCATTTTGAGTGCTGCTACAGGCCCTGGCCATGTGCTGGGAGGCATGTGGCCATTTTGAATGCAGGCATTGTTGTTAGGCCTGCAACCATTTTGCCTACTTTTCAACCTTTATGCCCAGGGGTAGTGAGTCTTGCATGGGCCTAGTCTTTCTGTGGGTTGTCTTGAATTTAAACATCATGGAGGGCATGGATGGAATGGGATTGTGCTGATTTTTCAGTGATTTTCATTTTTGGGGCTGTACTTGTGGCCTTTTCACCAGGGGTATTTGAGTCTAGCATGGGCCTAGTCTTTCTGTGGGGTGTCTTGAACTTAAACATCATGGAGGGCATGGATGGAATGGGATTGTGCTGATTTTGCAGTGTTTTTCGATTTTTGGGGGTGTTCATGGGGAGGGACAGGCCATGTCGCTGGGGGCCATTTTGAGTGCTGCTACAGGCCCTGGCCATGTGCTGGGAGGCAAGTGGCCATTTTGAATGCAGGCATTGTTGTTAGGCCTGCAACCATTTTGCCTACTTTTCAACCTTTATGCCCAGGGGTAGTGAGTCTTGCATGGGCCTTGAATGGGATTGTGCTGATTTTTCAGTGATTTTCGTTTTTTGGGGCTGTACTTGTGGCCTTTTCACCAGGGGTATTTGAGTCTAGCATGGGCCTAGTCTTTCTGTGGGGTGTCTTGAACTTAAACATCATGGAGGGCATGGATGGAATGGGATTGTGCTGATTTTTCAGTGATTTTCGTTTTTGGGGGCTGTACTTGTGGCCTTTTCACCAGGGGTATTTGAGTCTAGCATGGGCCTAGTCTTTCTGTGGGGTGTCTTGAACTTAAACATCATGGAGGGCATGGATGGAATGGGATTGTGCTGATTTTTCAGTGATTTTCGTTTTTTGGGGCTGTACTTGTGGCCTTTTCACCAGGGGTATTTGAGTCTAGCATGGGCCTAGTCTTTATGAGGGGTGTCTTGAACTTAAACATCATGGAGGGCATGGATGGAATGGGATTGTGCTGATTTGTCAGTGATTTTCGTTTTTGGGGGCTGTACTTGTGGCCTTTTCACCAGGGGTATTGAGTCTTGCATGGGCCTAGTCTTTCTGTGGGGTGTCTTGAACTTAAACATCATGGAGGGCATGGATGGATTGGGATTGTGCTGATTTTTCTGGGGGGTTTTTCGATTTTTTTGGGGTGTATAATTGAACTGATGTTCCTCTGTCTTCCATTGTTTTTAGGTGCACAAGACTCAAGAGAACCACCAGTGCCAGGAAGAAGTCCTGCAGCGGTGTGTGTGTGCAGCATAACGTCAAGCGACGTCACGTCTGGCCTCAGACAACTCTACAATTCGTGCAACTGCGGCCTGCTGTCTGACCTGCTCTGAAGAAGATGGCCCCAAAAAAAGGTCTCCGTAGCTCCTCTAGCAAGAAAGTTGCTAGTAAGGAGCAGAAGAAGCAAGTTACCAAGGAGGCTGGTGTGCCAACCGCCACGTTTTTTGGGAGCAAAAAAAAAGTACGCCTGCAGCAGCAGGATCTGCTGGGGACCAAGCTGGGAGCAGCACCCCCGCTCCATTGGGTTCAGTGCCTCCACCACCACGCCAACTTAAGTCAAAGCCCTTGAGTGCTTCAGAGGCAGTCAGTATACTTCTCCAATCACCATCGACCAGTGATGTTGGCTCATCGCAAGAAAGTAGCAGCAATGTCCCTGAATCAACACAGGTTGTAACTCATCTGACAAGTGTTGAACAACCACAGCCGCAACAACATGTGCAAGTAGTACAAGCCCAAGTACATGTGGAAGGAGAGGCAGCGCAAGGAGATGCGCAAGCAGAGGTGCATGGAGGGTCACAACAAGTTCCCACAATAGTTGTCCCTCCCGAAGTAGGGGCACATCAGGAAATCGACAATCAAGCCGAGGTATCATTGGAAGCCACTCTTCCTGATGATTATTCATTGTCTTCCACATCCCTAGCAAGGAAAAGATCAAGGTTGGTGTCTACATCTTCTTCAAGCCCACCGCCTTCTGATGATCTGGATGACGAATGGGTACCACCACGGCAGCCTGAGAGTGAGGCACACCATGATCTGACAAAGATACCTAAGCGTAAAAGGAAGGTCGTCGAAAAACTCATAGCTATGGAGTGTGATGAGGCACAACAAGAAGTGACGCATACTGCTGCTGGTGAAGCCTCTCACGATGACAATGAGCCAGTCATCATAAAGGTCACTGCAGCCCCAGCGGGCATGCAGCAAAGAGACATTTTGACCCTATCCCGAGAAGCTGCTGAGCGTGATGATGATGTCGACGAGGAGGCAATGGAAATGGAAACACAACAATCATTAGATTTGGAGTTAACTAGTACACCAACACCTACCGCTTCCATATTTCTTCCTCGCAAGAAGGGACCTCCATCCACCTCGACCTCAATTCGTGGTGGTGAAAGTGCAAAACGTACTGAAGTTCGGCAATCCACATCCTCCACTTCATCTGGCATTAGCAGCAGGACCACCACCACCAGTATCGCCGCCTCCTCCGGCCCCCAAAGACATTTCAAGTCTCCAGTTTGGGACTTCTTTAGTGTTTGCCCAAAAAAGGAAAACCTCGCCATTTGTAGCATTTGTAAGCATGCAGTTAGTCGTGGTAAGTTTGGTACCAACTATGGTACCGGAGGCCAGAGAGGTCATCTTGAGAGACAGCACGCTGTCCAATGGTTTGCACACCTAAAGGAGATCAAGGAAGCCGGAATTGCAAGTCAAGAAAACGTTGATGTTTCATCTGATGATGACAAGGAGGAAGAAGACGTGTCAAACACTTCACTTACACCCAGTACCCCTGTCAGCAGCACACCCCATGTGAGACACACTAAGAGTGTGGGAGAGAGTGAGACATCAATGCGAAAAAGTTCATCAGCGAGCGTAACTGGGTCGAAGATATCATCATCATCCCGTAAATCTTTGGTCCAGGGCAACATTAAAAAGATGTTGTTTACAGAAGCGCAATATGAACGCAACCACCCACTGACGCGTCTGTATAACACTAAGCTGGCTAAAATGCT
The DNA here is from genome assembly GCF_964263255.1 of Lissotriton vulgaris. NCBI lineage: Eukaryota > Metazoa > Chordata > Amphibia > Caudata > Salamandridae > Lissotriton > Lissotriton vulgaris. The sequence continues at coordinate 88,293,005 of NC_141688.1, forward strand.
AGCTCTGGACCTTCTCCCTTTTTCTTTTGTAGAAGGGGTTGGTTTTCTAGAATTAGTGGCAGCGCTCTGCCCTAAATGGAAGGTTCCTAGCCGGTTCTATTTTGCCCGAGTTGCGGTTCCAGCACTACATGAAGATGTTCTGAAGGTGATTGGGGCAGCTTTGCAGAAGAGTGCTGTTCACACTATACATCTGACAACAGACATGTGGACCAGTGGCGCAGGCGCTGATTACATGTGCATCACTGCACACTGGGTCTCTTTTTCAGGGGCTAAAGCAAAGCTAAACACAGGTGTTGACACGGACATTGTTTTTAAAGCTGCTCGGAAACATGCAACACTAGCCATGTTTGGTTTGGAGAAACGTCACACAGCAGAAAACATTTTGGATGTCTTTAACACAAAGGTCCTTAACTGGCTGTCCCCACTAAAACGCCAGGTTGGTTATGTTTCCACAGACAATGGCGCCAATATAGTTAAGGCCATGAGGCAGGGTAACTATTTCAGAGTGCCGTGTTTGGCGCACTGTATAAACCTGGTTGTCCAAAAATTCTTGGGTAATAAAGGTAGTGCAGCGTACAGAGTATTGGACACCTGCCGAAAAATGTGCAACCATTTCAGCCATTCTTTTAAGGCCCGGAAGCAGCTGAGGAGCCTGCTATATCAACGTAAAATGCCAGTGAAAGCACTCATCCAGGAGGTGGTAACACGTTGGAACTCAACCTTCTACATGCTTGAGCGTCTGTATGAGCAGTATACGGTACTCGATCAATATTTCTTAACAGAGGGTACAGCTCAGGATGACCTGAGGATGGGTGTGGCGCAATGGAACATAGTTCAAAGCCTGACACGCATGCTTCGTCCTTTTGAGTTCTTCACGCGTGCAGTCAGCAAGGAGGACTGTAATTTGGGAAAAGCTATCCCATTGTTGTACATGCTGGAGGACCAACTGAAGGAGGTGTGTTCTGTGTTTGAAAAAGATGTAAAAAACCAAGACTCTTTTGTTCTGGCTGAGAAATTATTAGAGCTCCTACAAGGTGATGAACGTCTTAAAACGATCCACTCAGAAGAGCATTACATTTGTGCTACTATTCTGGATCCACGCTACAAAAAGGCGCTGGCAGGCCAAGCATTCTTTCCTTTTGATGATGAACATGTTCCAAAGTACAAACGTTGGCTAGCCTTGTCAGCCAAGAGGTTTGAAAGAGAACGGCTGAAAATTGAAGGAAATGGCAGTACATCAGCAGGCCATCCCCAGTCAAAACAATCCACTTCTGCACCTGTGGCACAAGTGACCTCTCAGCCGTTAAAGACACCGGCAACCGGATCATCTGCACCAGACACAACAGAAACATTGGAGGCTGAAGAGGATTGGCTAGCTCTGCGTGGGTTTGGTTCTCAAAAGGTCAGAGGCACAGCAAGAGCTAAGCAAAGTGGAGGAACCTTGGATGAGGACCTTGAGTCGATGGTGAAGGACTATCTGAATGACTCAACAGAGGTCTATGTTAATTCTGACCCATTGGCGTATTGGCATGGGAAAAAAGAATTGTGGCCACAGCTCACCAACCTGGCTTTAAACTACTTGTCTTGCCCACTCGCAAGCGTGTCTTTTGAACGTGTTTTCAGTGCTGCTGGTGGCATTGTAACTCCCAAACGGAGCCGCCTCTCGCCCAAAAATGTGGAGAGGTTAACAATGATCAAGATGAATCAGCACCTCATACCACCAGATTTCAGAGTACGAGAAAGCGCGCCGGATGAAGACGAGGTGGCCAGCAACATAGATGAGGGAATTTCTACTCTGTCAGGTGACACAGAGCTCACCCTGCCTGAATTCGCAGAGTATGATGACAAAGCCTTATTCTCATTCCTGGACCGTGATACCGAGCCCTGAAAATGAGACAACGAATCAATAACTTTCTTTTTCGTCCTTATTCACTTTTATTCCTGTGTGTCTGTCTTTCTTTGTTGTGCACAGTTAATATATTTCAAACTTTAATCAGATAATCACAAAAACAAGCCCATCAGCAGAACTGTCTTCACTGGTTTGCTAATTGATCTGAAGTTGCCGCAGTCTGCATTCCTCAGGTTCACAAGTTCAGAAGAACATGCTCCTCTATCCTCCTCCTCCAGACTCGTATTTCCATCAAACCAGAGGGCTAGTTTACGCCCAATGAAGAAAGACTCAGCACTTGTGGGGGTGTTGTTCTACCTCTTTGCAGGTGAGTTGACGGCTCTGGGACCATTGTTGGGAAGCTCTAATACCGGATAAAAGTGGTTTGGACCAAATCCGAGGCGCAAATTTTTTAGTGTTTTTGCTGACTTGCTTGCCTTTGAGGTGCTCTTAGGGGGGGTTCCGTCTGTTTGTGGGTGAGTTTCGGGGTCTGAGAGCACTGCTGGGACACTCTAATCTTGATTGCATTTGCTTTTCAGGAAATCCGTGGTGGCAACCCCGACTTATGGCCTAGCTACGCAGCGCGTTTGGACCGAAGGGCGAGAAATATTGCAAGTATGAGATTTTGCTTTTGGCCTGTTTGGGGGTGTTATGCTTCTTGGCGGTGGGTTGGCGGGTCTTGGGGCATTCCTGGGAAGGTCTAATACCGGGTAGAATTGGTTGGGACAAAATCCAGGCCGATTTCTTTTGTTGCTATTTCTGACATTTTGCTCAATGTAGCGTTTTCGGGGGCCTGTTTGGGGGGCTTCCTGGTGTTTGTGGGTGGGTTTCGGGGTCTGGGCGCACTGCTGGCTATATATACTTTACTTTGCAAGAGGTTTGAAGCAAATCCATGGTGGCAGAGGGGAGTTAGGGCCTAGCTGCAGAGCGCGCGCGGAGTGATTTGGGAAATTTGGGGAAAAATGACAAAGTCCCCATTTTTGTACTTTTGCTCTTTGGCTGTTTGGGGGTCTTCTACTCGTTTTCTCCTGGGTTGACGGCTCTGGGGCCATTGCTGGGAAGCTCTAATACCGGATAAAAGTGGTTGGGACAAAATCCACGTTGATTTTTTTGTTGTTGCTATTTCTGACATTTTGCTCAATGTAGCGTTTTCGGGGGACTGTTTGTGGGGCTTCCTGGTGTTTGTGGGTGAGTTTCGGGGTCTGGGAGCACTGCTGGGACACTCTAATCTTGATTGCATTTGCTTTTCAGGAAATCCGTGGTGGCAACCCCGACTTATGGCCTAGCTACGCAGCGCGTTTGGACCGAAGGCCGAGAAATATTGCAAGTATGAGATTTTGCTTTTAGCCTGTTTGGGGGTGTTATGCTTCTTGGCGGGTGGGTTGGCGGGTCTTGGGGCATTCCTGGGAAGGTCTAATACCGGGTAGAAGTGGTTGGGACAAAATACTCGCGGAAAAGCCTTTTGGCACTTTTTGTAACTTAGGGTTCGTTAGGGTTAGCCCTAGCAGCAGGATTGCATGTGTTTCGGGGTGTTCTAGATTTTTGCAACTGAGTTCTGGGGTCTTAGAGCACTTGTGAGAATGTGTAATTTTGGTTGCAAGTCATTTGAAGAAAATCCATGGTGGGAAAGGGGGGATTTGGCATAGTTAAAGAAAGCCTTTGCCACTATTCTTAACTTAGGGTTCGTTAGGGTTAGCAGTATTTCTATTGCATGTGTTTGGGTGGGGGGGTTTTCGAGTCTTGGAGCGATGCTGGCTATGGATACTTTTGCTTGGTTGCTTGCAAGTGGTTTGAATGCAATCCACTGTGGGTAAGGGGGTACTTGGGCCTACTTTTACTTTCAAAGTACGTTTTGTCACCAGTTTTCTGCTAGGCCTAGTTTTTTGAGATTTGATTGGGGGTCTTCTACATTTTTGCGACTGGCTTTAGTAAGGGTCTGGGTGGGAGCACTGCTGGGAAGATCTAATTTTGTTCTAAAACACAGTTTACAGGACACCTAGCTTGAGGGGAATGATCCGCTACATTAATTTGCCCATACTTATTTATCTTTCAAAAGGTGACTCTGACAGAGTACGCACTTTCAAAAATATTGTATTGTCTACTAGGAAAATCAAAGTGTGACTTTTTGCACTCCACAGCCTACATACCTTATATTTATTTATCAGTGGTGTTGTAATATTATATCACTTCCTGTTTTTCGTTGAATAATTACAGGCCGGGTTTCAGTCTGTGCAATGGGGAAAAAAGGATGGAGTCAGGCTTCACATTAGCGAGCCACAATTCAGCATCAGGCAGGCAGTGGACAGGGTGTCTTCTGGTGACCAACATCGATGGACGAAGCGTCTGCTGCAATGGAGGAGTGCCGCTAATAAGAGGATTTTTTTTCTGCAGGCAACTTACTTACCAAATTCAACAGGACAACTACAACATACAGATACAGTATCTTTTGTCTTTTTCTCTGACTGTGACTGCATTTCTTGGATCTCTCTCTGCTTATAAATTGATCCCTTAACATATCACTTAGTCCACTCCACTATCACATCTGCACCACACATAGTCATTTGTAAGTGCTCCTACGTAATTCGCAAGTCGCAGCACGCCCCAGTCCGTAGAGGACTGGGATGGCCCCAATGATGAAGCATGTCACTAAGGGGCAACCCTGGTGAGTGAGGGGACACCTAGAAAAAGAGCAATTTCTCCTTTTCTATCTACTATACCTTCCAGACCAACCCCATTGAGTGTTGTGAATGGATTTATAGTGACCAGCAAGGCTCTCAGGTATCTGGCAACAGAGACCTTATGTTGAATATAGTTATCAATAATTCCACACACGCCCTGTACTGTCGCATTCTTTCTTCCACAGTTGTCGAAAGTACTACTTACTTTTCACTGACATACATGCAGTAGTACATGCACTTTCAAAGATTGATGGATAGGTTTGTACCCAAAGATTTGTTTATGTTCAATTGTTTGTCCATGCTGTGCTTTTTTTACAGGGTGTCTTCTGGTGACCAACATCGATGGACGAAGCGTCGGCTGCAATGGAGGAGTGCCGCTAATAAGAGGATTTTTTTTCTGCAGGCAACTTACTTACCAAATTCAACAGGACAACTACAACATACAGATACAGTATCTTTTGTCTTTTTCTCTGACTGTGACTGCATTTCTTGGATCTCTCTCTGCTTCTAAATTGATCCCTTAACACATCACTTAGTCCACTCCACTATCACATCTGCACCACACATAGTCATTTGTAAGTGCTCCTACGTAATTCGCAAGTCGCAGCACGCCCCAGCCCGTAGAGGACTGGGATGGCCCCAATGATGAAGCATGTCACCAAGGGGCAACCCTGGTGAGTGAGGGGACACCTAGAAAAAGAGCAATTTCTCCTTTTCTATCTACTATACCTTCCAGACCAACCCCATTGAGTGTTGTGAATGGATTTATATGACCAGCAAGGCTTTCAGGTATCTGGCAACAGAGACCTTATGTTGAATATAGTTATCAATAATTCCACACACGCCCTGTACTGTCGCATTCTTTCTTCCACAGTTGTCGAAAGTACTACTTACTTTTCACTGACAAGATTGATGGATAGGTTTGTACCCAAAGATTTGTTTATGTTCACAATTGTTTGTCCATGCTGTGCTATTTTTTCTTGTCTCCCAAAACCTTTCCCAAAAACCCCCGTACTCATCCATTTTTCAAACCCTAACCCTCTTCCCCCGGGCTGTGTGGTTTTCATTGATGTGTGACTAAATTACAGCAATAAATCCACACACTTGCTGGGGAGGATAAGGTGATAGCAACAGGCTGGTGAAGAAATCCGAGGATATATTCTTACTCTGCTTGACAAAGACCCATGGCTAATGTCAAAGAACTTCAACCAAATTAGTTATACTTTATCATTTGTTAGGCTACAATGTGGCACTGTTCTAGTGTACTTCTGTCACCTGCTATATTCTCTATTGTACCATTGTATTGCTCAGGAGGACAAACCAGATTTCATTTTCTTTTTTTTTCATAGGCATGCAACTGCCACTGTGTCACACCACTAGTACCACCGCTATGAGGAAATTTTATCCGCCCAGGATTGCCAACCTTATTCGCTGTTTCCCGTGGAGCCAGCCCTGGGCCTAGCCCTACTTGCAAACAGAAATTACAGGTAAGATAGGCGTTTGGTTGGAGGTAGTATAATGGAGTATTAGGAGAGACGAGAGATTGGATTGACGGTAGTACTACTAAAGTCCTAGGACTATTCAGGAAAACAAACTTACTGTTAAACCCCCACCCACCAGACTCAAAAGCAGTAAAAAACAGGTATGGTCAGATAAAGTTTCAAAAAGTATATTTTTATAGCCCTAACAAAAGAATCTCCCGCAAGACCCTCCCTAACCCCAACGATTGTCCTTCAAAAGTCCCCAAAAAAACCAACTCCCAATTCCCACCCCCCAAAAGTCTCTAAAAAAGGTGCAAGGGACACTATGGCAGGGTGCTGTTGGAATTAGCAGTCAGGGCATCATGCTCCTTGCGGAGGGTATTGATCCAATACAAAATGCCAATACTGTCAGGTGTTTTCTGTACAACTTAATTTATACCGAGCATATGGACAAGACTGTATGCAAGGAAGAATTTATCTCATCAGAATAAATCAGTTTCAAATCTGCATTTTATTTGCAAAATTCATTAATTTTTCTCGTTTTTGTTCCCTTTTTAAGGAAGCTTTTTGAAGCACATTACAAATACATAATACACAAAATCATCATGTCACAACATCACCTATATATCTCATTCATACAAAAAGGACATTACAATCATACTGTGAACTCATTCAGACTTCTCACACTCAGAAAGGTAAAAAATACACACTTTATGTACAATTATATGCAATAAATGGAAAGGAAACCATAGATGTACAATTTCATGTGAATCACTTTGATTTACAGATTTGCTCAATACTCTTATGGTTTCCACAAAATAAATGTGTTACAAGAAGGGGGGGTCTACGCGTTTCGAACTCCAACTTTTAAGGGGTTCTCGTCAGGACCAAAAGCTGTAAATGCAAAGAAACAGGGGACCTGTGTTAGTGGGTGGCCTCTTATTATGAAAACCCACATGGGTTCAACACCCACATATATGCCTCTTACCTCTCTAAATGTAACAGGATGTGCCCTTGTAACCTCCTGTACATCGGGAAAACCAACCAGGAGGTACGCTCTCGTATCCAACAACATAAATCCAGGATAAAAAGGAAGGTACCTAATGCCCCACTTGTCAGTCATTGGCAATTGCAAAATCACGATGAAAATGATGTCCGATGGACGGTTTTACTCAAGGTTGAACAAGATCCTAGAGGCGGTGATGTGGACAGGAAACTGTCCAAACAAGAAGCCTCTTTGATTGTGAGATTCAATACGGCAATTAATGGACTAAATGAACTTTCTGAAATGTTTAAACTATAAAACACATCCATTCTGATGGCCCATTGGAAGTAAAATGCAGGCTCCCACAACAAAATGCTCCCAAACGGTGAGACCACCTAACTGAACACACAAGCTGACACAATTTCCAACATAAACTGTGCTTTAAACTAATGACTGCTCAAACCAAATCTGTAAATCAAAGTGATTCACATGAAATTGTACATCTATGGTTTCCTTTCCATTTATTGCATATAATTGTACATAAAGTGTGTATTTTTTACCTTTCTGAGTGTGAGAAGTCTGAATGAGTTCACAGTATGATTGTAATGTCCTTTTTGTATGAATGAGATATATAGGTGATGTTGTGACATGATGATTTTGTGTATTATGTATTTGTAATGTGCTTCAAAAAGCTTCCTTAAAAAGGGAACAAAAACGAGAAAAATTAATGAATTTTGCAAATAAAATGCAGATTTGAAACTGATTTATTCTGATGAGATAAATTCTTCCTTGCATACAGTCTTGTCCATATGCTCGGTATAAATTAAGTTGTACAGAAAACACCTGACAGTATTGGCATTTTGTATTGGATCAATAGTTAAGGCAGGGTTTGGCCTTACTGTCTGGAAACCCATACCCAGTTTTGGTTTAGTCCTTGCGGAGGGTGGCAAGTTCGAAGCGGAGGCCCTCCACCAAGTTCTTATAGTTATGGATCTCCTGCTCCAGGTACGACAGTCTGAGGGATAAGCGGCGCCGGTGTGCCTTGCAAATCCTGTGAGGGGCAGCTGCTTTCTTTGCTGCTCGGCGGTGGCGTTTGGCTTTGGTAGCCCGGCTCCGTACCGCTGGAGCACTGCGCTGGCTGGCAGCCCGCACGGAGAAGGATGCAGCTGTCCCAGTGGACGTTGTTGTTGTACCAGACTGCGTCTCCTCCTCCTCCAGGGCCACCAGCCGCCGATATTCAGCGACAGTGGCATCCAGCCTCCGTTGCCGGGCCATTCGAGCCAGCTCCTTCCTCCTTGATGGTGTCTTGGATTTGGAAGGAGCAACTACATGAAAAAAGAAAGACATAGTCTGTAACCAATGCTCCTTAAGATTAACACAAAATGATTGGGCAGAAAGTTGTCACAGTACAAGTAGCAAATTGAAAGCACAGTACATAACTATTGAGGACAGTATCTATGTAACCTCCGACTTCTTCATCCTTGCTCTAACATTAGTCGGAGTTTAAGGAACAAATTCTACGAGCACTATGGACTTCCATTACAGTCGACTATGACAGTACACCACTCTTCTTCTTCTTCTTCTCTCTTGTTTAGGAAAATTGGTACGTTATCTTATGCAAGCCGGCATAATGCCAGCGCAGTGAACTTGCACCCGAGAAAAACAGACGCACACCATGGTGAGTGAGACAGACTTGCGTTACTGTACCGGTCCAGTACATGCAGGTGGTGAAGCTCTTACTTTTCTATTACGGGTGGCACTGAGAATACTCTGTTAAAAGGGCTCCTGCTTAATTAATTTAGCTTTCACCCTACAGTGCAAATTAGTATTAGAAAAGGAAAATGAAGAAGCTAAATAATCTGATTATCTATCACTTCACATGGGATGTATTTGATGACATATGGGATGACTTTAGGTGCTTTGCTTATTATTGAGTGAACAGTGATACCCCCACACATGAATGACGTACTACTACTAAACTAAAGTTATTAAGAGAGGTAGGGAGTGTCCACCGTAATAACCGGATATATGCTGTGCTTGCAGTTGCAATACAAACTACTGCTACTATTCATGGTAGTATTTGGACAACGTTACAACTTCTTTTCCTTGCCTTTCCTACACTGGAACGGACGTGCGGGTGCGGTGTTAGATGCTCTTCAAAGTAACACTTAGTTCATCCAGTGACCGTCTACTCTCTCTAGATACACATATGCTATCTAAGAGTCAGATAGTACCATGAATGATCCAGGCATCCATCCATTCAAAGTATATGCACACATACAGTTTCTGTCTCACCCACCCAGGCTGTTCTCCTTCCACCCATCCTTGCTTCATCATTCACCCAGCCATGCACCATACCATTTTCTTTCCTTCCCAGCCACCTCAGGGACCAAGCAAACACATATCATTCTTCTTTGCCAGTCATCATTACATTTCTCGTGCTTCCACACTTACTTACACCCTTCTTTCGCTTTTCGTTCATCCCATCCATCAAGTTCACCTCAGATCTGATTGGGATTCTTCTCGCCAAAAACTTCACAGCTAAGTCGAAGTACATTTAGAGGAGGCTACTACCTGGTTTATTTAGAATACACCCGTGCAGAAAGCACACTCTGCAGTCTTCAATCTCAATGACTAAGGAATGTATAGCTTACCTCTGCCCGCCACCACCGTGTGAACCCTCACAGGCATGTCCTTGTCCGGCACTTGCACCGCCTCCTCTCCAGAGTTGTCCTCCTCGTCCAATGCCGCCACCACCACCTCCGTGCTGGCCCCGTCTCCAGATGTTCCACCTACAAAGTACATTTAATAATGTTAGAATACACCACTCACTACTATATAATATTTGGTCTAGGAGGAAGAAAGAAATGTGAAAAAAACAGTATACAATTTAATAATTTATGACTGTGTACTCTAAAGTAAAAATGTCCCTTTTTACAGGGAAGGCTGTTGTCTTGCTGCACTTTTTGGCACAACTGATGAATGTTTGCTTTTTACTTTTTAACACGCACCACTTTTTCTCCTAACAGACAGAAGCTTGACTTCTAAGAACACGAGCAGGATCAAGTTCAAACCAGGTGAGAGCTCGGCTCGACCACAAGAAATGTGTCCAATTAATCGTCAGCACTAAGCACTTTTCCATTTTCAGTTACACGTTCACTTTTATGACAAACTTGATTTTAATAAATGTGTTTACTTTTAATAAAGCTTTTAAACTTAAATAGACTCTGTGGTTTCTGGTCCTCCAGACTAGAGTGGATGAGCTAAAGGTTTTGGAATTTTTGCAAGCATGGGTCCGTGCCTCTGCCATCGGTGACTTTGGGAGCTAAATGACTCTGCCACACTATCTAGTCCGTAAGGAGATTGGGGGTTCAACTACAAAGTCTGTTATCACTGAGGTATGTGGAAAGTCTAACAGCACCTATTATAATTGATAAGCTAAGCAATGCATTATTTAGTGTCCATAGTTCTGTTTGTGCAGATTTGTCCCTGCAACAGTAGTAGAATGGATTGTCCTCCTATCCAAACAAAAAGTAAAGTAGTATCTTATTCTTTCTTGGTGGTCATTCACCTTTTTATTGTTGGCAATGGTCAAAGCATAAACATTTAGAATACTTGAAAAGACATTATGGACAATCCCAGAGGACTGCACTCAGTGCATAGAGCTATTGCTGACTAGAATGGGAGTCCAATGGAAATGCCAAATGTGCAATCTTAGTTAGCTACACAGACAGACTAATAAGAATAATCTAGTAATACCACACGGAGTCATAGTCGAGGCAGGATAAGAATTTAGATCCTGTCTACAAGAAGATCAAAGACGATTTAGAAAAAAATCGAATGAGGAACGCTAGGAAAAAATAAGTACTCTATATTAAAATTAAAACTTACTGGGGCTAGCAAAGGAGCCCTCGCCTGCCCGGTCCTGGCCTGCATCGTCAACAGCACCCTCCTCCTCCTCCTCCTGTGTCCTCCTCTTGCCCCTGGGGGAAGCTGATGTACAACATGAAAGAAAGAAAAACAGAAAACATGGATGATATTTCTCAACCAAATCAAACATTTCAAAAGAACTAACAAAATATTTTTGCGAAATAGCAAATAGGGAACGACTCCACGGGATATATTATTGACCAATCTCATGTGGTCGACTACGTTATTACTTTAGTATTGCTTGAGTTGCGGACCGTCGAATTGGAAACTACCCTATGTAACTCACTAAACAAAGTACTAAAAAGGTTTGCCTAGGATTGGCAGGCAGCAGTCCGCAGCACGCAAAGTGACAGCCAAAGTCCATCGTGATTGAAGATCAGCGACAACACTAAAGTTTCCTACTACATTAACCAGTCATTAAAATACTCAAACTATTAATCCACCACCACTATTTCTTCTTATCGCCATGTGTACAAAGTAAGGACTGGACTTGAGTCTGTAGGGGCTGATTTAGAAGCCCCTTGCGGCTCTTTTGCTCCATTGTTGCGTGACTTTTGTGACGCAGCGACAGCACAAAAGAGGCGCAAAGGTGCGGCGTATTTTAACAACGTGACGCATATGGGAGATGCATCACGTAACGTTGTAAAGCCCTGCGCCAATAGGGGGCGTTCCGGCGCAAGGGAGGGCGTTCCTGCGCAGGAACGCATCCTAAAAGTGGCTGAGGGAAATCTACAAGATTTCAATCAGTCACTTGAGGACAATGATGCGTGACTTAAACCCTGCGCCTGCTTGAAGCAGACGTACGGCTTGACGCAGCATTGGGGAGATAGGGCACCCCAGAGCATTGATGGAGCTGCACCATCGTTGCGACGCAACTCCAGCAATGCGCCGCCTTTACGGCACAGATGCGTAACGCTTTGGTGACGTTTTGGGCCCATGGTGCGCCGCATTGTAAATACGGCGCACCATGGGTGATGGTGGCGTGACGCACAATTACTGGCGCATCCCTGCTACTTTGCAGGGATGCGCCGGTAATTAAAAATCTGAACCTTAGTGTGTAGCATTACGCAGTTCTTTAAACTACACTCATACATAATTTCACAGGCCAATGAAATGAACACAAAATCTAAAACAAATAAGCATAGTAGCAACACTACTGAGAAGAAGGGGAGTAGTGTACCTGAAATGCACAGAAGATTTTGAAATATAATTTACCTACAATGTAATGAGCAGCATTATTGCTCTTGGTAAAAACCAAAAATTTGCAATATAATAACACAGCAGGAGAAAACATAGTAGTAAAGAAATAGCTACTACTACTCACCAAGCCCGGGGATCTCAAGGCCAAGGAGGTCGAGCAGATCTTGCTCACGGGTCAGAACATCCGTCCAGCGGTGGGTGGCCTGGTTGTAGGTGCGCCAGACCCGAGAGTGGTGGTAAATGGCCTGGCACACCTTCTCCCACCGCTTCCGGCGCGCCCGGGCCCCGTACCCGGCACTGATCTTGCCGCCTCCCATGATGGTCCTGGGGAGGCGGCGCTGAACATAAAAAATGAGTTGGCCCACCTCCTCCGGGGTAAAGATCTCCCGTGGCATCACTAGCTCCCCCCTCAAACGCCCGCACGGGAGCCGGACACGGGGTGCGGGACCCTTCCCCTTCTCTGGATGCTTCCCGGCTCCCTTCACCATGGTCTGGGCGGAAAGGAATAAAGAAAATAGAATAGGGAAGAGAAGAAAAGAAAAGAGTTTAAAAAAGTAGTTTAAAATTAACCAAAAGTAGCAGTAAACACAAAAATATAGGGCTCGAAAAATAGAGGGATAGATAATAAGTAAAATAGATCCAAAAAAAACTTCAAACAAGCAAAGGATGGCAGAGATTGACAGAGGATACAAAGACCATGCCCAGAACCATAGCAATGAATGAGAAACAAGATGGCCGCGCCCGTTCACGACGCGCGGGTAAGTTCGCGCGAGATTTTCCTTGCGAACACGCGTGAAACTGTACTGGCAAGCCGCAGACTTTGCGAGATTACACTTCGCGCCCGGAAACGGAAATACGTCAGGCAAACAAGATGGGCGCGCCCTTGAAAGACCGCGAGAGTAACTTCGCGCCTTGCGCTACGAGCGGCTCGCAAAAACGCAGAAAACCCTGCGAACTAACACGCCGCAAAAAAAACAAATTGCATATTCGCACGAATTTGCGGCTTCCGAATCCGATCTCGCGCGTGTTCGTGTCCCGCGAACCCCGCGAAATTGCAGAAAAATTAGTTTTTCAAAACTGAAAGCACTCGGCAGGGGCAAGAGTTCAAACTCATCATTAGTAACAATTCCCTGTAGTGCTTCCTGACTGGGACCCCTCCAGAATCCAGTTGCTAGTTGCAACAATTGTATGACCCTGCTCTGACCCTCACAGCAGGCTCATAGAATAGCTACAAGTAGGCCACAAAGGTCCTGGGGAAAAAAAATGCACTGCAACAGAAAGCAAAATTACAGATAAGGAAGCAGGTGCCAGACTGGAATTTTAAAACAGTGACACATTAATAAACTAACCCCAAATTAATTCATGTCAGTTGAAGCAGGGCTGGTGTGCTTGCTTCCCCCCCCCATAATCTACAGTAATGATGAACCAGAGGGTGGCATTGATGTAACAGAGGGTTGCAGTGGTGAAACAGAGGGTGCTGGGAACCTGTGATGATGAACCAGACGTAGAAACAACATAATCGCGACCGTTGCGCGCCGAAATGTAAGTTCGCAATTGCGAACTGGTACGAAACCCTCGCGAACTGGCAGAAATCCTTGCGAACACAAAAAAAAAAAATCTGCAAATTCGCAAGAATTCGCGGATTTTGCGGATTGCGAGTTCGCAAATCCGCAAAATTCGCGAACGCGAGATTCGCAAAATTCGCCCATACTTAGTAGCGACCTGGTGTACGTGGCGGGGAACAAAACCAACTACATCATATTAGTAAAGCCACAGATCAGTAATCAGAAAGGTCCAAAGCATGCAAACCATAGGTTCACTTACAGTTCCTCGGTGGTAGTGTCCACTCGCAACCTCACGTACCCAGAGACAAACTGAACAGCGTTCCCACAATAGTAAAAACCATCAGACAGATAAAGTTGCAATCATTATACAACCCAACCCGGGAGATAAGAAAACAAAGATACTAAAAAGAAAAAGAAAAAAAAAGGAGGGAAGAGGGGAACTCCACGTTACTGTACCCGCCCCACGGCGGTAATGGCGATCAATAATGCGAATAGCAAACGTGCTCGGGGCGGGGCAACTAATGCAGGATAAACAAAGCCGTGGGTACCATATTACATCAAGTACTTAATCCTCCCCCCCAATAACTTGCCCCGCGGGAATACGTACAGTCGAGGAGACCCAAGGAAAGGACACAAAAGAGCCATAGAAACAAGACTATCTAATAGACCCTAATCCAGCCACCCCACCCTGCACCCCTGCAGAAGGCTACGGCCTACCCCCCCCAGCAGCGTGCCTGTCGCCCTAATTAAGAACCCGCAATATAGAATAAGATGATACAGAGAAAAAGAAAGAGAAAGAGAAAAAGAAGAGCCTGGGGAGTGGAACCACGTAGCAGGAAGCGCGGCCCCCGCCCCCCGCCCACATAAACCATGAAAGTGGCCCAAAACGAAACTGACTGGTTTTCGGATATCCATGAATATGAAAGAATCAACAAATTGTCACAATTTTGGGGCAGTCCATATCTCCGTGCACCCAATAGTAGTCCTCCGGAGTAAGAACCGGGCTCATCCTAGTCCTTTCTTAACTAACGCCACAATGTACGTCGATGCAGTGGGCACAGAACAAGGTGATGAGAAAAGGCCGTGGAAAAGTCGCTGGACAATCAATGGGAGCAACCCAGGAGATCTCCTCTGCCGATGGCAAAGCAGGAGCTTACGGCAGTTATGCATACCGGTGTCAATGATCACCAGCTGTTCCATCCGCTTACATATCGGGTCGTCACTACACCCACCAGAAAACGGGGAACAATCAACGACCACCTCAGGCCCATCCGCGTCCCCAAGGGACGACCCGGGAACAATGGCGGCCAACACCTCGTCCTGTACACAAGAATCTTGGGCCAAGGCCAGCTGCCAAATCTTCAGCGCCTGCAGGACGTCACTAATCGTGGGTTCGCTCTCACCAGAACAGGCCCAAGCGGAACACAAAGGCAAGGAATCGGCATCCCAGGGCGGTCCACAGTACATGGCAGCAGCCGCCATTTTGCAACTGTTGCGTCGTATCCTCGAAACCAACTCCAGGGGTGGGCTCACCTGCAGGCCCCCCGCGGGATCCCCCTCAAGCGCACAAACAACACCCGCGGTGCTGAAATAATGACCACCAAAAGAGGGGGACCCGCCGGCGCCACCTCTCAGCTGAAAACACTCTCCGCCACCGAGCGATGGAGTCCGGAATGGCCGGACGGCAGCAAAGGGGGGAGCCACCAGCACGGCGTCCCCCACACACAGCTTGCCACACACCACCTCTGGAAAACCGGACGGTAGTCCCAGGCGCGTTCATTTGCCTCCGGGCTCTTCGCACATCCGCATCTTCCGGCCGGCCTTAAACCTCCACCCGAGGCCGCCGCCGACACAGTCTCGCCGGCAACTCGAAGAAGGCGAGGCCCCGGTCTCCACCCCGAAGAGGCCGCACTTTCCGGGAGGACGCCGCTGCGGATCCACTGAACGCCGGATCCACCAGGATTGATGGTGAGTGACTGCAGAGCTTCGCATATAAATTGTTAATCTTTTTGGGCAGGATGAGTGCCAGGATAGTCGAGTTTGGGCAGGGAGGCCAGCGGAGCCGAGCTACCGTGCGGCCATCACGATGTCGAGCTTGGCTCCTCTCAATGTCCTTTGTTGGGTGAATATTTTTTTTAATTGTGCTTCAATTGTGTGGAGTTCACTATAAAATCAGGGCTCGAGTCGGTGGTCCACTCGGGTGGACGACGTCCCCCACTCTTTTCACAGGGTGGACGCCGTCCCCCCTGCCAAGAAGCTGGGCCCCACAGAAAGAAGCTGAATCTGTCCCGGTGTCATTTTCAGACACCGGGACACGTTCAGTACATGACGTCATGGTGTAATTTGCATATTGTTAGTCCCCCCACTTCTTTTGATATGACTTGAGCCCTGTATAAAATCAATATAAAATTGGGTGAGCCAATAAATTTACAAAGAGAGCAGAGCAAGGGCCGAGCCAATGGTCTGACTCGGACCATAGAGCCGGTGCTTGCGCCGAGCCCTCAATCAATCAATCAATCAAAGCATTTATATAGCGCACTACTCACCCGGAGGGTCTCAAGGCACTAGAGGAGGGGGGGGTCCGCTACTGCTCGAACAGCCAGGTCTTGAGCTGCTTCCTGAAGGCGAGGTGGTCCTGGGTCAGGCGGAGGTGGGTCGGGAGGGAGTTCCAAGTCTTGGCAGCCAGGTAGGAGAAGGACCTTCCCCCTCTGGTGGCTCTTCGGAAGCGGGGGATGGTGGCGAGGGCGTGGCCGGTCGATCGAAGCTGGCGTGTGGGAGCATAGAAGTTGAGGCGGCTGTTGAGGTATCCTGGGCCTAGGTTGTGTAGGGCTTTGTGTGCGTGGGTGAGGAGACGGAAGGTGATTCTCTTGTTGACCGGGAGCCAGTGCAGGTCTCTCAGGTGTCCGGAGATGTGGCTGCGACGGGCGATGTCCAGGATGAGTCGTGCTGAGGCGTTCTGGATCCGCTGGAGTCACTTCTGGAGTTTGGCGGTGGTACCAGCATAGAGGGAGTTGCCGTAGTCCAGACGGCTGGTGACGAGGGCCTGGGTGACCGTCTTCCTGGTCTCGGTGGGGATCCACCGGAAGATCTTACGTAGCATGCGCAGGATGTTGAGCACGACGAGGAGACGGCGTTGATTTGTCTGGTCATGGAGAGGGAGGAGTCCAGGATGAAGCCCAGGTTGCGTGCGTGGTCTGTTGGTTTGGGTGTGCTGCCCAGGGCGGGGGGCCACCAGGAGTCGTCCCAGGCGGAGGGTGAAGATCCCAGGATGAGGACTTCCGTCTTGTCCGAGTTCAGTTTCAGGCGGCTGTTCATCATCCACTTGGCTACGTCTGTCATCCCTTCGTGTAGGTTGGCTCTGGCGGTGGCGGGGTCATTGGTGAGGGAGAGGATCAGCTGGGTGTTGGCGGCGTAGGAGATGATGTTGAGGTTGTGTTGGCGTGCGATGGCTGCGAGGGGGCTCATGTAGACGTTGAAGAGGGTTGGACTGAGCGAGGAGCCTTGAGGAACGCCGCAGATGACTTCGGTGGCTTCTGATCTGAACGGGGGGAGCCGGACTCTCTGTGTCCTTCCGGCGAGGAAGGAGATGATCCATTCCAGTGCCTTCTCCTGGATTCCAACGTTGCTGAGGCGCTGCACTAGGGTACGGTGGCAGACAGTGTTGAAAGCCGCGGAGAGGTCTAGGAGGATGAGGGCCGCTGTTTCTCCGTTGTCGAGCAGGGCTCGGATGTCATCGGTGGCTGCGATCAGGGCGGTCTTGGTGCTGTGGTTGGCCCGGAAGCCAGACTGCGAGGGGTCAAGGAATCCGTTCGTCTCGAGGAAGGCGGCCAGCTGCTTGTTGACGGTCTTCTCGATGACTTTTGCAGGAAAAGGGAGCAGCGACATGGGGCGGTAGTTCTTGAGGTCGGTGGGGTCGGCTGATGGCTTCTTTAGTAGAGCGCTGAGTTCGGCGTGCTTCCAGCTCTCGGGGAAGGTAGCGGTGTCGAAGGAGGTGTTGATGATGTCCCGCAGGTGGGGTGCGATGACAGCGTCGGCCTTGTTGAAGATGTGGTGAGGGCAGGGGTCGGTCGGAGATCCGGAGTGGATGGAGTTCATCGTGCGCACGGTGTCTTCGGTGCTGATCGGGGTCCAGGCGCGGAGGGTGGTGGTGGGGGGCGGTGGTTCGGTCGTGGCGTGCGTCGGTTGAGTGCTGAAGCTGTTGTGTATGTCCGCGATCTTGTTGTAGAAGTAGGAGGCGAGGGAGTTGCAGAGGTCTTGTGAAGGGGTGATGTCGTTGTTTCCGGCGTTGGGTTTGGAGAGCTCTTTGACGATGTTGAACAGTTACTTGCTATTGTGTGCGTTGTTGTCCAGTCGTTCCTTGAATGCAGTTTTCTTGGTGGCGTGAATCAGTTGGTGGTGTTTTCGGGTGGCGAGCTTGAGGGCAGTCATGTTGTCCGGTGTTGGGTCTCTGCGCCAGGCTTTCTCGAGGGCTCGGCAGTTCCTCTTGGAGCTCTTGAGTTCGTCGGTGAACCATGGGGCTTTCTTGCTGCCGGGTCTGGGGTTTGTTGCGCCGGTGGGAGGGTTCTTGCTCAGGGAAGTCGCGAGCTGGTCGGCTGTGATCTTGTTCCAGCTTCTGTGTGCAACCTGTTGCTGGTGGATCGTGGTCCTTCTGAAGCTGAAGTGGACGCAGCTGTGGTCCGTCCAGTGGAGTCCGGTGGCGTGGCTGAAGGTGATGTCCTTGCTGGATGAGAACACTGGGTCGAGTGTGTGTCCGGCGTAGTGGGTGGGGGTGGTCACCAGCTGCTGGAGTCTGAGGTTTGCGAGGTTGTCCAGCAGGGTGGTGGTGTTGCGGTCGTTGTTGTTCTCCAGGTGGAAGTTGAGGTCCCCGAGGAGAATGTAGTCGGCGGAGGGGAGGGCGTGCGGGCTGATGGAGTCGGCGATGTCTTCGCTGAATTGTGTGCGTGGTCCCGGGGGTCTGTAGATGAGGGTGCCTCTGAGGGTGGTCTTGGGGTTGATGTGGATCTGAAAGTGCAGGTGTTCGTCGGGTGCAAGGGTGTCGTCGATGTTGGTCGTGATGCGGATGGTGTTTCTGTGGATGATGGCGATGCCTCCTCCTGTCTGGTCGACACGGTCCCTCCGGATGATCTTGTAGCCGTCCGGGATGGCGATGGCGATGTCGGGCGCTGAGGAGGCGTTCATCCAGGTTTCCGTGAGGAAGGCGACGTCAGGGGCTGTGGTATCGAGCAGGTTCCAGAGCTCGATGGCGGGGTCTGTGGACGGAGCGGGTGTTGAGCAGGATGCACTTCAGGTGGCTGCTGCTGGTGCTCGTCTTGGTCGGTACTGGTGTAGTGCTGGTCCGGATGCAGGTGAACTTGCAGGAGTGGCAGCAGAAAGGTCCGTGGGTGCGTCTCGGGTGGCTTGGTAGCCCCCCGGGATCCGGCCGGCGTTGAGCTCGGTGGCGTCGTAGGTCCGGCGGGTGGGCTGGTGTCTGCGGGGGCCAGGGGTCCTGGCACTGGGCGCGGTCCAGGCGCGGACGGGTGCAGACGGGCTTACCTTTGGCGCACCTTCAGCGCGCTTAGGGCGCGCCCGCCTCGTGTCAACGCTGCGCGTTTGCCACTATGCCATATGTGGAGAGTGGGGGATGCGGAGCGAGGGAGGGGCAGCTGGGAGGCGGGAGCGGAGCGGCGAATGAGGGTCGAGGAAAGGAAGGGGGTGGGCCGCAGGGGGGCAGCGCACGGGGAGGGAGGGAAGAGTACGGTGGGAGGAGGAGGGGTGGCGGGAAAGGAGAGGCGGGAAGAAAACGGCGGAGCGGCGAGGGGGGAGGCCTGAGGGCAGTCTCTAGCAGGCAGCGGGCAAGAGGCAGGGCAGGGATCAGACAGGCAGCAGGGTGACCTGGCTCCCGGAGACCGTGCGATGGCAGGGTCGGGGGTCAGGCAGCCTGCAGCAGGGAGACCTGGCACGCGGGAATGTGCGAGGCAGGGGCAGGAGGTAGGCAGCAGGGAGACCTGGCAGGCAGGCGTCAGGCAGCAGGGGGCCCTGGTACACGGGGACCGTGCGACAGGTGGAGCGACCAGGAGCCCTGAAAATGTTTGCTATGTAAATCACACAACAAACATCACGTAAGCTATGATAAAATCGCTTCAAAGTTCAAAGAGTGTATTTTTTTAACATGTGAAGCTTTGACATTAATACGT
Organism: Lissotriton vulgaris; assembly: GCF_964263255.1. Classification (NCBI taxonomy): domain Eukaryota; kingdom Metazoa; phylum Chordata; class Amphibia; order Caudata; family Salamandridae; genus Lissotriton; species Lissotriton vulgaris. Next base: position 88,312,905 of record NC_141688.1, read on the forward strand.
CAAAATATAGCTCTTCACTGAGAAGTACTTATTAAAAATGCTCATTTTTAAACATAAACCATCAGTGCACTACGAGGAAAGACTCTGGTCATGTAAATCCTGCTCGTCGCCCAGATTATTATAGAGCCACATTATAGTCTATTATATCAAGCACAATAAAACATTTTTACAACTGGTATTCTGAACTTATATATTGGCAAGTGCTTCCATGCGCGATAATGAAGAATAAAGTCTTTCGCTGAAATAAAATATTTACCTACGGTCACACAATTTAAGAGGGGCAGCCACGATTTATCAAACTTTTCTGGTTTCACTCAGTACAAATTAGCCAGCTTGAGGCTTGCTCGAGCTTTGAGTGGCTCGCCCACATCTTTAAATCCTCCAGGGAGGGGGTTTAAAGGATTTTACCCCCACATTTTGCAAGGAGTGAGGGTGGCTGTAATTGACAAATACTGCCTGCTGTCCTGCTGCCAACGGTGTGATCGTCTCTGCCCCCCGCCTTACCCAAGGATCGGGGGATTCTTTATTGCAATACCCCAGCCTTGCTCAAGGGCGGCAGTAGTGTGTGCCTCAAAGCCAAGCCCATCCCCCCACCTTGTCCAAGGCACCCGTCCTGATGCCATCTTCCCAGTTTGGAGCAGGGGCTGGTGTATCGTGATCTGCTCTACTAAAGACAGCACAAGACAGTGGGCTAAGGATGGCCGAGGTTTCTGTTAAGGCCAACTTGAACAAATTGCTGGTGACCCTGACCCGCTCCTCCGTGACCAGTACAATACTGTGTACCAGGTAGAAGCGGACACCCGCCCCTCCTGTTTATTTTAATGCCCCTACTCGCTTATCCGCCCACCTATCAAGGATGCAGCATTGACTTTCCTATTGTGCTGTTCTCCTTTTTTCATGTTTTATATTCTTTTCTTTTGCTTAACTTCCAGTGAATGCAAGTTTTCAAACACTGGTAGAAAAAAACTTGTGTTTTCAAAATGCGCATTCACAATTTCTCATGATTGTGCAAATTTGATTCAGTAGATCCGCACATCCATACTGGAAACTGTGAGAAGTTGGCCTGATATGTGATGTCCACTATTCTAGTGGGCACCGTGTATCAGACGTTTCGACTGATACCCTTATGGTGATGGTTGTAAAGCCAACCTTATAGACCAGCTATCCTAGTGGTAGCATGGACAAAGCAGTCTTAGGCTAAAACTTCAGTGAGCATGTGAAGCCATCTGTTTTACCATATGTAACCCCTTGAATATCAAATGAAAGGACACCACACAGGTTATATATAAAATATGTATGTATTTATTACTAACACAACCCCTCTGAACTCTTTATGAGGTCAGAGGCCAAAGCACATAACAAGATACTTAATTATCATACAATAAGTTGCACAAAATACAGTTGAGCCCTAGGGGCGTTACAAACCATATACTAAAATAGTGGTATAAGAACCACGTCACGAATAGAGAGTAGGCATAAGGCCTAGGGAATCGCTGGGGCTACACTGAACTACCAAAGGTTAGGAAGCAGGAGGCCCACGGGAAGCGTGCGCAGTGTCTTAACACACACACGAGTTACGATAGGAATACAATGGGAACGTAAGAGTCAGAAACTAGTTGATTTAGGACACTTCCGGATGGACTAGGAGAAAGCTACTGAAAACTAGGACACTTGGATAGTCAATACCCACAGGAGAACCGGAGTACTCACATTACCTCACCCACAGGAGCCGGGTGCATAGGTGTCAAGTTGTGTCGGGTTTCGTCGCTGAATCCTATGGAGACCTGTAAAAAGATGCTGCAGGCGACCAGGAGAGAAGTGTCCGGTTGGATCCAATTGTGGATCGAGGATGAAGAGTACCTGAAAGCAGAGGGGTCAGAGTCTGGGTCCCTAGCCAGTGACCAGGAAGGAACCAGGAAGCAATCAGGTGATGTCGTGAGGCAATCAGGTGATGTCGTGAAGCTTGTCTCTGCAGCCACGAGGTCCAGGAGGCGTCGACGACGACCAGGCGCAATAATCGAGCTGTCCCACGATGGATCTAGATGTCTGCGGTGTTGGGACCCGGATTGGACCCCACGAGCCTTGGCAAATGCAACCCACGCAGGAATCGAATATTTGCTTCAAGTCAGACCAGCAAGGTTTGGGGGGCTTCTCTTTTTCAGGGAAGCAGGAGCAAGCCTGGAGCAAGAGGCCACTAGCCAACGGCAAGTGACCGGAAAGGCGCGTCGAGCTCAAAAGCAACAGCAGGCCCCACGCGGCACTTGTGAAGTGTGGAGAGTTGTGCGTCGGTGCAAATGTGGCTCAGGGCTGGGGCTTCTCAATCCCCAATGCACAACTTCCAGGGTGCCTCAGAAGCTGCGCAATTAGCAATAAGCAGGTTTTTCAAGATGTCCGATCCCAGGTCTCTCGTCGCCTCCACGGGTCTCAGCTCTGCTGCAGATGTGGGTCGGGGTCAGAGAAGTCTGGAAGTCCAGTTCCTGTCTGGCTCTGTGGTCGGGCTCAGGCGGGAGCGTCGACAAAGCAAATTAGCAAACTGGCAAGTCGCTGTTGGTGCCTGTTTGCCCAGGGGGGTCACTCCTTGACGACAAGGGAGATTCTTCAGTTTTCTAGTTGCAGTTCAATGTCGAAGGTCCACAGTTTCGTTTCAAGTTTCAGTTCAGGATAATCTAAAGTCTCCAGACTCAGCTCCTAGATTTATACTGATTAAAGGCGCTGGATTACCTGCTAGGTCCCTCCTATGGGTGGGACCTGGGAAGGGGGTGGTTACACCTCTTTCCCTTTGTCCAGTTTCGCGCCAGAACTGGGGCTGGAGTGCCCCAGCAACTGGTTTGAATCGGACTATGCATGGAGCACTTTGTGTGCCCCAGGCAGTGTCTCATTTCATTTAACCCACCATGCCCCAATACACTATAGCCTGTCCCAAGGCAGGAAATCTATTGTCCAAGCCTCCCTCGCTGGAAGGGCTCCCAGCTGCAGGAGGTAAGACTTGTGTCTGTGGCAGCAGCATCCATTTTGTGATACTGAGACTCTGGTTAACTTTAACCGGGTAAAGCTACAACTATATGTCTTCTCCCTCTAGAAGGGTGGAATGCTACCCCCCGCCAGAACTGGCGGGGGTGGGGGGGTAGTATTCCAAAGCGTATGACACCTTACACGACATGTTTCGATAAAGCCAATCCAAAGTTAGCATTAACCGCAACTTAAGAGTGTATGGTATGGCTATATCATAGAATAACTATAAGGACATGGTTCCAAAAGCTGCTGACAGGCTCAGCTCATGCTAGAGCACCATCTCACATAAAACCAAGCACTATGGCTCCAGGATTGTTAAGGCCTGCCATAGGAGTGACTTATAGGTATATATGTGTCTATATATATGGTTAGATATAGGAATACTATATCTAAGCAAGGGATGATTACACAACCTTGCCCCAGCTGAGTGATCAGCCAGTTGTGTCAATGTGGATGGCCAACCAGGGGTGGCATAATACATGCTGCAGCCCCTGGTAGGTCTTGGATGCACCTATGCCCTGGGTACCTATGGTACACTATACAGGGGCTCATAAGGTGACCCAATATTCAATTGGAGATGTACCTAAAGTACATGGAGTCCATTTTACAGTGAGAGCAGATAGCCTGGGGCCCTGATTAGCAGGATCCCAGGCCAACTAAGTCGAAAACCAGCTAAACACTAGGCAAAAAGTTGGGGTAACCATATAGTCAGATATCCACCTTCCTACACAACCCCCCCCCACCCCAAACAAAAGGAGATAAGGCTATCCTTGACCAGCTAAGCCTATATTGCCTACGTGGCCATATAAGGAAGTACCTGCACTAGCATGGTTACCCCCTGTCTCATGGTCCACTAAGCAATCCCTTACCCTAAGGTTATCATAGGGTCTCCACCATAGGGAATCTCTACCTGTGGTGTGTTTTGGCTGGTGTTGGGATGGAGTACTGAAGTGAGGCTCCTCTAATGTAGGGCTCAGCTTCCTCCAATCACTTTCCACCATGTAGGCCTTTCTTTCCTTGACTGAGTTACACTGTGCTCTCAGGGTCAACCTCTGGCTACCTACAGCTGGAGGCTTGGTCCCTTTTGTTGGCTTACTGGAGGGACAGGTCAGGTTTGGGGCCCTTAGGTCCCAGGTTTGGCTGTGCCCAACAGAGTCCATCTGGGGGAGGTTCCTAACTAAGTGTAAGGGAGATCCCTCAGGAGGTTTGGGAATTTTTACCTTGCTAGGGCTGCCAGCTTTAGTGTCCCATATCTGCTGATGGGGGTGTTCCTGTGGACAGGGGGCCCTTTGGGGTCCACTGGCCTCCCCGACCTCTACAGCCCTGGGCTGACTGAGGCAGGGTAGAGAGGAGCAGGTTACCTGTTCCAGACTGGGTCCCGCCTTGGAAGGGTCCACTGACATCAGAGGCTCTGCCAGGCTAGGCCTAACTACCTCTGGGGCAGTTCCTTCACAAGGGGTAGGGGCAGTTCCCTGAGGAGGCTGACTCTCACCTAATGTCTGGTGGGAGGGAGACTTTTCTTCCTCCCCAATGCTCTCTGTCTGAGTGGAGTGATCCATAGTTTCAGGCTTCACAACACTAAAATTTGTTTGAGTTTGGGCTGTGACCATCACAGCCCTACCAACGTTTTCAGGGAGGAACTCCGTTTGTGTGTGGGCTGTGACCATCAAAGCCCTGCCAACCTGTTCAGAGAAGTCTGCTTGAGCTTGGACTGGACCATCACAGCCCCTCCAACCTTTTCAGGGAGGAATTCTGCTTGAGCTGGGGCTGTGGCAATCACAGCCCCACTAACCTTTTCTGGAAGGCCTACCATTTTGGAATGGGTTTCTTGTTCTAACCCAGCTCAGGCTGAGATCTCTAGATCATTTCCCCATAGACAATCTACAGGCAAGTTTGTAGACACTGCCACTCTCTTGGGGCCAGTGACACCTCCCGAGCTGAGATGTACTACTCCCATGGGATGATCTGTCTGCACTCCATCAATGTTGATCACCTGATAGGTGACCCCAGGTAAAAGTTGTCCTGAGGGGACTAGACTGTTAGTCACCATAGTGATGCTAGCCTCTGTGTCTCTGTAGGCTTCAACTTTCTGGCCATTGATGAGGGGCTCCTGTCTGTACTTGCCCAAAGCGTTGGGACAAGCAGTGAAGTTGGCAAACCCCATGCCATTTTCACAGACAAGAGTAGCTATGGTAGGGAACCTGGTTAGGCCAGAGTCCACCTGAGTTCCCCAAGTAAACCCAGTGAAATTCTTGGGGGCACTCCCACCACCTGGGGGATTACTAATGGTAGTAACAAGAGGTGTTGGAGTCTTGCTTGGAGGAACATTGTCCTTATTGTTAGCTTTTGGGCAACTGTTGTCAGTTTTCCAGTGGCCAGGTTGTCCACAGATATGGCAATAAGGTTTCTTAGGGTTTGAGGAAGTGTTTTGGGACCCACCCCACCATTGGAGTTTTGGGGCCCTGTAGGGGACTTGTCTTTAGATTTATCCACACTTTTCTCTTGAGGCTTAGTAGAATCTTTCTTCTGGTAACCACCCTGATTTATAGGCCTAAACCTGGTTCTGAATCATTTGTCTGCCCAATAACCAGTCCTCCAGAGCCTAAGTAGCACAGTCTACAAAATCAGTCCAGTCCTGAGTCTGTGTCTTCTGGGTATCCCTGAACAACAACCTATATTGCTCAGTGGTTAAGCCAACCCCATCATTCAGAGCACTCTACCCACACTCTCATCCCCCGATTATCCGCTCCTTGTTTCATTCATAAATGCAACATTTTATATCCATGGCAACCCCATATCCCTTTCCTAGTAGGTGTATATTTATTTATTTTTATTTTTGTCAGACTACACAAGTTCATAAAATTATTGCCACTGATTGTAACTTGTGGGAAGAGAGCCGCCCAGCCCACTGATCACAGTCAAGCACTCTATGGCATATAAACATAATAATGAGTGAGAAAGATGTATCTTTTTCTCTTCTTTACAGCCTCCTATGTGCCTCTTTTTTCAGTGACAGAGATTGGAATGCAGATAGTGTGTATTTTGCACCTCATGAGTGGTCCATCGCCCACGTTGACCCTTCTCCTTTTCTCAGTTCTTCTCCATTATAGCTCCTAAAATGGGTTAGAAATTGATATCAATTTGTTATTTGGAAGGGGCATGTTTTTGGCATCTCTTCCAAATACTGTATAGGTTCTCTGTATATCAGTAGTCGGCACGCTATGTATCAATGGTTTGCAACTATAATTCTGGTCACAAAACACTGAAAAGTTACAAACTACCAAGTTGGGCTGGTAACTCATTCTCTACTCCATCCTCAGGATCCTATTTCTCCAAAACTGCATGAGGCAAGGTTTAAGCCAGAAACAGACAATAAAAACCAGCAACCAAACAAGCATGAACAAAATTTGCAGGTTCCCTATCTGTATTCAGACGCATAATATCCTTCCATGCAGTCAGATATTTTAACTATCTCAGACAATTCGAAAATCCAACGACCTTTCGTGAGCCATCTACCATCTACCATAAGTAAAGGAGGAGAGCAGTCATCCACTCCACTGCAGGGTGCAGGTGTGAAAATGCATTTTCACCCAGAGTGATGCAGAGTGATGCAAGGCAGGCTACTTGTTTCCCATTGGCTGCAGGACCGGAAAGAGACCCACAAAAATAGAAATGATATTTAAGTGAAAACCCTGAATTGTCAAAAAGAAAGTGGAAAAACAGTCTCCCCATGGTTACCCATGTGCTGTCGACCAACAAGTATCCATACATCTTTCATAGTCAGTTAACAAATAAAGAACAAACGACAGACCAAGGTCCAGCTCAACCAGAACACATGTACAATCAACAATCAGTGATTGGTGCAAACTGCTTCCTGCACCTGTCGTCCAAAGGCACAAATCAGGTCACAATTTTCATAGAAAAATGGAAGGTGCACTCATGGAAAGTAGACACGTGAACAATGAGTCCAAAAAGTGCTTCTTTTTGTTCAAGTAATCTTTAAAAACCGGCACACAGCCAACGCGTTTCGTTACCAGTTGTGCCAAAAGGGAACTTCGTCAGGGCTCCTAGGTTAATGGCCAAATAGGCATTGAAAGAAAATAAAAGTTGCACGAACAGCAAAATATCAAGGGGCGCAGTATGAAGCGTCTGAGTACGGAGGGGTCAATAGAATGGAAAATATTCCTTATGTATGATCAATCTCACACAAAAAATGGGAGGAGGCCAGTATGATGGAGTCATGGGTGAACATAGTATAGAAAGAATGATTATAATTCGGTTTCTACTGTGTATACATGTATATAAGCAGAGATCACTCGAAAGGTCCAAATGATACTACGTAAAAGTACACAAACACGGGCAATAAATCTTGAAAATTACTCTTTAGATATGAATGGTGATCCCCAGCTTGTTAACCAGCAGCCCTAGCTTTTTGATTTCAATTTAGCTGATTTCTTTCGAAAGAGCCAGCAAAGGTGCTGAGAGACGGAAGGGACTGGGGTAACCAGAAAACAGGAAGTGGAAAGGGGAGTTTGAAAACTGTAGGAACACACAAAATGAAGAAAATCTCATTGTGGGATGTAGAGAGCTATTATATGCAAATTAAGTTAGAGCTATCCATTTATCCAACATACCTGCTGTTCTGTGGATTATCATCTAACACATGTTTTCAAAGTTATGTTATGTTATGTTATCCACTATTTATAGCGCGCACGGCTACTCAGAAGTGTCCCGGCGTGATAAAGTCTGATTATCTCATTCTTTTTGCCCATTCGTTTTTGTCTGACAGCTGATCGACTCATGATGCACAATCCAAAGCGTTTGAAACCAACTAGACCAAAACAAACAGTAAATGAAAACTCACAACACTCACCAGTTTAGAATCCATAAGTAGTTTCTGAAACGAAGAAAATTAGCATACTGAGCAGGACTCTTCTACAAATTCAACAGTAAATCCTTTGGATGTTGTTACGTCTCCTATAACATCAATTGAAACGGAGACCAGCGTTTATTTAGAGTAGGCTAGAGGACTGGGAAGCCGACTGGTCTCTTGTGATCACACAGGATATGTGCACAAACAGTACCAGTTTTCACATTCTCATTCATGGATTTATGACAAGTGGGCCACCAAAATTAGCACTTAAGTAGGGAGTAAATATGTTTCAAACCACGGTGCAATACTCTTGGATAGTCTTGCCACAAAAACAAAACTGATAATCAGAGCTTTTCCTCTTGAACAAAAAGTTTATTTTCAGTAAAAAAATATAAAATAATGATCCAATGTGTTTCTCGTGTAGTGATTCTTTTTGGATCCATTTGTATATATCCATTTTCTACACTTCCCTCTTTGCATATCTCTGCATCTTCACCTCCTAATATCATTTCTAGAATCCCTGAGTCCCAGTGTCTGGATACAATATCTGCTTTTCCATGTCTTTGACCGGGCTCGTGTGCGACCTGATATTGTATTGTATTGTACTGTAATTGCAATTATATAGCGCTAACTACCCCTGACAAGGCGTCAAAGCGCTTTTTCGTCGAGAAGTTTTATTCCATCCTTTTCCTCACCTCATATAGCATCACATAACATGTTATTTGGAAAGGACGATGTTAGGACATTAGTTCCTTCTGCATGAGGCATAGTCTTGTTTCCATGCCCTGCCTTGCATGCCTGTGAGTATCTGGTATCCTAGTTTTTTATTTTGGCCTTGTCCCTGACTAATCTAGTGTACGCTAAGGCCTACACCTGACCCTTGACTTGAGTGAGGTCATTGACCTGTACTATTGCCTAGAAGAGTGCATTAAGTGTGGTTTCATTGCAATTTACTACTCTCTCTTTCATTAAGTATAATAAACTGTTTTGTGTAAAGCCATACTGGGGACGCGATCTTTTTTGCTGTGGAGTGAAGGTCTAATGACCCAATCCTGTAAAGTTCCGATTTTATGCGCTGATCCAGATCATATCGCGCACATCCCAATTGTCTGTTGTGCATGTTGACTACTTGGCAAATGCATTAAATGTGAGCTTACCAGAGTAATGGCGGCCTGTGGGACCTGTTTTGGATTCCCCTAACCCGGCATTGTGCACAAGAATAAGGGGAAGCTGTTTCCCCAGACAGTGGAATTATACTGCTGGCATTCCTGAAGATGGGAGGAAGAGACCAAGACACTGAAGGGCAGAGAAATGAGACAAGGCTCCGCTCCTTCAGAAATTCAATAGGCCGTTTGCTGAGAGTAGCTGCCAATCAGTCTTGTTTAGCAATGCCATTTGGTAGATAGTGGGGATAAAGAGTGGGACTTCAGTCAATGTTGTTCAAGGTGAAAGAGATCCCTTAGCTGAGGCCAACCTTTTGTCTTTCTCCTGATCACTATTCGGTGGCTAATGACAGCCATTTGCATAACGCTCTTACCACTTTTTGCCTCTGTTGTCGATGCGCTAGGATGGAGGCTACCCTGTTGTGAGGAGTTTTGCTCCACACAAAGTCTGTGTCTAAAGAGCAGTCTAGAGAGGACACTTGAAAGGAGAGCACCCTAAACCAGTTGTGAAAGTGCAGACAGTGGACCCACATTTCCCACTTTGATTGGATAAAAGTGGGACCCACTGACAGACTTGTTCCAGTTCCATTTTCTCTATGACCAAGGAAGAGAGTACTCTGTAGAGTACTCAGAGGACAACTGAGTAGCCAGAGCTGGTTGTATCCTTTTATGCGATTGGTGGTTGCCACTGGGGGCCATATTGGAGGGATAGGGAGACTAGTATGATAACTTTTTCTTGGAGTTTCTGTGGGAGCAGAATGCTCATTAGTAATTACTGTGGGGCGGAAGACTAGGACTCGGAGTAATGAAAATTACCGGTAAGTAACCGGGGCATTACCTCCTTGTCTGTCATTCTCAGCCCACCCTTACTAAAAGAGATTCCAAACCCAGGGAAGCGGGGTCAAGTTTAGCCACCTTGTCTAATTAATACAATTAGGGGCTTATATATAAGCCCCTTGTGCCACAGGTGCATCACTTTTAATATGGGAAAAAATGACATACCGACGACGGAACAGGCTTGTAAATATGCCCCCTAGTACTAAAGAGTGCAAAACTTTGAATAAGGAGAAATCTGTCTGTGGATGGGGGTGAACCTCATTGGGTGAGGACTGGGATGAGGAAGACTTGGACTTGGAGTAATCAAGATTATCTACCCTGCAGCCCGGTCTGGCCCTACAGGAAAGCTGGTGTTTTCCTGGTGAGCTGGGAGGGTGGAGCAGGTTTTACTTCTGTCACGGGACGGTTTTGTTGCTGGTGGCAGCCTTTCCTGCATTCAGTGCTTTCGTGTTTTTCAAACAAACAATGCACAACAAATAGTTTTAAAGCATGCTTGTCAGCCCAGGCTTGCTTCAAAACCATTTGTTTTTGCATTTAGTTGGTTCCTATCAACTGCTGGGTTATCACACAGAGCACTGATTTTCAGAGCTTTAGAGTAAGGGGGTGAGGGGTCTACTATTGCTTGGCTCAGAGAGAAAAGGAGGCACTGTGATTAAAATGTAATTACATATGATCACACAATGCGGTCAAGTGGGAGCCAGGATTGATTCAAAGTCTCCTGGCTTCACATTGTTCAATTCTGCGACGACATAGTAATCTCTTACTTTCTCACGTTTTACATCAAAGCTTAATGCTTTGTTTTTAATTCTTTGTGGCGGTGAATCAGCAGACGGTGTTAAATACATCAGGGCTGTGAATGTTTCACAAGGATTGGATGTGGTAGAGTTTGAGGATGGTGATGTTTGAATACAGAAGTTCTAAAAACCAGAGCACCCACCCTTGGTCAGTGCACTGAGACCATTTGATCCAGTACCTACATTCTTTATTCATTGACATCCATTATTGAATGAATTCATCCTCCTAACTATACATACATTCATCGAGTTAAGCAGCCATGTCTCCAAACTCCATATTTCTATTCAATGATTGGACAGGGCTAATGATAAATGTGTTGTAAAGTGCATCATATTTGCATTTTCTCAACAATGTTTTGCTGGAAGGTCCCCCCACCCCACCTTGCTATATGCAGTATAAGGGTGCTGGTCTGACAGCATTTGCCAGGATTGCTTCTGTTTCGATGTGGGGCCCTGCTGCACTCTTAGAACGAAGGCTTTAAGTACAGCTGTAGGCAGGGCTTTAAGTGGGATGGAAAAAGTTTTTTGGGTTGGTCTCTCAAAGGGGATTGGGCGATGTAATTAAGGGCATGGTTAAAAAACAGGCTGAAAATCTGTGCTTAGCATAACGTGCCGTACGACTGGTATTTTGCTGCTATTGTAATTGCATCCAAATTTTAATGCAACAAGTAACATTGCACCTACAACAAGCCAGGAATATTGACTTTGTCAATGGTTGTTAGTTGCATATGATAAATAAGCAACAACTACGGCTTCATTGAATATAACATTGCTTCAGTTTTTTTATTTTTTTATATGGCGCACAAATCATCCCCAATGGGATCTCTCTGAGCCTGTGATGCAGACAGCGACTTACAGAGTCAATACACTAAAATAACCATGTTTTTTATTTTTTCTTGAAGGCCATGAATGTAAAACAGGTCCCCAGGTCTTCTGGTAGTGCGTTCCAGTATTTAGGGGAAACATAAAAAAAAAAGCACATCCACCCATCCTAGCCTTTTTAATTCTCGGAATTTGGAGGAACTTATGGCCACCAGGTTGGAGTGTACCATATACATTTTCTCCTTAGATATTCTGGTCATAGACCAACAGGGCTTTGAAAACCACACACAGGAGCTTAAAGACTGCTCTTTTCCTCATTGGAAGCCAATGCAGCTCACTCAATAATGGGGAAGAGGGGGTGTGTGCAGAATTATTGAGAGCTAGGAGTGCCGCCGTGTTTTACACAACTTGAAGTTTGGAGAATAGATCTTCCCTCATCCCCACCAGCAGGACATTTCCGTAGTCAAGCCTGCTAACTAAAAGTGCCTGTATCAGAAACTTTCTGGTGGAGAGGGGAATCCAGGGGAAAATCTTCTTTAGCATGCGGAGTAATCTGAAGCATTTACCAGATAAAGTTTTCACATGCTCCTCCATGGATAGTTTAGAGTCGATTAGCACGCCCAGATTTTTTGCCCACTTTTTGGGGAGTGGAGCGTCACCTAGTTCCTCCGGCCACCATTCCTTGGTCCATAACTACCCGACTTTCCCGAACAGTAGGATCTCAGTTTTACTTGAGTTTAATTGCAGGAAGTTCTTTTTCATCCATACTGCAATTTTTGTGATACATAGCTTGAATCTGTCTCTCGTCCCTCCTGAATCCTTCTCTATAGGGACAGTAATCTGAGTGTCGTTTACATAAGAGATGGTATGAAACCCACATGATTTAATGACAGAGGCCAAAGACGACACATAGATATTGAACAGTGTGGGACTTAGTACAGAGCTCTGAAGAACTCCCTTATCCACCATTGTAGTCCTGGACACATTGAGATATTTCAGAGAGGAAGCTCTGTATCCAATACAGCGACCTCCCCATGACATCAATCTCTCGTAGTTTATCTAATAGGATTCTGTGAGAGATGGTGTCAAAGGCCGCTGATAGATCCAAAAGAACCAGCATGGTGGGGGCCCTTCATCCAACAGCTGCCTGATCGTATCTGACACCTCAGTTAATGCAGACTTCGAGCTGAAGCCTGACTGTGAGGGGTCAAGGAGGTTTTGCTCTTCCAGGTAATCTGAATGTTGACGATTCACCATAGACTTCATAATTTTTTAGCATAATGGCAGAAGGGAGATGGGCCTATAGTTTTGTAGTCAGCCAAGGATTTCTTAGGTAAAGGTTTAATAAATGCCTTTTTCCATTTCAGCGGAAAAGAGGCAGATGATAAAGATAGATTGCAGATTTCCTTGATTGGGTTAACCAGTTCCAACCCCAGGTCAGACATGATATGGGGAGGAGCCACGTCAGCCAGAGAGCCTGACTTGCTATGTTTTAATAATGCGAGAACTTGTTCCCTCGTTATGGGGGCAAAGTACTCCAGTTTTTGGTGATAAGGCTTATCTGGAACCGGGATTTCTGCCATATACTTCGGATTTAAAGTGAAGGAGTTATGGATGTTATCTATTTTACTAGTAAAATGCAAGGCAAGCTCTTCGCAAAATTCTTGCGAAGGGGGACATACAAGATTGCGGACTCTCGGGGTGGTAAAGAACTCTCAAGAGTACTTTGGAGAAACCCTTGGCTTCATCTATTCTATAGTAGTTCTGATATAATGAGACTGAAAGAATTATAACGAGTCTCTTTTGAGTTACATTAAAGGCCGTTAAGGTGGGCACTGCTGCAGAGTTAAGATTTTGTGTTTTTCACCGAGGATGAGGGCAAATATGGAGAGCCCCATAGGGACCCATCTCTGCACCTGCTATTTAGAATTGCCGGTGCTGAGCAGCAGCTGGACCCGGCCCTCTTAAAGTCCTGGCTGTGGGCCCTCAGCGTTAACCCCTTCCACACTCATGACGAGCTGGGCTCGTCATGGTGTAGCCTCCTCAAACACTGATGACGAGCCCAGCTCGTCATGAACAATGGGAAATTCAATAATCCAGCACAGCAGCAAAATATCGCTAGCAGCGATGGTGTTAACAAACAGCAGGCGCCTTTGAAAGTGTAACTCCCACGCGAAACAGCCTCTCCAATTGGAAAAGTCTGAATGGACAAAAATAAGTTATACTCATTTTCATTTTGAGTTTTGGCAGTTCTAACGTATTACATGTCAGGGATCCTGGATTAGCGATATTTGTGTGATAAATGAAATGCGTTTTTTTTGCAAAGGCAGCAGGGAGAGGCCAGCTCTTTGGTAACATCACCTCACCTTCAAAGACTGTCTGCTTATTTCTGTTGCCAGCGCGCGAGCCAGTCACCGAAGTGTTGCAGCTTCGCCAGCAGACAGCGCTTTGCTAAATATTATTTGCTGTCATACTTTTTAGCCTGCCTAGATTCGCTAGATAACCTCACCACCAACTACGCATGATCCGGCACGGAAGAGATCACAGCTTTTCTCACCTCACTTTACGCTGGTTAAGTAAACTCTTGTCCCCTCTGGCATGCCGTATCCTCCTCCCTCCCACAGCCCCACACCTAGCCACCCGGGCTCAACCTTAAAGGGGCCGCGCGCACAATAAACACATTAACAACATTTGTATTTACATTTAACTCCACAGTCGGGAACTCGTGTGCCTAGCGGGTATAATTGTAGTGTATTAAACTGCATCCATTGTATAGCGCTTACCACCCGCGTGAGGCGGTATAGCGCTTCTCCACAGAGATACACCTTGTGGGGTGTGTGCTTGGATCTGCGCTGGTGTTGATAATGAGCCTAGGTGGGAAGTGTTTCCATGTAGTGAATTCGGCAGAGCCTGTTTCATTTATCATTTAAAAATCTGCATATTGAAAAAGAAAGTCTAGTTTTCTCCCCTGCAGCATTTTATAAATATGCATTTCAACTAAGCTGTCATAGTGCTGAAATTCAACCTATATATTATTCAGAATCAGCCCCTGCACCTCCAACTCGGCCGGTGTCATAATCTTTAAAGCTTCCCTTTTGCCTTGAACAACGTATAATGGTCCTCTGCCTTTTGGCTAGTTTTGTGCAACACAAATACCATATACATACAAGCATATTTCTGTCTCTCCCAGAAGTAGACGTACAGTCTTTATTTACATCCTTCTACTGAAAGTGGAGGAGAGCCATGGAAATACATCAGAACATTCAAGGATAATTTACTGTTGTAATGGAATATGTGGGTAAAGTGCATTTTCGTCTGTTCTTGCAATAATTTAGCATATAGAATAAAAAGCTTCTGCAATACAATAGGTCTCACATTAGTTAAATTTAGAGGAATTGGTTTAGCAAATGAGAATGTTTTTGAGTTAAAAAAAATATCCTTGCAGTAGCATAGATAAGTCAATAAATATAAAAAAAGTTGTGCGTCCTGTTTTTTTTACCTATTTATTTACTTTTGTAGCAATTGCAGCATGTCAATCTTTAGCCGAGATTGCTACCTAAGTAAATAAATGGAAAAGAAATGTGGCGTCCGCCTGCCTTTGTTTTTCTATTTTTTTAAAAACTTTTGTAGCAATGGCGGCACTCCACTCTTTAGCTTTAGATGTTTAAAGCTAAAGCGTGGCGTGCCAACATAGCTACAAAAGCCAATAAATAGAAAACAAGCATTTACAATGCAATGGTTTCGCCTTTGGAAAAGTTAGAGTTATTGGCATTGTAAATGACAAAATTTGTATTTGTGTTTTGGTTTTGAAAACAGATAAATAAATGGCATTGTCATTTACATTGCCATTGGCTTAATCTCTGCAGTCACTCTGCACACTCTAGCACTCCCTACTCACTCTGCACTCTCTAGCACTCCCTAGCACTCCCTACTCACTCTGCATTCTGCACTCCCTATGCACTCTGCACTCCCTATGCACTCTGCACTCCCTATGCACCCTGCACTCCCTATGCACCCTGCACTCCCTATGCACTCTGCACTCCCTATGCACTCTGCACTCCCTATGCACTCTGCATTCTGCACTCCCTATGCACTCTGCACTCCTTATGCACTCTGCGCTCCCTATGCACTCTGCACTCCCTATGCACTCTGCACTCCCTATGCACTCTGCACTCTGTTATGTTATGTTAAAGGGGGGTGCTTCTATAGCGCACGGCTACTCCGAAGAGTGTCCCGGCACTCCCTATGCACTCTGCACTCCCTATGCACTCTGCACTCCCTATGCACTCTGCACTCCCTATGCACTCTGCACTCCCTATTCACTCCCTATGCCCTATGCACTCCCTATGCACTCTGCACTCCCTATGCACTCTGCACTCCCTATGCACTCTGCACTCCCTATGCACTCTGCACTCCCTATGCACTCTGCACTCTGCACTCTCTATGCACTCTGCGCTCCCTATGCACTCTGCGCCTCCTATGCACTCTGCACTCCCTATGCACTCTGCACTCCCTATGGACTCTGCACTCCCTATGCACTCTGCACTCCCTATGCACTCTGCACTCCCTATGCACTCCCTATGCACTCTGCACTCCCTATGAACTCTGCCCTATGCACTCTGCACTCCCTATGCACTCTGCACTCCCTATGCACTCCCCATGCACTCCGCACTCCCCATGCACTCTGCACTCCTTATGCAACCTGCACTCCCTATGCACTCTGCACTCCCTATGCACTCTGCACTCCCTATGCACTCTACACTCTGAACTCCCTATGCAATCTGCACTCTGCACTCCACATGCACTCTGCATTGCGTAAACATACCGGATAATTCTGACGTATTCGTGACCAATGCAGTGTTCTTAATACACATAATTTTTCATTTCCAGTTGTTTTCTCAGCTTTAACCCCTTCGCTGCGGTGGTTATTCCGCCGCGGCGCTAAGGGGAGGCGGGGCCGCGCGGCGCTCCCGTGCTCGTGACGGAACCGCTCCGTCACGAGCCTCGGGTGAGCTTTGCTTGTGACGGAACGGTTCCGTCACGGCCCCGCCCGCTCTTTAGAACGCCCAGCGCAGGCACGGAATTCGCGCAGTGATTGGCTCGGCGAGCGGGCCGTGATGGACCCGTTCCGTCACCAGCACAACCCACCCGAGGCTCGTGACGGAACGGTTCCGTCACGAGCATGGGAGGGGTTAATTATTTCAAGCACAAAATACTCATTTGATTTCTCGGACCACGGGATGCGGAAAGCTCGGTGGTTTAACACACTTTAGTTGTTTGTGTCACAGCGCGTGAGTCACACATGACGACTCAGCCTTTCAGCCTTTCATCCTTCAGGGCTAGATAACATGAGTATCAAAGTCACGAGATGCGTTATAAGTCTATTTTCTTTTAAAACAACAGGAGGCTCTTCCAGCGGGAGGGTGGTGGGCAGGCACACGGACAGCGGGAGGGGGGCGGGCAGGCACACAGACAGCGGGAGGGGTGCGGGAACGGACAGTGGGAGGGGGTGCGGGAACGGACAGTGGGAGGGGGGGCGGGAACGAAGACACGAACAGCGGGAGGGGGTGGCCTGTATGAGTGATGTACGTTCCTCTCAGTGCAGACAAGTGGCCTTGCAAACTGTGCAGCCAGTGGCATTCGGTGCAGGCGGCCATGGCCAGTAAAATACACGGTAATGTGCGCTCTGAGAGCCCTTCAGGCTCCGTCTGTATTGATCCTCCTGGCCGCAGGAAAAACATGAAGCACACAGACAGCGGGAGGGGGGTCGGGAAGGCTTCCCCCGTTGACGGTCGGCCGCGGAATGGCCAAAACAAACCTGGACAACAACAAAAAATAAACCCCACCCACGGCCGCGATGACGATGCGAAAAGGGTGGAGAGGGAAGAAATCGCGGGAACGCCCACGAATCTGGTCCGGCCATGACGGACAGATCTCTGTTCCAATGGCTAGCCTCCAACACAGAGGGCGTATTCCCAAGCCACACTGTTCTAACATTAGATTTCGCCTGCGCCGAAAAGCTGCGCAGTTCTCGACGAGGCGAAACCTAAAAAGGTGTGCGCCCACCGTATTTTTTTCTATTTATTTACTTTTGTAGCAATCACAGCATGCCGCGCTTTAGCCTAATATGTTTAAAGGTAAAGCGCAGTGTGCCGCAATTGTATAAAACTAAATCGATGGAAAGGAAATGGGGCGTCTACCCGCCTTTCTTTTTATATTTATTTACTTTTGTTGCGATTGCTACAAATGTAAACAAGCACTGCAAAGAAAACCAGGAATGACGGCAACAATAATGGGTGGGAGGGGGTGCGTCTGGAGCGAGGAGGCAACAGATGGCCAGAGATGGGCAACCAAAAGAAACAACTCGTGATGTAACCAGCATGAGAGCAACACCTGCATTGGATGGAGCAGGCTATCTCAGCGCTTCAAAGGGCACTGAAGGACTTTGCTTTGTCTCAACCGAGCTTGTTGGAAGGCGGTGACCCCAGAGGTCAAGAGGACTCTCCTAACCACCCGGAACCTCCTCTCCCACAATTACTGCTGAGTCTTATCGAGGGGGAGTCCCCGCCTGGGAGGACTGATCGTACACACCACACTTATGAACAGACACCACACTGTGATTCTTTATCAGAAAAGACTTTATCAAGATTAAAAGTAGGGAGCAATACACAGCGATCGAGGGATCGCGAAAGTCTCGTAACAAGGGATCGGGTAAGCGAGACAGTTTTTAGGAGGCCAGCTGGCACGCCACACACACTGCGCACAGTTCTCAATCCTCGAACTGGGGGGTACGGGGGCTGCCGATGTGACTTGCTGTCCTACTCACTTCTGGTTCAAGATGATTGTGAAGGTAGCGTCGATGGTCCAGGTGGACCCGAGGGCTCGTCAAGCCGCGACGAGGTCAGCAGGGCTTGGTCAGGAGTACTCCGTCGTACTCGTAGGCAGGGGGAGCCGCGACAGCGTCAGCAGGGCTCCGAGGGTTCAGGTCTTGCTCTCGAGATGGAGCCGCGACAGCGTCAGCAGGGTTCCGTTGGTTCAGGTCTTGTGCTTCGAGAGGGAGCCGCGTCAGCGTCAGCAGGGCTCCGATGGTTCCGTTCCGTAGATTCGAGGATGAGCCGCGACGACGTCCGCAGGGCTCAGTGGGTCAGAGTCTGTTCTCCTCAAGGTCAGCCGCGATCAGATCAGCAGGGCTTTCTTGTCCAGGATACAACTGCCGACTAGATGGAAGGCAGGCTGTCTTATAGTACTGGAGCTCTTTGATGTCCGGACCCTCAGAGGCAGGGGGCCGGAGGTCCGAGGGCCAGGCGCCTGATTGTCTGGGCGGTTGGTTCTTTGACGCTTTGGACCATGCGTCCAGGGAATCCCAGACGCCCATCAGGGCCTGGAGCCAGCTCACTAGGAGGCCTGAGGTGCAATCGAAACCAGCCCCCAGGGATAGTTCAGAGGTGTGAGGGGAACCAGTTCCTCGGAAGGGGGCCGGAGGTGTGATGGAAGTCTTGGTTTCGGGTACTTGGGGAGTCGTTCACCCCCCGGGCGGATCTGGGCGCGCCGGACGCACATGCTTAGCTGTAGCCAGGAGCGGCCAGGGCTGCTGAAAGGAAAGAAGGCGGCCGGCCGGCCGGGGTGGCCAAACATGGAGTCTGATAGTCACGTGCACGGGTGCAGGCACCTGGTCTGGGGCTCGTCTCAGGCCCGGGGTAGGAGTGTCATGTACAGTTCTGGGTGGAAGGGAATCAGTTCCACCCGTAGTTCTGGAGTTGCGGAGATCAGCGAGGACCACTCCACGAGGCCGGGTCCAACATGCGTCCCCTCCAGCTGAAAGACGAGGAGGACTACCCATCCTCTTGGGGTTCTCTTCGCTGAGGCGGAAGAAGCGGGACAGGCCGTCGGCGTTGGCGTGGTTGGCACCGGGCCTGTGTTCCACATTAAAATCCATCCCTTGGAGGGAGATGGACCAGCGTAGCAGTTTAGGGTTCTCTCCTCTCATCTGCATGAGCCACCGGAGAGGACGGTGGTCGGTCTGGACCCGGAAGTGGGTCCCGAACAGGTAGGGCCTCAGTTTCTTCAAGGCCCAGACTACGGCGAAGGCCTCTCGTTCGATGGTGCTCCATCTCTGCTCCCGGGGTAGTAGCCTCCGGCTGATAAAGGCTACCGGATGATCAATCCCCTGGTCGTCCACTTGGGAGAGCACGGCTCCGATGCCGTGTTCGGAGGCGTCGGTCTGGACCACAAACTCTCTGGAGTAGTCAGGGGCCTGTAGTACTGGAGCGGTGCACATGGCCTGTTTCAATTCCTCAAAGGCCTTCTGACAGGCGGGGGTCCAAATAACCTTCTTGGGGTTGGCCTTGGCTGTCAACTCTGTGAGGGGGCCTACAATACTCCCGTACCCCTTGATGAATCTACGGTAGTACCCTGTGAGCCCTAGGAAGGCCCGCACCTCGGTCTGGGTCGTGGGGGTCTCCCAGGCAGTGATTGCGTCTATCTTGGGTTGGAGTGGGGCTACGAGGCCGCTTCCGACCTGGTGACCTAGGTATACCACGGAGCTTGTCCAATTTGGCACTTACTAGCTTTAATGGTGAGCCCGGCTCGACGCAGGGCGTCCAACACCTCCCAGAGGTGGTGCAGGTGCTCGGGCCAGTGAGCGCTGAACACCGCAATGTCGTCGAGATAGGCTGTGCTGAAACCTTCCAACCCGGCCAGGACCTGATTGACCAGTCGCTGGAAGGTGGCGGGGGCGTTTTTCATGCCGAAGGGCATGACTCGGAAGTGAAAATGGCCATCCGGAGTGGAGAAAGCAGACCTTTCTTGGGCCCTCTCTGTGAGGCCGATCTGCCAGTAGCCACTGATGAGATCGAAGGTACTGAGGTACTGAGCGAACCCTAGGCGGTCAATCAGTTTGTCGGCTCGGGGGATGGGGTGTGCGTCAGTTCGGGTGACTGCGTTGAGTCCGCGGTAGTCTACGCAGAACCTCAGCTCAGGAACGGTGCCGGGGGCAGCCGCCTTCGGAACCAGGACCACGGGGCTAGCCCATGGGCTGTCGGAGGCTTCCACCACTCTTAGGTCCAACATTTTGTCGACCTCAGCCTTGATGCAGGCTCGGACTCGGTAGGCTCTGTGCCGTACCGGAGGGCTGTCCCCGGTGTCCACGTCGTGGACGCACCAGCTGGTGACGCCGGGGGTGAGGGAGAAGAGGTCTGAGAATTGTCCCAGCAAGTGGCGACATTCTTCACGCTGTGAGGGGGTGAGGGAGGAGGAGAGGCTCACTCCTTCTACGGAGCCATCTTGATCCTTTGCACACAGGAGGTCGGGTAGAGGGTCCGTTTCCCATTCCTCTCCGTCGTCGGTGGCAAGGAGTAACCCCAACTCAGACCGCACAAAATGGGGTTTGAGCCGGTTTACTTGTAACACTTTCAGGGCGTTTCTGGCTGATTTTGTATCAACGAGGTAGGTGACCTGGCTCTTGCGCTCTATCACCTTAAAGGGTCCCGTCCACTTGTCCTGCAAAGCACAAGGTTCCACTGGGGACATGACCCAAACCTGTTGGCCTGGTTGAAACTCGACCAGAGTGGCATTCTGGTCGTACCAGCGTTTCATCTGCTCTTGGCTGGCCTCCAGATTGGCCTCGGCCAGTTCGCGAAACTTCCGCGTCTGGTTTCGGAGGGCCAGGACGTAGGAGAACACGTCGGGGGGGTGTGCTCGGGGGAGCTGTCTCCCAGCCTTCCTTGACCAGGCTGAGGGGACCCCGAACGGGGTGCCCATAGAGCAGCTCGAAAGGGCTGAACCCCAAGGATTTCTGGGGTACCTCTCGGTAGGCGAACAGGAGGCAGGGTAGGAGGACGTCCTACTTGCGTCGCAAGGGCTCCTCGAGACCCATGATCATCCCTTTCAGGGTGCGGTTGAACCGCTCAACCAGGCCATTACCCTGGGGATGGTAGGGGGTGGTGAACCGGTAGGACACCCCACACTGTTGCCAGAGGGACTTCATGTACCGGGAGATAAAGTTGGTGCCTCGGTCGCTTACCACTTCCCGGGGGAATCCCACCCGGGAGAAGATCCCCATGAGGGCCCGGCCCACGACCGGGGCCGTCACGGTCCGGAGGGGGATGGCTTCGGGGTATCGGGTGGCGTGATCGACCAGAACCAGAATGAACCGGTGGCCTAAGGAGGTCCGGGGGTCCAGGGGTCCGACGATGTCGACTCCCACCCTTTCAAAGGGGGTACTGACAACGGGGAAGAGCTGGAGGGGAGCCTTACGCGTGCCTCCGCTTTTGCCGCTAGCCTGACACGTGGGGCAGGACTTACAGTGGTGTTCCACATCGGCCCGCATGTGGGGCCAGTAGAAATGGGTCACGAGTCGTTGGAAGGTTTTATCTTGGCCCAGATGTCCCGCCAGGGGCACATCGTGGGCCAGGTTGAGGAGGAGTCCGCAGGAAACGTAGGGGTACCACCAGCACGCGGGCTGACCCTAGTTCAGCGGTCTTCTGTTCACTGTACAGTAGGCCGTTTTCCCAGTAAAGGTAATGGGAGCCGGACTGGTCTCCAGCGGCCTGGGCTGCGGCCTGTCGCCGGAGCCCCTCTAGGGCAGGGCAGGAGGTCTGCTCTTGGCAGAACTCCTCTTGGGACGGTCCTCCCTCTTGGCGCCACTGGGCCAACTCGGGGAGATCTGCTAGGGTCGGGACTGGTTCGACAGCGGGTCCGAGGGGACCTTCGTCGGATGAGTTTTCTTTGATGGGGGGCTGGTCGAGGACCGTGGGGTGCTCGCCACCCTCGGGGACATCAGGGGCTGAACTGGGGAACTTGGGCTCTTCGTTCCCGGGGTTGGACATTCTGGCGGTCATGGATCGGTTGCTCACACAGGCCCATTGGGGCAGTCCTAGCATTGCTAAATGGGTCCTCCTCTATACCTCTTTCCACGGGGAACTCTCTAGGTCATTCCCCAGGAGGCAGTCTACGGGCATGTCCGTGCAGACCGCTACCCGCAGATCGCTCGAAACTCCCTCCCACTCAAATGGGACCTGTGCTATCCTGCAGGTGCGGCCGGAATTATCGGCTGCTATCACCCTACAGGAGGTGTGGGGGATGATCATGGACTCAGGAACTAGCGTGTACCTAACAGACGTGATGCTGGCTCCTGTGTCTCGAAGGGCTCCTATGCTGCGCCCGTTAACCTTCACTGTTCGGCGGTACTTTTCTGTGTTGTCGGGCAGGTAATCTCCTGGGATCATCTCGCTATTCCCCAGGGAGGCTAAGACCATGGCTGCGGGCTCCCACTCCCCCTGTTCTTCTATCTCTTCCTCTTCTAAGGCCACTGAGGATATCTGTATAGTGGAGGGGCCAGCGGGAGTGGATTTCGGTGTCATGGGACATCGGGGGTCACCGGCATAGTGCCCGTGTTGCTGACACTTGAAGCACGTGGAGCTGGGGCGGAGCCCCGGGGGTCCTGCACTCGGGGCGGCTCTTGTCGCCGGAGGAGAGCGTGGGGTCTGGTTTCTGGGGGGACTACGCTGGGGCCCTGACTGGGAACCTTGCTGCTTGCCCCGACCTCCACCCCCTCGCTGGCGGGAAGATCCTTGGTCGTTCCGTGGGGGGTCTCCCCGGGCCCCTTCTGGACTCGGGTGACCACCCATCGATCGGCTTCCACAGCCAGTTTCCGTGGGTTGGCGAGCTTGCTGTCCAGGAGATGTTGTCTTAGTTCCACAAAGCAATTGGCGGACAGGTGCTCGTAAGCCACTAGGTCGACTAGTCCTTCGAAGGTGGTCACATTGCTGCCCTTGATCCACCCATCCAGGGCCCGGGTGTAGTAGTTCACATAGTCTACCCAGGTAGTGCCCGGAATCTTTTTGCACTCCCTAAACCGCTGGCGATACATTTCCGGCGTGAGGCCGTAGCGAAATAGGAGAGCGTCTTTCATGTGAGGGTAGGCGTTCATGTGCGCGGACGGTAGGTCCAGCAGGGTGTCTCTCCCCATCGCTGAGGTAGCGGCTCCACAGGCCGGCCCCCCAGTCCTCCTCGGGTCCCGGTGAGCGGACATGGCCACCTCGTATGCTTTGAACCACTGCTGGATGTCGTCCCCTTTGTAAAATTCTGTTACAACGTCCTTGGGGATATGCACCTTCTGTTCTTTGGGGACCACCTGCTCTCCAAGTCCCGGTGATCCGGTTGCTTCTTTTCTGGATTTCAATTCGAGTTCTTTGAGGCTGCGCTCGTGTTCGAGCTGAAGTTTCCGACCTTCATGCTCCCTCTGGAGCTTCTTCTCCTCTAGCTCTCCCTGGAGCCGCAACTGCTCCACCGCCAACTTATTTTCTGCGAGTTTGAGTTCGCCCTCCAATTTGAGGCGCGCCAGTTCAAGCTCATGGCTACGGTCACGTTCTCGATCGGCCATCTCCTCTGATGACGGATCTCTCCCGGTTGCTGGGCTCCGGGTCTGTTGCTGGATTCTCTCACCGGCCAGTGTACCGGGTTCGGTCTGTGGCCTCCCTCCCTCGTCTTCGATCGGGGGAAGAGGTGCTCCGGACTCTACCCAAGCGGTTAGCGCTTTCTGGAAATCTTCCTTAGTACTTAGTCCAGTACTCGGGATACTCAGTTCTCTGCAGAACTGCTTCAGCTCTCTATGTGTGTAGTCTTCCAGGAGGTCCTTGTCGAAGGTTGTCTTTACACCAGATTCTGTAGTCGTCATTGTTGCTCTTCTTTTCTTGTGTGTTTGCTGCGTGTGGGTTCAGGTAGTGTGTCAGTGGTACGATCTTTAGACGTAGGTTCGTATCGCGTCGCTGCCACCAATGTTGGAAGGCGGTGACCCCAGGGGTCAAGAGGACTCTCCTAACCACCCGGAACCTCCTCTCCCACAATTACTGCCGAGTCTTATCGAGGGGGAGTCCCCGCTGGGGAGGACTGATCGTACACACCGTCAACACACCACACTTATGAACAGACACCACACTGTGATTCTTTATCAGAAAAGACTTTATCAAGATTAAAAGTAGTGAGCAATACACAGCGTTTGAGGGATCGCGAAAGTCTCGTAACGAGGGATCGGGTAAGCGGGACAGTTCTTAGGAGGCCAGCTGGCACGCCACGCACCCTGCGCACAGTTCTCAATCCTCGAACTGGGGGGTACGGGGGCTGGCGATGGGACTTGCTGTCCTACTCACTTCTGGTTCAAGATGATTGTGAAGGTAGCGTTGATGGTCCAGCCGGACCCGAGGGCTCGTCAAGCCGGGACGAGGTCAGCAGGGCTTGGTCAGGAGTACTCTGTCGTACTCATAGGCAGGGGGAGCCGCGACAGCAGGCCCCCGAGGGTTCAGGTCATGCTCTCGAGATGGAGCCGCGACAGCGTCAGCAGGTCTCCGTTGGTTCAGGTCTTGTGCTTCGAGAGGGAGCCGCGACAGCGTCAGAGGGCTCCGATGGTTCCGTTCCGTAGATTCGAGGATGAGCCGCGACGACGTCCGCAGGGCTCAGTGGGTCAGAGTCTGTTCTCCTCAAGGTCAGCCGCGATCAGATCAGCAGGGCTTTCTTGTCCAGGATACAACTGCCGACTAGATGGAAGGCAGGCTGTCTTATAGTACTGGAGCTCTTTGATGTCCGGACCCTCAGAGGCAGGGGGCCGGAGGTCCGAGGGCCAGGCACCTGATTGTCTGGGCGGTTGGTTCTTTGACGCTTTGGACCATGCGTCCAGGAAATCCCAGACGCCCATCAGGGCCTGGAGCCAGCTCACTAGGAGGCCCGAGGTGCAATCGAAACCAGCCCCCAGGGATAGTTCAGAGGTGTGAGGGGAACCAGTTCCTCAGAAGGGGACCGGTGGTGTGATGGAAGTCTTGGTTTCGGGTACTTGGGGAGTCGTTCACCCCCCGGGCGGATCTGGGCGCGCCGGACGCGCACGCTTAGCTGTAGCCAGGAGCGGCCAGGGCTGCCGAAAGGAAAGAAGGCGGCCGGCCGGCCGGGGTGGCCAAACATGGAGTCTGATAGTCACGTGCACAGGTGCAGGCACGCGGTCTGGGGCTCGTCTCAGGTCCGGGGTAGGAGTGTCATGTACAGTTCTGGGTGGAAGGGAATCAGTTCCACCCGTAGTTCTGGAGTTGCGGAGATCAGCGAGGACCACGCCACGAGGCCGGGTCCAACAGAGCTGTTCAAGACAGCTGGGTTGAGAGGTTTAAGGCAGCTGGGTTGGGAGGTTTAAAGTGTGCATGGCTGGCTGTCGTAGTATGGCTGGCCAGAGAGACATGGGCACTTTAAAGTGCCCAGCCCATCACTTCTCTCTTCTGTCGCACCAGTGTCCCCGCCCCCATCCTAAGACTCGGCTCGTCACAGGGGTTTGCAGAGTCAATAAAAAATAAAATGATAATGTCTATTCCTATTTTATTTTTCCTCTGGGGCATTTGAATTAATGGGGAGACGCTCAATGCCTTAATGGAGGAGCTGTCTCTGGCATAGCCTTTCTGTCAGGGGGAAGAGAGAAAGCATGGCTAGTGGTTAGGGAGTAATGAAGGAAGGCAGTTACATTTTTTAAAAATATATGTGCACAAAGAGGAAAGACTGTTGCTTAGGGAGGTGGGTGAGGGATGCAAAATGACAGATTTTTCTTTTTTTCAGGTAATATTCTGATACCACAGTAGTGATGGCTAGCTAGTTAGCGGAGCATGGCAGGACAGATGGAATTTCCTACATGTATACGACGCGGAAGAGCAGTCCTAGGGGCATGGGAAAGGTCAAGGAAGGCAATGTTGCGAACACTTCCACCTTAGCTTCTCTGCCTCAGGACACCTGCTCCAAGGGATCAGCTCACAAAGGAGTGAGATGGTCCTGAACTACCTTACATAACTTAAAATTGTGGATAAGGACCTTCACTAACAAAGGGTTCCCACTGCCCGCCGACCATGGAGGAGGCCATGAGAGCTGCTGTTGCTCCCGAAGGGCATGAGCTCCACCATGAGCAGCTCATCCACATTGATTGGTCTAATCCCGAAGGTGGAACCAAGGAAGAAAGGCGTTTGGATGGTTTATGTCAACACACCTGCACTCCCTTATTGAATAAAATTCAGTCCCCATTGTGTTCTCCGACAAGTGCTGTGCCCCTGCATGCTGCAACTCCAGCACATGCACTGTGGGTCACTATTGCTGCAAACCAACTTGTAGGCACAAACATCAGAGTTGTAGGAACAAGGAGTGCCATATTTGGATGGGAACCACCCAGCATGTGGGTCACTGAGAGGCACATGTATGCAGTTGTCTTGTTTGATTGTGGTTTGTATTTATTGATCTTTCATTGCACTCTAAGGAGGAATAGATACAGTTGCTACAGTTAATCCACTAATGTTATTGGTATGTTTGCTGAAAAGTGAGATGGCCAAAGGGTATTGTTTTACAAGGTACCTGCTGCCCAACTTCCCGCTCTTCGGATGAGGTGCGCTAACTTTACTTCTGTTGCACCAGGGTAGGAAACCCAGACCAAAATTCCCCTGATGCTCTTGTATTTGTTGTAGTCCAGTTCCAGACAGTGCTCAGGGTGTCTGCCGATCATTCACTCTACCCACCATTTTCTTTTTCTAAAACACATTTTATAATTGAATCAGAAATACGTGAATAGTATACAACTCCTCCACATTTTCCCAAAAAGATAACAAATCTTAAAGAGTCAATTTTTATTCGTATATTCGAAAAGGCTGAGGTTTAAAGGGCCAATCCATTTTGCAAGTACTTTTCTGACAAGAAAGCAGTGATTGACCGATAGATGTTGGAGCAGCGTGGCAGGACCCGTGGTATTTTCAAGTGCCATACATGCAACCAAGCGAAAATATTAGGGCCAATAATCTGATCAGTCAGTCTCTGAATCCGACTCTTGTGAAGAGCTATTGCATGATTTCAGTCGGCCACTATGACTGAGTAGCAGAGTCCTCTTCAATCACCCGAGTATACAGATTTTTACTACACTCAGAGAAGTTGTGATTCCTCGTTGCCAGTGGCTGTCACTCAAGCAGAAAAGTCCCAGAGTATTGCACGCAAAGCTTTTGTTCCACATACAAATGATCCACCTGAATCTTTCTTTGTGGACCAGTTATGGTTCTAGTAGTGAGGTGGATTGTGGCAGGTCAGAAGAAAATACAGCACTTCACAGTCGCCCTGGTGTAATCTTCATCAATTTGAATTAGGGCTGATTCTTCCCAAGAATCTGGAGGGGGGTACCAATACTGGTACCAATACCAGTCATGAAGCACATTAGAAAAGCTACATTTTAAGATGGTCTTTAACAGGCCTTCATCACGTGCAAGGGACATGTTGAAGCATTCATCTTCGTTTCATGGTGTAGAACGCGTGTATTGGTGCAAAGTAAGTTCCCAGACATTAAGTCTAATTCAGCAATTATTATAATACATGAGAGTCTGCAATCCCCTTATAAAAGCCTGTTTCTAATTCCCTTATTACAGGCAATTTTTGACATCTCTAGTTGCTTGTAATAAAGAAATGATGATGTGCATAGCTGTAATATATGGAATAAAATTACCCTTGCTGTACATATAAGGATACCGCAAGCCACTTAGGAGTTCCATGACCAGAGGAACAAGGCCGAAGGCTGAATTCCTTTGTAAGGTCGTGGATAAATGAGGTGACTTCCAATATCCTCTTCATGTACAGCAGGGGTACTTTATTCCTTATAATACATGGTCACGCCATCACTTTTTCATCAAACCACCTAAATCCTTGGTGTGTACCACTTTCATATGAACAAGAGAGCATTTATGCAAACATGAAGAATAAAAATATAATTTTTTGTGAAAAATAAAACACATTAGAAAAGCTGTTAGATATTTGTTGGAAAAATATTAGAATCAGTATAATACAAGTCAGATTTGTTTTTAAAAAGGCACTGTAGCTCAGAATGTGCAGAAACACACAGAAGGCTTTTAACTTCCCTATAATTAGTAAAGAGTGCAAAAAATAAACACGTGTAGTGAAAGAGCCACTCCTGTTTGGCACCCTATGATGACCTTTGACTACCAGCATTCTAATTGATTTTAGTGTGTTATTTTACCATAGCCTTAATGTAGGACAGTCCTGCATATGCCTGCTTCTCTTCTGCCTTGTAATCTTGCTGATTTTTAATGGGAGCTGTCACGGAGTAGAACAGTACTATTACTGTTACTGTTAAAACTATTACTGTTTTCTGACTTAACCTTGCTTCTGCGTGCACAGCAGTGCTTGCAAGTTGTTTGGGTTATTTATGAGTTCTTACTACTGGCTTTAACATGGCCTCATGTCATCTTGTTTTCTGACTTAGCCTTGCTTGAAGTTGTATGGGTTGATTATGATTTCTTACTATTGGCTTTGACATGGCCTCATGTCATCTTGCTTTCTGGCTTTGCCTTGCTTTTCGCACGTAGGTTCGAAGTGGGGAGGGCATGTTTCTGCCGCTCACTTGCTTTCTGCTCTTCACTGACCATAGTGAACTGGATATTATCTGTAGAATGTGCAACTCTGCCTCAAAGTCAAAATACCGGAGCTATGCCCGCCTCCGTCTTGGCCTTGACGCAGCCAGCTTGGTTCTTTTTCCCGAGAAGGGGCCGAAGTTTTCTTGAAGCTTCGTCTTACGTTTAGTAATGGTATTTAAGCTAGGAACCTTCGAGGCTCAGGTGGAAGTTCACCACAGAATAGACGTATTGCTGTGGAGGTGACGGAACTTGAGTCCTGATTGAACCCCTTCCTGGGCTGTTGAAGGGCTTCCCCAACTTGAGTTGGCAAAGATAATCCAAATTAAACCGGTGAAGTGTTCCTAACCATTTTATATATATATTTTCTACTCTTTCCTATTTGTTTATACTGCATTTTATTTCAATTGTTCATTTAATTGTGCACTTGATAGTTGGGAGTCTGCAATTACTGATATATTCTGCCTGCCTTTTTAAACATTACATTAATAAACTTGTGTATGTTATTTTAAATGCACCTGAATTTGTTTTCTTGCCTCGCCTAAATGAAGTGCTGCATATTTTCTTCATCTTTAGGGGGTGCTGATCAAAGTGTATTTTGTAAAGGTGCAGTGGTATATTTGCCTCCAAAGTGGGAGGGCAGGTTTTGGGTGTGTCCTTTTAGTGAAAAGCACATTCATTACATCTTGGCATCATTCTCATAGGATTCGAACATTAATTTTTAAAAGGGGAAAAAAACATGTTTTCTAGAAAATCAAAAGTGGATTCCAGATACCAATTGATATACCTGGATGGGAGGTTGTCCCATATGGTGCGCTAGCCCATGAGTGGGCTAATTGTGCTGGGTTGAGTGAGAATTAGAGTGTGTGTCTAGCTGATGCTGAGCTAACACAAGTGGTTGCGTGTTTGCAAAAAGTGCCTGAGAAGAACGGAGAAGAGGTTGGTACGTTAGGAAAAAGGGGCTGGGTCCTCTTAAGTGCTTATCAAAAAAAAGTGCATGAAAAATATGTTCAGCTGCAGAGTGGACTTGAAAAACAAGAAAAAAACAGTTTGTTGAAGCCAAAATGCCTCTACGATATTAACCTGTCAGAATAATTTATTGCAAGATAAGTTGGAAACCTACCAGACTGTGGCGGAAAAGGCAGCAGTTCGTATCGTGCAATACAAGTATAGGAAAATGAGAGGAAGGGTTAACAAGAGAAAAGTACGTTTAGCTATTGCAAAGGTCGGAATTGACTGGAACCCTGAAATGTGGGAGGGAAATATTTGGGATTCCTCGGAGTTCTCAGACTCTGGAGGAGAGTGTGATAAAGCTGGCGAGCGTGATCAGGCTGGCAGGCAGGCTGAGTCAATGGAACGCAAAGTGATTCAGGCGCAACCCATATATTGTCAGAAGATACAGGGTGGTCCAAGTTACCCACAGGGGGTTTCAATGGACTGTATGGATGATTTTACTCAGCAGGAGATTAATGACATTTCAGACAGATTCTGACAGAGACCTGCAGAATCTCTGCTTAAGTGGATGGTGTTGTTGTTGGGTCTAGGCACTGCTGAAGTAATGTTAGATGATGGAGATGCAGTGAAATTGGATACACTTAGATCTGATTCTACAGTGCGGGAGAAGTTTAGGAATTATTGTGACAATAATCAAATCATCTTGTTGCAGTTGGCTGTGATTGGATGTAGTCATAAATACCCGACAGAGTCAGACTGGCCACTGAATGACTAACCTTGGTATACATTGAGATGCTATAGAGAGGCTTAAGGAGGAGGTGATGAAAACTGCTATTTTTCTGGATAATGCTCATGACATAGGTTGATGGATGGGCTGTTGAATCCATCTGTGCGAAATAGAATAATTCGTACAGCCTCCCCCCCTCATACAAAACAAGTGCCGATGACTTTGTTAATCAATCAGACTGGTAATACTTTGGCACAGGAGGTTGAGGCAGTCCGTGATTTAGGATAGCTGGAAGCCTGCATAAAGACTGAAAGAGCTTCTAGGTCTGAGACTCATACAGACAATATAGGGCTGTCTAGAAGAGACATGTTTATGGCTTTGTTGAATTATGGAGTGGAAAAGGAGAAGATGGATGGAATAGAGACTAAAACTCTGTGGAAGATGTACCGGAAAAGAGGTTTGGATAAGAAGGAAGGAAGTAGGAGAGTCAATAAACAAAATAAAACGCAAAGAGAGTCAGATGAGAGCAAGGATCAGGAAAAGGAGAGGGAGGGACCTGCCCGCTCGAGCAGGCAAGAAGGGAGAGATTTAGAAAGCGAATGGCTTACTGAGAACCCGAGAGAGGAGGATTTTCTCCTTCGTGGATATGAAAAGTTTTACCCAGATTTGACTTGGGCAAAGGCTCACAGATAAAAAGCAGATTAGGAAATATGTCACGCTTACAAATAACATAATTCATTGGAAACATCTTAATCTTCAGAAGGCCCAAGCCCTAGTGGATACCGGAGCAGAGACCACTTTGATATATGGAAATCCCAGAAAGTGTAAAGGACAGTATTTCACAATTACAGGCGTAGGTGGTAAAGACCTCAATCTACTCAGAGCCAAGGGGGAAGAAAAGGAGAGGCCACCCCCCACTCACAACATTATAAACAACAAGGGGCCTCACCTAAAATACACTTAGTGTTTCAATTTCTTTTCTCAATTCCCTCGAGTGTGAGCCATTCAACCACTCTAATTTGTCGCAATGTATCGATGACTGTCCTGACCATAAAACAACAACAGCTACCATCCAAGCTCCCCACCTTCTACAAATGAAATGAAAAAAAGTGAGGGAAGAGAGAGTACCTCACGGAATAACCGCCAACGGGGTTGTAATATTAGTCAGTTTACCCACTTCTCATCATCGGCAACTCTCTCTCTGTGCATGTAAGGGAAAAGGAAAAGAAAGAAAACAAAGTTTGTTCTCCTCTACGAGAACCACAACACAAAAATGTGCTAACACATGTGATAGTAAGAAAAGAAAAAAACTGTGCTTATTATTGTGTATGCGTGCCAAGTGAACCTCTGTGAGAAATAATGAACATCATTCTCACCATTAACAACTGGTAAGGATTGCTGGCCAACCAGCCTTTATTCTGAGCTGCAAGCCCTCCAAATTAAAAAATGGTTCCCATCAAACCATATTTAATTTCACAGTGCCAACATGTTTCGTTGCTCCACTCTATCGCAACTTCAGCAGGGTAATTGGGGGTTCACCTTCTTAATCTCTACTGCGTATTAGCTAAAACCTGTGATGGTAGATAACAACAAACAACACATAGAGCCAGTTATAAAAATCCATATGCCTTCCGAAAGGACATGGTGGATGTCAGAGTTTTCATGGCACACAGATCACTTACAACATTATTATCAATCATTACCTGCAGGTTGCGGAATTACTGCATACCTACAACCCTCTTCACTGGGACCAGCGTGTCAATCGATCACGTGTCCAGTGGAAGACCGTCCAATGTCTGGCCCTCTGCAATGGTATATAAACAAAATTAACATAGATGGTCATCGGTACACCGTTTTTCATGTGCCCTTTCTTTCATGCCATACATTCTGATTATGTGGTTGTGGCATAATCTTCTGATTCAACATCCACTGTATTGATCCTCAAATGATGCCCCTGCCTCTCGTGTACTTTAGGAAAAGGGCAGCAACATACACAAAATGTTTTCACCCGGGCTGCACAGAACCTCCGAGTCATGCAATCTCCTCACGTTGTCTTTTAAAGCAGCATGCTCATATCTACTGCATTACAAACCCATTCAAAAGGCCATATTCCAGCCCGGCTCACACCACCTTACCAGTGCGGTGTCCCACCGGCGTCAGAAGCTCCAGCTGTGAGCTTCAACCGCCGTATGTTTTTACATGCACGGTGACGTCATCGTTCAGGTATCGTTGGTTAGTTACAATCGTGGTGGACATCTTTTAAAAGGGGTTATACTGCCCATTGTGTATTGCAGTACACAATGCCCCGGTATCAAACTATACCTGTAGTGAAACTCATTCCTCATAGCATTAACCTCCTGCCCAATGCATTATATATCGTGCCAGATATCGTTTTGCCTCTCATATCAATATCATGAACCATGTTCAAATTCAACCACCGATCCTGATGTTACAATATGGCACATCAAAAGGGGCGCTTGAATCTCCAGCGTTCTCTGCCATTTGATTAAATAAATCACTCAAATGAGACTATCCTGACTTATATCATCGTGTCCCTTTTTCATAAGCCACCGTGGCGGCCATCTTGAGTCGGGATAAAGACTAAATCAAGTTTTTAATGTTCAAATACCGATCAGTACAACGGGCTATTTATCCACGAGTGCACAGACCATAACACATCACGTGGTGTATGTACATGTATAATTCTGTATATCAAGGGTTTCAAATAAAATTCCAATAGAATTCAGATAAAATACAACGCACAATATTCCGGCCCCATTCTGGGTACATAGCCAAAAAATAATTCAGCACTGAGACAACTTCTAGTCCTGGCTACTCAGACATGCATAAGTGGCCAAATTGACCAACACATGTCATAGATGCCCCAATCCATAGACCAGCCATAATTAATTACAACCTGGGGAATGCCCAGATGGATAGAGGCACCTCTCTGATGGTGTTTAAAATCCTCATGCTATCATGTCTACTATCCCCCTATGGAAATGTGGTTATCTGCCCTACCAGGTCAGAATTTACTGATCTTGTTCCATTCAATGGAGTCGTTCCACCCATCCCGATCAGCTCGCTCGTAGAAAATCCATCTGGCTCTTTCCTTGCCAATATATTCTCGATGTTATATGTTTCTCCCAGCACCTTCTCTAAGACAGTCCATGTCAAATCCCTAGGCTCATGTCCCTTTTCAATAAAGTGTTGCACCAGCCGTGTAGTCAATTTCTTGGCTTTAATTGTGCTGAGATGTTCTTGTATTCGCACCTTCACCTTGCGTGATGTTAGCCCAATGTAATGTAACCCAGAGCTGCAGGTCAATCTATAAATCACGTTCGATGTATTGCAATTACTGAATTTAGTAAGGAACCATGTTCTGCCGTCATGTAAAATCAACTCGCTGGTCGTTTGGGTGAGATTACAAAAAGAACAGCCACCAGATTGAGATAGCGGTTCTAACACATATTGGATTCCCGAAACAATCGGGCATCCAGGCGGCGGACGCTGGGGCTTATGGATTTTGGGCAAGATGTGTTATCCACTTTTTTTCTACAGCGTCCGCCACCATGCTCTTGATCATGCCCATGAGCTCGGGCGTGGGGTCCCGTACCCGAGGATGGTAATTGGTGCACACCCCCAATAGCCTTTTCACCTCAGCTTCATAGTCACATGTGTTGAGCATGAATACAGCACCCCCTTTGTCGGCCTGCTTTATCGTCACCAGGTTGTTATCCTGCAACGATTTCACAGCCGACCAATCCTCCTTACTCATATTGCTAGTGTGTCTCTTTTCCTGGGTTTGTTCTAACACCTCGATGTCATGAAGCACACGCTGTTCAAAAACAGCTACCTCGGGACCAAGTGAGGAGGTGGGGGGACAAAAGCTAGAGGGGCAATGTAAGTTGATGGCAAAGACAGATGGGGCAGTACTTTCTTTATCTTCAAAGAACTTATGTAATTTGATCTTCCTCATCATTTCGAACAATTCTGTCCTGCAGATGAAAGTGTCATGTCTGGGAGTTGAAACAAAGCCAAGACCCTTATTTAGGACTCTTGATTCAGCAGCTGTGAATTAATGGCAAGATAAATTAACCACAATATCATTAGTACCCTCCTGTTGTTCGTTATTTCCATGATCTAGGACTGATATGTTCTGCCTCTGCTGTGTGTTATGCGGGGGAGTATGTCTGCCATGTTGGTTGAAACTGGGTTCACTTGGCACGCATACACAATAATAAGCATAGTTAGTTTTTCTTACTATCACGTGTGTTACCACATCTTTGTGTTGTGGTTCTCGTAGAGGAGAACAAACTTTGTTTTCTTTCTTTTTCTTTTCCCTTACATGTACAGAGAGAGAGTTGCCGATGATGAAAAGTGGGTAAACTGACGAATGTTAGTCAGCAACCCCGTTGGCGGTTCTACTGTGAGGTACTCTCTCTCTTCCCTCACTTTATTTTCATTTGTAGAAGGTGGGGAGCCTGGATGGTAGCTGTTGTTTGTTTAATTTGTTTTATAGTCAGGACAGTCATCGATACATTGCGACAAATTAGAGTGGTTGAATGGCTCACACTCGAGGGAATTGAGAAAAGAAATTTAAATCCCTGGGATTGTCAATTTTTGTCAGGGCTAAGTGTATTTTAGGTAAGGCCCCTTGTTGTTTATAACTAGGTGGTAAAGAAACACCAGCAGTGCAGACAAAGATCCAAAGGAAAATAGGGAGAATACCAAAGAGAGAGTACACTGTATTGATTGTGTCCCTATCTGAATATATTATTGGAATTGATATCTTGAAGGGAATGACTGTACTTGGAGGATGGGTACTATAAATCTGAATCAAAGAAGTACATTACAGTTGGCGCTGTAAGGGTTGGTCACTTGAAAATTCCCCCAGTGAACGTGCCTCAGGCCACTAACGTAATTCATTTTAAACAGTACAGAATTCCAGGAGGGCATGAAGAGATCAGTGCAACCATACAGGACTTGATGGCGGCAGGGGTGTTGACTGCGGTCACTACTGCTTGGAATAACTATGTGTGGCCTGTGCGCAAAACTGACAATACTTGGCGCATGACAGTTGATTATCGTGAATTGAACAAGCATACACCTCCTTTGAATGCTGCTGTCCCAGACATTGTTACTTTAGTTGAGAAAATACAGAAGCACCCTGGGGCTTGGTATGCGACTGTTGATATTGCCAATGCTTTCTTTTCTATATCAATTGCCCCTGAATGTCAAGAGAAATATAGTTTCTCATGGGATGGTAGACAAATGACATTTAAATATTTGCCACAAGGGTACTTACATAGTCCCACAGTCTGCCACCGGCTGGAGGCAGAGCATTTGGATGAGGTGTCAGTTATCCCTGGGGTACAGCTTTGCCATTACATTGATGACGTGATGATACAGGGAGAGACACAAGAACAAGTTCAGACTCAGACAGGATTGTGGAGCATTTGCAGAGCAAGGGATGGAATATAAATCCTGCCAAATTACAAGGACCCTCTCAAAGTGTGAGGTTTTTGTATATTGAGTGGCATAAGAGACAGAGAAGTGGTGCCCCAAGTGAAAAAAAAGATCAGAGAATTTGCAGTGCCCCGAAAAAGAAAGGAAGCCCAGAGGTTCATTGGTTTGTTTGGTTTTTGGAGACAGCACATCCCTCACTTGAGTCAGATTTTGGCCCCTTTGTACAAAGTTACGCGTAAGAAAAATGCATTTGAATGGGGAGAGCAACAGCAGATTG
The DNA here is from genome assembly GCF_964263255.1 of Lissotriton vulgaris. Lineage (NCBI taxonomy): Eukaryota > Metazoa > Chordata > Amphibia > Caudata > Salamandridae > Lissotriton > Lissotriton vulgaris. The sequence continues at coordinate 88,349,250 of NC_141688.1, forward strand.
CATTTGAATTAGCAAAATAGGCTATACAGCACGCTTTGGATTTGTGGCCAGTCCGGGGGATGTTGAGCTGAATGTGACAGTAGAAGGACAATATGCTAATCGTTGTTTGTGACAGAAGCAGGGAAGAACAAAAGTACCTTTAGGGTTTTGGACAAAGGAATTGCCAGACACTGGAGAGAGATACACCCCCTTTGAAAAACAGTTGCTTGCATGCTATTGGGCTCTGGTGGATACTGAACAATTGACCCTAAGGCACGATGTCATTTTGAGACCTGAAATTCCAAAAATGCAGTGGATGATGAGTTCCCCCGAGACTCACAGAATTGGACTTGGACAGGAAGTCAGCATAATCAAATGGAAGTGGTATATACAGGGTAGGGCCCGAGTAGGTTCCAAAGGCACCACGGTGTTGCATGAGCAGGTGGTGCGAGTGCCAATGGAAGAGACAGAGGTGTTGCATGATGTAATTGAAATACAGGAGTCTCCTGTAAAGTGGGGTAAGCCATTTAGCAAATTGTCTGTGGAGGACAAGAAGCATGTGTGGTTTACTGATGGTGCAGCCAGGTATGTAGGGGTTAAGAGACACTGGAAGACGGTGTCATACAATCCTGTGACGCAGCAATTGTTGACCACTACTGGAGAAGGAAAGAATAGTCAGTACGCAAAACTATACGCTGTGTACCAAGCTTTGAAGCAAGAATTGCCAGAAAAATTTCATATTTACACTGGTTCGTGGTCTACGGCCAATGGGCTAGCAAGTTGGCTTCCCTTGTGGCATTCTCATAATTGGATGATAAATACAAAGGAAGTGTAGGGTAAACAATTATGGAAAGAGATCTGGACCATGTTGACACAAAGTACAGTTACTGTGTATCATGTAGATGCTCATTGCTCCACCGACTCACTTGACCGCTGGTTTAATTCTCTCACAGATGAAAAAGCTAAGATTTCAGAGGCCGAGGTGGCAACACAGGATTCTGACCTGGTTGGGATTGCGAAGTGGGCACATCAGAAATGCAGACACTTTGGAGAACAGATTACTAGCAGGTGGGCAGAGAATAGAGGGATACACATTCCCCTAGATTTGATTAAAACTGTGATTTTGCAGTGCCCTGTTTTTCAGCATGCCCGACAAAGATCAGTCCCACAGATAGTGAGAGAACAGCTAGGTAGAGGAAAATTACCAGCACAGATTTGGCAGATAGATTACACCGGGCCTCTGCCAACTAGTCGAGGACGTCAATATGTGTGCACGGCTGTGGATACATACTCTGGATATTTGATTACGTTTCCATGTAAACGTGCTACTCAGGTGAATACATTGAAAACGTTGGACTTGCTGATTTTGTACTATGGAATTCGATTACAGATCCAAAGTGACAACGGGTCTCATTTTAAAGGCAGTTTGGTGCAGGAAAATTGTATACAACACAACATTGAGTAGATTTTTAATATCCCATACTACCCACAGGCTTCAGGTTTGATTGAGCGCATGAATGGATTGTTGAAAGATCAATTGAGAAAGTTGCCTGATGGCTTTTTGGAAAATTTGGAGAGCTCATTTGAGTGAAGCATTGCAGACTGACCTTTAGCAAATACAGAAACACCTTTAATATGAATGTTAAATCCAGCTTTGCAGATTCAGCCTCATGTGGCCACCGATACCATTCTTTACTGGGAGACAGCTCCTGGAGCGTTGGCCCCGTACTGGGCGACACCGGAGGCTGCAGGTCTTGACCTGCATGCTTTGAAACTGTACTGACTGAAATCAAGAGATATTACACTTATTGAGACTGGAGTGGGAATTCAGATTCCACTGGATCTGGATTGGATCTAAAGGGCACCCAAGTGCTGGGAGGAGTCATTGATGCAGACTATCAAGGTGAAATCATAGTCATCCTACTTAATAGTGGAGATGCAGATTTGATGATACAATCTGGAGACAGGGTTGCTCAAATAGTGATCATGCCAGTGTACGGAGGGTTAGTTAAGCAGGGCACTGCCCCAGCCCTCCTCACCGTACATGGAGATGGAGTGTTTGGCTCAACTGATAAGAACCCAGGAGCTAAAGTGTGGGTAGAGTCTCCAAATAGTCCCCCCGAACCGGCAGACATCATTACAACTGGAAGGGACAATGTTCTATTGATCATGAAGCAAATACACGTGATTCCAACAAACTGATGGTCCCATCCCTTTGAGCACACCTACTTGTTCTTGGGAATAGTGCCAAGTTTTCAAAATAAATGTTTTTCCAAACTTCTTTAGTTAAGTTTTCGAAATAAACGTTTTATTATTGCATTTCTTTCCTTTCAGAGGCAATATTATGTCAATATGTTTGTTTCACATAGTTGCAACATTTCTTAAATGCATCTGGCTTTAGCTTCTCCTATGCATTTCGGGCACAGGGCCCTTCATCAGGGAGCATCACTAAAAAGAAGAGATATATATGTATATGTGTCATATCAACATAATTCATATATTTATTACTTACATTCTATTAATGCATGGCAATGATAAACTCATAATAAACAATGCCCAATGTGGTGAAATGTGAAGTGAGTTATCATGCTTGTGCCAACGGAAAAAGAAAGTGCACAAGAAAAAACGAACGATACTTACATGCCAGACTCGTGTTGTTCAGGCATATAAGCTTTGTGAAAGCTGTGGATGAAAAAATCGGGGGTAAAAATCATGGACTCAACTCTTTCGAGTATTGCAATAAATCTTTGAGGATTCAGAGTCTGTACTTACAATTAAGACACGGAGGTCTCTCACAAGTTCGCTGACGAAAAATCCGACGGCTTTAAGGTTTTACCGCGTCTCCGAGTGTTCGGTATGGGGTAGTTACGCTACGATGTAAACACGTATCTAATAGGCCATCTTACTCCGAGCACATGACAGTGAAGATGGAAGACAGACTAAATATCGAGTTATGCTAGCAAAATACGGTAACAGAAAATGGGATAAAATATAAATTAAAAGAGTGCAAAAAATGTACGGGCACAAGTGGTAGTGAAGTGTGTAACGAGAAAAAATTATGTAAACCTCATGTATCGTTGGATCAAAGGGTAAAAACATACAGCATGTAAATGTCAATAAAGTTAGTACAAAGACATCAGAGTTCACTTTATAGATAGCATGCAAATTCAATTCGGTCATTAAGCCCGTTTGGCTTCATTGAGTTCATTTTATATATCCAAAAGTTCTCTCTTTGGAGAAGATATTTACTAATGTCCATCCCCTCTCGATAGGTAGCAGTTTCCAATATCAGGAATTTTAATTGTGACACATTGTGTCTTTCTTCAGAAAAATGAAATGCCACTGTTGATTTCTGATTGAAGGTCCGTACATTAGATTTGTGCTCATTCAATCGTGTTTTGATTTTCCTTTCAGTTTTTCCGATATATACTTTCCCACACGGACATTTCAGTAAGTGTATCACATGAGTGGAGTCACACGTAGCATTTACTTTTAGCTTGATACTGTTGCCTTTCATTGGATGTGTGATGTGTGATCTTGGTACCCTTTATAACGTTATTACAATTTCCACAATGCATGCAAGGACGAGTGCCTTTATATTCAATGTATTTCTCTGATTTCACTTTCAATATTTTCTCAGAACGCCCGGGACAAGAGGCGCTACCTTTGAAGCACCCATAAAACAAAGATTGTTTCTATGAACTACTAGAACATTAGGCTATGCACTAATCATTCATTTCTATTGATCATGAAGCCAGGGCAGGAAAAATGGGAATATGTGCCTGCTGATAAATGTTATTTACGAGAATGAATAATACCTGTTTTGTTTCTGTTCTTTTAGATCACAGTATGGAGTGTTGGTGCTCTGCTTGCACTCGCAGGTGCTGGTGTGGTTGTGTGCGTGTGGGGTTGGGGTTGGGAGGGACGAGGAGCTCCTTACCTCGAAGTCGCCAGCCGACCATGCAGACTGACAGAGCTGCTAACTCGACCTGACAATGTGTGGTCCTATCTTGCACAGACAGTCCTCAACAGACTGTACTTCTGCATGACAAATATAAAAAGTACTATGGATATCGTTTCCACGTACCTTGTAGCTACACCTACTCCTGTTGTGGTGCTCTTGCAGACATTCCATGTCACAAATGCAGACGGGGCAGTGGAGGAACATGATGTAAGGTCTCACCTTATGAGTTTTGCAGATTTTGTCCGGAAACTGCTGACAATGACTGGAAAAATATGACACAAGTGATCACATTTAATGTCACTGAAGGCGAAATTTGCTATAATTTGACTTGCGACCCTGTTACCCTTGGTAAATGTGCTCAAATATGACTTGACAGTACTCAACCTACCATGACATAGCAAGAAGAAACTTTATGCAAACATCAAAATGACGTTTGTGAGAATGTTCAAAACCCACATGGTGTGCAAACACGTAGTATCTGCTGCTAGTCATTTCAGGCATGTCAAACTGCCTGAAGGGTGGCTATTCTCATGTGGTAATGTTACTTATACGTATATTCCAGCAAATATCACAGGTGGACCTGTGGGAGTAAGCCCCAGCTAAGCCTACATGTGCTAAGGTTTCGCCCTTCTCTGCACAAGTCCTTAGACCGAAAGTATAGAAGTTGGCACGGAAACTGTAATATAAAAGACAAAGTTCATTAACCTCATGAGGTGGAACTACATTCATACAACTCCCTTCGGTAGTGTATGAAGTATCTCACTGAACAGAAGGAGCATGGTCTTTTATACCCACACGGGGGCTCAAAAGAAGGCGGTACAAGTAAAGAAGAGAAGGTTTACATACATAAAAGGTCATACAGAAATGCACAGTCAACAATAGGGAGGAGCTAACAGTTTGCTGATTCTGGTAAGAATAACCTGACAGTTACAGACTAGGAACAGAAGTAAGGACAGTTACAGCTTTCCTATGCGCATGTGCTGAGTAGCAGAACCTAAATATAGTCTGTTCACAGGCAGAATACAAGAGCAAATGACAGCAAGGTAGGACAGAGCACATGGTGAGCACAAGGCAGACAAGATGGCTGCTGAATACAAAATGGCTTCAGCTAGGTGCTAACCCCAGTAGCTGCCAAATTACAACAGACGACCCTTTTAGCATTAGCTGAAGACATTTGTTCATTTGGAGTAATCTGAATTCACATTTTGTATATCTATTTTCATAATTTCAGTAATTTCTTCATTCAACATACGTTGGGTTCTAATTTTGGCAACATTCTTCTTGGCAGGTGTACAGGCAGTAATGCAAGCTGAGCAAAGCACTGGACCACATTGTATACATACACAGCATGTAAAAAGTATTGTAATTATTACACACAGGATAGTCAGTAGCTTCCATCCCCAAGCGGAAAAGAGTGTCCCAAACCAGCTGGCATAAGCCCATTTACCGGTCTATGGAAGAATTTCTGCAGCAATCTTATGCAGTTTAGAGATTGCATCAAACACTGAAGGTGAGTGGTCCGGGATGAAAACACAGCAACTACTCCCAACGATGCGACATGCACCACCTCGATCAGCCAGAACTACATCTAGGACCATTTGGTTCTGGAGAGCTACGATCCTCACAACTTGTAGCTCCTCTGTAATGTTCCCAAGTGCCACAGCTGTCTGGTTGGTAACAGCTTCCACAACTCTAGTCAATCGTGTTATATTTCTACTGTTTAATGCAGCACCCACGAAGAAAAACAAACCCAAATTGAAATCAACGTATTGTTGCAGAGTGGTGTCATTCTGGTCCACTTCATCAGTACTTATTGTCCTCTTGTATCTATTTTTGGAAATATCGTTGAATAATTTAAAATCCCGATGATACAATGCGGGTGCCAGAAACACAGGGGGCAACAGGAAGGACACATAACATACGCCAGACCAACCAGCAGGTAGTTGATAATATCCCTTATTGCCACAAAAAAAGTAGGTATTATGTGAGGCTGTAAAATGCTGTTATTGGCCCCTGCAATAGTCAGTACCACTGTACACTCACTCCTTCCTACTGGAATTCTCCCAACACTACTAATACACAAATCTGCTTAAGCTCTAGTAACAGAAATCACAAATAGTCCATTGTTCTTAATAGTTCTCATATTCGTGAAGACATATGGTGTCGAAATATTGTCAGGTTGATACTCTTCCCATTCCCATGTAGTCCCTTTAGCTTGAGGATAACCATCTTTACCTTGGTAGCATACTTTATTAAGGTGAAAGTTAATCCCGCCTACTGAAGGCTTTCTAGATGCAAACAAAAGCGCATACCAAGCTTGACAAGAACCATTGTGCGAGAATGGAAGAGGAATAAAAGGTGTTCCTCCTTTCTTTTGATGTGCAGGTATCATCCCACACACCCAACAATTGGTAGTATTTGTGGCATTGTGGGTGTGATGCAGCATTTGGATGAACGTGTTAATCAGGTAGGTTTGTCGATGTTTCTGCTCATGATATGGAAGCGTAAAGTAATGATGTTCAGCTGGTGCTGGAGTTGTGGCGATCAAAAGCTATCGGGCTGGAGCCACTTTCTCAACAACCCAGGCTGTCACTGCCACCATAGCAACAACAAATCCTACAGCACAAATGATCTTTCTCTTAGCAACAGTTGATTTCATTGTAGACATGATCAGCTCATCGTAGAAACAATTGTTAGAGCTCTTATCCCTGGGCAGCCGTTGATTTCTTCACCGAGGGTCAAGACAGGTGTCACTACACTATGTAGGACTGATCCCCCCCTTGCCACATTGACACTCTGTTTCACCAACCAAGGGCGGTAGCTCAACCAGTCTTTTTTGGCAAAGCAGATTCTTTCCTTGGTCTCAACTGATATCGGGTTACTCCAGCATCGTGTGGTCCAGGAAGACCTCCTCAGATTAGTCAGGTGATATGGCGTGGCCTTTCTCCGCATTCAGGATCTCTCGATGGTCAGTCAACACAGCAGGTTCCACCAAGGTAGGTAGCCACCCAGTTCTTCCGATTCATCACTCAAACTGCTGTCCTCGTGGCTAGAAGCACTTGCTCTGGTCCTCCTTAGACAGAAGGTGACCTAAGTAGGTAACCTTCGGTCTACAATATTGCAATTTCTTCTGTGACACCTAGTGGTGGTTGGAGTAAGAAAAGAGAGCAGGGACAAAGTACATTTTTCACACTGCTCAGGTGTATCGGCTGCCAACAAGATATCATCGACATATTGTATGAGAGCCACTCCATCAGGCAAAGTGAAAGAATCAAGTTGTCTTTTCAATGCTTGGCTGTAAATACTAGGACTCTCAGTATACCCTTGAGGAATTCTACAAAATCTGTACGATCGTTTATTCAAAGTGAAGCCGAACAAATATCGGCTATCAGGATGACTAGGGATCGAAAAGAAAGCATTCTTCAGGTCTATAACAGAAAATGGAGTTGCTGTCAGAGGAACCAAAGTAAGAAGTGTCGTTATATCAGAAACCACGGGAAACTGTGGTACTACAATCTTGTTAACATCTTGCAAATCGATAATGAATCTGTAAATCCTAGTGTCAGTACCTTTTTTCAAAATAGGAAGAATAGGACTGTTGCAAATATTGTAAGGAGCTTCCTCTACAACCCCCGCTTCAATCAAATCATGGACAATGCGTATAAATGCTTCTTCGCCTTCCTGAGAAATGTTATATTGAGGCAAGCTTGGCAAAGAAGTGCCCTCCTTAACACTAATATCCATTGGTGGAATAACCATTTGCCCTACATCAGTGTCTGAAGTAGCCCGCAAAGTACTAGGGAGCGTAGCTAATGCAATATCCTCTTTAACAAGACAAGATCTCTCAATCACAGGATGGTTGTCATTCAAAATAACACGTACACCTTCTGGAGAACACCGTATCGTCGCCCTGAAATACTTGAGCATATCAAGACCCACAATATTGTCCGGTGTATTCGGAGAAAGCAAAAATGGACATGGAGCAGTAAACTAATCAACATGAAATGCAAGTGGTTGTGACAGTGGGCTAAGGGAAGGTGTTCCTTCGAAACCTATTGATGCAATGGTTAAGCCAGACAGGGGAGCCCTTGGAACCAATTGTTTAGATAAGGCGCTACGAGGAGCTCCTGTATCAACCAGAAACTGATCAGTAGAACCCAAAACATGTGCTGTAACATAGGGACCCCTCTGATCTACTGGAACCTCAACTGATTCCTTAACCCATCCTAGGCAATCCTATGCATAAGTAGAATCATTCAAATCAGACGGCAAATAATCAGACATTTGGTATTGATTCCGCCTATCAAACATGTTAAACCCATCCTGTCCACGTGTATTAGCATCAATACTAGCACGATCATTCGTGCTTCCTCTAGGCCCTGAAAATCCTGAACGACTTCTCAGTTGTCCCCGTCCTCGTGGCACTGCTGAGCACACAGTACTGGACAATCAGAAATCCAATGTCCAAATTTCTTGCAATATGCAAATTGGTCAACAGACAAATTTGAACGTGTATAGGAAGGAAAAGACGAACCATACGATCCACGTCCCCCTCTATCATTACCTCTAGAAGGCGGACCATAAGCCTGAGCCAACATAACCTCTGTTTTTAACTCTTTAGTCTTTTTATCCTCATTGCCCTTCGTTTCTAATTCCTGATGCTCATAATACTGAGCCATAGTCAAAAGAGAAACCGGACAAGAGGTAGTCCATGAACTCTCACTGGCCTTTAGGCGACTCGCTATTCCTGGCAACAGATTTGCGACATATTTATCGACAAACAGATGCCTACTCGTGTCATCTGTCAATAACTGTCCACTAAAATCGTGGAATGCCTCCTCAAATCGTGTAAAGAAATCCGAAACTGATTCATCTGCCTTTTGCTTACACAACGCTAATATAGTCCAATCTATGTTTTTAGGGGGAATAATCGTTTTTCACTTAACAAATATAGCTGCAGGAAGATCTAAAATTAATTTACATGGTTTCTGTACGGGTTCCCTCTCTACATCCATTTGTTCAAACTCTTTCCGCAACTCCCCAAAAGTCGCATGATCATCAACTTTACGCACAGTTCTCCACATGTCAGGCGGTAATGTCAACCCAAAGAACATGTCAATATCGGGGAAAGTCATAGAACAAGTGCTAATGGCTGCCTCAACTTCCTCATAAAAAGTGGCTGGATTCTTCTGCCGATAAGGCAATGCATTTTTAAGAGCCATAACATCCTCTCTGTTCCAAGGAGTATAGACCCAATTATTAAATAAAATAACCCTTAGCATCGGCAGAACTCTTATCATCATCTGTTTCCTCGCCTCTAGGAGGAACATACAAAGGCGCGGCTTCCCGCATGGATTTCGCATGAACTAATACAGTCTTATCTGTTCCAAAGATAGAAGCCTGTGCCACGCCGGTCTGAGGTGTTTGTGCAGCTGCTTCTCCTGCCTCTTTCTCCTCTCGCAAGCGGACTGCATTAGCACGTTGTTTAACCAAACACCTGATTGTATCAGCCACCTGAGAAAAGACAAAAAGACCATCACGCATTTGGTTGCAGTCATTTGCTACATCATCTGGCTCTAATTCATCAGAATGTTTCCTAAACCGCTCAACGACTTCTGCGGCAAATACCTCGGTAAAATATATTTGCTCTTAATTTTCAACTCCAACGCTTTCGAGTAAATATTTTTTTGCTGTTCCTTTTCAATCAAGGCTTGCTCACGCTTCATTCGTTCACACACTTCTTTCTCCCACATTCGCACACAGTCAAACATATCTTGCCTAGTCTTTCGCTTAAACATAGATTGTTCCACATACTCAATCTTTCGTAAATCAAATGCCCCATTCATAGGCCAACGCAACTCAGGATCCTTACTAGTATATTTATTCCATAACGTGCTAGACATTATATAAGAAATACCATGCTTAATATACATATCCCTATTAGGCGTCCCCACCTGGGGGGTCGGTTGTGCTTCACCGAGTCTCAAATCGGTACCACTACAAAAGCAACACATCCTACAAAGTGTGCTAGAAACAGGCATGCCAAAAATAGTGCATATTATGCAGTATTATAACCACAGTAGCACTGAAGGTACTCTTCGTACGTTGCGCCGTTCAAATCAATTCAAAACAGAGAAAATCCTCCTCATTACCTGCCTATATAAATTGCAATTTATATATTCCAAATTCCAAATACAAATATTGGCCAATCATACAAATCCAAAGCCACAGTAAGCGTTACTAAACTACCTTACCAATCCAAGGCATCAAAAACGAACAGCAAGCACCGCAGAACGACTCTTACCAATCAATTGGTGTAGAGATTCCAACTGCCAAGTTCTCAAATCGACCAAATGGTCACTGCACGGCAAATCAACAGAAGAGATCTCAGTCGAGGACCGGCACCACCTGGATGGTCAGATCATAAAGAGAGGAAAAACGCCGTAGTTTGCCAAGACGTGAGTCTCCTCGGGCAATGAGATTCCAATCCTTTGTCGTGACCACTCCTTTGGACATCCGAGTCGCCGATGAGCCCCATGTTGGGCGCCAATTTGTGGGAGTAAGCCTCAGCCAGGCCTACATGTGCTAGGGGTTTGCCCTTCTCTGTACAAGTCCTTAGACCGATATTATAGAAGTTGGCACGGAAACTGTAATATAAAAGACAAAGTTTATTAACCTCATGAGGTTACTTATGAATGGTGACCACAATGGGGCCTGTGATGGTAAGAAGTGGTCTGTTTGATTAGCGCCTACTTGCTGACTTGACCAGGTATCCTCCCCTGGTTTATTCCAGATGATATCCCGTAGGTCTCCTCCCAGGCATGCGCCTGGTTCTGGTGTTTGTTTGTCCCTTTTTGTCTGGGAGCATGAACCGTTTGATGGTGGGACCTTAAGTGGTGAAAGAATGGTGTGATAGATGAAAGGGAGCCCTATCGGGCCATTTGATGGTATTTTCATTTGGCTCATGGCAAATTATTGAACTAATTAAGCAATCATGTGCTTCTAAAACTGAAGCAGATTTTGATGTTTTCATATCCTTTGGTAGATCCTCGCTACTTGGTAAGCGCTCCTGTGCCTTCTGTCTTTCCAACTTTGAGTAAATATTATATTTAGGCTGTTCTCCTGTTAGATGCGCTGCAATTTCTTTATCAATTGTTTCATTGTCCACTGTGCCCATTTTGTCCGTGCTTGAGGCTAATAGCCAGCCACCCCCAAAGTCAGGCACCTGGGCGCAAGAGAATGAGCCCAAGCTTATTGAGCGGCTCTTCTCTATCACCTTTGATGTTTTTACCTTTGGTGTCTCAGAGGGTGTTTTGCAAAGGTTTGTTTGGTTGTTGTTTACTTACTGCTTCTATTGTATTTGTTTGTGCTGTCACTGTTATTTTATTGGAGATCATTTTGGGGATTTTCCAAGGGTTTTGGCTGTTCTCTAATGAGGTATTGCTTTGTGACTGCAATAGGTTCGATAATCAGCCAACTGACTGGGACATTCTTTTATTGCTGATGACAGTTTTCGGTTTCTGAGCTCGTGGCGCTAGTGAAGCTGGTGAAATTAGGAAATCTGTAATCTTTGAGTTCGTGAGTCCTGATGTTTTCAATTGCGTCTTGACAGTATGAGAACGGGTGTATGTGTTGTACTCCTGTGCTTTGGCTTCTTCAATGGGAGCAATTGCTCCTTCGCTCAACTTGCAGCTGGGCTCTTGGTTTCTTTTATTTTGTTTTGTTTTGGTCTCTGTTCTGTCTCTCCCTTATCTCATGATGGACTGCGATGTTGTCACACTCCTTAGGGTCGTGTAGGGGGAGTCTTGCTCAACCTTTGGCACTGGCTGGGTGCGAGTAGGAGGACTGGTTGGGCCCCCCGAACTCTGCTCCTACACCTGCTCCTTTCACCCACGCGTCCAGTGTCTCACCTGTTATGCTCTGGGCGCCCCTCCCTAAGCACTGCCCAATGTACCTCACCCCTCAATTGGCTGGTCTCAAGGACTCGCGTTATCTGTCCGCAGTCGGGGGTGAGGTATTGGGTTGAGCAGTTGGTGGTAGAAGGTTGTCTCCTTCTGGTGCAAGCGGCAACGACCTCACCTCACATTGGAGTTGAAAATGGGTGATTTGTAGGCCTCTGCTCCTCGCAACCTCGCAGCCTCCCGCTCTCCTCCCCTGCTCAGACTGTGGTTCCTGCTGGTCTAATTTCTGGGTTCTGGGGCCCAATGGGCTGGGGGATGTGAGCACTCCGGTGGTTCCCTCTGTACTGGAGGAGGTCTGGCGAACCACACTGCCACTCTCCTTCTAAATTCTGCCCGCTCTGGGCTTTTGCGGCTTTTCCCAGGTCACTCTCAGTTCTTATGGGGTTTGTGTGGGGTTCTTGTGGGGTCCCTGACCCCTGTGACCCCGCTACTGGTATGCCGTGTTTTTTTTTTGCTCCTGCTGGTCAACCCTGGCTTTTGTGGCCCCCGCGGCACTCCCCACGGCCCCCGCACTGTGGTACCTGTTGACAACTCTGGGTCGGCGCAGCCGTCGCAGCTGTCTCTTCCGCAGCACTCGCCCCCGCAGCTCTACGGCTGTGACTTCCCCCGCGGGCCGCCGGCTCTCGGCTCCCACTGATCGGTTCTCCTGCTGGGCTGGGCTGTCACTGCTCTCACCGCCTGGCCACCAGGCTGTCAACACTGATCCGGCTCTCGCGGCTCTCCCTGCTCTGTTACGTCTCACGCTCCCACTGCTCGGTTCTCACAGCCGAGCTGGGCTATCGGGTTCCCGCTGCTCTCCCCATTCCGTTACGGCTCCCGTGGCTCTCCCTGATCCACTCCTGCCCAGCTTCGGGTCACGCGGCTCTCCCTGCTCGGGCTCTCTACTGCAAAAAGTGTGATACAGGGGGGGATATTGGAGTCAAGCTCCTGGGACCGGTTTATGGGTAACACCCATCATCAGCCAGGCTAGATTGAATCCAGTGGCAAATATGAGCAAGGGACCCACGTCTGGGCATACCCTGCCAACTTAGGGCAAACAAAGCGAACACAAGGAGATAATGGATCGAGCGCTGAAAAAATTCAGACATTCTTCCTCAGTCACAGATCTGAGTTGAATCCATCATCATTCTTTATCTCACTTCGCCACCTCAGTTCAGACCCAGCTATATGCAAATCAGTCTTGACCCTGTGCCTCATGGGAACAGTCCAGCCCGAACTGCCAAGCCATGGAAAAATAATAACATCTCTATATCGAAAACTGACAGAGAGAAATACTTTGTTGTTGAATAAAAGCAATCACTCACAAGGCTCTGTGTTGGTTTTCCCTATGCGAGTTTCTACGCATTCGTAGAAACTCCAAATGGTGTAAACACTATATGCTGACATTTTGGCCCACAAATTATTGGCTAGAGGTTATCCGAAACAACTCATATCCAGCTCTTAAAAGCAGGCATGATACTGCCAAAGGGAGAGCCTACTTACTCTCAAGGAACGTAGACCAAATGAACACATTCCTTTTTGCCCATCCAGTAACAAAATGATTAAAATAACAAACATAGTACAACACCTTACCCTTTGAAACAATTCACAAATTTCAGGTCCACTGATTTCATATATGCTATTTGGTGCCCATTTAGACTTTTTTACATAGAACAAACTATCCAAATTATTAAAACTTGCATTATCCAACACATTTTGTAGCACGGAAACGGCCCCCTGGTATTGCATTTCTGACTCATATGCATTCCAAAACAGATGGTTCGGCAGGTCATTGAAGAGCCACAATTTCCAATATGGGGTGGAAGTGTGCCACAATTGCCTACATGATGCGTATTTGCCTTGACTTTCCTGTCCCTGGATAGAGGGCTTACCTGATAGCTGACGCTCCCGCTGTCATCTTTGGTCTCCCTCCCGCCGCCGGTCATCTTGCGGCTGCCCAGAGGAGGGAGACTACACTTCCCAGCCTGCCCTGCTCCCACCAGGAACTGGACACAGCTGACACCGCGCCCGGAGGTGCTTTAAATTCCAGGCAGCCCCGGAGGAGCGGGTTGATACGTATTTGCCCTTGACTTTCCTGTCCCTGGATAGAGGGCTTACCTGATAGCTGACGCTCCGCTGTCATCTTTGGTCTCCCTCCAGCCGCCGCTGCTGGTCATCTGGCGGCTGCCCAGAGGAGGGAGACTACACTTCCCAGCCTGCCCTGCTCCCACCAGGAACTCGACACAGCTGACACCGCGCCCGGAGGCGCTTTATATTCCAGGCAGCCCCCGCGTCGCGGAATCGTGCGCGGATCGCGACGGGCAAAGCCCGGGCAAAGGGCGGGCCCTCTGTGGCCCTCAGTGGCACGAGGCGGGCGAGGTGGCCGACCCCCTTTCTAGTATCGCTGGCGATATGTCTGTCGGGACAATCCAGGACACTGAAGCTTAGCTAGTAAGATATTGTACTATTGTCCTGTTAGGCATTGTTACGTTTGCGTAGTAAAAGGGCCGTATGGAGCATTATAGTCACCACCTGTGTCATCTTAGTTACCCCATGTAATATTGATACTGTTTTGTTATCTGGTTGTTTTCCTACTGATAATTCCCCCTTATCTAATATATAGGGAACAAGCAATACATATATTAGCAGTTCGTAATGCCTGCTTCTAAAGACAAAATACAGGGGAAGCCAAAAACCACTCTTCCTAGCTTGACGGCGATCGACCGTATGCTCCAAAAGACCATTGGGGTGGTGGCAAATGCCATCGAGCAAACGGAGAGGCGCCTTTCGCTCCCCCTCATCCACATTAAATATCGTAGGGACAAGCATTAATTCACAGGATTCTTATTTGGCTCCTTCTTTTGTATACCTCCCTGGTACTAAACAAGTCTTAAGTACATGCCCAAGTCCCACTAGAAAAGGAAATGTTTCAACGGATGTAAAGGTGTCATCTGTTAGATTATCTCTGCCACCTGACTCCTTTAGTAAACGTTCATCACTGGGGAAGATTTCAGAAGCTGTCACCCCACCAGCTCAGGTGGAAAAGGACAATTATGAGGGTGATATCAGCATCCCACTTGAGCTACGTGACCAGTCCCTATCTATAGAGATAAAGGAGAATGGAGTATTTGAAAATAAACTACTAGCATCCACTTTGGAGGACCCATCACTAGCTGACCTAGTACTACCCTCCCCTTTAGTGGTCCAACAGGTCCAGACCACTCGGCAAACGAAAAGGAAACATAGGGGTCGGAAAAAACAAGGTAGATGTGCCAAGATGGCTAAATTGGTACGTAGCCCGCAGAGGAAGGAAACTACACAAGAGTATTCAAGCCCACTGGTTAGTGGAAATGGGCCCGTACACAAACTCCCCTGTTCCAGTTCCAATTCTGATTTTATGACAGAATTTATCGGGACTATGGAAAATTTACTTCGATCATTCATAGCTCCTCTAGTTCATAGGGTTAAAATTATTACAGATAAACTGAACATATATTAAAGAAGAACGTCGACCAGACCAGTGAGATAATAATTCATTTACCCAAACATCTCCCTGTTAGCCCATCTCTATCTCCGGCTCCAGTAGAAAAAAATCCAGGAAAGACCCTACAATCGGAACCAGTGAGGGTAAGCAGGACTTCTAGTACTGCAGTCATTAAGCCCGACCAACCTATGAGGAAAACAGGGGTTGGCCAGAAGTTAAAGCAAGCAACCGCCCAAAGTGGACCTAGCCAGGTGGAAGGAAATAGGCTCATCCCCACTTCAAACACTCAAGGGGTCTTAGGAGGAATGTTCATCTTCCCCCGCAGGCGGCCCCTTTTGTAGTATTACTGACGGGGTACCAGAATTAGCGATAGGCAAGACAGAAGATCACCAAATGCTGCTTACATGATGCGAATGTCACTGCATTTCAAAATATGAAACAGTCAATAATGGTTTACGCACATTAGATGAATAGAATAGCATGGTCATTATATAAGTTGACTTGACCAGTTAAATACCATCTTGACCCTCATCTGTTGGATTTTTTGCATTCATTTTTTTGTATTTCTTTTTATACCTACATTGATGTTTCTTCTTCTTCGGTCATTGCTATGATACAACAAAAAATAACCAGCTGAGTTCTTTTCACCAAATATTCAGTGGTCTTTTTTAGTGGCAGACCTTAACTCGAACTGTACAATCAGTACTAACACTGGTGCTAGATTTATTTTGTCGCCTTCTCTCCTCTACATGTAATGCAACTAATATTATGAGGACTATTTATGTATAATAATTGTGGTTCTATGTGGTGTCTAGTTAAACCACCATTTTGATTTATGTTTGAGTTGATTCCTTTAGGGCTCATTTTCATGGATTGTAAGCCCTGTTTTGTTGCGACAGATTGACTACTATTATTCATGTGATTGGCTCTCCATTGTTAAAATCCACAGGGTTATTATTCAGTTGGAATTTTAAGGGTCTTTATTGAAATCTCCCTTTTTCTCCCATTCCCATTTCTAGCACCTCCCCCCCTTTTTTAATTCCTTTACCTTTCTTTTTAATTATTTTGCATTTCCTTTTAAAGCGGCCTGCCGATATATCCTTTGATAGTGCCCGTAGCAACTGTAGCACGCGTTCTAGTTTTCTTTCAGATGTGACTCAGTTCAAACATAAGGGTGTATGTCACAGTCTTTTGGACACAACGCGGATTGGGAGGGATGAGGGGGCAAGCCACACCGACAACCATTTGTGTGTAAAAGGCCGCTTAATTGAAACAGGTGCACATCACAATTTTATTTAAACTGTCACTTTGCCTTACAAAACTAAAACCTCTCTAAACATCGATTTACCTGACCCCTTGACTTTTCCTCCCCCCACCCCTACGAACGCCACATGATAAAAACACCCACCCTGCAACATACAATGCATAACTTCCAATAATTAAATAATACACAATCTGATCACATAACATTTAAAACTCCTACCCTCCCAAGACCTACAAACCTATCTGCCTTCCTGCAACTGTAACTAACGAAACCTCTAATGTAAACTTCCAACCTACTTAACCTTTCCCCGCTCCTGTTCACCAACCCCCCAAACTTAACGATAAACTTTCAAACTCCGGCCAAACTTGGCCAACTTCAAAAACAACTCCGCCAGCACCTGTTCCAAGCGACAGAATCACAATAATATAATCCCCTATGCACCTGTTCCAAACACGGCCCTTGCTTAAAAAACCTGCCCTAACATCCTCCCACATAAAACACTCAAAAACACAAAACCCAGGGAGGGAGGTTGGGGTCAAAAAAGCTCATACTACAGCCCTCCCAGCCACCAGGTCACCAGAACCTAAAATGGTGGCTGGGCCAGTGCTGCACTCCCCCAAATCGCCTTGGGCTATTTTTCGAAATTGGGCTGCCTTTGGCCTACTTCCAAGGCAGCCCAAAGCCACAAAATGGTTGCTCCCGTCTCGCCCCACTCCCTCCCAATCTGCTCGGGGGCAGACCTCGATGTGCTTGGTTGCCCCCCCAACCTCCCTTGGGAGGGATGAGGGGGCAAGCCACACCGGCAACCATTTGTGTGTGTAAAAGGGTGCTTTATTGAAACAGGTGCACTTCACAATTTTATTTAAACTGGCCCTTTCCCTTATAAAACTAAAACCTCTCTAAACATCGATTTACCTGACCCATTGACTTTTCCTCCCCCCACCCCTACGATCACCACATGACAAAAACCCCACCCTGCAACATACAATGCATAACTTCCAATACATAAAGTAATACAAAATCTTATCACATAACATTTAAAACTCCTACCCTCCCAATACCTACAATCCTATCTGCCGTCCTACAACTGTAACTAACGAACCTCTAATGTAAACTTCCAACCTGCTTAACCTTTCCCCGCTCCTGTTCACCAACTCCCCAAACTTAACTATAAACTACCAAACTCCAGCCAAACTTGGCCAACTTCAAAAACAACTCCGCCACCCAGGAAAAGGCGGGAGGATAGGCAACTACACCGCCTCCCCCTTTTCCTGCCCCCAACCCCTCCAACTCACTGCCTAGTTAAACCTCTTAACTACCCTCTCACTCCTGGCGCACTCCCAGCAGTCTGGACAGCACCTCTGGCAATTCTGACAAGTAAAGATCCATACCAAGGCGCGAAAGGTGAACACCACTGCCCCTAAACAACTCCGGCGCATCATACCGAAGGTCCCAGTGCCATATTCTTGAAAAGTCTAAATGCCTGCAAAACCGAACCATTTCAACATTCACCTTCTTCCTGGCCTTATATTTTGCCCTAGGATTCACTGCACCTCTCCACACCCGGCGGGGAACAAACTCCGTCCAGACCACCGTGCAGCCTGCCCACTGCCTCTTAATCTCCTCCAGATCCTTCTTCATGGCCTTCATCAACACCAAACCCATTTCTCTGCCCATGTTGTTCTCCTCTAAATGGAGGACCAAAACATCCGGACACCTACCCGCCACCAACAGCCCGTTAAGTGTTGCCAACAAATCCCTCTAAAGCATGCCCCCTTTTCCTTTCCAACACACATTCAAAACGTTAGGATTAAACCCTAGGTTCTCTCCAAAATAACTGGACCGGGCCTGTACCTGGGCCCTTTTAACAAAGGAGTGGCCCACAATCCACTCTGCCATATCCCTGGCGAGGAGACCCGCCACCGAACCTGAAACGAGAAACAAGAGTAAGTATAGGAGCAACATACCAAACCGCGCGATCATTGAGTAGAAACACAACGCACGTAGCGCCTGTAGCAGTCAGACGACCACCTGCCCAAGCGCATGTCCCCTCGCCCCACCCTCGGCTGTGTGCCTCCGACGCCGCGCTGATCCAAAAGGAAGGCGTGCCATAGCACCTCCCATCCAAGCCCAGCCGGTCTAATGCCTTGCGCAATATCGCCAGCAGCTGCAAGTCCGTAGCCTTCCGGCCGCCCGCATGCCTGAAATCCACCCCTTCCTCAGTCTCAGCCCCCACCGCATGGGGCATATCCCATCTGAATCCGCGACGGCAAAGATATCCACCGACCCACGCCTCTCTGGTCCGTCTTGGACTTTCTCAGCCAAAGGCATACCTCGGTCCCTCTAAAAGAAACCTCAGACCACAAAAGCCCAGCATCTCCTCTGGCTTCCAACAACTCAGACACCCAAAAAGCCCCCGCAAACATCCACAACATTAATGTAGCAGACAGGCAGTTTTCCCCCGCATCGTTGCAAACCCAGGGCAATGTCCCCAACATCCATTCCAGCAGATCCAAAGACAATGGCTGTCTGACCCGGCACACTTTCCCACACTCCTGGGCCCAACCCTCTAGCATCCGAGAGCCGAGTTCCCCCGCAGATGGTGCGTAACCCCACAGGAGTTTACCCATAAAAGCAATCCCCGCCAGCTTCCCAGCTATCGTGATCCGCTTGAGCCCCTTCTCAATTAGCGACAGAATAAACTGTATAAAGTCTTCCTGCCTCCCCCTCCCCAACGGCCGCCATCTCGCCCCAGACGCCATGAACTACTCCCATGCTGTCATATAGGTCACCTTCGTCGATTCCGAAGCATCCTGTGTTGCCTAGGTACCACAGTTGCGGCGGCACGCCGGTTGGGTCCCGATCTGCGTCCTTGGTTAACCCACGGAATCTCCCCCACTGCGAACGAGACAAAGCATCCGCTATGTCATTGTCGATCCCAGGCACGTGCACCACGTGAAAAGCAATATCATGGCGCAAGTACCCCAGCACAAACACTCGCAACAGCTTCATCCCTGGCAGACTGCCGATTTACCACCTCCACCACAGCCATATTATCCACATGAAATGTCACTCGTCTGTGGGCCAACAAGTCCCCCCAAAGCGAGATCGCCACCACCAAGGGGAAGAGCTCCAGAAAAAACAACTCTCCTATGACCCCCCCGCCCACTCCGGGAGCCACTTCTCCGCACACCACCTCCCCTGCCAGTACAGCCCAAATCCGTCGCTCCACCCCGCGTCTGAAAAGATTTGGACATCCCAGACCAGGTCATCCCCCCTCTGCATGGGGATCCCGTTTAAATTCTGCAAGAAGAACTGCCACATCCTCAAGTCCTCCCGAATACCCACAGACAGCAACACATGATGATGCGGTGGCCTCCGTCGGGCCAAAGCCCTGCCCAGTCTCCTACAGAAAGTCCTCCCCACTCGTACCACTCTGCAAGCAAAATTGAGGTGACCCAACAGGACCTGTATGTCCAGGACTGTGACTTTGTGTTGTGCCGACATAACCTCCAGCAGCTCCAACATTTGCTGGTAAACGGGCCTCCATTGTCTCTGAGTCCAGCTCAATTCCCAAAAATGACAGCGCCGTGCACGGCCCCACTGTCTTCTCCGGTGCCAATGGCACCCCCAATTCCTCCAAGATCTCCTGAAACCTGTCCAGCGCAACCTGGCACTCCGTGGAGCCTGGGGTGCCGACCAAGAAAAAGTCATCCAGGTAGTGCGTAACTACTTGGTAACCTTTCCGTTCCGTTACCAACGATTTTAGGAACGTACTGAAACATTCAAACAGTTCGTAAGAAGTCAAGCAGCCCATCTGCAACGCTTTGTCCACATATCAGCGGCCATCAAACTGGATCCCCAGTTGGCCCCAATCGTCTGGGTGGACTGGCAGTAGCCGGAAAGCCGACTTGCCATCCTCACTGTTGCGCCCGCAGTCACCACCAAGGACATGGCTGCGTCAAAATAGGAATAAGACATCGTGGTCTCCCGCTCATCAATGTAATCATTTACAGAGCCACCTTCAGGCCACGACAAATGTTGATTGAGGCAAAACTGCCCCTGTTCTTACTTTGGCACTACCCCAATGGGGGACACAATCAAATCCACCAGCGGCCAATCATCAAAGGGTCCGACCATGCGGCCCTCACTCACCTCCTTATCCAGCTTGCCCTGCACCACCTCCGGGTGCTCCTTCGCAGACCTCAAATTGTCAGCCCACCTCCACAGTCGCGGCCCTGATAGCCCAGTCGAATCCCCTCCAGAAACCCCATCCGCAAACCCTCGGCAGCTCCTGTATCTGGATAGTCCTGTAGAGCTGCCACCAAATGGTCTACCCTAACTGGAGTACGAGCCCTTAGGCCCAGGCCCCTTGGCCCTCTATCACCTCCTGCTTGCTGTTCCCTGACCGAATCCCTCCTGCCTGCCACTGTTGTCCCCCCTGCTGCTGTCCCAAGGCTCCCCAGGACTTGACATGGGGATGTCCATACTTCCCGCAGCCCGAACATTCATGGCGGAACCGGCAACATTGCCTCTGGCACGCCCCTTTGTTGTAATCCCAACATGCTCCTGGGGAGCTCGACTGGCCCTTGGCCCCGCCCCTCCTCAGGTGGGGCGGCTCTGAAAGGGCTGGTAAATTATAGGCAGCCCACTCGCAGTAAATTTGGTCTTTCCCGACCCAGCCAGCCCCATCGTATGCTGCCACCAATTGGTGTCCAGCTCCCCCATTTAGCCTCAGGGTCCCAAGCCATGCGTGCCCTGAACTCCTCATCATACTGGGCCCAGGCGTACCCTCCCCCCATAATCTGGGCCTTCCTGATGACGCCCATGTATTTAAACATGGACACCGACCGCTCCGGAAACTTGTCACAATACACGTTGGCAAATATTAAAAAGTCTGCTGTCCAATTTTCGATCGCAAGAGGCACCTTCGGCCTCTTCTGGACTTCATACTCCTCCTCCTTCGCACCCTCCTTTGCCCGCACTTCCCAGTGTAGGAGTTTTAATATCTCCACATACTCCCCCTTCCAAATGCGCTCTTTATTAGTCATATTTTTCTCGTGCTTCGGGTTTAACGCTGGTTGTTTGCTAGTGGATTTCCTCCCTACAGATATGTCCGTACTCTTATATAGCCAATTTGTTTCATGTATGGGAATATGAATACACATTTTTTAGCATGATAACCTTTCTCATACCCTTTCTCCAACTTTAATCACAGCAACTTTCTCTAGTGCGATTGGTGATCGGAGGCACTGTTGTCTCCGTCACTGATGGAGTAAGGATTCGCACATAAAGCGACTTGCTCTCTCTCTCATGAACCTCGTTAACTTGTAATAATATTAACCAACCCTGTTCGTCATTAATATTACACTTTTACAGTACACGCGGGTGTCCTAGAGACGCTTGCCTATGTGTTTATTAATCCTAACTCCGCTTGCATACTACAGAATGGCCGCTTCGCAGAAATTCAGTCTGCGCATGCGTCGGTCATACCCATGTGATGTGACGCACTCGCAGTTTTGGAGGGAGAGTTCGCTCATGCGCATTGTAGCATAAATGGCCGCTTGTCTCTAAACACGCTTTCTGCTTGCCCATGCTGCTTTGCATTTCTATCTATTTCCGCTTAATCTTTAACCGCTGTAGTTATTATGAAGTAAGGGGTGCAGAGTAGATTATCATGGTGTACAGTGTATTCATTTTTTCTGTGTTTCTAATTTGTTTTCGCTTACTTTTCATGTACCGCGTATCTGGGGGCCTGGGAGTTTGGGGTGCTTCTCCATCTTAGAAGTCTATGTGGACCCGATCACGTGATATGAGGACCGGGCCTTGCATCAGTGGAACTCAGCCAGCTGGCTACCGAAGCTAAGACGCTCCTGGGAAGATCACCTCTACCCCGGGAGAAGATGCTGAATTTCACCTAAAACTGTTACATTGTTTCTTTCCACTGTGCACTCTATTGTCCTCTTCTACACGTATGCCTGGGAACAGGAATGTAAGGGGTGGGTACTGTCATTTGAATATTAAATATGGGAACCCAGAATTTTAGGTGGTGACTATGACCTAACCACCTCTCCTGACCAATCGTAAGTTGGGACCTTGTCACTTGCAACATTTGTGGGTGGTCTGGGGACCCAAAAAGGGTATATCTAGCCTAGTTTAGTTAGGGAAAAATTGTCCGACTTGTCCGAATAGCTGACCTGTCACCGCCCCCATGACTCTATAGGTGATTGATACAGAGAGCTGCGGAGCGCTCTGTCCGAATTTCCACAAACTCCAAGGGGTGGAAATAGTCTTAAGTGCTGGCGAAGCACTTTGCTGGGAGATTCGAAAACCCAATCGGGTTTACTGGCGGATTCCGTGCAGTGAGGGGGTAGCGCAGGCGTTGCATCCGAAGCTGCAGGTGTTGGTCGTGCCCCTTGGTGACCCCAGTCCTGACCCAAATCCTGAGGGGTATCCTGTCCTGGTTTTCCGGTGAGCTGTACCTGCTCATCTACTGGCATCCTAAATCCTTGAGAGTCCTTGTCCTCATCTATTCCTGAAGCTGACCCGTGGCCAGGGTTAGTCCTCATTCCTGTCCTAGGTAAATATACCCGTGGGTGTCCGTCTACTATCCTTTTCTTCCTGCTCTTTAATAAAGCCTCTATGCCCATGATATTCTCTCTGTTTACTCTAATATTGCCTATGCAAACTGTTTATTAGTATGTTCCATTTTTCCCCTTTCCTGTAGGGCACATTGAAACTGTTTTTGCTTGAATAAATTGTGATGAATATTATTGATGGGTAGGATCTAAGTTAGATAGACTAAGATTAGGATTGAATCACTTATAGGCTTTAGGAATTCACTGACTAATGTGTTTTAAACTTACCTTCCCTAGTTTAAGCCTGAAACTGAATAGCATGTTCCCTGTTACCCTTACCCAATAGAGTCCCATTTGCACTCAATGGTCCTTGCCCTTAGCCATAGTTATATCATTCTTGTAATCCTGATTATTGATGTTTTGATTTGCATCTGCCTTATGCTCTTGTCACTTTGAATTCTATTCATTATATAAAAACTCTTAAACCCTTCAGGTGTCTGTGGTCATTGAAGACTTTGAAATATTATTAAATGAATAGAGTAAATGTTTAGAATTATCTTGTCACCTACCCTCTAATAGCTCCTGATTCATCAGGAAGAGTAAGTACCTGTGGTAAGTCAGGTGCCATGGTAATAGTGTTACAGAAAACACATATAAAATACTGATAGTAGCGTGTAAACTCGACCGACTCACAAAATTGTATTTTAATCACGTCATGGGCCCGAGTGCGTGAAAATCTGGTAAACTCAGAGCCGGGTGACATGCGCGCTCTACCATCACTATTTGTGAGTACCTGCTTTCATTTTTTCATATAGTGGATCTGGCTTGTTCGCCTGCTGGTTTCCCAACAGGAACTGGTTCCTCTGGCATTGTCAGTAAGTGTTACTGACACCAGAAACTGTGGTGTAACAGTGGCTGTGCTCCTTTTCACATAGCCTGTTTTTCCCCATACTTCTCGATTCATTTTTTTCTTCGACCTTTATTTCATTACAACATCCTTAAAGTACATTCAAGTGTTAGAAATCTGGCTCTCTCCTGGAGCCAAAGTAATTTTGTGATTAAATTCTGGAGCCAGTTCATTTTAATTTCCCTTTTCCAGGTCTTTTTCCCCGCCTCCCTTTTCCCCTCCCAATTCTCTAGAGGCAGAAGTTCAATTCTTTGTGCTCCTTTTATGTCCTGATAATGACCCTGTTAAATCACGGAAGGTTGAAACGCTGTCTACAGTTCTCTGGCTGAAAAGATACCTATTATGCAGTGACACATAGCTTAACTCTTGAATCCTTATTTTATTCAGGTACAGTATTTGATTATCATTTATTTTTGCTGCTGCTGTATTTTATGTATATCACAATGTGCAGTCCGCATGAATCTTACGAGCACAGCTTACACTTTGAGCACTTCTTTTTTAATTAATTTGTGATGCTGCTGTTAAATTGGATACATAGAAATTAAACAGTCACTGTCTTTGCTATCTTCTTATGTACAACATTTGTATAAACAATACAGTTGTTTAAGTATTGTATGAATTATGATACTGTTTTTCTTGAAATTATAGACTTTGGACCTTGAGATACGACTATTACCCTGGTCCTCTTGGGTTTCTGGGTTACTCCTGATGTATATACTAGTTTTGAAATATAAGAGCAACAATGTTTACTGGCATTGAAATGTTGACATTCATCAAAATCTGTGATACAGACCCTTTATGAAATGCTTGTGACAAACAACAAAAAGTAGACCCATCAATATGTATGCTCCAACCCCTTCCATTATATTACCCATAAAACATTTTCCAAAGACCTTCTCTGCATTCATATTAAGCAAATCATGTGATGTATTTTTTTCCTGAAGAATGTGCTTGCCCGTCAGTAGGCTTAAAGAGGAGCTTAAACATAATGGCCTAACAAAGATATTAAGGAGTCTGCAAGAAATTGGGTTATCAATTGACTGGGATGTAAGTAAGCCTGGGCGTAGTTCGCAGAGTTCTGCCACGCTGAACTCTGCAAAGTTTAAAAAAAACTCTGCCCGCTATGCGGAACTCTGCGAGCAGCGGAGTGCGTTAGATAAATGCTGTTTGTGGTGATTTTCAGTGCCAGATGCTTGTCTGCGCTGTGCATTCATCATGAACAGCACCATGCTCAGCGCAAGCGGGCGCTGCTTCTTTTCTGCCATTCAAGGAGATTTTTACTCAAGCTGCAGCTTTCTCAACACGAACGGACAGTTTCTCAACGCGAGCGGTTGCAAGCATACGCAACCACTCGCAATGAGAAATCTGACCGCCTGCGTTGAGAAAATTCGCCCGGATGTTGATCTTCCATGCTTGCGCTTACCACCTTCATGTTGACAATCGCGAACGCAACTTGACGTTGACAAACACGAGCGAGGAAAAAAACTCTGCTTTGCTACTTGGAGCGGAGATTTTCAGAACTCTGCAAGATCTGCGTAACACGGTGTGAGGAAAACTCCCCAAACTCTACGAGTAAAGCAGAGTTCACCACCCAGACTTAGATGTAAGCCCTGGTCAAGTAGCAACCACAGTCCTTGTCAAGGTGAGGCACAAGCAAACCCTAAATTCACATTCTCAACTCTCTGAACCTTGGCATAGAGCAGTCATCCTCACCTTAGAGGCAATTTGTAAAGTATTTGTGCAACACTTCAAACAGGAATAAAGTGATAACACTGCACAAAAATGATCTCACACCAAGCTAGAAAAATAGAGCTTATTTAGAAAAAAAAAACAAGACCAAAACGACAAGAATCTAATTAGTAGAACCAGAGATTTAGATTTTTGAACCTTTTAATAAAAATAGTGCCAAACAAGCACAAAGCGGCAACTGTAGATATCTGGTCGCACTGGACCAGGACAAAGTCACAAGCTCAGCCCGAATATGATAGAATGCAGGCAAGCTACAGGTACTCATTTAGGCTCGCGATGTGAAGTCCGGCGTTGAGGATGCATGGCGCAGTTGGTACGATACATCAGTTCCGAAGTGCTGCGAGGCGGAGACCGTCATCGTCATCGAGACTGCCATTGACGAGGGATGCAGCAGCCAGCTCAGAGGATGCATTGTGCAGTGGCATTTCCAAAGGTGTTGCGGGTTGCAGTGGGGATGCAAGTCTTTGCGATGGGTCTAATCCATGCACCCGCCGAGATGCGTCATTTCTGCTTGGGGTTGGGCAGAAGAGATGCATTGGTTCATCTGGATCCACAGAGGCGGGAATGGTCCTAAGCCCACTTCCAAGGGCCCAGGAATGGGGTGGCACCACTTGGCAGGATAGACTCACAGATGACAGAGTCTAGGTGCAGGTGCAAGGTTGTTGGAAGCCTGATGTGTCCCTGAGGCTTCAGATCAGAAGGCCAACCAACTAGCCCTTGGGGTCACTTTTGGCGCAAGAGATGTAGGTCCGGTCTTTCTCACTCAGGCAAGAGGGCAGCAGGTCAGCGTAGCAGGGCAGCAGTTCCATCAGAGCAGCAGTCCATCAGAGTGGTAGTCCTTGTAGAAACACAGCAGTCCTTTTTCCTGGCAGAGTTTCCAGAGGTCTATAAGTGTACTGAAGAGCTGATGCCTGAAATCCAGTATCAATACACAGTTGTGCCTTTGAACTATGGAGAAGATTCTAGACGCTTGCCTTTGAAATGCACAGGTGCCCTACCTAGGGCATGCAGCCCTTTGTGCAGAGACAGGACACAGGCTATTCAAGTGTATGTGGGGCTAGGCACAGCTCCTCCCAATCCTGCCAGTGATGGCCCATCAGTCACACCTAAGCCACCCATTATGTATGCTGTCTAGGAGGAATACAAAGCCTAATTGTCACCCACACCCAGTCATGTGACCCAGAGATAGGCTGCAAACCAGCCAGAACCTGGTGCAGCAACTACTGGAAGGTGGCTATGGTGTACATCAACCCAAGGCGCAGTACCCAGAACTGGAAGTGCCCTTCTGGGGTAGAGAACACAAACCTCCCCTTAACCCCCTGGTTAATGCTATTTGCCAGTACCCAGACGAAAGATCAAACGTCCTAAGGAACCTGGCAGCTCCCAACTGGCTCATCAGCTCGGGGAGGGGGTTGGTGTCAGTCTTGATGACTGCAGTGAGCTCCCGGTAATCCACACAGAATGTAACTTCTGCAGTGGAATCTGGAGGGTCAGTCTTGGGGACCAACACCACAGGGCTGGACCAAGACCTGTTTGAGGGCTCAATAACCGCTAACTGCAGCATCTTGGAGACCTACTACCTGTTGCTGGTTTTCACCTTGTCATACACCCAGTAGATTTCACACTTTGACAGTGTGCTGTCCTCAGTGTCAATATCATGGGTACACCATAGTACTGGGGTAAGGGAGAATAAAGAGTCAAACTGCCCCAACAACTGGCTGCAATCTCTCTGTTGTTCTAGCGTCAATGCAGGATAGAGGCCGACACCTTCCACTGACTCATCCTACTCCTTGGAAGAAAGGAGGTGGGAGAGATGTTCACTCTCCTCCTCTACCCCATTATATGTGAGCAGGAGCATTTAACTCAGACTTCTCAAAGTGGGATTTGAGGCAATTGACATGCAAAACCCTCAAACAGTCCTTGGGAGTCTTGATGTACACCAAGTAGGTGACCTCACTCTTGTGCTTTTTCACCTCAAAGGTCCTAGACCAACAGTTTTGTAGGGCGTTGGGATCCACAGGCTACATCACCCACACTTTTTGGCCAGGCTGAAACCTGACCAGAGTGCCCTTCTGGTCATACCACTGTAACAGGACCTCCTGGCTGGCTTCTAGGTTCACCTTAGCTTGCTTCTAGAAGCACTTCCTCTGGGTATGGAGTGCCAGTATGCCTTATGGGGAGCCTGCTCCCATGCTTCCTTGACCAGACTGAGAAGTCCTCGCATCCGGTGTCCATACAGAAGCTCAAAGAGGCTGAAGCCTACCCCCTTTTCGGGCACTCCCAGTACGCAAACAACAGACATGTCAAGAAGACATCCCACTTCCGCTTCAAGGGTTCGGACAGGTCCATGATCATGCCTTTGATGGTCTTGTTGAACCTCTTAACAAGCCCATTGGTTTGAGGGTGGTAAGGAGAGGCAAATCTGTATGTTACCACACACTTACTCCACATGGCCTTTATATATGCCAACATGAAGATGATTTGACAGACTGTCTCCACCTCCCTGGGGAATCCCACATGGGTAAATATACCATCAGTTCTCTGGCCACCGCAGGCTCAGTAAAGTCCTCGGAAGAATCACCTCCAGGTACTCAAAGACCAGGATGATCCTGTTAGCCATGGCTGTCTTGGGATCGAAGGGCCCAACCATGTCGATGCGTACCCTTTCAAAGGGGGTGCCAACAGCAAGAAATGGTTGCAGGGGAGGCTTACATTTTCCTCCTATCTTGCCACTGACTTGGCAGGCAGGATAGGACTTAGGCTTGCTATAAAGGAGACTATTCTCCCAATATGCCTTCTGGATCCAGTTTTTTCCAATCTTAATTCTTTGAAGGTGCTCGCACCTTTTCCTATGATATGGGCGGATCATTCTCTGATCTCTATGTCCATATGGCTAGTGGTCAGACCCAGTCATCTCGCTCCTTAGTTTCAAACATCCTTGGCACAAGCTTGACCTCCAAAGGTTTGAAGACTTTCTCCAGACCTGGTGCCCGTTGCTGGAACCCAGTGTGGAAGATGCAAACATCAATGTCCAGGACTGGTTTTCCACTGCGCTAGACATTTTTGTCCCCATTAGGCCACACTGGAGCTGGAAAAAGCAGGCTGCACTCTGGTTCACTGAATATAGGATATTGGCAAAAAAGAACTGTAAGGTTCTGGAACGTTCGTGGAGGCAATCCTATGACTATTCAAGAAAAGTATTATATAGAGCTGCAGTTAAGTCATACCATAAATTGATTAAGAGAACTAGTACTGAATACTTTGCCAATTAAAGATTAGAAATAATCCCACAAAAGTAATCTTTTCTCACCGTAACAGTCTAACTAAACATGTAAATGTAAATGTATTTGAGCTTATATAGCGCACAACTACCCACAAAGGGTTTCCCGGCGCTTGCTTAGGGAACCCGTCCTGGTATTCCCCTGTGAGATAACCCCGGCAGGGTATCCACAAGGTGAAAGCCAGGCATCCCGCCGCGGGGGGCCGTTGTGGAGATTAAGCAAGCTATTGCCCAGAGTCGCAGAGTGTGAACCCGTGAGTTGAGAAGGCACCGGAGCGAGAATTATCGAGTCCGTGGAATGTTTTGAACCCAAGACCCGCCGAGGCGGGGAATTGAACCCTGGTCCAGGGCAGATCTCAGCTTCCGGGTCTGCCGCCTCTAACCCCTGAGCCACACTTCTCCACAAACATGTACTTGCTGTGGAGCATATGGAAGTCTCCAAAGACCACTGTGAGAAGTTGGCAAGATGGTTCATTAATAAAGTAGAAAATATATATTCTAGCTTTGTCCCTAATAATATTGACTCCTGTCAAGCCGGTCTGACTGGTACTATTTTACCATGGCTGTATTCTCTACCCCTGTTGGCCCCGTCAGAGCCGCACATTTTATGGAAAAAAGTCAAATTGACCTCACCTGATGACCCTCTCAGGCCCAACCTGCTTCTGAAACTTCAGGACTGCCTCTCTTTTTATGTTTGAAAAGCTTTATTGAAGAAATAACTTGATAAGCAATAACATCATCAAAAACATTTGAGATATATAAATATAGCATGGAATATTAACAGTGCTAATGTCGACGATTGGGAAGCAAAAGCATTTTATGAGGATTTTAAATATACAGGTAAAGGGGGAAGAGGGAAAGGGGAGAGAAACAATAGAGTTGCAAAATAATAATACTAAGGATAATACGGCAAATAAACAAGTGATATAATAAACTAAATCAGTAAAGGATAACAAATACACAAAGGAGAGAGTAAAAGTCCTTCAAGGTGGTTTAAAATTTTCTGAATTGACATGAGTAGATTTCTTAAGAGTCAGTTGATCCAGGTATGTGGTAAGAGGTAACCAATAAAGATCCGTGTTACGTATAGGTTTGCAGGAAGAGGCAAAGGCAACATCAAGCCAGAGAAAATGACAAAGAGTTCCACCAACCTTGTAGAGAGACGTTTGTAAGGGATTTCCAATTGGAAGAAATGTGTTGGAATGCGAGAGCAAGCATAGCAAGCATAAAATCGAAAAGACCACGTGAGTGTATAGGGAGGTTTAAGGAGTCTGAAAGACTCCCTAGAAAAAGAAGAGCGGTTGAATATGGAACAGAAAGCGTGAAAATACGAGAAAGGTATGACCAAACTTTCTGCCAAAAAGCAGAAACAGGAGGACAGAAAAAGAACAGATGCAGAAGATCAGCATTGAGAGTACCACAAGTACAACATTTAGAGTCAGAAGAGGGGATGAAACGAGACAAAGAAAGAGGTGACAAGTAAAGTTGATGATATAGATAAAACAAAGATTGAGTGAGAGAGGCAGAAAGAGAGATTTTTAAAGATCTGGATCAGACTTTATCCTAAAGAGCAACAGACCAAGCACAATCCAAGTCCTCCTCCCAAGCAAACTCCAATTTAGTCTTAGTACAATCTGGGTTAGGAGAAGAGAAAAAATTAGAAATAAGAGATTCTTTAGGAAGAGTAGAGAGGAGTGTAAGAAGAGGCGCTTGAGGTGTAAATGAATCCGAAGAAGGAAGAGAATAATAACGGTCAAGAATTATGGCCATAAGAGTAGTACATTTCTGGAAAAAAGAACGTGGACAATGGAACAAAAGTTGGAATTGGGGGAAAGAGCAGGGTAGTAAACCATAAAAGAGATGTTTAACCCATATGATACCCTTTAACCTCCAAGATGACCAGAAAATGGGCCTATTATTTAAAAGAATGAGTGAATTATACCAAATGGAGGTATTTAAAAATGATTTGCGTGTGATGGTAGTCAGAAAAACCAAGGGTTTTAAGAGAGAGGAAGTATATTTGAATAAAGGGAAAGAAGTGTAAAGAGATTTGGTAGAGAAGTGTATCACTTCACCAAAAGAAAAGGGTAATAATAAGGATTGTTCAATAAGGAGCCAGAGAGGAGTAAGGGGGGAAGGCTCAGATGAAAGCCATCTCGATGCCTGGCGTAGAGAAAAAGACTTATGGTAGAGACGGAAATCTGGGAAGTTAAACCCACCATTATCTTTAGATTTTTACAAGAATAAAAGAAGGGTGGATTTGCTATATAGTAATCTGCACATCAATTAACGTTCTCTTCTCAAGTCCCCTTTATCCATGAATTACATTGAACACATTTAGTTTTGAGTGCAACAATGGTGTATAGATGCGCATCCCACTAGGGTATTCACAAAGACCTCTTGCGCACAAGAGTTAAGCAGATTTAGTCAATTCCAATTGCCGTGTTGAGTTGACATAGCAAAACTTTATTTCACAAATGCCAAAGATCCACAGTCGACGTGCGTTTCGCCCTATTCGGGCTTCACCAAGGCCATTCTGTTGATGTAAAGGGGGCACTCCTTTGTTGGCGCCGCTTCAAAATAATCAATATAATTATTTTGTAACTTCATAAACAGCCCGCAGAGTCATTGACACGACAGGGTGAAGGAATGAAGAATTGAAACTAAGGGATTGGACTTATCAAGGTTCTCATAAGATTAATAACATGATGGATCAGTACATGGACGCGGGCTGTTTATGAATTGATGAAAGTTACACAGCAACAAAGAGAATAATTTTTAAACAAGATAAGATTGGTTATTTTGAAGCGGCCCCAAAGAAGGTTCCCTGTGGGTGCTGGCACCTCAGACAGCAGGGATCGCTAGCCCTGCCTATGCGGTGCATTCTGACCCTGTCATATTAGACCCTATGCAATATTTTATACTGTATAGGACGTAGCCGGGTTTTGATAGCCGCTTCTCTAGGGTGCATCAGTGCTGTGTCCCAGTCTATAGTGTCTAGGTTGCCCACATCCTGCTCCCATACTGCCCTCAGTTTCCCCAGGCCGTCTGGTGCATTATTATTCAACGTTTTATATGTCAGGGACACCAATTTATTGGGAACATGATCCTGTAGCAAGCGACCCTCCAGCAGAGAATATTCCGGCAGCGGGTGGGCGAGGGTCGTTTCCACCTTCCAGGCATGTCATAACTGTGCGTATTTAAAGAACTGTGCGGGGGTCAGCCCATACTCCGCCCTTAGAGATTCGTACGTCTTAAGCTCCCCCCTTGCCAGCGCATCCCCCAGCGTAGAGATCCCTATGGCATCCCACCCTCCAAATCCCTTGAGTTTGTGCAATTCTCTCAGCCACGTGCATGTCCACAGCGGTATCTGTGTGGTCGGTTTGCGTGTCCACTCCATCATGTTCGTCGCCCTGTCCCATGCGTCTACGGTGATTTGTGTGGCCGGCAATAGCTGTTGTCGCCCAACGCCCCGTATAAATAGTGTAGGCTAGTGCGGCGCTCCATAGTGGCCCTTTCGAGTGTATAGGTCGGGTGATCCGCAGGCGCATGGAGCCATTCATTTATGGGCGCAAGATGTTCGGCCCAATAGTAGGCCTCAATGTCCGGTAGGGAGAGCCCCCCATTGTATTGATTCTGCTGGAGTGTCGTAAGGGCTATCCTGGGTTGCTGTCCGAGCCACAAAAGGGCCCGTAACTCTGCGTTTATCGATAGGAATGTCTGCCTAGGCAAGGGGAAATATTCGTTTTGCAGGGCATACAAGAAGCAGGGCAATGTAATAATTTTGAACATTGCCGCTCGCCCCAGGAGCGTAAGGGGGAGGGACTTCCACCAGTGGGCGTCCTCAGCAAACTTTTTAATCACTCTGTGTACACTGTGTTGATACGAGAGTCGTTTGTCGGTCGTCAGGTAGATCCCCAGGTATTTAAACCCTGAATTGGTAACCTGTAGGGCCCCCGGCAGAGGAAACCGGTCTTCCTCTATGCGCGGACCATATAGTATTGACTTATGCCAGTTAATTTTGTATCCAGAAAGGGAGCCATACCTGTCTAGAAGGTCAAACAGCGCTGGTATAGTTGTCGCTGGCTACGTCACATACAGGAGGATATCGTCTGCATACAGCGAGATCTTCTCCTCCTGTAAATCAGTGTGAGTAATACGAAAGCCACGCACCACTTGCACAGGCCACTATTTCGACAGTGAGGGCGAATAACCGGGGGGATAGGGGGCATCCCTGACGGGTCCCCCACCCATCAGGGAAATCCCCCGAATATACTCCATTTACTCTGACCCGTGCTCTGGGGTCCGTGTATAAAAGACTCACCCACCGTCTAAAATTGGGGCCAACCTCGAACTTTATCAATGTAGCCTCCAGGAATGGCCAGTGGACCACGTCAAACGCCTTCTCGGCGGCTAAGGAAAGGAACATATGGGAGTCCTCCCTCTGCCTCACCTCCATGAGCCAGTTATTGGTATGCCGAAGATTCTGCCTTGTCGCCCTGTATGGCAAAAATCCTGTTTGGTCTTGATGGACTAATCCAGAGACCACCTGACGCAGTCGGAGGGCCAAGACAGTAGCCAAAAGCAGAAGAAGGTAATGGGGAAACGGTGCTTCCTCTTTTCTGAATGTTTTCCTGTCATAACCATGACTGTCAAAATTGAACTTAAAATTCTGAATTAGCTCCAAATCCTACCTCTCACAGAAGAGGTCCGAAGAGGGTTCACAAAAATGCATGCATTCCACTTTACATGCTGGAAATTAAAGTACAGACATTAGCAGACAATCATGAGCTACTCCAAATGCGCGATCCTTCTAAGCTTGTGATGCTATTCTCCCAAAATCCAAACAGATGAATATTGAAAAATAAGGCATCCTAATTCCACGTTCTATAAAAATGCCGGGCCCGATTCACAAAGGTAAATGTAGACGTTTGGTCTAAACTTTGACCAAACATCCTAGTTTACGACTTTGGTAATTCACTACAGGCATTTACAATGTATGGCCACACTTGGGCAGAGATCGGGCCCGCTGGCAGTCACGCCTTCACCCGAGTAAGAAGCGACATGTTTTAATAATTCAACACTTTGGGGATGAATTCCGCCGCTCCCCCCACCTCACCTACAGCCTGATTCATGTAGGCAATAGCGCTCGCAAAAGGGCCAGATTCTGAGAATCTGGCCCTTTGCGAGTGCGATTTTTGCATTTGGTATTCACAATCCCAAATGCAAAAATCGCTATTTAAGAAATCGCATATTTGCGAGGAATGGCATTTAAGGAATCTCTAATAGAGATTCCTCAAATGCTATTCATGACACATCAAGAAATTGCGATTTTGCACTTTTGGAGCCGCTATTTACCGAGAGGTCAGACCTGTCGGTAAATAGCAAAAACTCAGAAAAATGCTTTTAAAAGCATTTTTCTAAGTTGCATGTTGCACACACACATGTCCTTTGGACATGTGTGTGCGCAACACCTGTTCAAATGTGCATTTTAGGGGTGCTACAGGGCGTCCTTTGGACACCCCTGGCACCCTTAAAATCGCTATCTTATTTGCGAGTAGCAAATTGCTACTCGCAAATAAGGGATACTCCCCATTCATTCCTATGGGCCTCTTGGCCCATAGGAATGAATGGGGAGTTTTTGCGAGTAGCAATTTGCTACTCGCAAATAAAGAACATGTAGGAATCGCTATTTTATTAGCAATTCCTACATGAATGCCGTTTTGCGTGTCCTCAATAGCGAGTCGCTATGATTCGCTATTAGGGCCACGCAAAACGGCCTGTACATGAATCAGGCTGATATTGCTTCTTAGTACATACACAATCTCCCCCATAGCCCTGCTGGGAGAGAAGCGTTTCCACAAACGGCGGAGGCAGCTTCCACCTCTACATTCCTGTTCCTTGTTCCAAAAGGAAACAAAACAGGAAGTGCTGTGGGATGCTAGCCTGTTTATGATACCCAGCAGAGGGTGAGTGGGGATATAGTTAGCATTTCCTGATTTGTTTCCCGTCCTTAAAATGGTTGCATTCCTCATTAAAGTAATGACAAGGGATGTAAAGGTAATGACTTTGTCCTTGATTTGCCTAGTTATCTCAATTTTCATTGTTTTAACGAGGCGCTGAAGGTTTGAAATTCAGTCTTTGTTTTGTTTCTCACTGAAAGCCTATTCAGGCCTGCAAAGACACAGTAAGGGAGAAGAAATGCAGTATAAATTAAAAAAAATAAACTGGCGGGCAGACTGGTGCTGTTATAGTTGCTCAATCCCTTTGAAGAGTGCAACAGAGAATAAAAATTGCTCTAGGAAATTGATAATGAAAGACATTTTAGGCTACTGTAGCCGAACTTCAATAGAGGCACATCGTTCATTTAATTGAAGGATGATGAATGTTTGTGGAATGAATGAATAAAGTATGTGGCTACAAACACCATAATGCACCGAGTGCAAAGGGGAGAAGAAAGACTACTAAATATAGCACTGAAACATTGAACTATATCTGTTATGCTGTGGCAGAGTATGGGGTGGAAAGTTTTGATAAAAGCAGTTAGGCATCGTTTGAATGGCATGTAAAAGCATTGTTTTAAGAGAAGGTTGGGCGGCCTTTTGCACTCGTGAGTGTTCCTCCGTGTTAATGTCAGGATTTCCCAATCAGAAATCTGCAAGAAACGGATGAATAATAAATAAGTAATTAACTATGAAAGAAGTTTTTGAAATAATGTAGGTAATCCCAAATTCCCTCAAAATATTGTGTACAGTTTATCAGGCTCTCCGCGATGCTGGCGTAACCTCTGTGGGCTCCCTTCTGCCTCTGGATATTTTCTGGTCAGTTCATATTTTGACGTAAAGTCCCTAAAAGCAGAGTCCATCTTGAGGAGGCCGCGACTGAGTTTTCTCTATTTTCCCTTAATGTTTGGCTTTTGATTCAGATGGTGTCTGTCCTTCTCTTCCAAGACACTGTGAAGGTGTCAAGTCATTCAGACAGTGACATGACAAGACCGCTGATGCACAGACAATGACATCAATAAGAGAAGATGGCAAATAGATAGGTCTTCAGAGATTTCCGAAAAGACAAATGGTTCAAATGGTTCTGAATGTGCCTCAAAGGAAGAGGTAGGGCATTCCTGAGGGCAGGGGCTTTAGCACGGAAGGACCGAGCGCCCACCCTTGCTCTTTAAACATGTGGCACACAGGCTAGATTATGATCAGCAGAGCGCAAAAACCGTGAAGGGAGGTACGGCGTCAGCAAATTAGATAAAATGGGATCCACTTGACAAAATAAGATTTCATCAGCCGTGCACAGAGCCTTAATCTGAAAACAGCCAGTGTCATTTGAGAATAGCATCCGCAGGTGAGCAGTACTTACGAAGGGAAAACAGTAACCTTGCCGCTGCATTTTGAGCCAACTATAGCCTTCTAATCACAGGCTTGTTTACTCCCAGGTAAAGGATGTTACAGTAATCTAGCCGGGAGAGGATAACAACCTGAATGATGACCTGATAAATGTTGGGATTCTTAACCACCAGCTGGGGACAGGGGGGAGTCCTAAGAGAAGAGGGCCACCAGGTGTTTCCCCAGGTGTGGACGTCCCTTCCTACGAGTAGAATTTCAGACTAGCTTGTATTCAGTTGGAAACAGTTAGCCGCCATCCATTCTGCAACAGCGAACATAACTTTTTGGAAATTAACCAGATTTGCTCAAGTGCCGGTAAAAAAAAACACAAACTGGGTGTTGTCAGTGTAAGACACCAATGCAAACCCCAGAACTTTCACAACCTGAGCCAATGGGTGAATGTAGATGTTAAATAGTGTGGTGCTTTAGGAGGAGCCCTGGGGGACACCGTTGTGTAGTGTGCTATTTGGAGCTAAAAGGGCAGGGACACCACCTGAAAAGAGCAGTAAACAAGGAGGTGAACCAGGTAAGAGCAGATCCACCAACCCCAAGCTCTTGCAGGCGCTGGAGCAAGATGTTGTGACAAACAGTGTCAAAAGCGGCACTTCAGTCAAGTAGAATCAGTATAGGGGGACTGCCTTGATCAAACACGGAGCAGAGTTACTCGGTGAACGGGAGAAGAACTGACTCAGTACTATGCTGTGACCTAAAATCATTCTGGGAAATGTCCAGAATGTAATTTTCTTCTAAAAAGTTGGTTAGAATGACATTAGCACGGTCCTCTGTTACATTTGCGAAGAATGGCAGAAGAGAAATAGGACAGTTTCAGAAGATGCATTTTCAGGTTTGGAAGTGTCCAAAGTAGGTTTCTTCAGGAGCTGGAATAACTTTGGCATATTTCCAAGAAGTTGGTACAGAGTCCGATGTCAGTGAAATATTAATTGGTTTGAGGCAGGGCAAGAGGGGCAGTCCTGGGGTGTGGCTACGGCGCCACGTAAGATGGCCGCTTGAGGGTGCCTCTCCTCTCTACAGAAGCTTTGCCACATTTCCAGGGCGTCTCCCTCGCGAACTTTACGATCTTTGTGAATCGGAATATGAGTGCCATCGAGTGAGATGCTTCTTTTCGTCTGCTGCACAAAGCTTCCTCAATTATCGGCACTACCGCATCTGTGACATTGCGGCGCCCGCCATTTTGTTTGCGTTCGCTTCTCTCCTCACAGAGCTGTGTAATTCTTCAAGTGTTTCGTTTTGAAGTTTCGGCTCCTCTGTGGCTATTATAACTCCTCTTACCTGAAACATTGGCTACATAAATGTAACACTTCAATATGTATATACCCTCTCTTCTATGTGGTACTTTACCATGTTTGTTCCTTCTTAATATGCCATAATCAAAGGTTTTCCTATAACCCAATTGTTTGCTGACCAGCGATATTCTCTATGGAAGTTGTGACTCACGCAATCCAGAACATGAGAACCATCAGGTGAGCTGCTTGTTTTGTCATTTGCTGTGAAGCGCTTCACTATTCATCAGCGCCGTCGCATCTGTGTCCCTGCAATGCCCGCCTTTGTTCTCTATACGCATCTCTCCTCAGGGAGCTCAGTTTTCCCTCAAGACATCTCATTTTGGAACGATGGCTCCCTTGTGGTCATGGTAAATCTTGTTTTTTCATTCACAGCACCTGCTACTTCACTACCTTTGCCACATTTTTCACTTTTTTGGTGCTTTCTCATGCCTGCTTCCTTATGTCTGCCACAGAGGAATGGTTTTTCCTGCAGCTTCATTATGTACTGATTAATAATGATGATGATGTCCCCTGAGGCGTGAGCCGGGTGGACGAGCGTTGCGCTGCTTATTTCACTGTGATTTGCTGCTATATGTTTTAGTAACTCAGAGGGATCCTGTACTATTTTAAAACCTCTGCTAATTTGCACTCACCTGGGCTACCTCTTCCCCAAACCAAGGGTTGGTAATAGCCTCTTGCGACTGCCATCTTGGGAGGGAATTGGGGCACCGGGCTAGTCTTTTACCGCTCCCTGGCTGCAAACCCGGAAGCTGGCGCAGGCGCGCACTTGATGTCCCCTGAGGCGTGAGCCGGGTGGACGAGCGTTGCGCTGCTTATTTGAACTGTGATTTGCTGCTATATATTTTTAGAAACTCAGAGGGATCCTGTACTATTTTAAAACCTCTTCTAATTTGCACTCACCTGGGCTACCTCTTCCCCGAACCAAGGGTCGGTAATAGCCTCTCGGGACCGCCATCTTGGGAGGGAATTAGGGCACCAGGCTAGTCTTTTACCGCTCCCTGGTTACAAAGCCGGAAGCTGGCACAGGCGCGCAGCGGACGCGCGCAGCAGCTCCCCACAGGTGCACCGAAGCGCACAGCGCCAGCCATGCTGCCTGTCCATCCAAAGGAATTTCTGGTACCTATGTGTATTCTAGCAAACTATTACACAGCCTGAATCCTAGGAAACATAACCAAGCATGCACTACTATGAGGCCCCTACAATTCTCCCAATCAGGACTAGACAATTGCCCAGTTTGCAAAAACAATGTTCCATACGACAATTGTCCAGGAGGATCGCTCCAACCAGTTGGTTAAGGGCAAAGATAGACACATGGGAAGAAAACAATTCGTATGTGCCCTCCTGAATCCTAGATCTCTAATTAAACACAGCATTGAGATAGCTGAGCTAATCCAGGAGAAAAATATACTGATCGCACTTATTACTGAGTCTTGGACAGATGAGGGGTCGGGGCCTGACCTAATAAAAGCTACACCCGAAGAGTATGCCTGCCATACATTAGACAGACAAGGCAAAAGGGGAGGGGGACTAGTAGTAATCTATTGGCAGACGCTGAAAGCTAAATTCAGCCCGTCACCAAGTTCAGACTGTGAGGCATTGGATTTTAGCTTCCAGCTGGATCACCATTCCACTTTTAAAGGCACCCTGATATACAGACCGCCTGGGCCCAGGGGTCCATTTCTATTGCAAGCAGACTCATGGTTAGAAAGAGGGATTTGTGCTACTTCCCATACCATTCTAGGGGATTTTAACTTTCACTTAGAAAGGAACGATGATCCTGAAACTTGTAACTTGTTAGAACTAATGAATTTGTTAGATCTTGCTCAATTAGTTGTAGAGACCACACATTCAGCAAGACATATACTCGATGGAATTTTTTCTAACAATAGCCATCTGAGGTTTACACATACACTCCCGGTGGTATGGTTTGACCACAGGGTAGTGTTTTTTGAGGTCACAGCGCCAGTCCAAGGTATCCGGGGATCAGTGAAAAACCAAATAACTACTAGAGCATGGAGCAAAATGAATGTCCTTGAATGGCAGAATCAATTGGGCTCCTCTGATCCCAGAGGATCTAGACACGGCCACATGGGCATATACTACCTGGCTGGAAGGAGCTACTAACAAACTAGCCCCTATGAAAACAGTTCGTAGCAACAGGGAACGACGTAGTGCGCCATGGTACTCACGGGCCTTAGGAATAGTAAACTCCTCTATAAATCCTGTCTATCAAATTACAAAAAATTACTACATAAAACAAAACAAGACTTCCTTGTAAAGAAAATGCAGTCTGCAAAAAACTCCACTAAGGAACTATTTAAGACTGTCACAACAGTAGCGCATCCCCCATCAAATCCCATGGCTGCTAGCCGAGAACTGTGTGATAAAATAGCCAACTTCTTCCTTAAAAAAGTGGATGACATCTACAGTACCTTTACAGTAGATGTCAACTACATTCCTCAATTAAAAGTGGCTAAGGAGGAAGAGTTGGGGAATATTTTACCTCAGCTTTCCCAATTTACACCCAGAGGTGGATGTCCATGCCATTTTGATGAAAATCAAATCAAGATCCCCAACAGACCCCTGTCCCCCCTCCGTATTGAAATTGGGATCAGAACCAGTCATATCCATTCTGACCAAGATTATCAATAAGGCTTTCTTAGAGGGATACTTTCCGAAAGCATGGAAAATCGCATCAATTTTACCTCTGCTCAAGAAACCAAAACTTGACCCCATGGATGCCAATAACTTTAGACCTATCTCTAGATTACCCCTTCCCGCAAAGATCACTGAAAAGATTATAAATATCCAATTGAGTCGATTTTTGGAGGAGGGTAATAAAGTGGATCCTACGCAGTATGGCTTCAGAGGGAGCCATAGCACCGAATCGGCCCTCATTAAATCAACGGAAGAAATAAGGGCCACTCTCGATCAAGCCCTGATTATGTTGGACCTCTCTGCGGCGTTTGATACGGTCCATCATAATGTATTGATGGACCGGTTCCAGGATATTGGTATTACTGGCACGGCTTGGAAACTGATTAAATCTCTTCTAACCGATAGAGAGCAGACAGTTTCGCTTGGAAATAGTTATGCTAAACCTTTTTCTCTTTCCTGTGGAGTCCCTCAGGGATCATCTATGAGCCCCACGCTCTTCAATGTTTATGTTTCTCAGCTCGCACCCCTTATTGGCTCTTTTGGACTCAAACTGACCTCATACGCTGATGATACCCAGATAGTGGTCTCTGTACTTCCTAAGGAAACCCAGGAGCCAGGAAGGCGGTTTGATGACTGTATGACAGCTGCAGGTGGTTGGATGGTCCGAAATTGTTTAATACTGAATTCGGCAAAAACGGAGGTGATTCTTTTTGGAAATAATCCAGAATTTTGGACTCCAGATTGGTGGCCAGATTCTCTGGGCCTTCTTCCCACACCAGTGAGAAAAGTGAGGAATCTGGGTTTTGTTATTGATAATAAACTAACCCATAAAGATCAAATCAACTCAGTTGTTGCTACAACCTCTTACATCCTCAAATCATGTAAAAAAATATTAGACTATCTCCCCACAGCTAGTCAAAAAACGGTGGTCACAGCCTTAGCGATGTCCAGGCTGGACTATTGTAATGGCCTATATGTCAACGTACAAGAAGGCCTCATTAGGAAACTACAACTCCTACAAAATGCACCTGCCAGACTGCTATCGGGCACATCAAAACACAAATCCATCTCGGCAGAAATCAAAAAGCTACATTGGCTGCCGGTTAGGAAACGGGTGTTGTTCAAGGCCCTATGCATAACCCATAAAGCACTATATTGTATGGGTCCTAAACACCTGATCCAAAATACAAAATGGTATGTCCCGTCCAGGTCTCAACGTTCTTCGGGTGCCAAATTGATTGGCCAAATTGATTGATCCATTGGCAAAGAAGGCCAATTGGGGGGGTAGAAGTTTCTTTCTGGTTGTTCAATACATAAAGTAGAGGCATTCCAACTGTGCCTTCAGGGGATCATCATCTATAGCGCCAGGATGCCCTTGGGCAACAGTGCGCTCTACAAATATCATTAACATTAACATTAACATTCTCTATGGCCTAATGTTCTGGATGCTTACATCTTCTCATGACTGTCTGTAACATTGTATTTTTAGCATATTAAATACCAAACAGTTTTTTCTGACTAGCTTCTTGCATTTGAGGTTTACTGAGGTAAATGTAACATCTTCTTGGATTTACTTTTTTACTATCAAGCCTCTTGTTTGCATTTCAATTGTCAGTGGTTCTTTTTATGGGCAAACTGCGCAAACCAAAATGTGTCTTTGTACCTTCTAAGGGTGTTCAAGCTTCGTCCTCCCCAACGTCACATATCTCTACTGCTGTGGCTCAAATGGCTGGAGTTACACCCAATCTTTCTTCCTCTACGCAGTCCATATCAACTAAGTCTTCTCCTCCTATCACCTCGACATTTAAAGCATGACCCTCCTTCTCCAGACAATCGTCCTCTCCTATCTCTATGGAGTTAATCTTGGAGGAGATTCACGCTCTGCATCTGTTCGTTGAGGAAACTAACATAGAAATGCAATTCCTGAAACATAAATGGTCAACTATGCACAATAGAGAGCGTGGCTAGCAACATGGCCGTGTGAGACGTGCATCTGCACTGCTCCAGCAAACTACATTGATCCGGCGACGAAACTGGTGGCCCACAGTTACCAAAACAACGTACCTGCAGCCCAGGGGGTCCATAATCCTCTCGAGAACGAAATGTGCTGTGTTTGGAT
The DNA here is from genome assembly GCF_964263255.1 of Lissotriton vulgaris. NCBI lineage: Eukaryota > Metazoa > Chordata > Amphibia > Caudata > Salamandridae > Lissotriton > Lissotriton vulgaris. Next base: position 88,391,864 of record NC_141688.1, read on the forward strand.
GGCGGATTGCTAGTAATTCGCAGCGGAGGAGACCGAGGTGCTGGCCCTGGCGAGTCTTCCAAGATGGCGGCGCCGCTAGAATAAGAGGCGAATCCGGGCGACTGAGTACATCGCGGCCGGTGAGGAGCTGTCAGCCCCTCCACCCCCGGCGAAGCGCCGCCGCTTCCCTGAGGCATATGCTGGGAGGGAGAGCGCTGGCAGAGAATCTTCCTGACAGCAGAGACCCAGCCTGAACTACCGGAGAGTGGTGGAGCTGCTCCCGGGTTCGCAACCCTGCCGGCCGGATTCCAACTGCCGGGTGGGATCGCGAGAGCGGGTTGAGGAGGCCCCGAGGGCGGAGGCGCAGCGAGGGGCACTGAGCAGGTAGACCGGGGCAGAGGAGTCATGATGCCCCGGCAGGATAGGCCCGCTGGACCTGTGAGGTGGGTCGGTGTGTCTGTGGCTGCTCCGGGCGCTGCCGCTCTAGCATTGATGCCCCCAGCCAGGAGTGTGGTGGCTGCGGCCTGCGGCGCCGGCCCCCCAGGAAGCTGGACAGACGGTGAGTGAAACCGTCACTGAGACGGATGACTGGCGTGGCTGGGCAGTGAGGAGCGCGGCGACTCTGGAGCACAATAGGGAAATGCCCCGAAGCACAAGAGAGGAGGGCCCTGAGTAAGGACCTTGCGGCCTGGGAGACACAGAGAGAACTAGGCAAAGCTGCCATTCCGGGTCCCATTTGTAGGAAGGTACATCCTGACTATGGTTGCCCCCAACTTTTTGCCCTGTGTTTTAGCTGGTTTTGGACATAGTCGACCTGGGACCCTGCCAATCAGGACCCCAGGCCTACTGCTCTCTCTTTAAAATGAATTCCATGTACCCTAGGTGCATTTCCAATTGGTACTGGGCCACCTTATCAGACCCTGTAACTCAGGGCATAGGTGTACCCAGGGCTGCCAGGGGCTGCAGCATGTATTATGCCACCCCTGGCTGGCCTCCTAAATTTGACACAACTGGCTGCATGACAGCTGGGGCAAAGTCGTGTAATCACCCTTTGCTGTAGGTGTAGTATACCTATACCTAACCCTAAAAATGGACACACAGATTCCTATCAGCCACTCCTATGGCAGGCCTTGACAATCCTGAAGGCAGAGTGCTTGGAATCGTGTGAGATGGTGCTCTGGCATGAGCTGAGCCCGTCTGCAGCTTGCGGAACCAAGTCCTAATAGCTGTTCCATGATATCGCATACCATATACTCTTAAGTGCATTATAATCCTCGCGGTTAAATGCTATCTTTGGTATTGCTTTATCAAAACATGTCGAGTAAGGTGTCATACGAATTGGAATACTAACCCCTCGCCAATTCTGGCGACGGGGTTAGCATTCCACCCTTCTAGAGGGACACAACATGTATGTAACTGTGAACCCCGGTTAAAGTTAACTGAAGCCTCAGCTCCACAAAATGGATGCTGCCACCACAGACACGAGTCTGACCCCCTGCAGCTGGGAGTCCTCCCAGTGAGGGGAGCCTGGACAAAGGGTTTCCTGTCAGGGGCGGTGCTAGCACCGTCCCAGACATGGTTTTGTGTATCCTGGGTAGGCAGGGCTTTTCAGGAAGGTGACTGCTGAGTGGCACCCCGGTGCTCACTACGCATAGGCCAGTCAGAACCAGTTCCAGGGGCACACCAGCCCCTGGCCTGGGGAAGTCCGGCAGGGGAGAGGGGTGTAACCACCCCCCTCCTGGTCCCACCCATAGGCAGGACCTAGTCACCGGGTCAGCCCCCTTTTTTAGTATAAAGATAGGAGCGGGCCCCCTGTTCAGATTAGATCATCTTTGGAATCAAGATACCACTTTCTTCGAAAGGACTTCACGATTTCTTCTTCAAGATTCTCCCTTGTGGCTAAGGAGTAGTCACCCTGCATCAAGCGGGCACCATCCTAAAGAACACTGCGGTCTGCTGCAAGTCCTTCATCACGAATCCGACGACCCAGCTCGACGAGACCCGGCTTCCCTGGCACCTCTGACCTCTACTCACCTCTACAGCCAAGCTGAGAACCGTGAGTGCGACGAGACCTCGAGGGACCGACGATCGCCAAGACTGCACGACATCTTTACTGCAAGCCCACCGTGTCCTCCACTGGTGAGTGCTTTGGGGTCCGAGAAGCCCCGACCCTGCGCAGCTCCAGCACCCAAGGTCAGCCTCCCTGCATCTCCACGATCTGCGTGGGGCCCTTCTGCTGTTTGCTGTGCACCGCGTTGTTTGGCTACTAGCCGGCTGGCTTGTGGCCTTCTGAACGACGCCCGACGACATCTCTGCTGCTGGTCAGGTTGCTCCAGGCTGGCCCTTGCTTCCTTCTTCAAGAGAGGCACCCCGGACCCTCCTGGTCCACTCCAGACGCCATTTTAGGTCCACCGCGTGGGCTTGAATTTGCCAAGGCTTTGTTGCCCAATCCTGGGTCCAGCGACGCCGACAGCTTCTATCTTCGTGGGACAGCTCGATCCTCCATCCTGGTCGCCGACAACGCCTCCTGGTCCGTGAGATCTTCGAGTCAAGCGTCACCCACTCACCTTGTCGAGGTGGCTACCATCCGGTGCCCTCCTGGTGCCCACTGACTACTGGCTAGTAGTCTCGAACTTGGTCCCCTCTGCTTTCAGGTGTCATCTATCTTCGAGATCCAGGCTTGGATCCAACTGAACTTTCTTCACTGGTCACCGGCCAGCATCTTTTCCTCCGGCTCCTGGTCCGTCTACGAGGATTCCCGACGTCTTTTCAGACCTATGCAGCTGCAGCCCCTGGGCTAGGTAACTTCGGCATTTCGGTGCCCCAGCATAGCCTCACTATCCAAGGGTCAGAATCTACTTTCGTTTTCTCCCTACCAGGTCGGGTTCGCCCGAGAACACTAACTTTCTATTTCCTAGCTACCATAGACTTTTGTCCGCATCTCGCGTGAGAGTGCACACACTGCACCCGAGTCCCCTAGGCCTCCTAGAAGTAATCTAACGATTCCCTAGTCAAGTCCTAGCGATTCCAAAAGCTATTAGTACTGTACTTACCTGCTAGGAATTTCACATTCCACTTTCAGAGTATATGGTTTTCCGTGCCCCTCGGGCATTTGTATATACTGTGCTAACTTAAGTATTTTTGTAAGAGTTTTGGTTTGTGCTTAGTACCCTGTCCTCATAAAGAGTACAGGGCTGTTGTGATTCTTAAATAAATAACTGTTTATTTTCATAACACTTGTGTGGTGTCCTTTCACTTGGTATTCAAGGGGTATATGTGTGGTAAACAGCTGGCTTAACACGCCCTCTCGAGTCTTTAGCCTTAGACTGCTCGTATCCATGCTACTAGGATAGCTGGTCTATAAGGTTGACTTACAACCAATCATCAATAAGGGTTGCTGGACTGATACATAGTGGGCACTAGAATAGTGACCACTGCATATCAGGCCACCTTCTCACACCATTGACCATTGTTGCCCGTCTTGAGGCCTCGTCTGTTAGAACTACCGCATCGGGACACTTGGTGTGCAGCAGACGGGAGGCGCCTGGTGGGCCTGCGTTATTCTCCCACTGGATTACCAAGACTGAGTGGACTGAGAGGGGTCTCCTCGATTGTATCAAGGCTGAAGTGCGGAGACTGGTCCCAGACCCCATTGCTTTTGGACGCTCAGCCGGCTGACCTTCTGCTCGGATGCGCTTCCCCCTCCTCCCCTTCCTTTCCCCCCCAATAGAGGGCCGGGTGCAGATTGTAGACTGGGGACTGAAGTACGTGATTGAGAGGGGGCTGTGGGTTGAGGGGCCGGGGAGTGGTGGACTGTGTCAGGAACTTGGACAGCACTGCTGCATCATGGTCTCTGAAGGTTTGTGGAGCACGGCAAGACAACATGGGCAAGCCGAAGGATAGGGACCCTTAACCTCCCAAGCAGGGAACGTTGGATCAATACACCAAGACAGCCCCCCTGACGGACGAGGACCCTGCGAATGCCCATTTGGATACTGCCCTATTAATGAATGCAATACAGGCATCTCGTGAAGCCCTGGAGAACAGGATTGGAGCGGTGGGCTCAGAAGTTACCTTCCTGCGACAAGATCTCCGAAACTTGACAGCCAGAGTCGCGGAATCAGAAACGAGATTGGGAGAAGCTGAAGATACGCTCCAAGAAGTGCGAAAAGGTCTGGGGGCGCTACAATCCTCTCATAAACAGCTGCTATGGAAGGTGGACGACGCGGAAAACAGGGCGAGACAAAATAATCTCAGCTTCGTTGGATTTAGAGAAGGAATCGAAGGTACCAATATGGCTGAGTTCTTACACTCCTGGCTGTTACGCACCTTCCCTAAGGACACATTTTCGACATGTTTTGTGATTGAAAGGGCGCATCGGGCGCTGCTGGCCAAGCCACCGGTGGGAGCAAGACCTCGACCAGTCATAGCTCGCTTCTTGAATTTTTTAGACAGGGACATAATACTACGAGAAGCTAGAAAAATGGAGGAAATCCGTCTGGATAATGCCCACATTATTATTTTTCCAGACCACAGCCAGGAATTACAGAGACAGAGGCGCTCTTACAACTCCATAAAATCCAAACTGAGAGACCTCCAAATCCAATATATGCTACTGTTCCCAGCCAAGCTCAAAGTGATTTATAAGGACAAAGCCCATTTCTTCCAAACCCCGGAGGAGACGTGACAATGGCTGGAGAAACGACCCACGCTGACGCGATGGCTGTCCGGAGCACCAAACCCAACTGTGGTAGAGAAACCCACGGGAGGCTCTAGAGGGGCAACGAAGTCACAGAGCTCGAGACAAACAAAGACGGGGAGATCGTTCTCTGGCTGGGACCCCATACCCCCGGGGCCGGTTTGGCTAGACGGCGATGAAGGAGTGCTGCCTCCCTGGACTCAACCCAACCTTCTGGATCCCGTTTTCAGTGCCTGATGGGGGGACCGCGTTCCGAGGGCGAGGAAGAACCTCAAGGCACATCCTGTGAGGGGGAGGAGACATACATGCAATCCCTGCATCCGCTGGCAGTGGAAATCAATGAGCTGGAACATGAGAGTATACAAAACACCGAGACGTTGCAGGGGGACCCCCTGGACTCTAACTCTTAAACCTGGGACCGTACTGGCTGGCCTACCTGTGATAGAACTTGCCTGGAGCATGCAAGCTGAACACCCCTTCTTGTTGGTTCTGTTTCTTTGCCCTACCTTCCTTCTAGTACTTTCCTATCCCTTTTCCTTTTTTCTGACTTTCTATTGTTCCTTTCTAGGGTTCAATTCTTACTTCACATCCTTCGTGGGCTTGACCCGGATGATTCGGGGTTACCCACAGGAGTTGGAATCTGTGGACTAAATTGGGTGTGGGAGGGCGACAGACCTCCGACCGGCCCTTGAGTCTGTCCCCCGTTATGGTACATGGGGAGTCGATGGAGGGGGGGGGGAGGAGAGTGGTAGGGAGGTTTGTTGGTCTTTTGGTTGAGGAAAAGTTGTTATGCATTTTGTATTTTGTTTAGTTGGCATATGGCATACAGCTCCACACTACTGGGTACACGCGCCTTCAGACCCGTCCATGACTTACTACAGCCTGTTATCACAACATGACTAATGTAACTACACATAACGCCTTTAGGGGTGAGTGGATGGTGGAACCCCGTAAGATCCTCACCTGGAACGTGAATGGTCTGAGGGACAAGATAAAGCGTGGGCTGGAGATGACGCAGATCAAACGGTTACACCCGGACATAGTCTGCTTGCAGGAGACCCATCTTAAGGGCACGAAATGTGGATTTCTAGCGAGAGGTGCCTACAAAGTCCTAGCACATGTGGGATACACATACGGGTCAAGGGGGGTAGCCATCCTCCTTAAAAAATCCCCACCCTTCACCGTGACTCGGACCTGGATAGACCCACAGGAAACCTATGTGGGGGTGACGGGGACATGGGGGAGACAGCGGGTCACTCTGGTCTCGGTATATGCCCCCTGAAACTACAGGCTAGAACACTGACTGGGTTGGCAGAGGTATTACTGGACACTCCTGATACTCTACACATCATAACCGGCGACTTTAACGATGTTATGTCCATCCCCATTGACCGATCTGGGTCGTGAACTCACAGTCCCCTGACAACGCCACTGGCCAGGACTATTGAAACGCTAGGACTGACAGATGTATGGAGATGGTTGCACCAGGACGTTAGAAGTTATTCTTATTTCTCAGGAGCACACAAAGTACATTCCCGCCTAGACTACATCTTCCTTTCCCAACATGCCCTAAGGGCTGATGAGGAAGCCGAATATCTGGCACGGGGCATCTCGGACCACTCGCCTCTGATGGTCCGACTAGGGGGGAGGCCCCGACCTCGGGACGGGAACTGGAGACTGACACCATGGGATTTGCAAAACCCCACGATACTGAAAACAGAAGATCCCATTGGGTTCTCTCTTTTATGCACACTTCACACATATATCATTGCCAAACATGCAACACTCCAATAGCACCAATTAGAACTCAAGAATAAAATGTCAAAGAAGTCATAAATCTTTTTGTCTATCTATATTAAAAAACACATTTGATAAATTGGTTAAAAATAAGTTTCTTCATAAATCTCATGACACAAGTATTAAAAATACACAAACATATTTGTCACAGGGCAACAAATTACATAAGTAGGGAGAAACACATATAATGTGTATAGACACAAAAAAACACCCAACTAAAACAAATATATGAAAGAGAATAGCTTGGTTAGAGTAGATCCACACTTAGAAACCAATATCATATAGGTGCTTTGCATAGTATATGTTATACACGTTGATACTTGTACTCAGCACCAGATGAAGTAATAAGTTTTCCAGTGAGTCCACATTGAAACCAAGAATTATATTATCAAACAGTTGATAGACACAGAAGCGAGCGTTTCGGTGGTATATTATATTGTCCCACTTTCATCAGGCTAACATGTGAATTGTCTAATTCTCCCCACGATTAATCTAAAAACAATGAATAAAAACAAATTAGGATTACAAACCCCTCACTGTAAAAACAGATACATAATACAATTTGACATTGCATGTAAAATACTGACATAGAAATAGAATATGATTTAAATCTAAATATGCACAGTCCAATCAAAATCACAATTTTGCACATTACATTCTCGGTTCCAATCAAGGTGCTGTTGCCATACTTAAAAAGGTTCAACTCACTATCAAAAAATTGCACCATTCACTCACCATCCATTCAGAAAATTAAGATAAAGTGTGGGTACCCACCAATTTCATGGGTGAGTCAACGGAGGAAACAATCTCTCCACACCAGCTGGCCAAATGTCTAATAGTAGTACATTGGCAGAGCAACTTACAAGACAGGGGTCAGGATCAATCACCCTGCAATGACATATATTTATAAAGTTATGTAAAAACTAGAGTCAATACAATATACTAATGTCTCACATATAGCGCTATCCAATGAGACAAGTCTCTAAAAGTCACAAAATCGTGAACTAAGAGATATATACATAATCACAATATAACGGATTATGTACCTCATTTTGATTGGAAGTTGTATGTCAAAGATTCCAAAGGATCAATATAGTCCAGAAACATGGATTGTATTCATCTCAAGCCTATTCCTCGTTAAAAACACTGAAGGCAAAAGAGGAAAAGCAGAAACACCTATACCAGCGTTAATCAACCCCAAGATACTACAGGGCCTCTGGACGGACACTAAGGTCTATTTTGCCGAAAATATGGACTCCGTGCAGTCAGGAGTGACTTTATGGGAAGCTTATAAGGCAGTGCTTCGGGACAGGGCCCAAAGTAGGATCTCGTGGGAAAAACAAAAAGACCAAGAGGAATTATGCACATTGGAAACTAAAATCCTAGACCTTGAACGCAATACCTGAAAGATAGGGACCCGCAGGTGCTTCGACGTCTGCTAGACAGCCAACAGCATTACAGGGACTTAGCCACAAATGAGGCGAAAGCACAGGCGCTTGCAACACTACATAGGCTGTATGATGTGGGGGACAAGTCCGGTAAGCTCATAGCCTGGCTGAGTCGTAGGTAGAGGGACGCGCGTTGGCTAGAAGGAGTGACCGACAGCCAAGGGCAACTGCAGAGGACAGATACCCAAATTGCCCCGGCGTTTGCAACCTATTTCCGAGACTTTTATACGGCCTGGGATTTGGGAGGCTCGGAAGAGATGACGGCCTACCTGTCTGAGATTCATACCCCAGTCTTAACCGATGACGACAATGAGACCCTCGAGGCTAACATAACTGTCACTGACTTAAGGGAGGCAATGGCTAGGCTCCGACCGGGGAAGACTCTGGGTCCGAACGGGCTCCCCGCGGAATTTTTTAAGAAAGGAGCAGACCTGTTATTACCTCATTTTCTGGTGCTCTATATGAACGCGAACCAGGACGGCATTCTCCCGCCGGACCTCAGGACAGCCACTATTGTCCCGATCCATAAACAAGGCAAACTGTCCGAGGCCATTTTACAATTCAGAAAGCTAGCATTAGAGGCAAAGGCATTGCTGTAGCAATCTCTTTAAAAGCACTAAATAGTAAACTTTCCAGTCCTTCTCTCTTGCCCCTGTCACAAGTAACACAAGCCAAGCTCCTGCCAACAATTACTTATGGGAGTGAAGTACAGAGAGGCAGAGATGCAATGATTTTGGACAATACAGTTACAGCTGCATATAGGATTGTTTTCAGCCTGCCCAAATACACCTCCTCGGCTCAAATCAGGCTTGAGTTTGGTGGCCTGAAACTGCTTCTGGCAAGACAGGGGGCGTACATAACCGTATGGGACAAAATCCGGAAAGCCAAAAAGGGTACCTTAAATGATTATTTATGGTCGGAATTAGAGAGAACCCCACCCTCACCATCCTCTAAGTACCTGAAAGACAGCCTGGCGAATCTCGGCTTGCAACAGCTTTGGAATACCCCTACCGACCATACAACGGTTACAAAACTGGTAAAGAAAACAATTAAACATCTCTCATGGACTGAAGACAAGACATCGCTTGTGAAAAGGTCTCACGGATGGATGACCTTAAACTCTTATTCCGCACAAGCACAACAGAGCTATCTTGATTTGGGGTACTCAAAAACTACTAAGTTGAAATTTTTAAAATACAGATTGGGCCTGTTACCCTGTATCTGCCATTTAACACACTGGCTTAAGGATAAGGCGGGATCCCTCTGTTGCCTATGTGGCATGGCGCCTGAGGATATGTCGCATTTGTTGTGTTCCTGCAACAAATTGCTGGAGGAACGAAAACGCTTGCTAAAATTTCAATTTAACCAGAGAGGAATACTCTCATGAAGACAAGCAATCCTTGCCTGCTTTTCACCCAATGACCCGCAGTTGAATTGCAGCTTTGTGAAGTTTATGAAGGTGGTGGAAAAGAAAATGTCAAAATTTGACTCTTAATTGTCCCTTAAATAACATTATAAAGTATATTTCATTTTAATAATGATTGTCAAAAATTGCCGTTTTATCGATTTTGAAAGGTATTGCAATGGTTTTAATTAACTATGCAAATAAATTACTTACTTACTTACTTGGAGATAGAGGTGGGTACCGGGATCCCTCACTTCAATGAGAATTGGGAAGGAATTCCTTCAGAAAAAATGGGTTCTGGAGATTGTGAGAAGAGTATGTCAGATAGAGTGCACCTTTCTACCGAGGGACTTAGAGATCTAACCTACTACCTTTCCAAAATGCCAGCGGAAACAGAAAGCATTGGAGGAAGGAATACAATCCCTATGGTTCAATGCCCTCGGCATTCGAGTGCTAAATAAATGTCAAAATCTAATCTATCAAAAAAAAATCATTCCAGTCCCATAGAAAGAGGAGGGGAAGGGAGTATACTCTATTGTGTTCCTGGTGCCAAAAGGTAAAAAGAGGTTATTGGATGGTCATGGATCTGAAAACTCTGAACACGTTGGTAAAGATAATTCCGTTCAATGTGGAAATGTTACAACTGATATTTCCATTGATATAGAAAAGTCGCTATTTTGAAACCCTGGATTTGATGGATGCATATTTGCATGTCCAGGTGGCAAACTTTTATCAAAGGTATTTGAGGTTTTCCGTGAGGGATAGTCGTTGGTAGTTCAGAGGCCTCCTCTTTGAGTTGAGTCATCTCTATAACTTTCCACGAAGATGGCAGCTCCTCTAATTGCACAATTTCATCTAAAGGGGATTTCAGTATTTCAATACTTGGACGACTTGCTTTAGCAAGCACCATCACTGAAGCAGCATATAGATCTGACCGTAGGTATACTAAACCAGTATGGTTATCCACTCAACAGGACCGCAGCGGCTGCCATAAATGAAGGGTGGTGGGACGGATGAAGTGGGGGGGGGATTGAATTTAAAAAAACTATGAAAGCTTACTTTTTGCCGCTCCAGCATCGCATCTCCTCACAGCACCTCTCCACTTACTGCCTGCTGGTCACTAAAGCCCCTGGGACAGACTCCCTGTCCAATCTACACACTGCAGAGCAGCGTTGGGATTGGACTGAGCAGGTAGGAAAGACGCCCTGCTCAGAGTCTGTGGGGTTTCTCTAGCCTGGCTACTCAATGCAGCTGGGCATGTGCATTTTGGTCGGCCTGAGACGGCGGCCAAAACACATACATGCACTTAGGGAGTGGAATGCACTTTGCACTCCTCCTTCCCCCTCCCATGCCATGACCCGCCCCTCCCAATAGAGCTGGCTACAAGCTACCAAAGGTAAATTAAACAATGCAGGAACATCGTTTTAATTTACATTTGCTGTTTCTGAGCCTGGCAGTGGGGTGACACTCCTCTGCCATTGCAGGGGAGCCACAACTGTGACAGGACGAGGTGTCAGCTGGAGCCGTCGATGGATCTCATCTGCACTGGAGCCAGATTTGATAAGCAATAGGTGGAAAGAGCGGGTCGTCTTCAGGCTTTATAGGCATCTTTGCTTTAGAAGAGATAAGCAACAGCCTACGATTGGATGGAAGTACAAAGCCATATGGCGGCCTGTATCTTTACGGTTCAGTGGGCAAGATGGCATTTCAGGCACCTGCAACGGCATCTTCCCAGGCATTGGGCACCATCTTCCTAGGAAATTTAACACATGATTCCTTTGACACAAGACATCAGGATTGCTTTTCATTGGTGGTTGGTGTTAGACAGTCTATCCTCCAAGAGTGTTTCCATGCAGTCAGAAATACCTATGATTTTGACAATAGATGTCAGCTCAATAGATTGGATTGTGGTTCAAAGGAGTCTGGCCTATTAAGCAAAATGGACTGTAGTAGAGTTTATCGGATCATTAAATTGAAGAGGGCTAACAGTAGTGTTAAGAGCACTATTTCACTTCAAGAAACATCTACTTCTCTTCAGTGTGTTGGTAAGAATGGACAACTCGGTATCAGTAGCCTATATTAGTCATGAGGGCAGTACACACTCACAGTCCCTGAATGATATTGCATGTTTCCTATGTCTATGGGCAAAGGAACATCTTCTCTCAGTTGAAGCAGTTCACATCAAGGGTTCAGACAATGTGTACACAGATCAATTGTGCAGCATGTGTGCTTTGTGTCAAAATCTGACATTGTTCACAGCAACATTCATAGAGATATGCTTAAGGTTCTGCACCCTCTTCAATGACCTCTTTGCATTTAGAGCAAATGCCCTTGTTCCGATATTCTGCTTGAGATTCCCAGAGAAGGGAGTTTGTGAAGATCATGAATGAAAAGGCACTTATAATTGTACTGGTACCTTTTTAGCCATGGAGGATCTCGTTTCCACTCCTCAAGCAGATGGCATTGCATCCTCCTTGGATTCTTAATAATAATAATAATAATAATAAAAAACAAATTTATAAAGAGCATGGCTACACTAACTAGTGTGTCCCTTCGCTGCAGCAAAAAAGACCTAGTTGGGAGCAGTAGAGTGGTACAAATTAGAAGGGCAGGCCTAAGGACGGAAAGAGCAAGGTCTTGAGTTTTTTTTGAAAAAGTATCTCTGATGACTTCATCCGGAGACCCGGGGGAAGTTTGTTCCAGTGTTTAGCTGCCAGGAAACGGAAGGATCGGCCACCCATTTTTTCTCTTCTGATGGCCGGGATACTAACCTGTCCTGTCCCGCTTGATCTCAGCCGGCGAGGCGGAATACAGGGGGTGAGTAAATCATGAAGATAGGTAGGCCCTTTCCCCTGTAAGATGCGGTAACTGGCACATAGGGCTTTGAAGAGAATTCTTTCCCTCACCGGAAGCCAGTGAAGGGAAGCTAGGGCCTGGTTGGAGGGAGCTCTCCTGGGTAGCATTAGAACATGACAAGCCACTTTGTTCTGAATACATTGGAGTCTTTGCACACATTTGCTACTAGCCCCCAGGTAGAGGGCGTTCCAAAAGTCTTAGTGGGAGGTTATCAAAGTGTGGACCATGATTTTCCTAGCTGTCACCGGTAGTACATCAAGGGTCTTCCAAAGTCCATGCATTACCCCAAAACATTTCCCTGCCACCTGCCTTGTATGGTTATCGAAGAATAGTTTAATATCCAGCCACATCCCTTGGTTCTTAACCTGCTCGCTGGGGGGTGGGGTCAGTCCCACAGTCTGAGGCCACCATGTTGAGGACCAAATCAAGGGGGTTCTGCCTATCACTAACACTTCTGTTTTGTTGCCATTAAGTTTCAAACAGTTGTTTGACATCCATAACGCCAGTTCTTGTAGGCAAGTCGAGAAGTTGAGGGCTGCTTCATCGTGGCCTTGTGTTAGAGACAACACCAATTGCGTTTCATCAGCATATGACACAACACTGATGCCAAATTTTCCAATAATCTCTGCCAATGGGGTGATGTAGAGATTAAAATGAGTGGGGCTCAGTATGGAGCCCTGCGGGACACCTTGGGCCAGCTTAATGCTCCTGGAGTAGTATGGTTGCTGAGACACCTGAAAACTAGGGTCGTGTAAGAAAGACCCAAGCCACTCTAGGGCTCGTCCAGCCAAACCTCCTTTCCTGAGGTGCTGGAGGAGTGTAGGATGGGCTACAGTGTAGAATGTTGCACTGAGGTCGAAGAGATCTAGGGCGACCGTCTGGACCTCATCTACATGTTTGCGGATGGTTTCTGTAGATAGGAGCAGTGCTGATTCAGTGAAGTAGGTTGCACGAAAACCCGACTGAGTAGGGTGAAGTAAATTGTGTTTGTTAATATGGGCTGTCAGTTAAATGTTGACCACCTTCTCTGTTATTTTGGCAAAGTAAGGCAGAAGTGAAATTGGACGCAAATTCTCCAATTGACTCATGCTTCTTCTATATGGGGAGGACAATCGCCTCCTTCCACCTTTTTGGGGCCGTTCCTGAAGTAAAAGAGAGTTCAAGGAGGTGGCTGATGTAAAGCACTAGTACCTACAGGCTCCCTCTTGACACTTTAGGAGTAGTGGGGTCTCTAGGTGAGCCCGACTTGATGCTTAAGGCTATATCTTTGAGACTGTCATAGGAGGGGACAGTAAAACCACAAAGATATTCCGCCTCCGCTATATTGGGTGTCCCATCATTATCCCGGCACCCATTATGTGCTGCCTCTGGGAAGGTTGAGTAGATCTTTCCTACCTTCTCCGCAAAGAAGTTTGCCACCAAATTGCAGGAATCCACAGATCTGATGTTAGAAGCTGTGGTTCTTGTTAGTGACGAGATCTCTTTAAAAACAGTGAAGAGTTCCTTAGAGGAATCCTGTCACTATAGTAAGCGGCTCTGGCTTTCCTTATGAGGGAGTGATAGTGTTTAAGACTGGTTTTGTATTCAGATTTCCTGTGATCTGAAAAGTCTTTCCTCCATGTTCTTTCAAGGCGCTTACAGGCGGCATTTAAGTTCACCATTAAACCATGGTGCTGTTTTTAATTTCCTCCCAGGTGCCCTTGAGGACCATGGAGCGTTACTATCTAATGACTCCATAATCTGCTTGTCAAGTGCACTGCAGGCAGAGTCAATGTCTTTGCCACCAGGTGGGCCGCCCTGTTGGAGGGCCAGATTGAAGCTCGCTGGTGAAAACCAAGCCCACTTCCTATGCGGTTTCCCGATGCTTGAAATCTTGAGACTATAAGTATGAGGCAACAGAGCGCTAAAGGGAACCACAAAATGATCAGTCCAGGGGACTGCAATCGGGGGTTTAATTCCTAAGGCCCCCAATTAGCAAAAATCAGGTCTAATAGGTGGCCCAATTGGTGGGTAGGGAGTACCGATTGTAGTGTCATATGGAGGGCAGTCAGTCCCTGACAGATCTCCTGCACTTCAATATTAGTCATCTCGTCAAAGTGAAGATTCAGATCCCCCAACAACAGCATTTTATCATAGCGCAGTGCGGGTTGAATCATCTGCTCAATTAGGCTAGATACAAACCGGGTGAAGGGCCCTGGAGGCCTATAAATTAGAAACCTTTTTATAATGTAGTTGGCAGTTGCCGTTATAGAGAAGAAGCCTGCTTCGCTATCCTTAATGTTGGTAGACTCTAGAGTACAAAGAATTGTTAATTTATAAATAATTGCAATCCCCCCCGTTAATCAGCAGATCCACTCTAATAACTCCATAATTGTGTGGAAGAGCTGCGAGGATATCTGGTGTAGAGTCCTCATTTAGCCAGGTTTCATTAAGAAACATCACATCTGGCTGTACATCTAATAAATAATCATGAATTTCATGTTTGTGCTTCTTCAGGGATCTACAGTTGATCAGGGAGAGATTTAACTTCTGGCAAGCCCCTCTCAGTTTCAAATTCGCCTCCGTAGTAAATGGGTAGATGCAAAGTGGACGCTGGCCAAACTACGGTTTTGGTTCTGTTAGACCTCACGGCCGCGTTCGACACCCTGTCCCCCGCCATTCTTACATCTCGGCTTAGGGAAGCTGGTGTTATGGGACCGGCCTTGTTGGATAGGGAGCAGAGAGTGATGCTTGGGAACCACCTCTCCCCTGCTAAGTCACTGCAGGTGCCACAAGGGTCGGCCTTAAGTCCGACCCTATTCAATATCTATGTGGCTCCCCTGGCAAGACTAGTTAGATCTCAGGGGATGGAGGTGGTATCCTACGCAGATGACACCCAGATCATGGTGTCACTGGCTCACTCCTCTGTCAGGACATCTGCCGCCAGTTTCAGGGTATGCATGCAGTATGTGGCAGACTGGATGACTATAAATTCCCTCAAACTGAACGGCGAAAAGACTGAGGTGCTGATCTTTGGGAAAAACCAAGATGTTTGGTCGAGTGAGTGGTGGCCCCCTTCTCTTGGCATCTGCCCCACTCCCTCCCAATCTGCCAGAAATCTTGGTGTAATATTTGACACCTCACTTTCTCTGTCCCTTCAAGTCAACAGGACCGTGGCCACCTGCTGGGGTGTGATCAGGATACTTAACAGAATCCGCGGATATCTTTCCCCCCAGGCTCGCAAACAGGTTGCAGTCGCCCTGGTGGGCTCAAGGTTAGATTATTGTAACTCTCTGTATATGCAAGCCATCAAAAGCCTTTTACACCGACTGAAATCCTCTTCCGCTACTGTGGCCAGGAAAGACCTTCATTGGCTTCCTGTCCAGCACAGAATTTCCTTTAAAATTCTGTGTCTGGCCTACAGAGCATTGACAGAAGGTCCCTCGAGTGCCATGGGCTCTCTTCTTACGCGCTATGTCCCCACAAGAGGCCTTCGCTCTGCGGAACTCTGTCAACTTGTTGTGCCCCTTTTTAAACTTGCTATATGGGGAGCCAGAGCTTTCTCCGAGGTTGCCCCTCAGCTTTGGAATTACATCGCTATTGAAATAAAAACTCTTCCCTCAATAGAGTCATTTAAAAAGGCTCTTAAAACTTTCTTCTTCAAGAGGGCTTACCTATGAGATAATGCTGCAGAGAGGGGTCTTAACCCCCACATTTGATTTAGGCGCCTTGACGCCCATTGGGCTAAGTTCGCGCAATACAAGAACCACTTCATTCATTCATTCATTCGTAGAGGCTGCATTTCTGACGCCAGTTCCCTATCGTTATGCTATGCTTACACGTCTCCCAAATGGGGGGACATAGTGTGTGTAGCTGTTTAGCTGTATATTGATGGGCTGATCCGGATCGGGCAGGTATTCTGGCTCCAGGCCCTGACCGTCAGCGGATGGGTGCAGACGGGCTTGCCTTTGGCACGCCGTTGGGGCTCCCGCTGCGCGCATACGCTGCGCGTCTGCTTGGGCATGTGCATTAAGTAGGGTCTCTTCTCCCCAGACTAGACCGCCAGCCGCAGTTCAGTCCTGGAAAACGGAAGTGCTTGGCTATTCCTTCCACGCCCTCCTCTCAAACGGCACTAGCTGCCGCATCGGACCGGGGCAGGAAGATTGTCACATGAGCACAAGTACCTGCGAGTATCAGGTAAGTTAAGTTACTCACCCAGCTAAAAGTGCAGTGGACAAGGCAAATAAGAACTTTAAAAGCAGTTGGAAAGTGCACTAAAAACAATTTAACACTCTAGGAAATGAGGTAAAGTGCAATTAGAGTTTTAAAAAATGCAGTCGCAATACTGCCACAAACGGGTCTAGCAGATTCTGCCACAATCTGCTCTCGCCGCTGCACGTCCGCATGCGCATCCGCATGAAGTAGGGTCTCTTCCCCCCAGACTAGACCGCTAACCGCAGTCGCAGTTCAGTCCTGGAAAGCAGAAGAACTTGGCTCTTCCTTCCACACCCTCCGCTCAAACGGCACTAGCTGCCACGTCGGACCGGGGCAGGTGGGATTCTTCCTTTCATACCTTCTGCATTCCTTCTGCATTGAAGACCTCTGGCGCTGCACTTCCTCTGAAACTCAACGTATTGTTCTGGAAGTTGATAGGTTAACTTTTTACCTCTTCATTTAAGAGAAGTAATTCAATCTTATAGCAAGTCATCTACTCTTAAGCCTTATTCAAAACATTTGATCTTGGTAATCTAAGCACAATCTGAATTACATTTCCTGTCCTGTTTCTGCTTTTGTTCAGTTCTTCAATACTTCTTTGAAGAAATAATGAAGAGGAGGTGAAGAAAACGCTGTAATATATGTAAAATGTATCCTGTGATATGGGAAATGTTAGTGGATTGTGATGTATTACACTAAATTGAGATATGTTAGAATGTGTGCCTGTAGTATTAATGAATCACTGTTTTTGGGAGAGGAACCCTTGTAGTGTATAGATTAATTTGTGAAATTTTATTTTATTTTAGTAACCTATAACGACTGGACCTTCATCAAGTCTCGTTGATGATTTAGAAAAACAGCTGTTAAGGGGACTGAAACGTCGACAGAGTATGGGTTCTATAGGGAAGTACTGAACTGGGATAAAGTAAGATACTAAATCCTGATTTTGAAAAATTAAAGGCCCCAATTACGAGTCTGTCGGTCCGAGGACCGCCAGACTCATGGTGGCACAGTGGTCTAGCCACCGATGGTCCAGCCGGCCATTATGATTTGAGCGGTAGGAGCACCATTGGCCCACAATCAGGGAACCGCCTTCCCTGGGGGTGGCATGGCGGTCTAGAGGCCGCAATATGCTTGGCTTCTCCTGGAGCGTGGCTGGGTCAAGTAGCAGGCTGGTGGGTGGCTCCCTCTTCTTTCTAGATCACTTCTCCCGCTTCCTATCTGGACTAGGAGGCTCATTCTTCTTGAGGGGTCAGGACAAAAGGCTCTCTGCTCTCTAAAGGTAACTCAGCTTTTAGGTGTGTTTCCAAGATGGCGCAACTTTCCAATGTTCTCTCTCTAGATGTGGCTTCCTCTGCCTTTTTTTCCCCAGCATGCATTGTCAGTCATCCAGGACAATGACTCGAGTCGCGCCTCCTCCGACTCCCAACACTGGGATTTAATGGAATATGGACCCACATTGGCCTGAGAGGGAGGGAGAAAGCTGTGTTTTTAATCCGGTGAGGACATTGCAGACCAGAGCAACCAGTCCTCTCCGTTACAGCACACTGAGGCCATATAGGTTCTTTAAGAGAGTGGAAGAAGGAACGCTTGTTTGCAGATGTCAGGAAAAATGCCAGATTTCAATGATACGCTCCAGATCTTGTTGAGTAAAATATTCACATAGTGTGCTACCATCCTGACGTTTTAGGGGTTAGGGGTCCCCAGCTGAACCTGATTCGCATTTCTTCACCCTATATCCCTACTAATTGAACAACCTGCTACTAAAATATAACTTCCTATAACTACTGATAAAACTAAATTTAAAATTCCAATTTGAAATATAACACAAATATTGCACAATTAGTATGTCAATTAAATCGTCAATTACCAATGAAAATGAAATCAACAATAAATTAACATGTTTAAAATTTAAGGGCCAGATGTAGGTAAATTCAATTTAGCGAGTACCCAATAGAGATTTTTACCGAATCGCTATTTAGGACTCGCTAAATTGAATGTAGGTAGGAATCACTAAAATATTAGCGATTCCTTAAAATTCCTTAATAACGAATCGCAAATGGAGATTCGTTGATAAGGAATACCTACCCATTCATTTCTATCGGCGAGAAGGCCCTTAGGAATGAATGGGAAGATATTCACTATTTGCGATTTGGTATTAAAGAATCGCAAATAGCTGGAGCTATTTCAAGGGTGCCAGGGTGTCAAAAGGACACCCGGTTGTTCCCCTGAAATGTGCATGTGTGCATATGTGGCGCACATGCATGCCCAAAGGGCATGAATGTGTGCCACATGGTACTTTAAAAAAAGCAAAAAAATTGTGGTAATTAGCGATTCCTTAAGCCTAAAGTGTGCTTTCTTCTGTGCTACCTACATTGCATTTAAGGAATAGCAATTAGCAATTCCTTAAATGCAAGAGGAAAATAATGAATCGCAAATTTTGCTTATTTTGTTAGTAGGTTTAAACTCACCTATATTGCTCTCAGCCAAATACCAGTCAGTATTTAGCCACCTCCATCTGGCCCTAAATGACTTCCCACCCTGTTCCCCCACAAACCCAACAACTTGCTGTGATACTATAAATAACTGATAACAGTACAATGTAAAAGTAGGGTCAAAATAACAATTCACATTGTTAAAAATGATTAACAATTATATGACAATACTAACAACTAAAATTAATATAATATTTACAACTTGGAATAATTTAAAAAACTATATATTTTTCGCAACTATGCCACTGAAAACGACATAAAAACTATATTCTTGAAACAAGATTACTTACGAAAATATTGATATTCTTGACAACAATATTCTGTACCACAATATTTTTGCATCACAATATTTTTTTCCTGATATTTTTGATTTCTGATATTTTAAACTTGTTGTTTTGTCTGAATACCTCTGCATTTAAATCTTTACAGTCTGTTCCTTTTGCTCTGTTGAAGGCAGTTGATCTTAAGTTTATTTCTTATAAAGTATGTTTTTCAATGGCAGTCACTTCAGCACGGAGGTTGGGTGAATTCTGCTCTTTGGCATCCTCCTTTTCTGAGGTTTTTGGATGATGGGTAACCTTGAAGCCTGGTTTTTCTTTAATTTTCTAAAATACTTTCTAAACTTAATTTCTCTTAAAGTTACACCTGGTATACATGCTTATCTTTAGAGATCCAGTAGGTACAGGAATATAGCCTCTCTTTTTTTGTAACCTTGGACCTTTCCAGACAGCATAAAAAGGCTTCTAAATGAACTGTGAGTCGTTGGTTATAAGAAACTTTTAGATTGGCTTATTTAAGTCAAGAAAGAAAAAATCAATAAAATGTGCAACGTTCTTCTAGCAGATTTGCAACAGCTTCTTGGGCTGAAGGGCAAGGACTTTTGTTGGACGAGATTTGTAGAAGTGATACCAAGGTCTCAGACCACAACTTCTCAAGGCATTATAGACTTTAAAGTACAAGAAGTACTGAACAAATTTGGTATGGGAGAATTACAGTCTGCAATGATGTATATGTTATCTGTTCTCATTATGGGTTAATGAGTAAGTGTTTACTAATTAGCAATTAATAAAATCACGGGAAATTAAATTATATCGTGGTTTATTGTGTTATTTTGGGTCAAAGGCGTATGTTTGCTTTGGTATACCCCATGGAAGTAATGACTGGGATGAGGAGGAAGGACATAGAGGTTTTGATCTCAGGAACTGCTGGGGGATGCTAACCTATTTATGGTACCCAGTTGAGAGTGGGGGAGGGTTAAAGTTCGTAGTTCCTGTAGCATTTCCTGTCCTTAGAAATGGTTACATTCCTCATGAGAGTAATGTCTGGAACAGGAATGAGTAGGGCTAAGAGTAACAAGGATTACCAGTAAGTAATCATCCAATTTGCCAGTATACTAGTTCCCAGCTATGTTGATGTCCCTCAAGTGGTTACCATAGTAATCATTATTGCAAAGCTCTCATATAAAACAACCCTACACCTTCCAACAAAAAAAATATCCAGACTTACCCCTAATAGACGCTCAGCCCAATGTTATACCGCTGATTTAAGGAAGGAAAAATCCACCTGTAAAAGACTGGAGCGACTATGGCGACGGAATAAATCCCCTCAGTCAAAAATATCATTTAAATCTGCACTTACGACCTATCATCGTAATCTTAAGGCAGCGAGATGTCTGTTCATTGTGAACCAGATTGAGAGTTCAAATAACTCAGCAAAAGCACTATTTGACATTGTCAAAGATTTTGTTACCCCTGTCCCATGCAAGCAAGCACCCATAGAGTCTCAAGACCTATGTGACTCATTAGCCAGGTTTTGTCATGAGAAAATTGAAATTATCTATGCCAAGTTTTCATCAAGTGTCCAGATTCCCCCGAACTAAGGCAGCTCATTTACACGGACTGATTGCTCCCTAGCAAGCTTTAGGCAGATCTCACTAGTAGAGACCCAAAAAGCTTTAGAGACCGCTAAATCGGGCTCCCCTGTGGACCCCTGTCACCCAAAAGTCATGTCACTCCTGTCCCACATTTTGGCTCCCACTATTCAAAAAATGTTTAACCTATCAATTTTAGAGGTGTGATTCCGGCCCCCTGGAAGGATGCACGTGTTCGCCCCATTCTAAAAAAGCCAGCGGCTAACCCACAAGAGCTGGGCAACTATCGCCCCATCTCTCTGCTTCCTCTATTGGGCAAAATGCTGGAAAGCATTATTAACCAGAAAATGAACAGTTACCTCGAATCTAATTGCATTTTGGACCCCTTACAATCTGGGTTCCGTCAGGGTTTCAGTACGGAAACAGCTCTTTTGGCGGTTACTGACTCCCTGAGGATGACAGTGGATGCTGGAGGATCAGCAATCCTGATCCTTCTTGACCTCTCCGCGGCCTTTGATACCATCTCACATGCCAGGCTCGCGGAGAGGTTAAGATCCATTGGTGTTCAGGGTATGGCTCTTAAATGGCTGCTGAATTTCCTGATGGACAGACCCCAAACTGTCATCATGGGCTCCTATCAGTCGGTGAAAATTCCATTGGATAAGGGTGTCCCCCAGGGCTCCTGCCTTAGCCCTACCCTTTTTAACATCTATATGGCACCCTTGGTTAAGCTAGTAGAAGCCCTGGGGTTTGAAACTATCTTGTACGCAGATGACACTCAGCTGCTGTTATATATCGGCTCAAACCGGGAGGCAGACAGACTCCGCTTTACCACAGGAATCCTAGACATTTCTAACTGGATGAAGAGCAACTGCCTCCAGTTGAAACCGGGTAAGACGGAAGACATGCTTTTTGGGAAGGCTGCGGCAGTCTGGTCCGAGGATTGGTGGCCTACCCAGCTGGGCTCCCCTCCTACACCAAAACAGTGTGTCAACAATCTTGGTAATAAGATGAATTATTCACTTGCTATGCAGGATCATGTAGCCGCCGTCTCAGGGGCCTGCTACTATAGGCTAAGACTTCTGTGGAAAATCTTTCCTTTTATCCCTATGGAGCACCGCAGAACACTGACCCAAGATATGGTCATTAGCTGCTTGGATTACGGCAATGCCCTTCTAGCAGAAGTTGGATAGTTACTTGCAGAACAAATTGGAAAAACATATTCCGAGCCGTCCACTGAGGTCGAGCTCGCTGCAGTTACTGCATGTACCCCGTATCAGACTCTGTAGGTCAGGGGAATGGCTTTTTCCTACCTGGCCCCCAAATACTGGAATAGCCTGCCAATATCTCTATGAGAGATTCCATCATATCAAAAATTAGGAAACATCTAAAGGCTTATCTGTACTAAGTGGCTCCCTACTCCTCAGCTGCTCCTTTCCTTGGGTTTTCTGTGTAAGCCCCGAGTTGCCCCACCGTGCTTTGAGCGCTATACAAGAAGGCCTAACATAACATAACAAAACACACCAGAGTTCCACTTCAAGAACCATGGATACCATGAGGGACACAGTCACTCCATGTTAACCCTATAACCATACATAGCGACTTAGGGCCTGATTACAAGTTAGGCGCAGTTGTGCCAACTTTCCTTTGGCACAGCTGTGCCAAACCAAAGGAAGGACCGCCGACCATATCAAGAGTTGAAATTGTGTTACATACGTTCAACTAGTGATATAGTCGGTGGTCCTTTGCCTTTCCCATGGCAGTGCCTCGAAAACAGGCACAGTAATAGGAATAGCAAAAAAAAAGGTCCAGCACAGCATGGGTGTTGACGCCCATGCCGTGCTGGAACTTTGTGGGAATACAAACTGGGAGCAAATGTTGTGCCCCCTGGAATGTATCCCCATGGAGGGAGGTACATGGTGGCTCTGTAGGGTGCCCTTTGTTCCTGCACTGCCAGCCTTTTCATGGCGGTCGAGGAACTCGTAATTTGCTGAGCACAACTGCGCCAGTCCCTGATCAGCATATTGCATTGTGGCACTCCTGCGTCACTGCCAGGGAATGACTGTTCCCTGGCACAGCCGGCGGGCGACCGACTCTACGACTTTAACAGTTGTAAAACGGCAGATGGTGGACCACCTGAGTGACTGTGTCGCCTGTACTAGTGCGTATGCTGCCTTGTCACTGTCATTGATGAAGTCCTCACTGACCATGTCCCAATCACATGGTGTCCCCGTTCAGTATCAGTGGCCCAGTTATCATGAGTGCAGGAACTGAAGACCCACAAGCCAATGTCCCACACTCAAGTATGAACAACAGAATGGTATAAAAAAGAATAACAAATAAATGCCATTTCGCAACTTCATGCCTTTGGAAACCTCAATGATTTTTCTCAAGGGGTGGACAGTGTCCTTATTTTCCTTTTTTCCTGAAACACATTGAATTGTGGGGAAATTAGAGAAATAGGCTATTGAACAATGCCTGTGTTGAAAGGATTTCCTGGTAGACCCTGGGTTTCTGGTCCTTCTCTTTAATTGTAATAACCTTTTGAAATTGAACCAAGCCACGGACACTTCAGGCCATCGGTGGCGGGCCCACAGACATCCAGCATATCAGTCAGACCGCCGATTTATGATGCAGGCTGTCAAACTGCAGTGGGTGCAGGGACTGACTGACACCTCCGACAGGCTCAAAGAGCCTGTTGCAGCATTAATCCAACTGCAATACCTACAATGAAGGCGGTGCCTGCGGAGGCACCGCCGTAGGGATTACAATGTCCATCTTTTCTCTACCTTTACATGACGGTCTGACCGCCATGTAAAGCAAGACGGAATGGGACTTATTTGGAACCCCTAGAAGTGCCCGTTACCCCTGTGGGCCACCACTATGGCCCAGGGGGACACATGTGGTGCGCCCAAACATCCATGCACTATGTGCTAGGCCCCCATGGTGCCGGGCACATTGTGTTTGGAAGTTTGAAGACTGCCTATTTCACTGTGGTTTGTGCTCCAGCCATTTTCTAGGGCCGCAGCACAAGCTGTAATGGAAAAGGGCAGTTTTCGGACTGCTTGCATGACAATACATTGAAATCGGGCAGATGCAACCACCGACATGTAGTCGGTCGGACACCTGCCCAATAAATGGCAATCAGATGCTCTTCCGACCACCATCGTAACGCTCTTCTGACCACCATCATAATGAGGCCCTTAGTATCTATTCATTTGTGAAACTAAAATTATGGATTGGAAAAGTGGTGCCCTCATGATGTGAGCTGATACAACAGCTTTGTAAATGACATGAGGTTTGAGGTTATGTCTCATGTCCTAATAAATAGTTTTATATAGCGTAGCATTTGCCAAAGTCAGACAGAGCTTTTAAACATACAGTGATCTGATGCTGAAAATATATGATTGAATGCGACACCTTTAGAACTAGAAATAACAGCGATGCACATGTCTTTTCACCTGTTTCACAGTGAAAATGCTTTTAGAAAACACCACACACAGAGGATCCATTCAACAATTAGCACTCCAAAAGAGTGAAACTCGCCACAGGCTTCATGTGTGGCTTCAGTTGTATCTCCCCTGCGGGCGAGCATGTGTACCGTGGCATGAATTAGGTGGCCTAACACAAATATGTGCCTGTTGCCTGGAACAAGACACCTGTCATAGTAAGAAACTACCATGCCCTCACCTGTTAACATAGAATGTAAATATTTACATGGTTTCCCTGGGGAATAAACAGTGTCTCTTTGAGTGCAGGTGCATAGCATCACGGCCCCACCAGTGGTTTTATCTTAGATTATATAACACTTTTTTGTAGTTGGTTATTTCCGCAGTCCTTCTGTTCTGTTTGGCTTCCTGTAGTTCATCAGATTGGCTGTTGAGTCATAGTTTATTCTAGTGGGAATGCTGCATTGTGGGAGGGGATGTACCATATTTTAACCTTTCAACCTCTCCTAATCTCCTGTCAGTTCTTCGTGGCTTTATGCAGCTTAATTTGATCGAAGCCCAAGGACAATGAAAACTCGCAGTCTTTTGTCTGTCTTTATGCCATATGTTGACCCACACTGTATATCTTCTAAACCAAATGGGTATGAGGCCAGTGCCAGTGAAGATCTTGAGCTCTGAAGTAGTGTTGTGCCTCAGGGGTTGCAAACTGACCCCACATTGAAAGGACATTGAGTTGCCACTTTGCTCCCTGTAGCCAAAACATCTTCTTCATGGCCCTTGTCTTTTTAAAACCTGATACATTCTGCACATTTTAATGTTGGTTTGCTTCCATTGAACCTATCAGAGTAACATACATGATAACCTTGATTTGTAACAGACAATCGATGACCTGCAAGCATAGAGTGAGCATTACAGCTGCCAGATGTGTCAGACAGAGCTCAGCAGATTAGATGTGTGCCCCGATCAAATTTGCAACGAGCATTCATTTTGGTAGTCTGAGGTTTTATTCCCTGGGCCTATCGCTTTTGAGCGTTTCTTTAATCAATACCCTCATGGAGCTCCCACGCATCAGTGCTCTATGGTGTCGTTTTTTAGGTCTCGCGACCTATCAATGCGCGCAAGCGCATTGAGCGGAGCGAGAATTCATGTCGGCAAAATCCTCTTCAAACCAAGGGCTTTCAGCCCCGCTGTTTTCTTGAAGTTCACGTGAATCACGTGAACAAACAAGCACGTGCATCGCATGCAAGCCCAGCCTCTGCACTCCTCCCTCCCGTCACTCAGCCGGCTGAGGAAAGGCACCTTCCCAGATCGTCACGATATAATAGTTTTATTACAAATCAAGGGGCACACTCACACTTGGAGTATCTAGGGTCCCAGTTTGATACCGGAGTGGCTGGTATGCAAAGCTTTGCTGCTCCTGGCACGTTACAGAACTGAGTGTCCAAAAAGAGTGAAGTGGCAGCACTTGAGTGCAGCCCTGATGAAACTGCTCTACGCTATACAGCAGTGAAACATGTCGGCACTGTAGGTAATGGTATGCATGACTAGCTACCAGCCTTTTTAATACTCAAGAGCACGCAATCACCACCCTACGAATAAAAGTGGATAAGGGATTGGTGTGTTGTGTGTGGTTTTAGGCACTCTATCATTATGTTTGTGTGTGTTTGCCACTAGCAGAATTTTCTGCACTTCACTGTAGCACTTTATATGTTGTTTGTTTTGGACACGTCTTCTTTTCTATCACCTTTATTTTCCCGAGGAGCGAGTGACCACCGATGATGAGACAGGGGCCTGTCTGGAAATTGCATACCAGTTACCCCGCTTGGTGGTGTTTCCGTGAGGGGTCACTTGCTTCTCGCACATTTTTCCTCTATTTAGAATAAGGTCCAATGTGTGGTGTGGACTGTTGTGAACAACCAAGATTGGGGTCACTCTGAGAGCTTTGCTCTGTTGGGTTGTCTTGGAGAACAGATATTTTAAACAAGGCAGAGCACAGTGCATTATCTCATTATAATGTGGATAAGAGAGTAGTGGGGAGTGGGATGTATTGGACCCCCCATATGTCACTGATAGATTTACTCGCCATTTGGATTGGGTCTCATTGTATATTATTGCTTTGAAATGGAACCAATCAGTTGATGGTAAAACCAATATTGTGATTGAAGAAGTAGAGGTTCACACTTCCCCCTTGAAGGACCATTGTTTTTCTTTATCAAACGATTATATGAGTCCCAGGCTTACTGAGTTGCTCTTTACTCTTTTATAAGCATAGTGTGAGGTGGCAGCCTTACACCTCAGGTGTGGGATGCTCAGCCAGCGGTCATCACTTTCGGGTCCAAGGCAAACAGCAAGAAAGGCAGAAAATTACAATGTAAATGTCACTGCTGTGGGACAAAGGTGCTTCCGACTATTATTGGGTCGGGACTGGATTCGCTGAAAGCATCAGCGGGACAAAGTGTTTTCTTGTTACTGGTAAAAGAAATAAAAATAAAAATGAGGCAGAAACAAGAGAATGAAGGAGAAAGCGAAAAAGGAAGGGTGAAAAAGAACCTAAAACCAGAGATCAATAGACCCAAAATGTAAGGTGGTGGATGAAAGACACAAGATGGAATATAGACTAGGCAGCCTTGGTATTTAGCATCCCCAGTAGTTATTTTTCGTCACTACCTACCCGAGTCGGGAGTGGGTAATTTGCGCGCCTGCTGCCTTCCTTGGATGTGGTAGCCGTTTCCCAGGCTCCCTCTGCGGAATCGAACCCTGATTCCCCGTTACCCGTGGTCACCATGGTAGGCACAGAAAGTATCATCAAAAGTTGATAGGGCAGACAGGAAAATCGTCTTCCTGCTGTTTTTTTCTCACAAATGAAGTATTGCATTTTCCAGATTACCTGACACAGAGGTTCAGGTACATGCAATGCACTTACAGCACATTAGTGGAGGCTTGTTCCCAGATATTCAGTAGGACCTATAGCACGGACACAGAGTGGCATCTGGCTCCAGTTTATTGTCTTTTGGGGGAATCTTTTAACTAATATAGCAGAGGAACGTATGCAGCCATCATGTTCCCTTATGCGGTACCCTCTTGGAACCCTTCAAACCAATTAGTATCAGCCGCTCTGGGACTACATACGAGGTACTCCGCTCCTTCGTGATGTGACACCGAGCAACATAACCCCATGTGTTCCAGAGGTCTGCACTTTAGTGAGAAGTGTGGCAAATGAACCAGTAAGTGATCTTTCTGGCATAACCACCATTTATAGCTCTCTGGAAATGGTCAACTGTTTTACTTTCTGTTAGATCAGCTTGTTTGTTTTTGGTTCTCTTTCGTATTTCAGGAGATATGAAGAATTATACAATAACAACATGGCTCTGATAGTTTTACAAACTACTGGGGTAATTATGCGACCTGTATGAACGACCACGAAAGCTCAGAGATAAAAGGTCAGATTAGCTCTAACGTGGCTTTCTCGGTCCACATTGGTATAATTTTTAACTTCCCTTATGCGACAAGGCCCCCTCAACATATGGCCCCCAAAATCTGGTATTGAAAGCATTTGCAAATTAAAGCGCTTCACCCCAGTGTTGAAGGCTGACAACTCAATTCAGTTCAAGATATTGTAAGAGAATGGAATGCATTGTGAAATTCCAACAGAAGCCCTAATTGCATTCTCATAACCTGCAGATTTCCCAAACTGATGCATTGCAGCTGTTCTTCACATGTTGATTAGGAATGGATCACCCAGTCCAGAATTT
This sequence comes from Lissotriton vulgaris, assembly GCF_964263255.1. Lineage (NCBI taxonomy): Eukaryota > Metazoa > Chordata > Amphibia > Caudata > Salamandridae > Lissotriton > Lissotriton vulgaris. The sequence goes on from NC_141688.1 coordinate 88,419,808, forward strand.
CTACGCAGTCTGATGCTTGCAATTGTTATATTTCATATTGGTACCCTAATATAGGTCAAAGGAACATTGTACACCTTCCCTACATCATCTCGCCTTCATTTCATATGAACAAGCCTTATAAGGTCATAACTCTTAATAAGGACATACTGCCTTATAGGCACTGAACACCTAATAAGGACTGACACCTTTTATAGAGTAAGCCTTTCACCTAGTTCCATGCTGAGGGAGGGTTCTTCCCAATAGATATTGCCAAGACGTCTTCCTAAGCGCATATGAATAATTTATGAGAACGATACCCAGGGGTATACTTCACCTCTCCTATCCACGCACAAAGTTTAATCCCCAATGTCATCCTCACACTAAACAATAGCTAACACACGGGTATGGACTGTATAAATACAGCACCTCTTGCTATCAGTAAAGATGAGGGACCAAGACTTCATGCCGACACACTAACCAGAGACGCTGCGGCTCCAACATGCAATCACTCCAGCTGACAGCGGTCTGATTATCCCTTGAGGGGTGTCCAATTCGACTCCAGGACGAAGTCCCACACTCTCACTATTTCAGGTAATGGGGGATGACCAAACCCTAGCGGGATTCTTGGTTCTTAGGCTCTTAGGCACAGGCTCTTTCGCACCTACTACATGCTAGGTACACTTAGGTACATCTAGACAGGCATCGTAGGAGTACGCACTATCTTTAATAAATGCATTTTATATTCATGCATCTGTTCATGACTATTGCAAATTGGTAGAACTGTACTATAACTTTTTTTCACTGTACTGCTGATCCTATATCTCTGCTACTGTGTAACAGTTGTAGCAGCGCTTATATTTTACACGAGAAGAACAACGGTACAATAAATTTTTATTGTAAAATGTAAATGTAAATGTAGTATAGTAGCTGCCCATCACCGGGGCGTCCCGGCGCTGTACAACGCTGTGGAACCCTTCCTGGCTCTCCCTGTGAGATGCCCCTTCCTGGGCACCCCCAAGGTGAAGCCAGGCATCCCAGTATTCGGGGCCGTTGTGGAGATTAAGCAAGCTATTGCCCAGAGTTGCAGCGTGGGGCCCATGATTAGAGTAGGCGCCGAGGCGAGAATTATCGAGTCCGCAGACATTGAGTCCAAGACCCTGCCGCGTTGGGAATTGAACCCTGGTCCCGGGCCTGATCTCTGCTTCAGGGTCTGCCGCTTCTAACCAGTGAGCCACACTTCTCCACTTATTGTAAACAAGCTTGACTGTTTCTTCCATGTATCTCTGAGAGAAAATGAGAATGCACAAGTGACTGGGTGAAAAGTAGAATATTGTTTCCATGAGTCTGAGAAATCAGGGTTTGTTGTGTTCTGAGGTTGCCAAATACTAATCTCTCTGATACAAGGAGATTCTAGAGGCACTGTGGGCTAGCTAATGCAAAACGCGGCTAACATATGCGGTGAGGGTGCACAGAATCAGTCTACCACCCGACCCACAGTGTATGTTATCCAAAATGGCAGGTCCTGCATGAGGGTACTATAGGAACTACACTAAACAATCATGTTGGATGATGCTACCTTAATGCCACTACAGGCATCTGTGATATAGCGCCACCACAATTGGCCACAGGAAGACATCAGATTGCAAAATATTGGCTCCTCACCGTCCCTTTTCTTACGTCAGCCACCCCTAAGGTAGGCCCAAGGTACCCCTGTGGGCCGGGTGCAGTGTATGGGAAAGGTAGGACATGCCCTGGATTGTGTGGCATGTCCTGATAGTGAACTACAGCCAATTTCTTTTTTCACTATTGCAAGGCTACCTGTTCCCCTTGGGACAGAATGGAGAGTTTATTTATAACATCTTATAAACATAACTGGCCCAGGGAACTACGTAGAAAAATAAAGTTTAGTAAGCCTGAACGCAGAATCTAAAGATGCATCTTTTAGTGAAGGTGATTTTTACATTCTGTGTTTGAAAAGACCACTTTTAGAAAGTAGGTATTTTCTTGCTCAGTCATCCCGTGTGCCTCTGCTAGAATGTGAATTACCTGTCTGGGTTTTGGGTGACAGAAGGCTGGGGAGCAGGAGTGGCTCCTGATAGTCTTGGAGGGTCAGGAAAGGGCTGAATAGACTTGGGCTGTAATTGGGGAAGGAGAAGGATATTTCCTTGCACCTCAAAGGGCCTGGTCTGCCTCTGACCATGCCAACTCCAACTCCTGCCAGGAAGTCACACCAGAAAAGGCAGAACTGGTTCTGGCTGGGCACAGACACTCTCTGCCTAAGAGATCGAAGGATTTTGGGATATAAATACTGGGGCCCAGACCTCTGAACTTTAAAACTCTTTTAGATCACGAAGACTACCAAGAAGAAGAGCTGGAGAAGCTGTGAGGAGGAACTACAACTTTGCTTTTTGCTTTGCTGTGTTGGCCTGCAGTGGCTGCTACTGTCTTGGGCAGTGAAAGGACTGGACTGAACATTCTGCAATCTACTTCTATGAGTTTCTCCAAGGGCTGGAGGTAGAGCTTGCCCCCTGTTCAAGAAGTCTCAGGAAAGACTTCAAGCTCTTCTGCCCTCAGCAGGGGACTGTGTGTTTTGTGCTGCAACAGAGGAAAAAGCAACCTGATGCGTCTATAAAGCCGCCGCTGACTCCATGTCCTGAAGGCACCGCAGAGGGCTGCCTGTTGACGCTGCCACTGAGTCGCTGCTCACACCGCAACCTTTGGGCGCCGCACTCTGCACCGCCTCGCTTCGCAACAACGCCTTGGTATCCCCGACTACACTGCTCCACGTCGAAATCTACGCTGCTTCTTGCACTGTGGTTCAAGGGTACCGCTCATAAAGTTACACGATGCACCACCCTCATCCCGCACCGCAGCCTTGGCCTACCAACGCCTGCACCATCGACTCGAGTTCGTCAGCCGACGACAGCGCTTCAGCCACGATGATGAGGATGCTTGCACCGTGACCTGCCAGCACCGCGACGAGCACCGCCTTCACCTTGCACCACGACCCTGGTATCACCGATGACGCCACCAAGCCGATGCTCGCACCGCAAACTGAGGGCATTGCACGCCGCACTGCTGCACTACGCACAGCAGAATAATCAATATAGGGTTCTGGCCTAAAATCAGCAAGGCTGGGCCAACTTAATAATCAAAAACACAGAAGTGCCAATGCTGATACCACTAATACAGTCAACACTACCAATCACTCATGCCACTAATAGTAATTGAAAGGAATTTTTCAAAAAATTTTTTTTATATGGATTTATTTACACTTTTAAATCTACTATTTGGAATCTTTTTTTCTTTGGATACAAATAATCAATTTAACCCCTTGCCCGCGGCCGGAATTCCGCTCCTATGCGGCACATTCCGATCGCGGGCGTGGTCATGATGGCTGGGAGCCGTCATCAGCACACGAGCACTGTGTGCCATGACAGCTCCCAGCCATCATTAGCATGGAAGGGGTTAAAAAAGGACCAAACGACAATATTTACATTATACACATAATTACATCCATACACATTTATACAAAGCAATCAAGCTACAAGCCCACTTTCCCACAAAAAATCAAAAAGAGAAATTATAATAGAAAGGAATCAAGAAGAGAGAATGAAAAGATTTAGAAAGAAAAATAGAGGGGAGGGATAGATAAAATCCCAGCAATTGATGGCAAAATTAGTATAAACTTCAGGTTTAAACACTGAAATTCTTTTGATTTAAATATTCTTTTAAATAAACCGGCCACCTTTATTCTGATAATAGGCGTTTCAAACCCTACATATCATTAAAGGGGTTCTCCTCAGGACCATGGGAAAAAAGCTCAGGTATTTCTATCAGCGCCCATCATACTCAAAATCCCATGTAGACGCTGTTCTTTGGCCTAATTATTTTATACCTTCACTACGTGGGAGCCACCGTAATTCTAGATCCTCTGCACAGTAAGAGTAAATGCTTCCATTGAAACTTTTCGTAATTATGGCGCAAAATATTAGCGGGGCATTGAAACACCCGCAAGCCGAAACCGTGATATCTCAGTTTTTCACGGCTTCCACCATACAACGTTGTCTTTTACACAGCGATCTGCACTACGCACCGCAGCACCCGGCGCCTGCTGACGCCTGCACTCCTGACTTTAACAGAGGGGAGTTTGATCTGCAACACGTGTGACTACAAGGGCCCAACTACTCCTGCATCGACCTCCGAAACAGACGACGAGAGGTCGCAGACGCCCTGCATTTCTAAAAGGTACTGTTAGCAGGTCTTCCCAACAGCTTAGCTGGCCCACGACGCCGCAGTCAGCCAGAAATGTTAGGATTTGTTTACTTACGACGCCGTGATAGCCCCGGATGGAGCTATCGACATCAAGGAACTATTTTTCAAGCATATTTTGATAAATGAATATTTTTAAGTACTGTATTGTGGATTTTTATCATTTTTGATCTTGTCTTAAATATGTAAAAATGTTGGATATTTTTCTAAACTGGTGTGGTGTCCTTTTTTAGTGCTTACACTGTATTACTGTTGGTTATGTGCAAATGCTTTACACACTGCCTTTAAGATACCAAAGGGGTGAGCAGGTTTATTTTAGGAGTGTTACCTCCTTGTCCTGACTAGTGTGGTGGTTTCTGCCCGACTTTGGCACATGCCCTAGCTGACCAAAAATCCAATTTCTAACATTGGTTGTCAGCGGTGAGGATAGGTCTTGCGTTTGCACTTGACTTGCAGTGATTGGTGTACACTACTACCATATCGCAGACCATTACGTACCACATACTGGTTCTTTTTCTTTTTGGCCTATTTTTGATCTTGCCAGTCTTTCTACTTCATTATGCCTGAATCAAGAGCATCATCTGTTGCATCCCTGGAAATTGCCTTTGAGGAGGATAGGTTGGGATCCTACAATGTTAGGGAATGGAAATTAATTTGCAAAAACCTAAAAGTCCAAGTCAGAGGCCTCACTAGGAAGGAGGAGCTACAATAGGCGCTGAGGGCCTGGGTAGCAGCCAGACATGTCAGCGAGCAGTCCGGTGATGTCAGTGGAGAGGCGGAGGGGCCTATTCCTAGGGTAGATTTGCTTTTTGGGAGGGGGAAACCCTCCAGGCCAGGCAGCAGTGGCTTGTCCCCAGAGGAGCTGGAGGACAGGCGGGAAGCACGGAAGTTCGAGTTGGAGAAACTGAGGATAGAAAATGAAAGGAAAGAAAAAAGAATAGCCATTGAGGAAAGGAAGATGATCTTAAATCAATTGCGAAGTCATAAGGAGCTGGAGATCAGGAACAGAGCCACCTCAGGTGGTGGCAGCAACTCGTCAAGACAGGCAGACAAAATTGTGCACATCCCTAAGAATGTAGGCAAGGAATTCAAGAAGGGGGACAACATACAAAGGTGGTTTTAGGGTTACAAGGCAGCGATACACATGAATGGGGTCCCTTGGTAGAATTGGGGAGCAGGATTGTGGCCTCTGTTTCCAGAAGAAGCAAGGGATACTTTAGTAGCTTTGGGTATGGGGTATAACCTCACCTATGCTTACATGAAGGAGGCCCTTCTCGCTAGATATGGTCTTACTCCTGAAAAATACTGAGATCAGTTCAGGTCCAGTACGAAGTATGATGCCAATACTTGGGTGGAATGTGCAGATAGGTTTTGCAGGTCACTGGATGGCTGAGTAAAGGGCAGTAATGTGACAGATTTTCAGGGCCTCTACAATTTGATTGCATTGGAGCACTTGTCTAGTCTATGTTTTGCAGATCTGTGCCAGCACCAAGTCGATAGTAAACTGACTGACCCCAGGAAGCTTGCTATGGTCTACAAGAAAGCGTTTGGGGGAGACTCAGCCAAAGGTGGGCAGGGCCCCCAGCAGGAAAAGTGGTGGGGACAAGGCTAAAATACAGGAGTTCTCGAAATGGCCCCAAACTAACACGCAGGGTAAAGGTTCCCCCCGTCCTGAAGATAAGAAGCAAGGGGTCTCTTCAGGAAAGCCTGCTGAGACAGGCCCCCGCAAGTGTTTTTCATGTGACCAGGGGTGCCACATGAAGGGACACCCCAAGTGCCCTAAGGGGGCACAGCCAACCATCGGTAGGCAGTCCAAGGTGTTGGCTAGTGTAGCACTTGGGGAGGAAGAATACCTCACTAGGGGACAGTGAGATGGTCGCAGGAAACCAGGTGCCCCCTAACATAGAAATACAGCACCTGGGTGACCATCAATGGGAAAAGGATAGAGGCTCTCAGAGATACTGGAGCCAGTGTGACCTCAGTCCGGTGTCAGGTGGTCTTTGAGAAGCAGGTAGTCCCCGGGGCATTCCACCAAGTAATTGCTGTGGGCCATTAAGAGCGCCAGTGTCTGGTGGCACATGTTCCCTTCGAGTGGGTGGGGTCTCAGGTCCCTTGAGGGTGGTTGTGAGCCCTTTCATGCCTGTAGATTGTCTGGTAGGTAATGACCTGGAGCAGTCCTTCTGGAAGGATGTTGAGCTCAGGTCTCACTTGGAGATTCTTCGGGTTGCCAGAGTGGGCATGCGTGTCCACTCGGTCAATGGCGGCCAGAGAAGGGGATCAAGAGGACTTGGAGCCTGAAACAGTGGAACAAGCCCCGACCAAGAGAAAGGGCAAGGAGTGTGGGAAACTAGCCCCTGACATTCGAACGGACCGGGAGGAGGTAGACCTCGAGGGGGTTCGCCCTGGTGCCTACATGGAAGCAGGTATCTGAAATGGGGGACATCTCGGAGCTGACCGATTGGCAGCAAGAAGGGGGTCCCACCAAGGAGGAATTCTGCAAGGAGCAGAAAGAATGTCCTTCTCTGGAGGGTCTGCGGTGGCAGGCTGCAGACCAGGCAGCTGGTAATCAGTCCTGATCGCATTGGATCTACTGGGAGAATGATCTCCTGTATAGTGAGCCTAAGGTCGCTGAGCCTGGGTCAGCCCGTGTGCTGGTGGTACCCCAGTGTTTCAGGACCTTCCTACTGGGTCAGGCTCATGACGTGCCTTTGGCAGAACATTTGGGGCAGGACAAGACCTTTAACAGGCTTGTCATCTACTTCTCCTAGCCCCAAATGCGAAGGCAGTCATATGGACAATGCAGGTCTTGCCAAACTTGCCAGGCAAGTGGTAAGAGCAGGAGGAAGGTCAAAGCTCCTCTCCCCCCTTTCCAGTCATTGGAACACCCTTTGGAAGGGTAGGGATGGACATTGTGGGGCCACTGGATCACAAGACAACCATGGGCAACAGGTACATCCTGGTCTTGGTGGACCATGCCTCCCGGTACCCGGAGGCAATCCCTCTCAGAACAACGATGGCCCCAGTGGTGGGCTGGGTATTATTGGGGATAATTTCCAGCGTGGGGTTTCCCAGAGAGGTGGTTTCTGACAGAGGAACCAATTTCATATCCAAGTATATGACATCCCTGTGGAAGGAGTGTGGTGTAACCTACAAGTTCACCACCCCTTACCACCCACAAGGTAACGGTCTGGTGGAGAGATTCAACCAGACCTTAAAGGGCATGATTAAGGGTCTAACTGAACCCATGAGGCGTAAGTGGGACTTCTTGCCATGCCTTCTCTGCATACAGGGAGGTGCTACTGAAGTCTCTTTGGTTCAGTCCCTTTGAGCTTCTGTATGGCCACACTGTGAGAGGACCTCCGAGTTTGCTGAAGGAAGGCTGGGAGGCAGCTTCTGGGAAAACTCCCCAGGATGTGCTTAGTTACATGCTGGCCTTCAGAAACCAAACTGCCCGCTTCAGGAAACTCGCTCAGGAGAACCTAGAAGCCAGACAGAAAGAAATGAAGAACTGGTATGACCAGAATGCCACTCCGGTCAAATTTCAACCTGGGCAGAAAGTGTGGGTTATGGCCCCAGTGGAACCTGGAACCTTGCCTTGCAGGACAAGTGTACTGGGCTGTTTGAGGTGGTGGAGTGCAAAAGTGATGTCACCTACCTGGTGGATTTGCAGGCTCCTAGGAACCCATGTGAACCTACTCACGCCCCACTTCGAGAGGTCCGAAGTGAGCATGCTCTTGGCGACAGATGATTGGGTGGAAGAGGAGAGTGAACCTCTCCCTGACCTCATGTCTGCCAAGGAGCAAGATGGGTCCGTGGAAAGTGGGATCCTCTCCTCTCCACTACCCTGACCCTGTGTTGGGTCAGTTTGCCCCACTGTTCTCTCTGACCCCAGGTGTTACTCACTGGTGTACCCATGACGTGGACACCGGTGACAGCCCTCCTGTGAAGCACAAGAATTACAGGATGACTGACAGGGTCAAGGCTTGCATCAAAGAGGAGGTCTCTAAGATGTCGGCGTTAGGGTGGTCGAGCCTTCCAGCAGTCCTTGGACCAGCACAGTGGTCTTGGTTCCAAAGGCCGCTGCACCCGGTGCCCCTCCAGAACTGCGGTTTTGTGTGGACTACTGGGTGCTCAATGCTGTCACCAGGACTGACGCACACCCCATCCCCAGAGCTGATGAGCTCATTGATCGGTTAGGAACTGCCAAGTTCCTCAGCACGTTCGATTTAACATCTGGCAGATTGCCCTAACCGAGAGAGCCAAGGATAGGTCAGCAGTCTCAACCCCCGTAGGACATTACCAGTTCCAGGTGATGCCCTTTGGGTTGAAGAATACCCCTGCCACCTTTCAGAGGCTGATCAACCAGGTGTTGGCTGGACTGGAGGAATTCTGTGCCACCTACCTGGATGACATTGCAGTGTTCAGTTCCAGCTGGGCAAAGCACTTGCAACACCTCAGTGAAGTGTTGAGAGCTCTGCAAATGGCAGGCCTCATGATCAAGGCCAGCATGTGCCAGATCGGGCAAGGTTCTGTGGTGTACTTGGAACACCAGGTAGGAAACGGCCAGGTGGTGCCCCTACAACCCAAGTTCAACACCATCCTTGCTTGGGAGCCCCTAAGACCCAGACAGAGGTGAGAACCTTCTTAGGTCTCACTGGGTACAACAGGAAGTTTGTTAAACGCTATGGCACCATTGTTGCTCCCTTGACAGAGCTGACTTCCAGGAAGCAGCCCAAGAAGGTGATCTGGACTGAGTCCTGCCAGAAGGCTTTTGATGCCCTGAAGGCCGCCATGTGCACGGCACCCGTGCTCAAGGCACCCGGCTTCTCCAAGGTATTTGTCGTGCAGACTGATGCTTCAGAGCATGGTGTGGGAGCGGTGCTCTCACAAATGAATGCAGAGGGCCTAGACCAGCCTGTAGTCTTCCTTAGCAAGAGACTACTCCCTAGGGAACAGAGGTGGAGTGCCATCGAAAGGGAGGCTTTCCCTGTGGACTGGGCACTGAAGAAGCTGAGGTCCTACCTGTTTAGGACTCACTTCCGGGTTCAGACAGTCCATAGGCCCCTCAGATGGTTAATGCAAATAAAGGGTGAGAATCCAAAACTGCTGAGGTGGTCCATCTCCCTACAGGGAAGGGACTTTATGTTGGAATACCATTGTGGCACAGAGCACGCGGAAGCAGATGGTCTGTCCAAGTTATTCCGCCATAGTGAAGAGAACTCCCAAGAGAGTGTGTAGTTCTCCCTACTCTCAGCTGGAGGGGACATGTGTTAGACTTGGCATCTTTTGGCGCGTTTCCTCTGAGTTAATTGCTTTCTGATCGCCTGGTTCTAACTCAGTTTGTGCTGGCTTAGTGTTTCTGCGCACTATTCTCACTGCTAATCAGTGGTAAAGTGCAGGTGCTCCAGTGGTAAAATGTGTTATGGATGGGTGTTTCCATGATTGCCCTGTTTGATTTATGTGTCAGTCCCTAGTAAAGTGCACTGCGTGCGCCAGGGCCTGTGAATCAAATGCCATTGGTGGGCTGCAGCACGGCCCGTAAAATGTAATTTTGCTATTGCTATTGTAACTGCCATGTCGACTTGGCCAGTGCACATGCTTGCCAGTCCCTCACCTTCCCTTCTCTTACATGTCAGCCTCCCCCAATGTACCCCTGTCGTCAGGGTGCAGTGTATGTGAAAGGTAGGGCATGCCCTGGTGTGTGTGGCATGTCCTGATAGTGAACTACAGCCAATTTCGTTTTTCGCTATTGCAAGGGTACAGGTTCCCCATAGGACAGAATGGGGAGTTTGTTTATAACATCTTATAAACATAACTGGCCCGGGGAACTAGGTAGGAAAATAAAGTTTAGTATGCCTGAACTCAGAATCTAAAGATGCATCTAGTGAAGGTGATTTTTACATTCTGTGTTTGAAAATACCATTTTTAGAAAGAAGGTATTTTCTTGCACAGTCATCCAGTGTGACTCTCTGGAATGTGGATTGCCTGTCTGGGTTTTGGATGATAGAAGGCTGAGGAGCAGGAGTGGCTCCAGATAGTCTACGTAGGTCAGGAAAGGGATGAATAGACCTGGGCTGCAATTGGGGAAGGGGAGGAGATTTTCTTGCACCTCAAAGGGCCTGGTCTGCCTCTTACCATGCCGTTTCCACATCCTGCCAGGAAGTCACACCAGAGAAGGCAGAACTGGTTCTGGCTGGGCGCAGACACTCTCTGCCTACAAGATCAAAGGATTTTGGGATATAAATACTTGGGCCCGGACCCCTAAACTTTAGAACTCTTTAGGATCAAGAAGACTGCCAGGAAGAAGAGCTGGAGAAGCTGTGAGGAGGAACTACCACTTTGCTGTGTGCTTTGCTGTGTTGGCCTGCAGTGGCTGCTTCTGTCTTGGGCAGTGAAAGGACTGGAATGAACTTTCCGCAATCTACTTCTGTGAGTTTCTCAAAGGGCTTGAGATGGAGCCTGTCCCCTGTTCAAGCAGTCTCAGGAACAGCAGAGACTTCAAGCTCTTCTGCCCTTTGCACTGGGGACTGTGCGTTTTGTGCTTCAACAGAAGAAAAAAGCAACCCGATGCATCTACGACGCTGCTGCTGACTCCGTGTCCTGAAGGCAACGCAGAGGGCACCGCCGCAACGCGACCCTGGTCTCACCGACGCCGCCTGCTGACGCGCCACCAGGTGCTGCTCGCACTGCGACCTGTGGGCACGCACTACGCACCGCCCCGCTTCATGACGACGCCTTGGTATCCCCGATGACGAAATGCTCCACGCCAAAATCTACTCTGCTGCTTGCACCGTGGTTCGAGGACACCACTCATAAAATTACACGACGCACCGCCCTCATCGTGCACCGCAGCCTTGGCCTACCGATGCCGGCACCATCAGCTCCAGTTCGTTAGCCGACGATGGCCCTTCAGCCATGACGACGACGCTGCTTGCACTGTGACCTGGCAGCACCGTGACGAGCACTGCCTTCACCTTGCACCACGACCCTGGTCTCACCGACGACGCCATCTGACGCCACCACTGAGCCGCTGCTCGCACCACGACCTGAGGGCACTGCACGCCGCACTGCTGCACTTCGCACCACAGCACCCAACGCCTGCCGACGCCAGCGCTCTTGACTTCAACAGAGGGGAGTGCGACCTACAAAGCGTGTGAATTCAAGGGCCCGACCACTCCTACAACGACCTCCGGAACGGACGCCTATGGGCGCTGTGCTTTCGGGAGCTCAACGAGAGGTCGCCGACACCCTGCCTTTATAGAAGGTACTGTTTGTGGGTCTTCCTGACACCGTAGCTGACCCGCAATGCCACGGTCAGCCAGAACTGTTTGGATTTGTTTGCTTATGATGCTGTGATAGCCACGGATGGAGCTATCGACGTCAAGGAAGGAAGCGTATTTTGATAACTGAAGATTTTTAAGAGCTGTACTGTGGATTTTGATCCTTTTGGTTTTGTCTTAAATATATAAAAATATTTGATCTTTTTCTAAATTGGTGTGGTGTCCTTTTGTAGTGCTTACACTATATTACTGTTGGTTATGTGCAAATGCTTTACACACTGCATTTAAAGTAAGCCTGACTGCTCGTGCCAAGCTACCAAGGGGGTAAGCAGGGGTCATTTCAGGACTGTAACTCCCTTATCCTGACTAGAATGGTGGTTTCTGCCCGACTTTGGCACATGCCTTTCTAACAGGAAAAAACACAGAGGGAGCTGTGGGGGAAGCAACAGAAATAGAAGCAGCTAAGAGGGTGGAGGTGGAGGGGAGAAGCAAGGGGAAAGAGAGAAGGTGGGAAAGATGAACATCAGGGGAGAGACTGTAGGAGGGCGCGGGTGGGAGAAAGAACACAGACGTTGGTGGTGGGAGGAGAAGCAACAGTCAGAGAGCAACCTAGAATGGGTGTGGGAAATGCATATGGGTGAGAAAGCAAGTGGAGGAGTGCACAAGTACACAGGAGTGCAGGCGGTGAAAAATAGATTAGGTTCATACCTGGAAAACACAGGCACTCCCATGAAGTGCTTAACACAAAATCAAATAAAAGTAGTGCTTGAAAAGCAAGCAGCGGAAGCATAGAAGCAAAGCAGTCAAAAGAGATGTTCCAAAGCCTATGCTCCATGAGAGAGACAAGCATTAGTTTGAGAAGCTCGCACACAAATAAGAAGCATGCAAATGAGAGTGAGAGAAAAGCCAACCAATTATAAGCAATGGGTGGGCTCCAAGCCTCTGTATGTTTTCTTTGTAAGCCCACAATATGTCTCGAAACAAACAGTTCATGCGCTGTCTAGAAGGCTTAACCTAAAAATTATGCTGATCTCCAAGGGAGGGAAAAACACAAAATGAGGAAGGGAAGCCAACTCAAAACAACGCATAAGATGCAAGCAAATGAGAGTGATAATAGTCATTCAATGGTCGGGCTGTAAGCCCACTGTACGTTCTAGTTAAGACAACAATAGGTCTTTCTCAGTGAAACCTAAAAATAAGTAAAAAAACAAACTACCACATAATGAACCAAATAAAATTATATGAAAGAATAAACAAAAACAGAGTTTGGACTACCTTTAAGCAAAATGTTATAACTCATAGTGAAGACTAGTCAAAAGCTGAAGTGGGTTCATCCATTGGCGGGTATATGCCGTACTGACTGTATGCAAAATGAGAATGATATCTGAACCGACCAATGAATGAAGAAAAATAACCGAAAGCCCATATGTATTAGTATGTATTTTATTATTATCTTTTTGAAGAACAAGCAGCTAGTGAGATCTGATTCAAAGGCCATACCCAAAACATAGTGTTGAAATCCCTTGCATTGGTGTCAGTTAGGACCTAAGACGTTCTTGCTCTATTACCTACTTGCACAGATTGAGCAATATATCTATACTGCGCTTTAACATAAATCGGCAGAAGGGAAACACATTAATCAAAAAACTTTGCAGTGCGAAACACCATGGCTGGCATAGCTTATTTCTTCGAAAGACCATTAGATTAGTGTATTTTCTTCTGTAAGCTCTCAAGATATTTGGTTTCCTTAGCCACATGAAAGAAAAGCCACCAAACCTACTATAGACCAGAAAGGAAAGTCTTTGTTGTCCAAAGACTTGAAGATTGTAGATCTGGAGTCTGGCTTTTAACACAACTTCTGAGCCTCTTGTGGACCTGGAGTTGCACCTAAACCAATTGTTTTGGTGAAGTAGCCAAGGTCGTCACTAACCATGAAAGATCATGTCCAGTGGTGGCAAGTTGTACTTCACTGAACAGTGCTTCAAGTGCCTTCATCATTGCTGAAAATTCTCTCCATGTTGGATAAACGTTCGCAGCACATGGATTGTTTGTGTCCGATCTAAGCAACCTAGACATTTATCTTCCCTCGGTCTTACACAACCGGGTAGTTTTTGCGTTGCACCTTACTATTTACTTTTACAAGATGTTATGTATATGTGCTTTGATGTGCATTTATTAGTTGTATAAGAAACTTTACTGACGGTATAGGGCTCTGATATCCGCTAAGATCGTGTTCGCTCTCTATAAAACTTTCAAAATAAAAATAAAAATAAATAAATTCTATATCAGACAAACCCGGATTCTTGTGAGCAGGTCTGTAATGGGGTCAGGCAACTGACATATGTTTGAGGTTAACAGAATGTGTGTGAGTCTCTGAAAGATGGCCAAGACTGACAAGTTATGAATCAGTGCCTGGGTGATAGTGCAGAGATCATTGACAACAACTGTACTGGTACCTCCTGGGGTGGTGCAGAAATGGATACTGGTAGGCAGGAACTAAATCTTGCATGTCAGGACACCCAAGAAGAAATCTAGACTAGGAAAGAAGACAACAAAGACTCATCACCAGTCTTATAATCTGGGCAGTGCTCAGAATAACGTGAGATGTCTTCCGAGGGTTCAACCTTCTCAAAGATAGGGACAGCGATAGGGATCCCTACACTGTTTAAGGATGCAAAGTGGAACCAACAGCACAAAAGTGGTACTGAGAAGTGGAGAATTTATTCTAAAACACCATTTTCCCCATCATGATTTGAAGAAGGGATAGAAGATGAGGTTACATACTCCTATGTCTGAGATTGTCAGAGATAGGCCAAAGTTACAACTTAGGTGGATTGCTGCGAGTGGATAGCGAAAAGGAGGTGCCAAATATATCGGGCAAATGTGCTTCTTCCTGTGACTTCTACACACAGTGAACTATGGCATGGTGCTAGAGAACTCAAGAACCAAGCCTCTTCTTGTGTTGCAGGCCCCCAATCACTAACTTGGCAACTTTGTCCTTCTCATCTAATCGAATATGTACAATGGGAGCAGCACGCGACTGCAGAGGAGTAGGAGTCAGCAGTAGGATGTAGACTCCCACTTAATAGGGCTGGATCAACTCTCTGGTGTAATTACAAAAATATACCATGTCAATAATCATGCAGCTACTATGGCACTATAGCTATGTCCATCTTTTTTGATGCTCCATTTTTTATAGTCGCTATTTGAGACTTACTTCAAAATGACACAGGTCTACATGATCCTGTTGAGTCCACTATTGAAGGGAGCCATAGGCTATTGCCTCCATGGCCCATATTTAGAGATGATCCTGGCATCCATGTATGGAAAATAAAAAGTGATGAATGTAATATTTGAAATACCCATGACCTCTGAACAGTACAGTTAAACCATCTGTTACTTTTCTGGTCACTATATCATCACAGACCAGGATTAGCAATGTGCAGACCAGTCTTGGCTGCTATATAAGGGACAGACCTCTCAAAAATTCTAGGCAAAGTTTATGGTGAATGGAAATTTAAGCAACTTGAAATAAATGTCAACCTTACTGCAGATGTGGCTTGAGTTTATAAAATTACAGTGAGCTATCAAACCCATATGGTTGAAAAACCGTACCACCTCAGATGACTAACGTAAAAAAGCAACACATGTTGGATGGAATGCTTAGTTTAATCTCAAGAACTGGGAAATATTTTGGGTGGATTTTATAATTTTTTAACAATGTGGCATGAATAAAGTGGCCATTCATAGGGAAACTAATCAAATTAGTCTTGGTTCCAAATCCAAAAAGACAGTAGATCCCGAACTGCTATGGTACTTCTCCTTTGAACAAGAACACAATCAATCCCAGGAGCATTCTGGCCTCATTGGTGAAATTTTCTTAAAGTCTTTCTGGCACACTGAGATACCAAACCTCTATCTGGGCATACTCATGCTATAGTTATTTTGCTGAGGGCGCCATTGTGATCAAGGACCTTCAAACCCAAATTAGACTTGCTCATACCCATAAAGTGACCCCATAACCTGAAGAAGTCCTCTGTAGCTGGCAGAACAAGGAGCCAGAGAAGTGTTTTGAGCTAATTAGGCATCATCAGAAAACCTCAGCTTTGATACAGGTAGCCATGGGACCAAGGCCTATTTCTCTGCTATTTAGGGTGACATAGTGAGAAAAACAAAGAATTGATGTTAAATAAGTGTAGTAAGCAGTGCAAGGTAAACTCAAATACAATAGTTGTGTGGTGAAGAGTTACCCACAGCAGAACAAATGGCTTACCATTACAATGGTTTACCCTAATCCAGGGGGGAGAAGGCAGATACATGACCAAACACCAATCAGGATTCCTGTGCCACGGAGCATGAGGTCATCGAACAGCAAGAGACCATGACGTAAGGCAAACAACATCAGAGCAAACAATGAGAAAATGCCTAAGTAATGTGCTATAGACAAGTTTTTCCAAAAAGGAAATTAAATGAAGAGTGAACTGCATGTAAATGAGATCAGAGAGCCAATATAAATGTAATGTTTCGGCATGCGAGGAGCAGTGTGTGCAGTGAAGTTAGGTTTGTGCTCATTCACTATAGACCCAGAAGAGGCTTTTTGATTGAAGGATAAAAAACTGATTTCCTCGTGCTTATGTATAAAATATAATAAGCCCGGACTGTCGATATATATTGTATTAGCATGATGTATCAATAAGTATTTGCCTCTGAATTAACAGACTGTATCTCGCATTTATTCGCTCTTAAAGAAGTGTATCAATGGTTCTTGTACATAGGCTAGGCACTCGCAAGACCAGCGCCATGATGCTATGTTGTTGTTTAAGCTTCAGTGGTGATCACGTGTTATTCCTTGTATGAATATAATGGGTTATAGTGGGCAGCTGAAGGTGGGGTGTTCTC
Organism: Lissotriton vulgaris; assembly: GCF_964263255.1. Taxonomy (NCBI): domain Eukaryota; kingdom Metazoa; phylum Chordata; class Amphibia; order Caudata; family Salamandridae; genus Lissotriton; species Lissotriton vulgaris. Next base: position 88,436,238 of record NC_141688.1, read on the forward strand.
CTTTCTGTCCTGGGAACCAAGGTCGCATCTGGCTGCTAGTGCGATAAGCACATTCCTTAAGGCGCCGTTCTTGCCCTCCCTGGTGTGGTAAATATTTGATTTACCGTCTTAATTTCTATGCAGGTAAGTACTTAAACAAAAAATAACTCAATCGGAAAGAAAGAGGCAGAGTCCGTGGTGTTAGAGTTCTTAGGGGTTTTATTCCTTAAAAAGGAATGGTCATGGTACCAGATCGGATATCGGGTTCCTGCCACCACTGGGGTGCAGGAAGGGATAGAGCAATATTTTATTGACAATACATAGCTTATATACTTAAATCATATTATAGAAACCAATACAGTAGGCGTAACAGCTGAGAGAAACAAGATAAGAGCACACACGTGGTAGTGATACGTAATTAGAAGGCGTGAACTGGGCGTGAACATAGAAGCGTGTGCTAGAAACGTCATATGTAAGTGTCACAAGTAGGTGGGTGCAAAGCAGAATATTGCAATGTCAGCAGAAATCTGAGGCCTGGATGCGCGCGCAGCTGCATGACGTGTGCATGACGTGAAACTGGAGGGTGCAGGGGACTTGACATTTACACTAGCGGAAAGAGACAGAAGTCTGGCATGTCAGATCAACTCGTACCACTATCATATCTGATATCTGATGTTTAGGAACCATATTATCGAAAGGAAAAGGTCTCTGGGGCAGAAGCTATTCTATACTGACTGTGAGTGCGTGTATAAGCGTCTAAGTGTCTGCATGAGATGCGAGGGGGCATGGGCCTACCATGGTAACAGAGGCTATGAATTACTTGCACGGAGACAGTGAGGCCGGGCCCTTTGCTCTGCAGCTGGGGGAATGTATACTTAAACTAGTAGGTAGGAATGTATTTTCGAGGAGCGGAACAGATAATGCGAAGGTTGAATTTGGTCTTGGCAGGCAGCAGGCTGAGCTAAGCACCGTGAGCCGCGCAGGGAGTAAGGCAGAGGTCACGGGTACAGAGGCAGCCCAGGCTGAGGCGTTCAGAGTCAGAGGCGGAAAAAGGCTCGATGGCAGAATTCAGGGCCTACTTCGCCAGAGCTGAAAAACGTGTAAAGTACACCACAAAAAGACGTTGGCATAGCATACTTAGGAACTGAATATTCAACCCGTTCATGGCGGGTCTGAAAGAGGACATGTTAACGTTGGACGCAAATGTATTTGCGTCTTCATAGCTGGCACAGGAGGGAAGCGACATGCACTTTAAGTTCGTACATGGAGACGGTGGGGTACACGTTAGGGAACATTTCTTGACCATAAAATTTATATTTCCTCATTCCCTCCTTGTTCCCTACGGACCCTTCATGATATATCGATCCTCATGAATCGATCAGTCTGTTCTTGTAACATCATTTGCTCTTCTTTCTTCTTTTTGCGTTTTGAGTGAAAACTGGAATGTGCAATGCACGATGTGGCACACAGTCCACAAATCACTGGCCCACATTGTAGGCACAGGCAGCAACTGAATACTATGACAAGGGCAATGCCTAGGAAGGATAGGATCTTCCATCCCCAAGCAGTCAATGTTGTCCAGAACCAACCGGACCAAGTCCAGGTGCCTGGATTCTGATGTATCAAACTTGCAATTTTATGAAGACGTGTAATAGCTTGGTATACCGTTGGCGCGTTTTCTGGAATGAAAACACAGCAACTTGACCCGATGACCTTACAAGCTCCGCCTCTATCTGCCAAGATGACGTCAATAACAAGACGGTTCTGAAGAACAACAACCCGCATGGCGGACTGCTCCTCTGTTAAGTTGCCTAGAGCGGAGGTAGTTTCATTCACTACTGCTTCGAGTGTTCTAGTTAATCTACGTATTAGTTTACTGTTTTGGACGGGGCCTGTGAAGAAAAAGAATCCTTTATTGAAATCTGTGTATTGCTCCCATGCCGTTTCAGTATAGTCGACAATCGGGAGATCTCTTCTGAGTCTACTCTTTACTAGATTTGTATTTCTGTGATAATCAGGAGGGGCTAGGAAAACAGGTGGCAGAAGGAAGGCAATGTAACAGGTACCATCCCAATCTGGAGGTAAGCGTATGTATGCGGTATGGCCACAAACAAAATAGGAATGACGAGTAGCTCTAAAGGAAGACTTGCCATGATCACTGAATTCGACCACGGTAGTACATTTACTATGACCTAATGGAACTGAACCCTTCTTTCTGACACATAAGTCACCTGTGACTGGTAATACTGACATAGCAGGGAGAACTGGTGCAGCTTCGGATTCAACAGTAAGAATCATGAGGTTAATTGTATAATTACCTAATCCATATACTTCATTTTCTAGATCAGTTCCTGTCCTAATGGGAAGTCCCTTCTTGTCAGGGTAGCAGACGTTGAGCAGAACTAGGTTCAGGTTTCCCCAAATCCAATTCCCCTCGAAAACAGCAATATCAGAATCTAAAGAATTAATTAATCTAAACCATGCACCACAGGAGCCATTGTGAGTGAATGGGTACGGAAAGAGAGGCAGAACTCCCTTATATTTCTGATAGGGAGGGAGTCGGCCACATATCCAACAGTTTGTAGCATTGTTAGTCTGATGGGAGTGATGTAACATACTAATGAATGTGTTGTTGCGCAGCGCAAGTCTGTAAGATAGTTCATGAGGCGGTAATTCACTAAAAGAATGTTCGGCAGTTACATTGTAAGCAGATTGTTCACGCTTAAAGATAGGGTAGTATATTGGCAGTAGTATACTAGCAACAATAATCAAAAGACTTAGAAAAAACATAACCAATAATGTCACTATACAGTGACTGCGGAGTGATTTACAGTATGTACGTTTCTTGAGTTGTCTCTCTCTCTCTCTCTCTATCTCGATCTAGGGGATACATGTCAGAAACTATTTAACCGATTCACCTAGGGGAGGACTTAAACAATTAAACTGTCTGACTTGCTAGATCGAAGTTTTGTTCGATACTCCTCTTGGGGAGTTTTCTCTCGCTTGGGAACTTTAGAGTCACTAGATTCGAGGCAGTCCTTTGAGGGGGTGGACGAGTCAGTTTCTGGCAGCAGTTTGTTACATTTTTTAATATGACTCGTGTGGATCCACCCCTTTTGGCCTTCCACTTTAATCGCGGTCCTCGTGGTAAGAAGGACGATCTTCGGCTCTTTCCAGCGGGGCTCCAGCGGGCTTTTCCTGTCGAAATTGCGAATCAACACAGTATCGCCGGGACGGACATCGTGTGGCTTTACATCAGTGTTGTCGGGAAAGGCTGCGGCAACCTGTGAACGACATGATTGGAGTGCAGACATCAAGGAGGCAAGGTAATCTGTCAGCATATTACAATCAACATCGGTTATTTTCTTAGGCATGGGCGTCCCCCACATATTCGGTGGTCTGCCAAAGACCACTTCATACGGGGATAGCCCTGATCTCGAATGGGGGACCATTCTCATGTAGAACAGTGCAACTGGCAGGGCGACTATCCAGTCGACCCCTTTCTCTTTACAGATTTTGGCAAGGCGTGTTTTCAGTGTCTGGTTATGTCTTTCTACAAGGCCAGCGGCCTCGGGATGTCGGACACAATGGAATCTCCACTGATATCCCAGCAGAAGGGAAACCTGTTTCATGAGCTCGGATGAGAATGGCTGTCCGTTATCTGAGTACACGATACGAGGCAAGCCGTACCGTGGGAAGAATTCTCGAACCAGCTGCCTGGCAGTGGTCGGGGCAGTATAATCTGGGACTGGATATGCTTCGGTCCAACGGGAAAGTGCACAAACAACTACGAGGACATACTTAAATCCTCGACATCGGTCCATCTGGATATAATCCATCTGGAGGACTTCAAAAGGGTGATCGGGAGGATGAAATCCACCTTGCTCTACAGGGACACTTTTACCTGGATTGAACTGACAACAGATCATGCAAGTACGCACTTTCTGTTTTGCTGCTGCTCGTAAGTGTTTGTTGTACCAGAGATTCTGTAAACTGTCTAACATAGCTTTTTCTCCTAGGTGTGCTGGACTATGTGCTGTATTTATTATGACTTGAACCATAGAGTCAGGGAGAAACCATGTAGATTTTCCCTTCGTCATCCATCCTTGATCTGTCTGAATCCCTCCTAGTTCAGTCCATTTCTTGATTTCATCTGGAGTGGCATGTGTCTGAATATCGATTACATCTAGTGTGGGATCCCTAACTGTCATACAATGTGTCGGTACTATGGTCTTTGTCACGTCAGTTGTCTGGGTGTGAGTCAATGCTGTATGTTTTGCTGTTTGGTCTGCCAGGTCATTACCCTGGGAAACAGAATCTGTAACTTTAGTATGTGCTTTACACTTCATGATGGATATGCCTGAAGGCAGATGTATTGCTTCTAACGGCTTGAATGAGGGAACCGTGTTGGATCTTGGCACCGTGAGAGGTCAAAAAAACCTCGTTCTTGCCATAACACTCCGAAGTCGTGTACGACTCCGAAAGCATAACGGGAATCTGTGTATATGTTAACATTTCTGTTCTTGGCTAGTATGCAGGCTCGGGTCAGAGCAATGAGCTCCGCCGCTTGAGCAGACAGTGTGTCAATACGATGTGTTTCTTTGACTTCGGTTTCAGTGGTTACTGCGTATGCGGCCACTAACTCTCCTGTACTTGTTCTCATACATGAACCGTCCACGTAAAGTGTCAGGTCTGGATTTGTCAATGGAACATCTGTTAAGTCTCGTCGGGGCTTTGTTACTGCATTAATGATCTCTATACAATCATGCGGGGCTGGATCTGTCATAATCGAAGGTAACAATGTTGCGGGGTTTAGAATGCTACAGCGTCGGATTTCTATGTGTGGCTGGAATAGCGTCAATTCATAACCTGTCAGTCGTGCTATAGTCAAGTGTTGAGTCTGGGTTCGGTTTAGAAGGACCTCTACAGAATGTGGAACTTGTACTGTTAATGGATGTCCTAATACAATTGAGTCGCTCTGTCTGATTGCTAGGGCTGTCGCTGCAACTGACTTTAAGCACGCAGGGAGTGCCTGGGCTACTGAATCCAATGTACTTGAAAAATAAGCGCAAGGCTTATGTGAACCTGCTTGATCTTGAGTGAGGACAGACAACGCTGTACCATCACGTTCTGTAACAAAAAGTGTAAAAGGTTTGCTGTAACATGGTGTTGCTAGAACTGGTGCTTGACATAAAGCTTTCTTTAATTCCTCAAAAGCCTGTGTATGTTCCTGAGTCCAAGGGAGGGCAGTCGAAGTCGCTGCCTCCTGTGTTGTCAACTGAATGAGTGGTTTAGCTAGAAATGCATACTGAGGAATCCATTGTCTGCAGTACGAGGTGAGGCCTATAAAGGCCCGCACTTCCTTTTGTGTCTGGGGTTGCGGCATATTTACAATTAGCTGAATGCGATCAGGAGTGAGCTGTCTCCCCACTTTGGACAGCAAGTGACCCAAGTACACAACTTGCTGAACACAGAATTGTAGCTTCGAAGGAGACACCTTGTGTCCCTTGTCGGCCAGAAAATGTAAAACCGTCAGTGATGCTTGCTCACATTCGGGCTCACATCAGCAGATCATCGACGTACTGTAGTAAGGTAGTGTTAACTGGCATTTGGATACAATCAAGTTGTCTTTTCAGTGCTTGGCTATAGATGCTGGGGCTTTCTGTGAATCCTTGAGGTGCGCGCGAAAATTTGAAACTTCGTCCATTTAAACTGAATCCGAAGAGATATTGGCTCTCTGGATCAATGGGCACACTGAAGAAGGCGTTCTTGAGGTCAATTACAGTAAAGAACGTTGCTTCTGAATCAATAGCAGTCAATAAGGATGAGATGTCGGGAACCACAGGGTACTGTGGAACAATGCATTTATTCAGTTCTCGTAAATCAATCACCAGCCGATATACAGGCGGTGCATTGGGATCAGTACGTTTAAGAATCGGAATGATAGGGGAATTACAGATATTGGAGTCGGTCTCTACGACCACTCCTTGGGCAATGAGCCCTTCAATGATTTCCAGTAAAGCCACTACAGCATCGGGTGGTAACTTGTATTGTCTGATTTGGGGTAAAACAACACCTGGCTTGAGTGTAACACGGTATGGTGTAATGTGCATGCAGCCTACATCGGTTGGGCCTTGTGCCCACAGGTGTTCTGGTACATTTTTCAATCTGACATCAAACTCTCGTAATACATAGTGACCCTTGAAGTCTCGCAAGAAAAGTCTAACTCCTTCCGGAGAGCAGCATATCACAGCTCCTAGAGCCTTCAATGTTTTGATACCTAACAAGTTTTCTGGACATGATTTCGTTAGTAACAAGTCTGTAACACGTGATAATGGACCTACCGCTAGGGGGACAGGTTTTGATACTTCATTTACAATAGGCTGTCCTGAAAAACCAAGGGAAACATTTTGTGAGCCTGAGAGGGGTGCCCCTGGGACTTCATCATGGCTGATTGTTGTGCGGCTTGCCCCTGTGTCAATTAAAAACTTTCTGTCTTTTCCCAATACTTGACTGTGTACATAAGGACCCTCTTGATCTACAGGAATCTCAATAAGAGGCAAGCCAACCTCCCTCTCTAGGCTGTTTCATGTGTATCGCTGATAATCGGGGTAATCTGATTGGGCATACTGGCACATCTGCCGTGAAACTTGCTGTGTCGCGGCAATGGGCTGTGGCTGTGATGCCGCTGCGGCCTGTCCTGTATGTGATGAAGCATGCATCGGTTGTGAATTCTGCGAAGTCTGTTGCTGGCCCTGGTCTTGTCTAGGAGGATGCGGTCTCTCTTTAGTTTTACCTGTTGCTATATTGTGTTTCAGGACTGGACATTCATGTACGTAGTGACCTGGCTGCTTGCAATAGTTGCATGTCCCTTTAACGGGAGCTGCTGAATTATTTGTCTGTATCCCACCCTTTTTCTGACCGTCAGCCGGGGCTGTCTGGGCAACTAGTATTTTCATTTTCGTGTCTTTCATACGTCTTTGTTCATGTTCTTCTCTAATTCTGTTCTGATGATATTGTAACATTTGTAACATCTGGGATGGCGTATTTGCTTGCCATGTGCTTTCGAACTTGTATACTCGATTCTTAACTTGCGTTAAGGAATTCTCTACTAATTTACTTACAAAAAGGTGTGGGTATGACTCGCTACTTGGTTTCAGGCCACTATTAATAATAAAACATTTCTCAAATCTTGAATAGAAGTCACTAGTATCTTCATCGTGTTTCTGTTTACAGGCTGAGATTGCGTCCCAGTCTTCCTTTTTAGTTGTCAATAATCTTGGCAAGACCTGTACTATCAAACCTGGTAATGCTTTAGCTTTTTCCCCAAGGCCTAGCCCTGGAGTACGAATCTTTTCCTCGTCTTCTATTTCAGTCCATATAATCTTTTTCTCTCCCACCTCCCATTCTCTTTCCTTGAGCTTCTCGTAGATGCCGTTAGGCAACAGAACCTTTAACAATTTCATAATATCAGTATAGGTGTAATCTCCCATGAGTAACATATCCTTCAGTTCTCTGTGAAAACCTGCGGGGTCTTTATCGTGACAGGGTACTAGTTTCTTCATCTCCAATAATTCTAACTTGGTCAGAGGTGTGTATACATACACACGTTTCAGGGTATTATCGGTGCCCATAACTGGATGTACTTCTCGTAATGGGTTCTGCCTTTCAAAATGCTCCATATGAAACATTTTCCTTTCTGGGGGCGGAGCGGAAACATATTGTGGGCCTAAGAAAGTGTTATATCTGTGCCGTTGTTCTAGAATTATTTGAATTAACTTGGTACTTAGGCCTCTCCATCTATTCATAAGTAGTGCTTCTAATGTATCAGGTAAGGGACCTGGATCAGAATGTTGATTTCTGTATAACGTGAGGAGGTGCTGAATCATGTATATACCTGCTAATTTCTGCTCGTCTGGGGAAAGGTTCAGAAATGTCTGTGCTACTGTGTCATCATTGTATATATTAGGATTGTCAGCCCATAGTACGGCTGATCGGGCTAGTTCTTGTTCATCCATAGAATTGAGTACATGGTACCCCATTCGTTCTCGAAGCATTTTATCAGTGTCCTGAAACAGATATTCAGGAGAATTTGGTTTTGATATACCAGAGAGAAAAACTCTTGCTTTCTGGACAAATGCCTTTCCTAAGGTAAGTTCCCTTACCTACATACGCTATCGTATCTGTAGTCGTTTCTTGATCTTCAGGTCCTTCCTCCTCCTCGGAGGAACCATTTTCTTTTTCTTTTTCGTGTATTTCTATTACTGCTTTTCTTATTTTCTTGTACATGCTAGCTATGCAATTCTGTTTATCATGCTTTCCTTCGGCTATATTTTGACCCCACCTGTTTAGTGCTTCCATTTCTTCCTGGTCTACCCCAGGCCTGTCTCGGTCTCTTATTAAGCAATTTATGAAAAAACGTAATACATATGCTTGAGTGTCAACTTTCTGGTGTGCCAGGGCCTCCTTAATACTTTCAGGATTTTCCCCAGTCTGGACAAAATGATATATTCTATCTAGGTGATCAGTCATCCCCGGGAATAACACTAGGTAATCTGTGGCTTGTCGCAAACGTAGTGATGCTATCAACATTCTGTCGTCTTTACCGGGTACTGGATCATATCTGCAAACTGGAAGGGGTTCTTTGAGTATGTCGAGACGGGGTGATTGGGGTGTATATGGCTTCAGCATGTCCCTAACGTGTAATCTGTGTGTTGCTGGCGGGGTCTGAAAACCCCCTGTTGCACCTCCTGGGGCGGAGGCTTGGGCATTATCTCTCTGTGGAGTCTGTAAGTGTACCTGAACTTGTCTCTTAGTAGGATCAGGCAACAACGGATTTGGTATTTTAACCTTAGGTGTGGGAAGTGGTGGGGGTGGAGGGACAGGCTGTCGAACGGGGGAACTCTGTTGCGGTAATGGCGGGATATGATCTTGAGACGGGTTACCACCTCCGTCACCATCAGTAGGCGGCACGCGGGCAGGTGGGTTGGTGTAAGCGGGCGCTACATCATCTAGATAGGAAGCCAGGAATATGTCTTTAGTGGTCCTGTGGTTTACTTTAGTTGGAACCAATGGTGGCGGCAGATCTTTCGGTATTTTTGAATTGGCTTCAGGCGAACCCTCGGCCACTAAGTAGATGCCATTTACAAGATTGTTTCGTGCGCGGTCTACTTGTTCTGCTTTTACTCGGATCCCTTCTTTAACTAATTCGTTTTCTCGGACTCTATCCGGCGCTTCTCTAAGTCTGTCTTCTTTTCGGAGTTCTTTTTCGGCTCGTTTATGTGATTCCTTACGCCATAATTCTATGGCATCTTTCTGTGATTGTCTGGCTTTCTTTCTCCATAGTGCTTCTTCTACTTTCAGGATGCACTCGGCATCCCATGTTCCTATAGCGGGCCATCTGTGTCTTTCTTCTAGGTGCTTAGTATAATCGGCCCATAAATCTAGATACAGTATGGCGTCTATGCCATGCTTATGGTACATGTAATTTCCAGGCGTGTCCCTAGGGGGGATAGGAATTTCTTCCTCTAGCATCCCTTTCCTAGTTCCTATCTGCTTTAACTTATTGAAAAACGGCATTTTGTCTACTTAGTACTGGATACTCAATCCTTGCTACTTTAACTCTGAACACAACTAGTTACACAAAAACACAATAATGCACATTAAACAATCACTCATTCCACGACATTAATCACATGGGAGAACATTTGAACATATATCTCTACCCTCGGAACTAGATGTACTGCTAAACAGCACAGATACACTGTCGAAGACAGTGCAAGAACTTGAAAAACTGATATACTGCTAAACAGTACAGATACACTGTCTAAAACAGTGCAGACCGCGTTTGTGTACCCAAACCCGTCTTTACGGGATACATAATAATGCACCCGTCTAGATACGTCCCAGCAATGGTACTCACCGGGAAGCACGGAAACAGAAGGCCTCGGAAAACTCGACTGGACTGGACTCGACTCGACACGTGGATACTTCGGAAACTGGTGGGCCTCTTGACACCTCGGACCTTGCTTCTTTCGGCTAGGCTCTGGTCGGGATCCTCCGCACTCCTCACCGCCTCGTCTGGGTGCTGATCGCAGTCTCCGTCACCTCCGTGGGCCAGAGGGAGATACAGGAAATCCTGCGGGTACGCGTAGTTCCGTCTTGACTGATGGCAGGGGGCAAAGCTTGCAACGCACCAACCGGCGCGTGGGGTGGGGGAGGGGTGCCTGTTCGGGCGCCAAAATAATGTGGTAAATATTTGATTTACCGTCTTAATTTCTATGCAGGTAAGTACTTAAACAAAAAATAACTCAATCGGAAAGAAAGAGGCAGAGTCCGTGGTGTTAGAGTTCTTAGGGGTTTTATTCCTTAAAAAGGAATGGTCATGGTACCAGATCGGATATCGGGTTCCTGCCACCACTGGGGTGCAGGAAGGGATAGAGCAATATTTTATTGACAATACATAGCTTATATACTTAAATCATATTATAGAAACCAATACAGTAGGCGTAACAGCTGAGAGAAACAAGATAAGAGCACACACGTGGTAGTGATACGTAATTAGAAGGCGTGAACTGGGCGTGAACATAGAAGCGTGTGCTAGAAACGTCATATGTAAGTGTCACAAGTAGGTGGGTGCAAAGCAGAATATTGCAATGTCAGCAGAAATCTGAGGCCTGGATGCGCGCGCAGCTGCATGACGTGTGCATGACGTGAAACTGGAGGGTGCAGGGGACTTGACATTTACACTAGCGGAAAGAGACAGAAGTCTGGCATGTCAGATCAACTCGTACCACTATCATATCTGATATCTGATGTTTAGGAACCATATTATCGAAAGGAAAAGGTCTCTGGGGCAGAAGCTATTCTATACTGACTGTGAGTGCGTGTATAAGCGTCTAAGTGTCTGCATGAGATGCGAGGGGGCATGGGCCTACCATGGTAACAGAGGCTATGAATTACTTGCACGGAGACAGTGAGGCCGGGCCCTTTGCTCTGCAGCTGGGGGAATGTTTACTTAAACTAGTAGGTAGGAATGTATTTTCGAGGAGCGGAACAGATAATGCGAAGGTTGAATTTGGTCTTGGCAGGCAGCAGGCTGAGCTAAGCGCCGTGAGCCGCGCAGGGAGTAAGGCAGAGGTCACGGGTACAGAGGCAGCCCAGGCTGAGGCGTTCAGAGTCAGAGGCGGAAAAAGGCTCGATGGCAGAATTCAGGGCCTACTTCGCCAGAGCTGAAAAACGTGTAAAGTACACCACAAAAAGACGTTGGCATAGCATACTTAGGAACTGAATATTCAACCCGTTCATGGCGGGTCTGAAAGAGGACATGTTAACGTTGGACGCAAATATATTTGCGTCTTCATAGCTGGCACAGGAGGGATGTTACATGCACTTTAAGTTCGTACATGGAGACGGTGGGGTACACGTTAGGGAACATTTCTTGACCATAAAATTTATATTTCCTCACTGGCACCAAGACGAAAGGGAGTCACCTCTACTGACATACACCCACAATAGTCGTGTCTAATAATGAAACCAATTATGTGTGCCAAATATGGTCTTTCCTTGGACCTCGAGGGCCGGCTGAAGCTGTTATAGTGTTTGACATGTGTGATGAAAAGGTATATATGCCCTCCTTTGAATGTAAGCCAGCAGTCTTCTCTGCGGACCTTGAAGTGGAGGTCGTGGGGAGGCTCCTCTACGTAGAGTACTTTGCTAATAAACAATTGAACTTTCCTCACTGCCAACTGTCTGGTTATTGGTAATTGGTTCAGGGGCTATTGGTAAGTATAGCTCCATAGGTATATTTTATTTACATACAACAGTTGGCGACTCCGCCGGGACTCCGTGCAGGGGTCGTCCTCCCGTAAACAGATTTGAAGAGGACATTGAGGGGGTAGTCTTGTTCGGCGGGGTGGACCGACCGGAGACTTTTTGGGTGCTCTGCTCCCGTGACCAGAGGGCCCCCAGCTGCTATTGGCCCCTCACCGGAGTCCTACGGGTGTAACCCGGGAAGAGGACCATGTATGGGTTACAGGAGTTGGCAGTGCGGAAATCTGCAATCAGACCTGCATGCACCAGGTGAGTGGATTTGTTTGTTGATTTAGGATGGTACCTTTTAAAAAAAACTTTTGGAAACAGTTAACTGTATTTGGAATTAGTGGTCCGGAGGACCACAGAGAACTTGGGGATCCGACGGGGCGGCAGAGTGGCTGCACGGGTGGATGCTCCACAAGCTATTTGGTGAATTGTAGAAACTTGCTCGGACGCCTAGGTGTAGCACTTGTGGTGTACACCTGGCCGGACTGTTCTCGGAAAAGCCGGCGGCTGAACCTGGGTAGCCTCCCTAGCACATCCGAAGCGACGCTAAGGCAGGGGGTTCAGTCGGAATAGCTTTGAGGGTGAACCAGGAAGGTCGGAGGATGGACCGTAGGCCGGTCTGTGGCTAAAAACCTGTCTGACGGAATATGAGTAGTTTCTGAACTGCCTGTCTCGAGTATATTCTTAGCTTGGAATTTGCTTTGGTCAGTTCTCCATAATGAGAGTCGACGGGCTCCGTTTATTTGGAAGGACATGTCGATTTGATTTGATGAATGGATGCATGTCGTTATGTAATGATAAAATGGGAATTTAGAAGTGAACGTATGAATATGTGAGACATGGCCATGTCAGTCTGATTGTTGTGTGGTTAAAATAGAGTCCTTGATATAGGAAAGATGCTGTATTTAAGTAAATTATGTTTTGGATGTGGATGTCGACGAAAAGAAGAACGATTGAGCGAAAGTCAACCAGCCCCACCGGAGGGCAGCACAAGTCACGATATGTATGTGAAGCATGGTATTTCCCCTATTTTGTTTAATACTTTATGGCACCGATATACCAAAGAAAATGTGGAATTACAGTGGCCCCTAACTGGGTCCTTTGATGAGAAGAAAATTTTATTTTTGCAAGACCGTTTGTTTGTTAAGAGAAGTAGGGAATCCATGTTCGATTCTTTAGGAATGTCAAAGAGAAGAGAAGTGAAGACGCATGCGTGAGGATAAACTGTACAAAATTAAACAAGGGCAAACAATTACACAGAAGGCTGTCGCCCATGACAGAGAGCATGTAGAGAAAGGCATTGAGGCTTCGAATAGACAGTTTGGATTACAGGTATAAGAGTTATGCCACTCGCACAGAGCCTGAGGATGAAATAGAGGAGCTTTTGGATATACGCCCGCCACCTCCTTATGCACCACAACGCGTATATCCTGCTGTCCCCGTGGCACCTCCGGCTGCCCCCGCAGCCTCTGTTGTCCCCGCCGTTGCAGCTGCCCCTGCTCAGGGAGTGGCTACTTTTAGGTTACCTCCTCCAGTAACGGAATTACGCACCCTGTTACCCACAACAACTATGGTGCCAGGATCATCCCCGATAATAATGCCTCCACAAGCTAGTACTTGGACTCCATGGCCCTTGACAGCAGCCTCCACACCCCAAGGTGCCACCCCTATTTTGGACGCCGGAAATGTAGAGCCCCGGAGATTGTTTACCAGATCATCTGCAGGGCAGGAAGAACGGGTAAGAATTATGGACCAGGCATCCAAATGGATGCTGAATCCTATCTATACCATTCCTGACGTGTGGAGCACTCTTAGGGATTATGAACCAATCATGCAACAGTTAGCGGTGGAACACATGGCAAATTGCCTAATTTCCCGGTGGAAATCTAGCTTCCCTGATGGGCGTGCACCCCAGGTAATGTTTGACATCTTAGATAGTGCATATAGGTATGAGATGGGATTTGAAGATGTATATAACAAGCATTTACAATGCAATGGTCTCGGCATCATTAAAGGTAGATCTATTGGCATTGCTCGTGACATTTCTTTTTTTTAAAATCATAAATAAATGGCACTGTCATTTACATTGCCAATAGACTAATCGTTAAATAAATGGCATTGTCATTTACAATGCCAATAGCTACACCCCTACACAGAGCCACACTCACACAGAGCCACCCACACAGAGCCACCTACAAAAAAAACTATCCACACAGAGCCACACACACACACACACACACACACACACAGAACGGTGGCATGATGCGCTTTAGATGAATATGTTTAAAAGTAAAATGCAGCATAGTGCGATTGCTACAATAGTTAATTGTGGATGGGTTAACAATTGATGTGTGCATTGATGGTTGGTGGTGTGTGTGCCTGTAGAAATTGTGTACTGATGGCTGGTGGTGTGTGTGCTTGGTAGAAGCGTGCAGTGCCGGCTTGAGGTGTGTGTGCCTGGTGGAAGCGTGCACTGACGGCTCAATTCTTATTTTTAACCTCTATGTCAAAGATAAACGTTGATTTAGCCTTAATGTTAAACTTACATTTTGTTCAAGGGTGTGTGGTTGTTTTGTGTGACCTGGGTGTGTGTTTGCGTTGGACTAGGGTGGTATTATGACTTTTGCTCGATGTAAAGTTCTATGTTCTAAATTTGAGATTGCTTGTTGAACCCAGGCATTTGGAGGTCCACCTGGAGAGTAGCTGCAGGTGCCCCTATGGCTGCAACAAACTTACTTACATTGAATCAACATGTGTAGAGCTTTTTTTATACATGTATTACCTATAACGGTTTAAAGGAACCAATCTGCGAGTACGCTCTCCCTCTCAAAATGTAATTAGAAGGCATGTTGACAAACTACCTCTTTTCGGCAAGAAAGAAACCAAAACCTCGATAGGACTGTAACACTGACTAAGCCATGCCAGCTAATCTGTCACCTTCACCTGTGGCATAGTGTGAGTTCCTGGCCTGTAAGATGGCCTGCCTCTCTAGTGGACTTCGAGTAACCCAGGCATTGAAAGCATATGATGATGGGTGCTTTGGTCTTCCAAATCTTCCACACATTTCAAACATGAACAGGGTGATAGTCTGTGCTGCTCATCCTTTCTTTGTGAAATCCTGCAGAGATCTGAGTTCCAGATTAATGACACGCTGCCTCGCGTTCCTGAGCCCGTTCTGTCTGTGAAGAACAGATTTAGCAACGTCCACGTACGTCCACAGTGAGAAGTGCACGGACATTCCTCTCTGAAGTTAGATGTTCATGGCAGTGTTATGTTGCTAAACCTCAAGTAGAAATGCACTCGGCCGCCAGCCAGTAGCAGTCTCCACTTGTTACTGCAGTGTGTCCTGCAGAACACCTTACCATACGGGACTGGGCTCTGTACTTTCCATCCAAGGACTGCCCTCACCTCAATCAAGCAGCATGCCCCTTCTCTGAGAGATGCAAGGAGCCACCTTCACTTTGTCAACACTACTCCTCAGAAATAGGCATGAGAAAAAGAAGGTCGGTTTCGCCAGCCTTACTGTATTTGCTCGTTTCCAGCCCCAGTTCCCAGGGCAGCTCTGTTCGCTAATTGGTTCCCGAGGGTTTGTAGGAGAGGGCGGCTTTGAAGAGAAGGGTAGAAATAACACACTAGGTGTAGTAACTGGCAGCGTTTGCCGAAATAGATCTTGTTTTAAAAACGTCTCAGTTCCCAGCTGACATTATCAACACTGTGGCATAACTTCGCGTTGGTTAAATAACAATGTAGATGTACTGCTCCGGCCCGGCCCTCTTGGGACGAAGGGAGGTACTGCAAGGTGTTTCTTTAAGTATTCCGGCAGCCTCCTTCAACAATGCAGGGGACCAAAAGCGGGCTCGTCTGTTGTCCGTGGGTGCTCTGCTCGGGTTGTGGGGGCACTTAGCGGGAGGAGGGCGGGACACAAAAAGCGGACCTCGTGAGACGTCCGATGTCGGGAAGCGAGCTGCAAAATGGCCGAAAAAAGCTCCGAGATTTTTTCGGATTTGGGGGCGTGTTCGGTGCTCAAAAGTAGGCGTGGCCAAAAAGTGGAAAAAGAACACCGAACACACCTCCAAATCCGAAAAAGACGGAGCCTATTTGGAGTGAAGGCTCTCTCCTCCAATGGCTGGCCTCCATTTAGGAAGCCAGCCAATGGGAGAGAGCCAAAATTAGAGGCGTGATGAAGAGCCCCTCTAAGAATCATAAGATCTCGCTACTTCCGGTTCTGACAAACCGGATAGTACCAAGACCTAAAAAGGTGACCACTTTGATAAAATATCGAGACCGATTACACTTAAAATCACTGTTGTTCGACTGCCAACATCCTATGAGAGAAGTGCACCTTATTTATCACCCTGAAGTCCCGGAGGTGAGGGACGGTAATAATCAAGTAACCAGGGCTCGGGTGGAGTCCCGGTTCCAGGAGCAATGGGTATACACCCCATGGAAACAAAGTGAGGTTCTTTCTTTAAAAACACATCTTCCCGACCCCCGAAAGAATCCGACTGCATATTACAAAGAGCTCACTGAGGCTGCAGGATCAGCTGTAATGACTTTAGCAGATATCGAGTTATTCTTTGGATTATTAGTCCCTGTTGATGTGTGGCGTCAAGTGCATGACACTGATCATGTCGCAGAGTTAGGGGGAACTTGGGACCAGTTCAAAGATTGGGACAAGGAGCGGAAACCTGGAGACAAGCCTAGGGCAGAAGTCCTGGCTCTACCAGGAAGAATAATTACTTATATGCACTCTTTAATCCCACCCCGAAAGGTAGATTGGGATAAATTAACAGCATGCAAACAGAAGAAAGATGAAAGTGTTTCAGACTTTTTCACCAGGTTTGAGGGTGTATTTATTGATTTCAGTGGACAGGATTTGTCAGTAGAAGGGGGAGTAAGATTATTTGTGAATCACTTTGTTACGAATCTGCTCCCGGAGGTTTAGGCTCGCTTACAGGCAGCTGAGAGCACTTGGACCACTTCCACTCCCTCGATTATATTAAGTTTGGCTCAGTATTATGAACATAGGGAAAATGAGAGTAATGAGAGTAAGGATAGAACAGAGAAAAAGACTAAGATCTCAAAACACGAGTGTTGTTGCAGCAAGTTATTCGTGGACGTGGAGTTGGGGGGGGGGGGCGGTATAGGATTGTTTCAAAGATGGGAGGCCCATCCACTGTCTTGGGAATAAACCAGTGTTCTTATTGCAAACAGGAGGGGCATTGGCATGCTTAGTGTCCTTTATTATTAGCCCGGAATAGGACAGAGAGGGGAAGAGGACGAGATCGAGGAGGTACGGATCGAAATAGCATGTATCGTGAGGACACTTGTATGTTCGAAGATGATGGTGGGTATGGATATGCATAGGACAGCCATAGACAGAGAAGGAGCCAGGTGTAAGTACCCGTTGATCAGCAAGGACCTTATGTGAAAGGGCGATTGATGGGAACTTCTGAGAATTTTCTAGTGGATACGGGTGCAATGAATAGTTCCATTGCTCATTTACTGGTCCCGGGGGCTACTCTGTCTGGCCATATTAACGTTTCAGTGGGATTCTCTGGAATCCCTGTGGTAAGCCCCATCTCTGCTCCTATCCCAATAACGATAGGCCCTGTGACTGTGGATTCTCCGTTTTTACTGACATCAAACTATGGGGAACATTTGTTGTGTTTGGATTTGTTAAAAAAGTTAAATGCTAAAATTCATTGTTCCCCAGATGGTGTGTATTTGACGATTCAATCTCCCCAAAATCGTACTAAACAATGTTTCACTGAAAATGACCCACTTGCCCCCGAATTGGCAAGTATTCCTCCCACTTTGTGGGCTATAGGGGACACCGATGTAGGACTGTTGAGAATCCCGCCAGTTTCTATCACATTAAAACCTAACGTTCGTTTGCCCCGTATTGCGCAGTATGAAATTTCGCCGGCTGGCGAACAGGCCTTACTAGACATTATACAGGATCTCATAGACAAGGGAGTGGTCGAAGAAACAGCAGCGAATATTTGTAACAGCCCCATATTGCCGATTTTGAAGAAGGCCCCTCCCGGTGGTTTCAGATATCACCACCATTTTGACAATGACTCCTCCCACCGCAAAATATTTTTCGGTTATTGATTTGAAGAATGCTTTCTTTAGCATGCCAATGCACCCTGAGAGCAGACATATTTTCGGCTTCTCGTTATCTGGACGCAGCTTCAGATTTTGTCGTGCTCCCCAAGGGTACACAGAAAGCCCAAGTATATATAGACAAGCTCTTAAAGCTATTTTGGATGAATTGACTCTCCCTGCTGGTAATGTACTTCTTCAATACGTTGATGATTTATTGGTGGCCTCAGATACTGAAAGTTGCAAGGAGGCTACCGTTAAATTACTATCTAATTTGGCTGCTAATGGTAATAAGGTAACACTTTCCAAATTTCAATATTGTTGACAGGAGGTGACTTATCTTGGTCATCTACTGTCGAAAGAGGGGAGGAGACTAACCCCTGAACGAGTGGCTACTATTGCTAATATGTCTGTAGCTTGTACTCAACGTGATGTTCGTGCATTTCTTGGCATTAGCTCATATTGTCGCCAATGGATCCCAAATTTTTGCTTTGCTTACAAAACCCCTCCTATATTTGATCACTAAGGAGGTGCATGAACCTTTACCCTGGAAATGAATGTCAGACCTCTTTTGATGCTTTGAAATCTGCGCTTTGTTCTGCACCCGTCTTGGGTATTCCTGACTACCGAAAACCTTTTGTACTCTATGTGCATGAGGTGGACGGTTGTTCGCTTACTGTGTTGACAACGATTTGGTGGTAAGCAAAGGCTTTGTGCATATTTGTCAGCTGTATTGGATAATGTCGCCAGAGCCCTCCCTAGCTGTCTGCGAGCAACGGCTGCTGTAGCGGTCACCATCCGGCAGTTGGAAGGGCTCGTTTTGAATACTGATCTCACAGTCATGGTACCGCAAGCTGTGGACACATTGTTAAACAAAACCAAAACACAGCACCTGGCGAGTGCACGATTAACTGGATACAAATTAACCCTGTTTGCTCCACATATAACTATTAAACGATGTGCTACCTTGAATCGAGCCACGTTACTACCCCTCCCTTCGAATGCAACAAATAATGATGTACATGATTGTATATTTCGGACAGAAGAGGAAACGAAGGGATGGATAGACCTCACAGATTCTTCTCTATCTGACCCTGAAGGAGAATTGTATGTGGATGGCTCATGTTTCAAGTTACCAGATGGCACCACAACAGCTGCATATGCGATCACTACCCTCCGTAGTATAGTTGAAACTGCACGAGTGCCCTATTTATCAGCACAAGCAGCTCAGTTAATAGCGCTGCTACGAGCTTGTGAACTAAGTGAAGGATTGGAAGTAAATATTTACACAGATAGTCAATACGCCTTCGGCGTTGTGCATACTTTTGGCCGCCTATGGGCAGAGAGAGGGTTCCTCACATCCCATGGTCAGAGAATACAGCATGGTGCCTTAATTTTACGATTACTAAGAGCCCTAACCTTGCCCAAAAGAGTTGCAGTAATTAAATGTATTGTGCACAAAGCAGTGGTGGATGAAGTAGGTGAAGGGAATGCGTTTGCAGATCAGGTTGCGAAGGAAACTGCAAAATCTAAAATGTCCTCCATGTTTGTGGCAGCATCAGCTAGATGGGTAACAGAAACAGAAATGTTCGATAATACGATGGAGAGTGTCCGGGTCTTTCAAAAGGAAGCACCTTCCGCAGAATTAGACCATTGGGAGAAAGAGATAGGGAAATTGGATGAGAATAATTGCTGGGTTGATTTGACAGACAAACAGAGATGGTTATCACCAAATGCATTAGTTTATGCTGTAGTCACCATGGCCCATGGGACAGCTCACATTGGGGCGAAAGGAATTTGTGCTTTGTTAGATCCTGTATGGAATAATCCCAATATTACAAAAACGGCAGCCCATTTGGATAAATATTGTATGGTTTGTTTGCAACACAATCCAGGAGGGAGGGAACCTGTGCTTACTGGAAGCTTTGCGCCACCCTCCTTACCCTTCGAGGTGCTCCAAATGGACTATATTCAGTTGGAGCAAGTTAACAATCTTAAGTATGTTCTGGTAGTAGTGTGTGCTTTTAGCAAATGGGTGGAGGCTTACCCCACCAAGGAGAATACTGCCCTGGCCACAGCAAAAGCCTTGATCAAAGAGTATTTCCCTAGATATGGAATTCCTCGAGTGATTTGGTCAGATAACGAAAACATTTTAATGCAGAATTAGTGAAACATATGTGTAATGGATTACATATCACAAAGAAATTTCATGCAGCCAGACACCCCCAGTCAGCAGGATTAGTTGAAAAATACAACGGAATTTTGAAAATGAAAATGGCCAAAATACAAGAGGAAACCCAGTTAAAATGGCCCGATGCACTTCCCTTAGCATTAATGTCTATACGAGTTACACCACACTCTCGAGCTGGATTGTCCCCCTATGAAGTTATTTTTGGACGGCCAGCTAATTTATAGGGTGTCCCTAGAACAAATTCTTTTCGCGAAATTGAGTGCCCTATGAAGACAGATTATTTGTATACTTTGACTAAAGATTTGCGTTCCATTCATCAACAGGTGTCAGCAGTATTGCAGCCGCCACCAGAGGGTCCTGGACATCGTTTGGAACCTGGCGACTGGGTTTTAATCCGGAATTACCAGTGAAAGTCTAGTCTGGAGCCTTGCTGGACCAAACCTTATCAAGTTCTCCTGGCAACACGAACAGCAGTAAAGGTGGACGGAAAGTGACATTGGATGCATGTGTCACACACAAAGAGGTTGCCTCTCCCGCTTCCGTATGATCAGCAGAGAAGAGGAGATATCCTGACCCAGGAAGGAGAGCGGGCGATACGCTTTGTTCCTTTCTCTGAAGCCCTCTAAATTGGCGGGGGGTCAAGAGTAGGGAGTTGTGGAAACTTCAAGAGCTCCGATAACCGCACCAGCAGAGTTGAGTGCTGAAGCAGAAGCCCGTCCTAATCCTGTTGTAGGGAACGCTCCATTGCCTGTTTTGTTCTCTGATCAGGAGGAACATGGTCATTTGCGGTACAACCTACGGCCCAGAAAACAACGCGATACCTCAGGTGAAGGTGTTAAGAGATAGGACATAACATGAGTTATAGATTTATCATAAGCTATCTGAGGTATTGAGCGAGAAACTGGACTGAACTCGATGAGAGCTTGGAACATTTGATTTTCCTCTGTTCATAAAGAAAGACAATATTGCATCATTAAGGCCCAGGTTGTAAATTCTTCAAGGGTTATATTGCTAAATTAACTCCAACGCCGGGATTGCTTTGAAATTCTTTTGATGAACGATAGGAGCCTGCCTGTGAGGCTCTAGACGGACACAGGGAAGAAGAACCCTCTGGCAGGCCGGACTGCGCAGCCCGAGATTAGTATTGGACTTTTAGCTAGCATGTATCCCTTTGCTCGTTTAGTTATTCTGAAAAGGAATATAATATGATCCTAGCGTATATAGAAGTGCATCAAGGATTTGACCCAAAGGGGAATGGAGATCAGGGGTCCTTGGTCCCAGAAGCTTGCATGAACGTGTATACAGAGAAAGTGAATTCTACCTGGCTAAAAAATTAATTAATGGATTTTGAGGAATTCAACCATACCCAGTATTTTTGGCAGCTTAGGGAACGGAACGTCACCAATGATGAAGCACTCCCAATACCTATTTTAAATCATACTTTGCCTTTTTGTGTTCAAGGAACAGGTCATATCCCGGTAGGGAGGAGCATATGCAATTACACTTATCGGATGTTGACTTATAGTAGCCCCGATTGCACACTCCTCCCAATGTATATTTTGTGTGTGGGGAATCTGCGTATACTTGGCTCCCTCGAGGATGGTCTGGGCGTTGTTATCTATCTTTCAGGATATATAGCCCCGTCTGATTATCATAAAAATCATCGATTGGAAAAACGAAGTTCATTCTTACATAGGTCACCTAGAATGATAGACACTACCGACACTGATCAAACCAATACCCCTGAGCAACATTTTGTTGACATTGTAAAAGGGGTATTTCCCATTTGGGGACCCATTGTAACCAGTAAAGAAGTATGACGCATATCAAGAGTAGTAGAGAGGGTGATCAATATCACAGCAGGTATATTGACTAATATAACTGTAGAGCTTCAAGCCACAAGGCTCGTTTCGCTCCAAAACCGAATGGTTTTGGACGTTATCCTAGCCGATCGAGGAGGAGCATGCCACGTGATCGGCAGCTCCTGCTGTGTATATATCCCTGACTCCGCCCATTCTGTTCACTTAGCTATTCAGAAACTGCACCGTTTGGCGTCAGAAATTCATGCAGATACCGGGACTTGGTCACTGTCTGGCTGGTTTTGGAACCTCTTTTCCACTTGGGGATGGAAAATCCTGATGATTCTAGCAGGGATAGCTGCAGTCTTGTTTACCTGTAGTCTTTGCATACAGTGCGGACCAGCCTGTTGTTCATTCCTTGCTACCACCATAAAAACCCCGTCACCCACAAAACACAAGGCCCAATTAGTTCAGCAGGAAATAAATGACCTAATGCAGATCGATGAAGGAATTTTCGAGGATTGAGGAGTCTGTACTTATTAGATACATCAGGCTAAAAAGGATGGACCTGAAGGATAAAAAACTGATTTCCTTGTGCTTATGTATAAAATATAATAAGCCAGTACTGTTGATAAATATTGTATTAGCATGATGTATCAATAAGTATTTGCCTCTGAATTAACAGACTGTATCTCGCATTTATTCGCTCTTAAATAAGTGTATCAATGGTTCTTGTACATAGGCTAGGCCCTCGCAAGACCAGCGCCATGATGATATGTTGTTGCTTAAGCTTCAGTGGTGATCACGTGATATTCCTTGTACGAATATAATGAGTTATGGTGGACAGCTGAATGTGGGGTGTTCTCCTTTCTGTCCTGGGAACAAAGGTCGCATATGGCTGCTAGTGCGATAAGCGCATTCCTGAAGGCGCCGTTCTGCCCTCCCTGGCACCAAGACGAAAGGGAGTCACCCCTACTGACCTACACCCACAATAGCCGTGTCTAATAATGAAACCAATTATGTGTGCCAAATATGGTCTTTCCTTGGACCTCGAGGGCCGGCTGGTACTTTCACTATTATAGTGTTTCACGTGTGTGATGAAAAGGTATATATGCCCTGCTTTGAATGTAAGCCAGCAGCCTTCCCTGCGGACCTCGAGGTCATGGGGAGGCTCCTCTACATAGAGTACTTTGCTAATAAACAAGTGAACTTTCCTCACTGCGAACTGTCTGGTTATTGGTAATTGGTTCAGGGGCTATCGGTAAGTATAGCTCCATAGGTATATTTTATTTACATACAACATGATCTAGGAAGTTATCTCTCATGCTGTAGTTAGTGGCTAGACTTTTCTACAATGGCATTACTTAGTCTTCCATTGTTTTCAGTCCCTTGCCTGAGTGAATCGGGTGAGTCTACGGTTGATGTGAATTCTGACGCAGCAAAAGAGTAACTGCTTACTGAGGAACCAAACTAGCCTTAGCATAACTGAATGTACATGTGGCCCTTTTGCTGATCGCTCTTGGACTGAAATCCCGGCAGTTTGAATCAATGTTGATGAATGGTAGTGGCTCTTGGTGCACTGTTTTCCGTTGTGTTTTTTGCTCAATGTACTACTTCAGAAAGGAGCAAACCATATGCAATCAGTCTTGACCCCACCCCAAAGGGACTGTAGAGCCCGAAACCTGCCCACAAGAATGAGAACACAAGCAACCCCAAACATGTTGGCCTTATTGGACCTTATCGCGGAAATGTGGCACAGCAAACTCACACCTTGGCATACTTACATCACTTTAAACGGATCAGTGAGAATATAGAAACATGATTACTATTACTACTATTACATGTAACTGTAAACTACTCTTTATGCATTCCCACTCATCGTGTGTTTGCTCACCCTGCTATTGCAGAAAGCAACTGAATGCAAATTGCTCTTGTACAAATCACTGTCGTGCAAATCAGTCTTGGCTTCAGTGCCTTAGACCAGGATCAGTAGCAACGCTAGGCACTTTTCAGTCCTATTGGACTTCATCCGTGAGCTGCAACTTTAATCTCTAAGTGATAGTAAGCTTAGGGTTTTGCATCTGTGGATACCTATGGTAACATACTGAGAAGAACAAATAGCTATTAATGAAATGGTTACTTTAATGTTATCCATTTTTTATTGCTATAAGTGCCTCCTGCTATGTTGGTTTTTGCCCAATGCAAAAATAAAAAATAAGGACCAGCCACATGTATATCAGTATTGGCCTACTTTCAAAAACAACAGCATGGCCTGGAATGATAGGACACATTAGTTTAGTATAATGTTTGATTAGTTTAATTTACCTTAGTTTAATATAATTTAGTTTAGAGCTCATTGTCGTCAGAAGATTTTCTGGCATTGAAGTTAGAGAGCAGAAGCACAGTTTAACCGAAAAGCAAGGTTTTAAGGGCCTTTTTGAAGGTAAGATGTTTTGAGCAAAGTTGAAGTTCCTTAGGAGCACTATGCCATCTTTTTGGTACCTGATGATTCGTAAAAACATTAGATTGGAGGATTGATGGGTTATTTTGGGATGATACCCTGTAGATGGTTGGAGAACAAAATTGGTGTCTTGCGATACAAGGCCCAATGAATTACACATAGAGGTTTTTTTTAACTCACTGATGGACTGAAAGTCACTCTAAACATTTCCAGATGGCAGTGGTGGGGCTAAAACGAGGAGGTCAGGCAACTTCTCTAGCTGCTTGATTTTTAATGGCTTGAAGGTGGTGAATAAGAGAAGATTTCTTACTCAAATACATGCTTTTGCTGTAGTACAGCCTACGTCCTAATATTGCAGAGATTGACAGAAATCTGCTCTCTAACATTTATTAGGGCAGGATTGGATGAATACATCTAAAATGGAACAAACGTGCACAATAAAGCTTTAGCATTTACCTGGCAATCCATTGGAAGCGAGGATTCAGTGTTTACCCCAAAGCTTTTAAGCACTGAGAGGGTTGAGAGCAAGGACTAAAGGTGGAAGATAAAAATGTAGGTTACCACGCAGAATGCCCAGAGCATGAGTTGAGAGTTTCACCCTTGTCCCTGATGAGGTTAAGCCATTGACAGTTCATCCAGTGATGTACAGCAATAAGACAGTTCTGAAGGTTTGGAGTATTTCTGGAGTAAGAACTTAATTTAAATATTAAGCTGATGTCGCCTTCTAATCTAGGACCCTGATCAATACTGTGACCTTATGCCCCTATACGGCTATAATCCATTTATTCCCCTATATTGGCATAACCGATCAAATGCAATATTCAGAAACTCGTCTCTGGCCTCACACGACCAGAGCCACATTTCAGAATCACTTACTCTGCAGCTTCCTTTGCAGCTCATTAGTGCAAATGACACAGCAGAAGCCACTATCTAAGATTCCTAGATTACACTCCGAGTTCTTCAACAAGATAAAAACTCAGCAACCTGGGAAAGCCCCGCTTGCTATGTTTTGATTAGTAATAGAACTCTAATTAGCACTGAGAGACGATCACTTCCTAGTGACATCTTTATTGACGTCTTATGTCCAAAAACTTACGTCAAACCAGGCACCTTTCAGGTATAAATATTACCAACGTTGCCTTTAGCAAACCTGCCTCGATACTATCGCTGCCTCGCTGATACTGAAGCTACCGCTGCCTCAACGGCATCAGCGAACGATGGTGTGGTGAACATAGGAGCAGAACAGCTGTCCCCTTCAGAGCCCAGCAGATACAAGCTGCCCGCGGACGCTGCCCCTCCTCCTCTTCCTAGACGCGCTGAGAGAGACGCTGTCTTTTCTCCTGCCGAGAAAATCCAGCTCTGGCGTTTCCAGCCTACTCTTGCGAGTAACTGGGATATCGAGTCCCTGGAAGGAGATACAAGACCTCCAACATTCTATTCCAGAGGTATGGTGTTGACTAAACCCTTAGAGAGAATTCTTGAAGCAAACCTTGGCAAAACCAACTTAACTTAAAGCTACTTACTTACTCCCTCCCACGTATTAGGCTTAGGTCAGGTACACTGGGGTAGGCGTAGTTAGAAGCACCAGTTGAGTACGTTAGCCTAATGTATATATAAATGTATATATGTTTTATTCATTTTAAACCATTGTATGGCTAAGAAACCATATCAATGCTTTTACAGTATTATTTCGCACTACTCATTTTACTGTACGCACTTTTTATAATAACTAGTCTTGCAATTGTGGCAATTCATTTCTCTTGTATGAGAAGAAAGACTGTTCAATAAATAATACCTTTTTATTGAAAACGCCCGTCTCTCTATTCTCTGTATATTGGTGAAAGTAATCTGCACAAAACTGACTGAGTAAATTAACTGTCTATTGTTTCACACAACTCTAGAGATTGACTCTTATTCTAAGGAGCAAAGTTGTCATGTTTATGCGGTTGTTAGAAAACTGAATCCCTTCTTGTCTGTGCCAGAGAAGCTGATCACTTCCTATTCAGTCAAGAAAGTTTCCAGTGGGCGTGGCTTAGCAGCATGCCGAGCTAGACGCAAGACTCGGAAGCTCCTGGCCGTCGTTACATATATCCGCCTTAACTCTATTGCCACGGACTCTAAAATCACCCCGCTGATCGCCCAAGGGGGCACTAAAACTGCGACGCCGCCAAGGGAGTCCCGCTGATGCGCGGAAAGCCTGTTTGACGCGATCTCCTGGGTCAGAGGCGGAGGGGAATGCAAACCTAAGATGGCGCCCCGGGACCGGCGCTAGCCCCAGACGGACACCAGACGGCAAGAAGCGGAGCGCAGCTGCCCAGGGGTGCACACACCGGCACCACGGGGTGAGAAGCAACAGAGGAGGGTACTGCGGCCCGCCTGATTGCGCAGACCGGCCCCGGGAGACGGTGGAGCCGCGGTGGTCAGCAGAGGTGCAAGCGGCAAGGAGTCCGGTGGCTGTCGCGGGGAGGAACACCGTGCTGCACGACGGACCCTGGCCTGGCCTGGAGACACCCGGCGGCGACCCAAGTAAGGAGAGGGAGTCCCCCCCACCCCCCCACCCGCCCTCCACACTGCCCCTCGGCCGCTGCCGCACTTAACCAACATGGCGGCCTGACCCGCGGTCGGGGGCTCGGGACTGCCGGGGGGGGGGTCGTGGCCTACCTAGAGAGCAGCACGCAACATCTGAGGGACCCCCGCATAGACGATCGGGTGCAGCGACAAGAGGCCCTGTGCAACCTCTGCAAAAGGGGCAGACCTTCACCAACATGGCGCCCAAGTGAGGCTTCCCAGCGCCGGACACCGACGCGCCCGAGAACAGCATCAGCGTGCTCACGCAAAGGAAGCGGACAGCAACAAGCCGGGGCTCTGGCGGACCTGGGGGTTGGTAAGGGACAATCCATCTGCACGGCCTGCAGTGGACTGTGGGAGGAGGCTTAAGTCTACACCGGCAGGCTTCGGGGTGAGGTGGTCCAGGGAGATACACGGAGGCGGGGCCCCGTGTTGCTTAGGTGCAAGCCCCAGGGGAGGAAGAAGGCGCTACCTCCGACCTAGCCTACATCGGACCACTAAATTAGAGTCTTGCCTGTCCCCCCACCCCCATCCGCGTGGCCACCTGATCCCTCACCACCATCGCCGAGACGTGAGGAACTCTGACACCGGGGCGCAGCAGGGGCGAGTAAAGCCCCGCCTACGGAGTGGAGGAGACCTGACGGGCAGAGAGCAGGAACACGTGAAGCCCTCCCGGGTCACGCAGCAGGCCCTAACACCTTACGGACCACATCAATCAGCACCCGGGGTGAGTGGACCTCGCCGGCAACAGAACCCCACGCCGAGTCCGTGGACAACCATGGGAAAGAAGGATCTCGTCCCTAAACCCCTGAAGCAGGGCCCTATGGACAATTTTGCGACTGCCCTCCCAGGAAGAGATCACCCCAACACAGCTCAGGAAGGCTCGCCAGACACGGATAGACTCCTAGCGGCCATTCAAGCCTCAAGATCCGACATCCAGGAATCAAGAGCCGCACTGGAAGTTAAAATAGGTGAAGTGGGGTCCGAGGTCACCCTCCTCCGGCAAGATTTCAGGAACCTTTCGGCGCGAGTTACAGAAACTGAGACACGAATTGGGGAGGCGGAAGACTCTCTCACCACGCTCCGCAAAGAAATGGTGGAACTCCAAACATCCCATAGACAACTCCTTTGGAAGGTGGACGATGCGGAAAACAGGGCACGCCGCAATAACCTGCGCTTTGTGGGATTTAGGGAAGGAATTGAGGGGAACGACATGGCGGCCTTCCTTCGCACGTGGCTGACCACGACTTTCCCGACAGCGCGCTTTTCACCATGCTTCGTCATTGAAAGAGCCCATAGGGCACTGCTGGCGAAGCCCCCGGAAGGTGCAAGACCAAGAACAGTGATAGCACGTTTCCTGAACTTTGCGGATAGAGACCTAATTCTACGTGAGGCCAGGAAAATGGGGGAGATCCGGCTAGAAAACACCAACATCATGATCTTCCCGGACAATAGCCAGGAGGTCCAGAAACAGCGTCGCTCCTTCGACCTGGTGAAAGGAAAATTGAGGACACTTAAGATCACCTACATGTTACTCTTCCCCGCGAAACTCAAGGTCCTTTACAAAGACAAGTCAATCTTCTTCACACACCCTGAGGATGCTTGGCAGTGGCTAGAGGAGCGGCCTAACCTCAAAAGCAGAGAGGCGGCAGGACGCGAGGAATTGGACAGGTCACTGAGAGAAAGAGTCAACTGGGGGCTCCCAAAACCACAAAGGCGGACATCGAGGAGGCTGCACTCCCGCACTCCTGGGACGCCATACCAAGCACGTACACCCGCGGGGGCCAGGAGAGGGCGTTCGGAATCGCCGGGGGAATCCTCAACGGCGGGCGCACGGCGACAGGTCCCACGTCAATCGGCACTCTCAGATGGAGACGACGAGGGTCGGCAAGATGGTGAAGAATCGGACCCTGAGGAGGTGGACCCCATTGGAGAGCGAGACTCGATGCACCCGCTGGAGAGGGAGATCCACCATCTGGAACGGGACTCATCTGGCAAACTAAGTGGAACTGACTCCGCCACGCAAGACTCACGCTCGTGAACACTGCAGAGTGGCATTCCAGAGACGACGGCCGGGAGGCACAAGGACACGCAAGTTGAAAGTCCTCCCTTGTATTTTGTTATCTTTCCCTTGTCCAGTGTATATGTTTTCTTTCCTTGACCTGGTTGATACATTGGGCTAGAAAAGACACTGGACCTAGTGCTCTCATAGCCTTTCAAGTTGGGGTGGAAGGTGAGGGTTGGTTAAGTTGAGGGGAGGGGAGGGTGGTCGACAGACCGTCTCCCGCTGAAAGCTCGGTCCTATATTGGGATGAGTCTGGAAGGGGAGGGTGGTGGGGAGGAGGGGGGTTTAGGGGAGGCCAGAGTTCTTTTGAGTTGGGGGAGGGAGGGACAAGGATGGGGGGTAGCCACAGTTGGGGGACACACGCGAAGACATGCATCGCCACTACTACAGACAGACCCACCATACGCACCGCTGACAGCTGAGAACCAGCACGCAAAATGGCAGGTACACTAACAATGCCACCTGGGGAGGAAGAGGCACTATCCATTTTAACGTGGAACGTTAATGGCCTCGGGTCAAAAGTCAAACGGGGCCTGGTGAACACATATCTTAAGAGGCTAGCGCCGGATATAGTACTCCTACAGGAGACACACCTTAAAGGCAACAACTGTGCATTCATTGCAAGAGGTAGGCTCAGAGCTCTGGCACACGCAGGGTACACATCGGACTCGAGGGGAGTAGCCATTCTGGTTAAGAAGTCCACGCCCTTCTGCGTTACGCACACATGGAGCGACCCGCAGGGCACTTACGTAGGGGTCCAATGGACGTGGAGGAGACAGCGATACACCATAGTGTCGGCCTATGCGCCGCCTAAGCTTCAATCACGTACATTGCAAGCGATCTCATCACTCCTCATCGACACGGCAGACACTATACAGATAGTGGGAGGGGACTTCAATGACGTGATGTCTGATGAACTGGACCGTACGGGGCAGGTACGTAGAGGAGGAACACAGACAGCTCTGGCATTAACGATGAACACACTGGGACTCACTGACCTATGGCGATGGCGACACCCCACGCAACCCGCCTACTCCTTTTACTCAGGGGCGCACAAAGTCTTCTCCAGGCTGGACTATCTTTTTATGGCCAGGCAACACCTAACGGCGGCAGATGTAGTGGAATACAAGGCGAGGGGCATTTCTGACCACTCGCCCCTGTACGCGAAAGTGGGAGGGACGGGACGGAGGAAAGGGACGGAATGGCGCCTGGCGGCATGGGACATCCAATCCCCAGACCTTGCCCGCGGAATCAGGGCGGACATTAAAGTGTACATAGCTGAAAATGAAGGGTCCGTGGCGTCTAAGATAACCCTCTGGGAGGCGATGAAGCCAGTACTAAGAGACAGAATACAGGGTAGACTAAAAGAGGCGAGACGGAGTCAGCAGGAGGAAGTGACAGCCCTGGAGGCCTCCATCCTGACACTGGAAGAGGACTATCAGGCACATAAGGGAGAGGGCACGTTGCGGCGCCTGCTGGATGCCCAACGGAATTATAGGGAGATGGTGACAAATGAGGCTAAGACACAGTCACTGGCGACTCTACATCGTTTATACGACGTGGGGGATAAGTCGGGTAGGCTTCTGGCCTGGCTCAGCAGGAAGGAAAGAGATGCACGGTGGGTAGAGCGAATCAAAATGGGTGATGGTGCCGTGCGCTGCACCGACGCTGGGATAGCGGAGGCGTTCGCGACCCACTACGAACAATTCTACACAGCTAGAGACCTAGGAGACATAGATGTGGCGCTCCGATACTTGGAACAGACGGAGATGCCGACCCTATCTTCTGAATCCAGTGCGGCCCTGGATGCCGACATAACGCTTGAGGAAATTGCAGATGCCATAGCGAAACTAAAAACGGGCAAGACGCCGGGCCCCAACGGGTTCCCAGCGGAATTCTTCAAAAAAACATCAGACCTTCTGACGCGACACCTTAAAAATCTCCTTACTGAATCTTTCCGGCTGAGGGCTCTGCCACCAGACCTCGCGCTGGCCACCATCGTGCCGTTACACAAAGAAGGCAAACCTAAAGAAGACTGTGCTTCGTATCGCCCCATTTCCCTCCTTAATATCGAGGTGAAGGTGTTAGCGACCATCCTAGCAACACGCATGAGGGGGGTGATCTCAGACCTTGTCCATAGGGACCAATCGGGGTTTCTCCCAGACAGGGCGACGAGGCTAAACCTTAGGCGCACTCACAACTGGTTACAGGCGGTCAGGGGAAGGAGCGAGCCGCACTGGTTCCTCTCCCTTGACGCAGAAAAAGCTTTTGACGCAGTGCACTGGCCCTTCCTTATGGCAGTGCTCCAGAGGTTTGGCTTCGGTCCGGCGTTCTGCGGTTGGATACGGCTCCTATACCAGGCCCCGAGAGCTCGAGTGAGAGTGAACGGTAAGCTATCCCGCGAATTTAAGGTCGAACGGGGCACCCGACAGGGATGCCCGCTATCCCCCCTGCTGTTCACGCTGCTTATTGAAATCCTGGCCATCAACATCAGACGGAACCCCAACATCCACGGCTTCTCACTAGACACCCCGGGGGCGATACAGGAAAAGATATCACTCTACGCTGACGATGTGCTCCTATACATCACCAGCCCGACACAACTGTGCCGGAATTGTTCCGGGAATTGGGCAGATTCGGTGAGCGAGCTGGCCACACCATCAATTGGCACAAGTCGGTGCTATACGACCCACAAGGGAGAGAGCAATGGGGAAACGTCCCAGAATGCCTGGTCACGACCTCCACGGGCTTTCTGTACTTGGGGATATACATCACCCACGACGAGAAACTCTCCTTCTCCAAAAATGTTGACAGAATCGTGGGAGACGCAGTGGGTGACATGGACAGATGGAAACTGCTGCCGCTCACGCTCCTGGGCCGGGCAGCGATGTACAAAATGATCACCCTGCCTAAGTTCCTCTATGCACTCCAGAATGAATATTACCCACTCCCGCCGGATACGATACGGAAGATACATGCAGATCTTCGCACCTTCCTGTGGCTGGGGAAGCAGCCACGAATAGCCCTACAGACTCTACAGCGACATCAATACAGTGGGGGCATATCCCTGCCGAATTTGGAGGCCTACTACTGGGCGGAACACCTGACGCCCATAAACGACTGGATCCATGTCCCGGCAGACCACCCGACATATATCCTTGAACGACACACGCTATCGAACAGAAACATACTATACTATTTATATGGTGGGAAGATTGGGAAGTCACTGCTACCGGCGACATCACTCACACTTAAAGCGTGGCGGCAAGCAACCAAACGCATGGGCTGGGAGGGACGGGTCACCAGACAAACACCGTTGTGGCACTGCCGGTGGCTCCCGGAACTTGGTAAGCTCCGGGGCTTCCAACGATGGGATGACATTGGCATGTCCCACATAGGAGATATGATCTACAGGGGGGAATTGAAGGAATTCCAGGCTCTCAAGACGGAATTTGGGCTCCACCACTCACAACTATTCAAATATATGCAATTGAGACACGCTTGGAGGGCACAAAAGATACAACTTGCGGACATACCTGAATATGCACCACTAGAGGGTAGACTACTCCAGGAGCACATATTGGGTAAAGCAGTTTCCCTCACATATAAAACCCTGACAAATAATATGCTGGGCGACCTAGGGAGACTGAGGGGAGTGTGGGAGGCGGAGGTGGGTGAAATGGAAGACATTGACTGGGAGATGGTCCTCATGCACCCCAGGGAGGTGGCGATCAAGTCCAGGCTCCGCCTCATCCAGCTTAACGTGTTACATAGGACATATTTTGATAGGGTGAAACTGCTCAGGATGGGGAAAATTACAGACGCTACATGCCTACGGTGCGGTAGCCAGCAGGGGGACTTCTACCACACCCTATGGCAATGTGCAAACATACAACACTACTGGTCAGACATCTTCACAGAGCTGGGGGAGATTTTGGGGGCGGAACTCACACAGGAGCCAAAGCTAGCCCTACTGGGCCTGACCACTGAGGTGGACCTGCCTCGTCCCCAGCTCATCTTTCTAGTTCTAGCGCTAGTAGTCGCCAAGAGAGACATAGCAAAATATTGGGGAGCAGCAGAAGTGCCGGCCCTTGAGGAGTGGAGACGGGGGCTTGACCTCTATATGGCAGCGGAGAGGGGGACCTATAAAGCGAGGGGATGCCCTAAAAAGTTCCGACGGGTGTGGGCCAAATGGAGGCAGTATCACGGCCTAGAGGGAGGGCAATGAGGGCAGGAGTTGGAGGGGAGAGGGGGACTGGAATGTGAACTGTGACAGGCCACGCCCTGTGTTGACTATGCTACTCACCGAGGAAACAATGTTGGCGCATGAAACCCTGTGGGATACCAGGAATGCTGAAACAAGCGGCTGCGGGAGGGGGGGAGGGGGGAGACGCAGTGGGAACTGCAGTGGCCAGATTGGACGATGTGCGGGAACAATGACTCTTGAATGCGACCCAAGGTGTGTCAAGTGGCTATACAGTTGACAAGTTGAAGGGGGGAGGGTGGGGGAGTTGCAGTTTTAATGGGATTCACACCCAAAAACCACAAAAGCAGATGTTGACGGTGATATAGACTTTCTCTACCGGCGGAACTGGTGTGCCTCCAACATACTCTTTACAAACGCCGCCCAACCTCCGGGGTGTGGGCTGAACGGCTGTGTGACGAAGTGTTCTCAAAACATATTGCCTTTCCCGCACAGGGGACGGCTGAGAAATCGCATACCATGCTGGTCTATTCTGCAATAAAAAGAATTAAAAAAAAAAAAAAGAAAGTTTCCAGTGACCTCTGAGCTAGTTGGTAACAAACCCAATTAAGTTTAGCATAGTCAGTGGAGACCTGGAAAATCCGCACTTCTACGTCCATACTACTGTTTATGTTATTCCAATGCGCAGGGCCTATTGGGAAAATAGGAACTACACTACACTGAGAATCTTCCACTTAAATATAAA
Organism: Lissotriton vulgaris; assembly: GCF_964263255.1. Taxonomy (NCBI): domain Eukaryota; kingdom Metazoa; phylum Chordata; class Amphibia; order Caudata; family Salamandridae; genus Lissotriton; species Lissotriton vulgaris. The sequence goes on from NC_141688.1 coordinate 88,470,178, forward strand.
GAGTCAGTCCATAAGACCTAACAGTAGAAGCTAATGTTCTTATGTATATGATAACCGTTAAGGTGAAAGACATAAGCACAGAGGAATCCCACATCTAATATTCCCAAACAAGGAATAAGAATCTTCCAGCATCACCAACTGAGTCCTACCAGTAAAAAAGGAGATGAAACAATTTAGAACCACACCCTACATAACTATAGGACGGAGCTGGCTTCCGGGCCAACCACAGCACCGAGACCGCCCTCATTGCAGCCACCGACGACATCCGAACCCTGCTCGACAACGGGGAAACAGCGGCCCTCATCCTCCTGGACCTCTCCGCGGCGTTCGACACGGTCTGCCACCGCACCCTAGAACAGCGCCTCAACAACATCGGAATCCAGGAGAAGGCACTGGAATGGATCATCTCCTTCCTCGCCGGAAGAACACAGAGAGTCAGCCTCCCCCCGTTCAGATCAGAGGCCACCGAAGTCATCTGCGGCGCACCACAAGGATCATCACTCAGCCCCACACTGTTCAACATCTACATGAGCCCCCTTGCGGCCATCGCACGCCAATACAACCTCAATATCATCTCCTACGCCGACGACACCCAGCTGATCCTCTCCCTCACCAACGACCCCGCCACCGCCAGAACCAACCTACACGAAGGGATGAAAGACGTAGCCAAGTGGATGATGAACAGCCGCCTGAAACTGAACTCGGATAAGACGGAAGTCCTCATCCTGGGATCTTTGCCCTCCGCCTGGGACGACTCCTGGTGGCCCCCTGCCCTGGGCAACGCACCCAAACCAACAGACCACGCACGCAACCTGGGCTTCATCCTGGACTCCTCCCTCTCCATGACCAGACAAGTCAACGCCGGATCCCCACCGAAACCAGGAAGACGGTCACCCAGGCCCTCGTCACCAGCCGACTGGACTACGGTAACTCCCTCTACGCCGGAACCACAGAGAAGCTCCAGAAAAGACCCAAGCACATTCAGAACGCCTCAGCACGCCTCATCCTGGACATTCCCCGACACAGACACATCTCCGCACACCTGAGAAACCTGCACTGGCTCCCCGTCAGCAAGAGAATCACGTTCCGACTCCTCACCCACGCACACAAAGCTCTCCACAACCAAGGCCCAAGATACCTCAACGAACATCTGACCTTTTACACTCCCACCCGCCAGCTTCGATCGACCAGCCACGCCCTCGCCGCTGTCCCCCGCATCCGAAGAGCCACAACAGGAGGAAGATCCTTCTCCTACCTGGCGGCCAGACGTGGATATCCCTCCCCATCCACCTCCGACTGACCCAAGACCACCTTGTCTTCAGGAAGCAACTCAAGGCCTGGCTGTTCGAGCAGTAGCGGACCCCCCTCCCCCAAGCGCCTTGAGACCCTCCGGGTGAGTAGCGCGCTATACAAATGCTTTGATTGATTGATTGATTGATTAAGGATGATTTGTTCAAACATTGCAGACAAATCGGATAGAATAAGAGTAATTGTGCGGTTGTCATCAGCTATGAGTCCTAGAGAAAAAGTGATTAAAATGTAACAGGGGGTGCCGGAAAACACTTTATTCTGGGGGTCCCCCTACTGCAGTTAAAAACGTGGAACTAGCTCGCTGGGTGACGGCAGATTAGGTAGCGTAACCCTAGACGAGACTAGAGTGAGGGTTGGTCAACATGTTTCTCGCCTGGGAAATTTCCAGCGATTCGTCAGGACCTAGTGAAGGTGAGGGTTAAAAAGAAAGAAAGAAAAACATGCTGGTGTCATGTGTTTCGTGTAGTTTTACCTCAGGGGTTAATCCTATGCCTACTGGTCTTGGACTAATTACCACATGAGTAGTCGGTGGGTCGGTACAACGGGGTTGTGCCTACAGTTCTGGCTCAAGCTTCCCGTGTCCATGAGGAATCACCTACCCATCACCGCCGAGCTCGAATAGCATTGTGATTATGGCAGACAGCACCCAGCAGGGCACCAGAAGGGAGACCATTTTCTTCACGTAGGCTACATGCAGCCTACATAGAGAAAATGAAGAGTGCGCATGACTGGTTTGGTTGGCCCCAGAGGGCCCACGAAACAGTCAGGGCCCACAGCCTTGCGCAAGCGACTTCTCCCCGACCCGCCCACTTGTCTGCCCCCAACCAGGCATACCATTCTGCTTTCCCGCAGCGCGAGAAGCAGAAACATAAAATGGCATTTAAAATACCATTTTATGTTTCTGCTTCTCGCACTGCAAGAAAGCGACACACCTCCGCCCTTATGGAGGAACTGCTCCTGAAAGTAAGTGGTGATGTAGGCAGGGACAGGATACTACAAAAACCAACCCACAAAGGATTAAGCCAATTACTCTTCACAAACAACACTTTTAATGTTACTACAGCCCTTAATGTATCACAAGAGTAGGTAACGTATAGCCTAGCCTTGGAGTAAGTTAAACACCACATTTGGACACCCACAGCAACAACAATACACTCCCATCACAAATATTGGAGGCAGGGTCTTAAAATAACACACAATAGGAAATAATGTTAAATAAAAAAATATATTCTGACTTTATACAAACAGACACACATATATGTGCATGTGTGTATATCAATCAATCAATCATTTATTTGTATAGCGCACTACTCACCCGTGCGGGTCTCAAGGTGGTGAAGGGAGGGGGGGGGGGGGGGGGGGGTAACAGCTACTGCTTGAACAGCCAGGTTTTGAGATGTCTCCTGAAGGTCAGCAGGTCCTGGGTCTGACGCAGATGGGTGGGGAGGGTGTTTTCCACGTCTTGGCGGCGAGGTAGGAGAAGGATCTGCTGACGGTGGTGGTTCTGTGTATACGTGGGACGGTGGAGAGGGCGATGTTGGCAGAGCGAAGCTGGCGATTCGGGGTATAGAAGGTGAGATGCATGTTGAGGTATTCTGGTCCGGGATTGTGGAGTGCTTTGTGAGCGTGGGTGAGGAGCTTGAAGTTGATCCTCTTGTTGACAGGGAGCCAGTGCAGGTCCTTCAGGTGGGCAGTGATGTGGGAGTGGCAGGGGATGCAGAGGACGAGGCGTGCAGAGGCGTTCTGTATACGTTGAAGTTTTTTCTGGAGTTTGGCCGAGGTTCCAGTGTCGAGGGCGTTGCCGTAGTCCAGTCTGCTGCTGACGAGGGAGTGGGTGACTGTCTTTCTGGTTCTGGTGGGGATCCATCTGTAGATCTTGAGAAGCATGCAGAGGGTGTTGAAGCAGTAGGAGGAGACGGTGTTGACTTGTTGGGTCATGGAGAGTGATGGGTCCAGGATGACCCGCAGGTTGCGTGCGTGGACGGTGGGCGTCGGTGCGGCTCCCAGCGCAGCCGGCCACCAGGAGTCATCCCAGGCGGAGGGGGAGGAGCTGATGATGAGGACCTCCGTCTTGTCTGAGTTCAGTTTCAGGCGACTGTTCTCCATCCAGTTAGCGAGGGCCTTCAGTCCTTCTTGAAGGTTCGTTTTGGCGGTGGCGGGGTCCTTGGTGAGTGAAAGGATCAGTTGGGTGTCGTCGGCGTAGGAGACGATGTTGCGATTGTGCAAGCGGACGATGTTGGCGAGTGGAGCCATGTAGACGTTGAAAAGAGTAGGGCTGAGCGATGATCCTTGGGGGACACCGTAGATGATCTTGGTGGCTTCAGAGCAGAATGGGGGGAGGCAGACCCTCTGGGTTCTGTCGGTGAGGAAGGAGGTGATCCAGCACAGGGCCTTGTCGCTGATTCCTGCTTCGTGGAGGAGTGTGCGGAGGTTGTGGTGGCATAGGGTGTCGAAGGCAGCTGAGAGGTCCATGAGGATGAGGGCCGTGGTTTCGCCGTTGTCCAGCAAACTCCTGATGTCATCGGTGGCAGCGATGAGGGCAGTTTCGGTGCTATGCTTGCTGCGAAATCCTGATTGGGACGGGTCCAGGTTATTGTTCTCCTCGAGGAAGTGGTACAGTTGCTTGTTGACGATCTTTTCGATGACTTTCGCCGAGAGGGGAAGAAGGGAGATGGGTTGGACATTCTTAAGGTCCTTTGGGTCCGCTGTGGGTTTCTTAAATAAAGCGTTGAACTCAGCGTTCTTCCAGCTTTCCGGGAAGGTAGTGGTCGAAGGAGCTGTTGATGATCTTCCGGAGTTGAGGTGCGATGATGCGATTTGCTTCGTTGAAGATGTGGTGAGGGCAGGGGGTCAGATGGCGAGTCGGAGTGGATGGTGTTCATGGTCTTGATGGGAGGAAAGCAGTTTATTACATTGTGTGGTTGTGCGACCTCGCTGTGTAGTAAACCTACAAACTCTTCTTGGGTCCAGTCAAGCTTGTTTGCAAAACCTTAGCACACCTTGGGTAGATGTGGCTTCAAGTAGAAGGCTTTGTTTAAGGAACAAATGCAAGGCATTTAGAAGAACCAAAACAGATGAATAAAAATGAAACAAGACACAATGAAAATCGTACACACACTTATAAAAATAGTGTGGTTGAAGTCCCACCAAAAATAGTTGCCAGTGGTGTACTGGTCGCAAGTTATAGCAAACCAAGTGGTTTCCTTTAACTGAGGCTTGTGTGCATCTAGGGTGACCAACCTGCACTCTGAGATCTCTAACGGGGTCCAGCAGACTCTGGTGCAACTTTTGAGCGTAAATACTCAGTCTCCCAGGCAGCGCTTCAGTGGTCTGTGGCGATCAGGCGGATGTTGTTATCAACTTGCCATAGCAGTGTTCTTCAGCTTTAGTGGCCCTGTAGCTGTAACAGGAAGTCAGCCAACTGACTCTCGGAGTCACTTCTTCTGTCTGTGGCTTGGGGACGACTTTTCTTTCAGCTTGGTACCAGAGGCGCAGCCCTTTCTTTGCTAGCCCATGGATCAGCAGCTGCAGTCCAGTCTTTTGTGCAGATTATCTTTGCTGGGTCCAGGGAACACCAAGGCAGTTCTTTTTTGCTCCTCTTTCCAGTGCAGACAAGATCAGAGGTCTGGTTGCCAGGGTTGTAGATTTAATGCCCAATAATTTTTCCTACCAGATCCTCTCCTGCTTGATGATGACTTCCTGCGTAATGTGGCATCTAGCTATCCCAAAATGAAATCTACTGTCCACTCCAAGGATGGCAGAACCCATCTCTCAGTGTGTAGAGCTTGATAGCCTACCCTCGAGACGTGCTATACGAGAGCTACGTGCCCACAGGAAATCTGTTTTGGTAAGTGTTTACCCCTCTCTGTCCATGAAGCCAATCTGTCTGTCAGAACAAAAGAGAAGCCCGCTCAAGTTTGTCCACCTTCCTGTTTGAAGCTCATCTTCTGGGTTCACACCCTCTTTGGCCTGCCTGCCTGCCTGGGAGAGGTATCACCTCTCTCAATGGCAAGCTCGTTTTGTTCCTTCCTAAGAGTCATCCACTTCCGCCCCCTCCAGAGTGGCAGAAGTGCACCTCGTGACCAGCAACCGTAAAAATGACATTAAATTTGAATTGAGCTGCAAGTTAGGATTAATGTAATGATTCTTTTGATTTTTTTTTTTTTTTAAATATGTCCTTTATTCAATGCAGAGGAGAAAAGAAGGATACAAACATTTTCCATACAGAGTCTCAATATATGAAGATTCAGTATCAAGGTAATGCATACATGGATCATGGAGCAGTCTGCAGAGTATATCGCAACAGTTCGCCGAGAATTTCAGCGTTCAAATAGTGCGTGATCATGCTGTCTTAGTTGTTGTATCCTGTCAATCAAGCTACTTCAATTAAAACGTAACGGGGTGGGGGTGTCAAACTTGGAGTCGTGGGGCGTGCGGTGCAGCAGCTGGTGGGGCCTACGGTGGGGGGGGGGCGATGAAGATGAGGGGGGGAGGACCTAAGGACAATGCTGCAGCAGTCTCGTGTCTGATCTTGCATGTGTGGGAAATACGTTGGCGATGCAGAAGGGTGACGGCATTCCTGGCGTGGCAGCTGAGCCGGGAGGGGGGAGCAGAGGGGGGGGTGCCTAGGGGTCAGGTGTGCTAGCGTTGTGTCCGCTGTCTGTGGCACCTGGGGTGTGGTGGTCATCGCTGCGCTCCCCATCTGGGGGTGTTTGTCTCTCAGGAGTACCCTGTGCCTGGGGTCCATTATGAAAAGAGCGGATCATATCGTCCCAAGGCGCCGCTATGGGGTATTTACGCAGTCCCGCTGTCTCCTCATTATGTAATGATATACTTTCCGCTTTCGCCCAGTTATCTAGCGATGCGCGCCAGTGCTCCGCCGCTGGTGGTGCCGCCCGCTTCCAGTGCTTCGTAATGAGTCTTTTGGCTGTGATGAGGCCAAGGTCCCAGAAGCGGGAAGTCACTCTGTTCAGTTTGGTCCTATGAAAGAGGCCGAGGAGGCACGCCTCCCACGAGAGCGGGATCGACACTGCCGTGCATCGTTTCAGTGTCGTGAGTATCGAGTGCCAATATGCCCGAAGTTGGGGACATTGCCACAGCATGTGGAGGAGATCTGCTCCCTCCGTGTCACACCTCGGGCATTTGGCTCCCGTGCCCGGGAAGTACAAGTTTATCTTGTCCGGGGATAGATATGCGCGGTGTAGAACGTAAAATTGGATCTGCTTGAAACGTGCATTGCGGGGAATGTTGCGGGGGCCTGAGAGTATCGCCGCCCATTCCTTGTCCGTCCATGCCTTCCCTCTGTCCTCCGCCCATTTGTCCCGGAGAGGCTGCAATGTGTGTTGGGTGTGCGAGAGTAGCGCCTGTGTCAGCCAGCGTACCACGTGCGTCCCGTTGCCCATCATGTGCATGCACTGCACTAGCTGGTGCGTGGGCGGTTCGTCAGTGATGCTCCCCCATTTCCGTGTAAGCGTCCGCAGTATTGCAGCATGTTGCAGGAATTGTCCCGCGGGTAGTCCCGTGTCAGCAGTCAGTGCCTCGAAGGAGAGCAAAGCGCCATCTGCGTACAAATCTGCCATGGTCTCTATGCCTGCTTGGGTCCACTGTGTCAGTGTCGCCTCTGTCACGACTGACGTGGCTTTGGGGGTGCCCAGAAGCGGTAGCGCTGGCGCATACGGTATGGTGGGTCTGGTGAGACGCAAGCATCTGTCATAACATTTCGTGGCTACAGCCACGTGTAGCTGCGGGTGCTTCCTGGGGCTTGTTAGCGGATGAAATAGGGTGAGTACCTGCAGTTGGGAAAGGACGTCTGTGGCCGTAGCCGTGTCCTCGAGATTCCTGCCCGAAATCCAGGCCACTGCCCATTGCACTTGTGCTGCTAGGTAATAGAGCTCTAGGTTCGGGACTGCTGCGCCGCCCTCAGTGACCGGGTTGTAGAGTTTCGTCAGTGCTACTCTCGGCCTGCCTGTGTTCCAGATCAGGTCTCTGAGCATAGATTCTAGTTCTCTAAATATGCGGACCGGGATGTAGAGTGGGAGATTGGCAAAGTAGTATAGGAGCCTGGGGAGTATTATCATTTTCGTTAGGGTTACCCTGCTAGGTACGTTGATGGGGAGAGTTTTCCAGAAGGCGACCTGTGTGCGAACAGATGTTATGGCCCGTGTCAGGTTGCCGTCTAAGATGTCTGGGGGCGTCCTGTATACATGGATGCCCAGGTACTTGAACGTGGTCTGGTACCACGTCAGTCGTTCGTTATTAATGTGAAGTGCCGGGTCCGGAGCGTCGGGGGTGAACGAATATGCCCCTGACCTGGCCCAGTTAACTTTGAGGCCTGACATCAGTTCGAATGTGCGGAAGATGTCTGACAGTTCCTGCGGCACATTCGCAAGGTCTTTGATATATAAGAGTAAATCGTCTGCGTATAGCGACACTGCATGTGTGCCATCTGCTAGCGGGATACCCCACAGTGCTCCGCTGGTGCGCAGCCGTTCAGCCAGTGGTTCAATCGCCAAGGAGAATAGTAGTGGGGAAAGTGGGCAGCCTTGTCTGGTGCCTCTTCTAACCTTTATGGGCTCCGAGACCAACTTGCCAGTGCGTACCCTCACCTCAGGTTTCCCATATAGCAGGCCGACCAACTCCAGAAAGTCATCACCCAGGTCAAACTTGCGTAGCACTGCCGATAAGTAGGGCCATTCGACAGAGTCGAACGCTTTCTCTAGGTCCAACACCAGGCAACCCGATCTTGGCCATGTCTGGGCTGCGTATTCCTGCACCCGGAACAGCCTCCGGATGTTCTGGGAGGTGCATCTTGTTGGGACAAACCCATTCTGGTCCTTGTGTACCAGGGCCGGTACCAGGGTCGCTAGTCTACGGGCCAGTGCTGATGCCAGGATTTTGTAGTCCGTATTGAGCAGGGCTAACGGCCTATATGACCCGAGGAGCATCCCGTCCCTATTTGGTTTGAGAAGCGATACCAGTAAGGCGTCATTCATGGATGTTGGTAAGGATGAGTCGTCTAGAGCTGCCGAGTATGTTCTGAGCAGCTCGGGAATCAGGATGTCATGATATGCTTTGTAGTATTCTGCAGGCAGTCCGTCCGGACCTGGGGTCTTCCCGTTAGAGAGGGCGAATATGGCCTCACGTAATTCCTCCGCTACCAACGGGGCTCCGAGCTCATCTCGTTGGTCATCAGTCGGGGCGGGAAGTGTGAGTTCCTCCAGGTATGCCTGGATGTCCGGCTGCGGATTAGCCATTTGCGACTGGTATAGTGTCTTGTAGTGCGCTACGAAGGCTGCGTGTATGCCCGCCTGGGTGTACACCACGGTATCCGCGGTTGGGCTTATGGCCGTTACCGGGGCGGAGCGGTCTTCTCGTCTTATCAGCCAGGCTAGGAGTTTGCCCGGCTTGTCGCCGTAGCGGTGTGTGCGTGCTGAGTGCGCTGTGTAGTTGACTTGTTTTAGCCTGCCTATTAGCCTGTCGTGTTCTGCCCTAGCCTCGAGCAGTTCTGTATCATCCCCTCCCGTCGCCTCTTGCTCCTTGCGCAATAAATCCCTCTCTATCTTTTTCAGGTCTGCTTCCAGCTGTCGGCGGGTGTGTGCCTGGGTTCCTAGGCATAGCCCCCTCAAGACCACTTTGAACGCGTCCCACTCTATCTGGGGTGTGGAGGCAGTGTTATTGTTCTCCTCGAAGTGTTGTGCTGTTTGCGCCCCTATCGAGGATCTGAATGTGCCGTCAAGCAGGAGGTCTGGTTGCAGTCGCCAGGTGGGGATTGGTGGTCGCGGCTGCTCCCAGGCGAGTGTCATGAAATGAGGGTTGTGGTCCGAGTGCGTGCGGCCCATGTATTGCGTGTCTCGTATCGCCGGTAGTAAGTCTCTGGACACCATGTATCTGTCTAGGCGTACATGCAGATTATGCGCCCCTGAGTGGAAGGAGTAGGCCCTGGTGTCTGGGTTGTGGCTGCGCCATGCATCTAGCAGGTCCCATTGCGCGGACCAATCTAGGAGGGCTCGCGCTGCGTGAAGAGCTGGGGAGTTAGGGCGCGGGGGACGGGAACGGTCCAGAGAAGGGTCTAGCGTGCAGTTATAGTCCCCGCCCAGTATCCATTGTGTGCCGTGCCACGGCGCCAGGGTGTTGGACAGTTGTGTTAAGAAGTCCTGTATCCCTGTGTTGGGTGCATATATCGAGGCTAGCACTATCGGGTTCCCATCTATCCTGCCCCTGACTGCTGCATGCCTCCCCCCGGGGTCCACCAGGGCGTCCTGCATTATCCACGGGGTGCCCGGTCGTATCCATACCAGCGCCCCCTTAGCGTAAGAAGAGTGGTGCGTGGCGTATAGGTGGCCACGCCATCTGCGGCGTAGGGTGGCGACTTCCTTCGCACAGAGATGCGTCTCTTGTAAGAGAGCAACATGTACATTATGGCGTTTGAGGTATGAGAATATTTGATACCGTCTAGACGGCGTGTGCATCCCTCTCACGTTCCATGTGCATATAGTGATCACGGACATTGCTTTGTATTGACGGTCTCCCCAGGGTGTCCACCCCGTCCCCCCCCCCGCCCGCCCGCAGTTCGTAAGGAATAGTGATTGGTCCGCACGCCATTGCAGTCTTGTGAAGGGGGAAAACGGGTAGGTAACATGGCCAATAAAACAGGTAGCCAATGAACATCGCAAACATGCGAAATACCAAGAGGTCGGTGGGCAAACGTGCTCCCGTCCATGCTCTCAAGGAGAGTAACAAAGTTTAGTTCAGTTCTGGGGGCGGCCGTGCAGTGCTAGCAGTAGCAGCTGACCAAGTGTTCGTAGTGACATCGAAGGGGGGTCGTTCCCCTTCCCGGTGGGTATGTGAAGGCCCTAGTCGGCCCCAACTGTAAAAGTCATAGGTATAAAACCAACATTTAATGCCATACGTTACGTGTCTTGGCTCATGTGCAGCAGGGTGGCAGGCCACAGGAGTGGGGGGCCAGCCGTCCGGCGTCCGCTGGGCCATCGCCAGGACGAGTTGCAGCTCTCAGTTGTCCGGAGATCTCGTCGGGCCATTCGTGCTCAGTTCTGAGTCCGCAATCTCCATGTGAGTGGCCCTCCGAGCGTTCCTGTGGGGGGCTCAGTGTGCATGCTCTAGGAGACAGTTAGCCAATGTATTCCGAGGTCTGGGGGGTGACGTCCGGTCCGGGATCTGTCTCTGGAGAGTCCGACCTCCCGTAGATTGCTTCGTCGTCGCTTGGAGGGTCCTGTGTGCCGCTGCCAATTGGGTCACTGGGCGCTGGGGAGTTGCTGAGTTCCCGCACAAGGCGGAGGACGTCTTGTTTTTCCTGCTGCGTGGCGTCGGCAGGGGGTGACATCCTCCCCGGCCTGGCCGCGCGCCCCTGCGCTCGCTGCCTCGGGCGCCGTCGTCTCCTGTTCCCGCCGGGTTGGTATCTGTTCGCGCGGGTCGCCGTGGTCCTGGGGGCTGTATCTGTGCCACTGTCCAGCCACGCTTCCACTTCATCTGGGTCTGTGAAGAAATGGGTTTTCTCCCCGGCTATCACTCTGAGTTTCGCAGGGAATAGTAAGGAGTACTGTAGGCCCTGTTGGCGCAGGCGCGTCTTCGCGGCTAAAAAGGATTGTCTCTGCCTTTGTACATGAATGGTGTAGTCCGGGAAGAACATTACTTTGGAGTTTTCGATTCTCACCTCCTCTAGCTTGCGTGTTTCTCTCAGTATGGAGTCTCGGTCTCTATAATTCAGGATGCGGAGGAGCATGGGTCTAGGGTTGGAGCCCGCAGCCAGGGGCGTAGTCGGTACTCTATGGGCGCGTTCCACCACGAATTGAGGCGAAAGTGAGCCCTCTGGCAGGATGGATGTCAGCCATTTTTCCATGTGCTCCTCCGGTGTTCTCCCTTCCCATTTCTCCGGGACGCCGACCAAGCGTACGTTGTTCCTCCGCGCCCTGCCTTCCGCATCCTCAGCCCGGTCTTCAAGGAACTCCACTCGGTTCAGTAAGTCTTGTATTTGGGTATGCGACTGGCTGGCTTGGGGTTGGAGCTCCTTCACGGTTCCCTCCAGCGTCGAGGTGCGGTCAGCGAGTTTTTTGTGGTCTTCGCGGAGATGCGTGAGGTCTATGGCCACACTGTCGATCTTAGTGGCTAAGGAGGTGCGCGTGAGTTGAATTGATTCCTCTAGCCGCTCCATGGCTGCCAGCATGACGTCGAGCTTCGCCGCCGTCTGATCCTGGTCCGTGGTTTTGCTAGTTTTGTTCATGTCGCCTTTAGGCCTCGTGCCCCCAGTGCCAGTCCGCGCCCTGGTCCCGCCAGACATCAGCGTCCTATGGGGAGTCCGCTCTTCTCGTCCCGGCACGGTTCAGTCCCGCCTGGCCAACGGCGGGGAGGAGGGTGAGGGTCGTCTGCTGCTGGTCCGGGCCCGGCTGCTGGTGTCGCCAGGTCCTATCTGCGTGGTGCTCTCAGTCGCTCCTGAGAGGGCAGACAGCTGCTGGGTGCCTCGTGCTTCGGTACTGCGCGATATATCTGGGTGTATGGCACGGCTCCGAGGTGTGCCCCCTTTGTGTTGTGAGCCCGTTTATGGCAAGGGGTTCAAGGTCTGTGTGGAACCCAGTGAGTCGGATATTGCGCTGTCACGGCGGCTGATTCCGCTCGTGTGGCAGCCGCTCGGTGTCGGGCTTCGCCCTGATCGCGGGTGGTGCAGGCCTCCGTCCCCTCAAGCCGTCGCTATGTCCTCGGTGTGCGCCTGTGGTAGCGCCGGTGGGCCGCTGACCTCGTTGTGCTGCGGAGTCAATGGGCGCTGCTTGCGACCGGGGTCCCGTGTGTCGCGGCGTGTGTGGCTGCCGGCGAGTGTCGTGTTGCGTGCCCCAGCCTCCACCGCTCTCTAGCTCCTCAGGCAGCCAAAGCCCAGCCGTTCTCCCCTCCTCACCGCTATGATGCAGGGCTGGTGCAGCCCCCGATGCAGGGGCGACGCGTCCAGGCCCGGCGGTCAGGGCACTCCCGCCGGTCCGCCTCAATGTGTATTCGGGAAGCCCATCCGGGTTCCTGAGGTCATCTCGCCCCAGTTCCTCACCGCCATGGGGGGTGGGCGGCCTCCCGTGCCTTGGCGCGTGGTCCGCTATCTTTTGGTGTCGGCCTCGGTTCTGGGCCTACCGCAGCTGTTGGATCCCCGGTGTTTCCTGGGTCCGCGCCCGGGCCGGCTGCAACTTTCGCGGCCACGAGCGGTCAGCACCTCCCGGTGCGGTCTCGCGGGTCCGATCCGCGCCAAAGTCGGCCAGGCGCCGCGTCGGGTCTGTTGGGGCACTCGCCGGTGGTTTTCGGCGGCCTCAAGATAGAACTGTCCCGGAGAACAGCGTCGGGAAGGGGAACTCGGCACGGAGCTCTACCCGCAGGCGACCATTTGCTTCGCGTGCTAAGCCACGCCCCCATGTAATGATTCTTTTGATGCCTTGAAGTACAAACTTAAGTAGTCCTATTCAGACATTAACACAGCAGAGTTGTTGGCGTGTAACCCTGTACTCGCCAATTGGCCTTCCTGCCTTTCCTCAGCAAAAAGGACACTTTGGGGTTTTTACTGGTAGGACACATAAAGACACACATTCTACTTTTGAATATTCAGCACCCTGACTTAGGGCTTGAGAGACCTGCCTTATGTGTGACATATATAACCAAAGGCAGGTCTGAACTGTGGATTAAATGGCAAAGTTGAGTTAGCAGTTCGAAAATTGCTTTGCCATTCCTGGCATCTGGGAGTCCTACTGTGCTTTGTCACACTCATGGCGGCACAATAAGCTCTGCAGTCCACAATGGACACTTTAATTTACAGGTCCCTTGGTATTTCTGGCACAATATACTAGGGATTTATAAGCAAGTTGACTTATGCTAATTGTGGTTGAGCCAATCAGACGTACATATTTTATGGGTCAGAGCACCATCTGAATTCTAAAGTTTATGATGGAAGAGAGGGAGCTCAGACTGGAAAACAGCAATTCATTCCTAATGACTGCCCTCCTCCTGTCTGTCTACTGCCAAAGAGAAACACACAGTGTAAATAATATACTTATCTAAGGTACTTTAAAAGCAGTATATTGCCATATGCATGCTCTCCACCCCTAAAGTTCAAAGAGGCATAATAATGCCACTGCCTCAAGCAGCTAGATTAGTAAACAAAATAAGTACAGCTGCATGGTCGGAGACACTTTTTTCATGGAAGCACACAACTTCTGCACAATCAAACATGAACTCCTGTCCACCAACCAGTGGCCGTAGCCAAAATCCCTCTCTGTAGTACTCTTGAAAGGTCTTTTTTAGGTTGATCATATAAGATCTGCCGACAGCTTCACTGTTAAGCCAGACCTAAAAGGCGATAAACATAATATTGCAAACTGTAGGTTTCAACTCCTTCGCCAAGAGCATCAGGAGTTAACAATACACATACATTCCACAACCCGTGCATTATATAAGGGGTGTACACCAACACACGCTTTGCCCATCAGTGTTATGAGCGATCCCATGCCGTATATATGTGTCCTACTACTATGCCTGCACAACTATAGCTATAAATTCTTCCAGCATCCCGTACCATTCCTGTGAAATGGGTGTCTTCCGTAACCCCCTCTGTTCCTCCCGCTTAAGTTCGGCACCTTCTGCCCAACCCCATCTAACCATTTGATTATACCAATCTAATACCGAAGTTTTTCTGGCAGTCTTCAACTCATAGTGATATTTCTTTTAGCTCATATCAAAGCCAGATGCACAAATTTGCGGACAGGGCTTCCCTTCTTTCCCTTTGGACCCACTCCTAATAGGAAATATTCCAGTGTCACACTGTTCAGTACCAGGGCAACACTGTTTAATATTCCTTGTATTGATGACCAGTAATGGGTCAGTCTCGGGCAGTCTCATAACATATGTAGTAAAACTGCATCTAAGGAGCGGCATCGGGGACAAGTATCAGCTGTGTCCGGAAACATCAAGCTTAATTTGGGTGGGGTCAAATAAGCGCAGTGGACAATAATGAGCTGTATGAATTTAAATTTTAGATTTCTTGATACCTTTCTTGGGTATTCCAACAGCGTTTCCCATTCTTTATCAGTGAGTACACAGCCTATATCTGTGTTCCATTTGTCACTGGTGTTCTGGAGTGACACCTAAGTGTGCGTACGAATTCCCCGGTATAACCATTTTGTCAAGTGACTACCGTTGCCCATCAAGCATTGCATGTGGAATAGTGCGTGTGTTGGAGGTCCTGCTCTCTTTGGGGCCCAGGAAGCTCGGATATAGCGATACATATTTGCGTAGAGCAGAAATAGTATGTTCGGCACTCCCTGTTCTCTCACGAATATATCGTGGTTCATTAGGGTACCATTCGTAAAAACATGCCCACTGTGGTCACACCCGTCTCCGCCCATGCTACTATATGCCGAAGAGTTACCGTTCCTGATGGTAAGGGGAGTCCCAGTGAGGGTATATTAGGAGCAGTGTCTTTGTGTAACACATTGCCTTTTTCCAATACAACAATGCAGTCCTTAACAGTGGCTGCACTGTCGGAGGGATTCTGCTGTTCAAAAGCAACAGTGCGTATTCCTCCTCGCTCCCAAGCCTGGTGAGTCATATCAATTTCTTGTAAATTGCTGCCGGCAATCCAGTACGCCAATCATTGCAATTATCCTGCATAGCAGTAAGCCCACAGGTCTGGAACTCCCAGTCCCTCTTCTTTTGTGTCCAATTGTAGTTTAGTGAGTCATATCCATCTACGTCCTGCCATCCCATATTAATTCTATGAGGAGGGAGTCTAGCAGCTTTAACACCTACATTGGAATAATGATAGGTAGATTGGTGAAATAATATAATAGCCTAGGGAGCATCACCATTTTGCAATGGCTACTCATCTCGGTACCGATATATGCCGGGGGGTCCAGAATCTTATTTGCGCCCTAAGCGCTGCAATAGCTCAGTTTAGATTTCCATCTAAAATACCTTTCGTCACTCTGTATATCTGGATGCCCAGATATATGAAAGTAAGGGTCGCTGTTTGAAATGTCCAGTGTCCAAAGCAAATTGGTTAATCCCCTGTTGTGTCAGTAAAAAAATATACATATGATTTGTTTTCATTAATGGAAAGACCTGAAAGCCTCTGAAACGCATTACAAATTGTGGGTATTGGGTCATAATCCTCATTCAAATTATTGAAGTATAATATGAGGTCATCCGCACGTGCCAAAATGATATGCATCTCTCTACCTATTCGTATCCCTCTATGACCCACCATAGTACGAAGCTTAAGAAGTAGAGGCTCCAAAGCTAATATAAATAATAAAGGTGAGAGCAGGCTAACCTGTTTAGTACCCTTTGTTATCGGTATACAGTCAAAATATCGAGTTTTTATTATCGATTTGCATTAATATTGATTAAAAAATATAGAATGGACACAATATCGACTGGACAGAATGTAGACTACAAAAATATCAATTAGGATGCCATTAATATCGAATTCAAAAATATAGAATGGAAATAATATCGAATGGACAGAATGTAGACTACAAAAATACAGAATGGACAGAATATAGACTACAAAAATATAGAATGGACAGAATATAGACTACAAAAATATCGAATTTGAGGTAAGTAAGTTAATATCAATTTTTTAAGTGTGTTTTTATGTTAGTATATGTTTGAAAAGTGTATATTTATTTTATTATTTACATTAATTAATTAATTATTTTTATGTTATTGAATTTTTGCGTAATATAATTCTGTAGCGGGTTGTGGGTTTATAGGGGAATAGGGTGGGAAGTAATTTAATTATAGATAAATAAATATGTTAATTTATTTATTGGTATTTATTTTGAATTAATTATTCATTGATTATTAATTGGTAATAAATTAAAATATAATTGGTAATTATTTTTAATTAATTAATTGATAACTATGTTAATTTTAGTAATTTATTTTCTGTAGCGGGTTGTGGGTTTATTGGGGAATAGGGTGGGAAGTAATTTAATTATAAATAATTAAATGTGTTAATTTATTTATTGGTATTTATTTTAAATTAATTGTTAATTATTAATTGGTAATTAATTAAAATATAATTGGTCATTATTTTTGATTAATTGATAATTATGTTAATTTTAGTAATTAATTTTCAGTAGCGGGTTGTGGGTTGATAGGGGAATAGGGTGGGAAGTTATTTAATTATAAATAAATATGTTAAATTTATTTGTATTTATTGTGAAATAATTGTTAATTATTAATTATTAATTGGTAATTATTTAAAATCTAATGGGTAATTAATTTTAATTAATTTATTAATTGATAATTATGTTAATTTTATTAATTTAGTTTCTGAAGTAGGTTGTGGGTTTATAGGGGAATAGGGTGGGGAGTAATATAATTGTAAGTAATTCTATTTTTAAATTATTTTTTTATTTTATCAAATTTTCAATTATTTTCTAATTGTTAATTAATTGATTGTTAATTGGTAAATAATTTGTAATAGTAGGTAATTATTTTTATTAATTAATTTTATTTGCATTTTTAATTGATTAATTAACATATTATATAAAAGTGTTAAGTATTTTAATTAATTTGTAATTGGTATTATTATTTATTTTATTTTTATTTATATATGAAGTATTTACTTTCCCTACTGTTGCACTCACTGGAGTGGGAATAGTAATTTTTACCCATACGCTATCCAACGCTTTCCCTACTGTTGCACTCTGTGGAGTGGGAATAGTAATTTGTACCGCTACGCTACCCAACGCTTTCCCTACTGTTGCACTCTGTGGAGTGGGAATAGTAATTTGTACCCCTACACTATCCAGTGCTTTCCCTACTGTTGCACTCTCTGGAGTTGGAATAGTAATTTTTACCCCTACGCTATCCAACGCTTTCCCTACTGTTGCACTCTCTGGAGTGGGAATAGTAATTTTTACCTCTACGCTATCCAACGTTTTCCCTACTGTTGCACTGTCTGGAGTGGGAATAGTAATTTTTACCTCTACGCTATCCAACGTTTTCCCTACTGTTGCACTGTCTGGAGTGGGAATAGTAATTTTTACCCCTACGCTATCCAGCGCTTTCCCTACTGTTGCACTCTCTGGAGTTGGAATAGTAATTTTTACCCCTACGCTATCAAACGCTTTCACTACTGTTGCACTCTGTGGAGTGGGAATAGTAATTTTTACCCCTATGCTATCCAGCGCTTTCCCTACTGTTGCACTCTCTGGAGTTGGAATAGTAATTTTTACACATACGCTATCCAACGCTTTCCCTACTGTTGCACTCTCTGGAGTGGGAATAGTATTTTTTACCTCTACGCTACCCAAATCTTTCCCTACTGTTGCACTCTCTGGAGTGGGAATAGTAATTTTTAACCCGACGCTATCCAGCGCTTTCCCTACTGTTGCACTCTCTGGAGATGGAATAGTAATTTTTGACCCCTTCGCTATCCAGCGCTTTCCCTACTGTTGCACTCTCTGAAGTTGGAATAGCAATTTTTACCCCTACGCTATCCAACGCTTTCCCTACTGTTGCACTCTCTGGAGTGGGAATAGTAATTTTTACCTCTACGCTATCCAGCGCTTTCCCTACTGTTGCACTCTCTGGAGTGGGAATAGTAATTTTTACCTCTACGCTATCCAGCGCTTTCCCTACTGTTGCACTCTCTGGAGTGGGAATAGTAATTTTTACCACTATGCTATCCAACGCTTTCCCTACTGTTGCACTCTCTGGAGTGGGATAGTGATTTTTACCCCTACGCTATCCAGCGCTTTTCCTACTGTTGCACTCTCTGGAGTTGAAATAGTATTTTTTACCCCTACGCTATCCAATGCTTTCCCTACTGTTGCACTCACTGGAGTGGTAATAGTAAATTTTACCCTTTCCGCTATCCTATGGTAAAAATATTGTAATTTTTTTAAATATTAAATATATATATATATATATATATATATATATATATATATATATATATATATATATATATATATATATATATATATGTATTAACAAATCAATTTGTATACTTTTTTTACTTACAATAATTATTTATTAATTTTAAGGTTATTTAAGTATTTTAAATATGTTTAAGTTCATTATATTTATTATTTCATTAATTTTTAATTAATTTAAAGCATTTAAAAAAATTCGATATTTTGACAACTATATTTTTTACATCGATATTTTGGATTCGATATTTTTGTACTTACCTGTTTGGAGACAGGAGGTCGATATTTTGGCATTCTATATTTTTACCTTGATATTTTGGCATTCTATATTATGTCAGTGATCCTTTGTTATCGGGTATTGTTGTAAGATGTGAACACCCGTTTGTGCATGCATCGTGGGGTTCGTATACAACAGTTGTAAGCAGTTCACAAATTCCTCCGGAATTCCAAACTTTGGGAGAGTATGCAACATAAGCACCATTGCAGTGACTCAAATGCTTGACGTAAATCTAGGGAAATACAGCTCTGTAAATTGACGGCATTGGGTATATGAGACATCACCTGGTGGAGTCTTCTAATATTAAGAGCCGTACACCTACCCAGTAGAAAGATGGTACACACTGATCAGTGTGTACCAGCCGAGGGATAAACAGCAGAATTGTACTTGCCAACAACTTACTCAGAATCTTATCATCTGTATTGAGAAGCGAGAGGGCTCGATAACCTGCCATGTCTTTACTATCCCTGCCGGTTTCGGGAGCGAAACCACTGTCGCTTGAAATCCAGTGAGTGGAAGTTGACCGGTGTTCAATGAAGCCGATAGAATCTCTGTAGATGGGGGACTAATAATCAGAATATGTTGCATAGGATGGTCAATCCATCATTGCCTGGTATTTTATTGTGGGGGAGAGCCTTTATTGCTGCTATTATTTCCATGCTAGTTATAGGCCTTTACGGGTCTGGTTTGTGATTACTTAGCAACTGTGGGTGCTGTAGCCCCTCAAAGAATGACTCATATTCATCGTCACCAACCTCTTTCGGCAACGCATACAATTTTTCGTAATAGTTTTCAAAGGCAGTGTTTATTTCTAATTGAGTGTGTACAACAGCACCTTCTGGAGTATTGATTTTCAATAATAGGAGAGACAGTACACTTTTAAATATTCTAGCAAGTAGTGGGCCTGTTCTCTCTGCAATTGCATGCTGCTTCTGTGTGTATAAGCAGTAATCTAAAGTACGAAGTTCTTCGAGAAGTTCAGCGTGCATTATGTGCATCTCTTGTAGTGCATCCTGACACGTGTCGCTTGATGCTGCCTCCTGTTCCAACTTACCCAGTCTATTTTCCACATCTAAGAGTTTTTCAAGTAAAACAATGCGCGCCCCCACCTTTGTGCTAATTGCCACCCCGTATCACAGTTTTAAAAGCGTCCCATTCAATTTGATGTGTGCTGGCGGTGTCTGTGAAGTAATTGATCCGAGTATGTTGTTGCCTAAGAAGGCATGGCTTGGCAGTTCAGGCTGGACTGTTCCCATGAGGCACAGGGTCAGACTGATTTGCATATAGCCATGTCTGAACTGGGGTGGCAGAGTGGGCTAAAGAACGGTGATGGATAAAACCCAGATCTTATGACTGGGTGTGAGTGTTTGATTGGTTCAGATGCTCCGTCCATCACCACCCCCTTTTATACCGCTTTTGGCCTCCATAAGTGTGTCAGGGTATGCTCAGACGTGAGTCCCTTGCTCACTTTGCCACTGGATTCAAGCAAGCCGGGCTGAAGACAGCTGGAATGCCAGAAACCAGTCCTCGGAAGCTTGTTTCCGGTCCAGGGAAGGCATGGCTTGGCAGTTCGGGCTGTACTGTTCCCATGAGGCACGGGATCAGACTGATTTGCATATAGCCATGTCTGAACTGGGGTGGCAGAGTGGGCTAAAGAACGGTGATGGATCAAACCCAGATCTTATGACTGGGTGTGAGTATTTGATTGGTTCAGATGCTCCGTCCATCACCATCCCCTTTTGTACCGCTTCTGTGTGTATAAGCAGTAATCTAAAGTACGAAGTTCTTCGAGAAGTTCAGCGTGCATTATGTGCGTCTCTTGTAGTGCTTCCTGACACGTGTCGCTTGATGCTGCCTCCTGTTCCAATTTACCCAGTCTATTTTCCACATCTTAGAGTTTTTCAAGTAAAACAATGTGCGCCCCCACCTTTGTGCTAATTGCCACCCCGTATCACAGTTTTAAACGCGTCCCATTCAATTTGATGTGTGCTGGCGGTGTCTGTGTTGTCAGTGAAGTAATTGACTATCGCCGTAGAAATGGCACTGTGAAACACAGGGTCCTCCAACAGTGAGGGGTGTAACCTGCAGGTTGGTATTGGTATTGGAACTTTCGCCCATAACAGTGTAACTTCTAGTGGGTTATGATCCCAGTAGGTTTTTGCCTAAGTACATAGTATCTTTAACATTTACCAGTAGATTCAGCGAACAAAATATTCTGTGTCAATGGCTTCTCTATATAGCAACCTGTCAGGGACACAGGTCCCTGTGTACCGACCTTAAAAAGTACTAAATGAGTCTGTATATCCTTTTAAAACTCCCAATACTAGGTTCCCCCATAAAACACTAGAGGACCAAACCATGAAAAAATGTTAAACAGGAACTCTGTAAGTTCTATAACCTGGTGCATTCGCCATAGGGGGAGTGGCAACCACCAGCCTCTTAACATACTTCACACCGTACTCCATGTTTGACATCTGCAGAGCTCCAGCGGTATCCCTATCTTTGTACAATTACAATGGACAACAAGACCATCCGGAATCAAATTATAGGGTGTTTCATACTCATCTGGCAAAGACAACAAGCCAGAAGACGAAAATGTCAGCATTCAACGCAAGTAGTCATTTACAGTCTGTGGGGTAACCAAGGGGAACAGCGCCATGGTACTCTCCAAGTCCGAGTGGGTATCGGAAGAGTTCACGGTTTCTGGATGGACTTAGCATTATGTGCCGCTAGTGCCACAGCCGTCAGGAGATCGTCTCTTTGGCTGTCTGACATCTGCTCCTGCGAAGGATTTACACTAGAGCCAGGTCCGGTTTGTCACCTTTTATCCGTCCTCTGTCCTTGAATACATTGTGGTTGGGATTGCTGCTGTCGTTGACTAGTCTGGGAAGAGTGCTGAGACGCAGGCTGTGTTAAAGTAATTTCTACCCATTTCGCTGCCTCTTCTGGGTTGTCAAAGAGCAAGGTTTTTTTTAATCATAAATAACCTTTAAGCGGGCTGGGAACAACAGCGCATATTTCAAGTTATGGATCCAGAGTTCCTTTGTAATGTCCTGGAATGTGGTTCTTGCCTTCTGGACCGCCATGGTGAAATCCAGGTAGAGAGAAATTGCTTTGTTTTCAAATGTAATTGGAGCATTCTCCCTAGCAGCGCCACAGTTTCGTATCCCGATCTTTATAGTTCAGTATCAGTGCAATTAGTGGCCTGAGCGGTGCACCTGTGGGAGGAGGCCTAGGTGGGACTTTGTGAGCCCGTTCTACACTATAGTGTTCTGTGAGGCCCACCGTTGCCACTTGTTAGCATAACTATTTTTTGACAAATTGAGTGGGATTGGACCCCTCGCTCTTTTCCGATATTCCCAAAATGCGGACATTATTGCGGCGAGATCTTCCTTCCGCATCATCCACTCTATCCTGCAATTCCTTCAATTGATGCTGTAGTTGTTCTATGTGATAGGTGTGTATTGTTTGCGGCGGTATTAGGTCGTCAAGGGCTATTTTATTAGATCTTGTCTGCAAGTTTTGCGTGGTCCGCCTTCAGCAAGTTGAAGCTGGTAGTTAATGTACCTATTTGAGCTTCTATCGCAGTCCGTGAGTTTATTATTTCCTTTATGATCAAGTCCAGCTCATCAGCATTGCGACTTGGCTCTGTAGGCGGCACCACATCCAGATCAAGACTATGCATCTGAGTACCCTGTATAGTGCCATCCGTCTCTGGCCAATGGTGGCCCCAGAATTTGTCTCCCCCAGAAAACCCAGTCACCACCGTAAAAAACCTCAGGGTGAACCTGGAGGCTGATATGCCCATGAACTCCCAGGTCCAATCTGTGGCCGGCACTTGCTTTGGGCTATTAAAAATGATGAGGAACTTCCTCCCCTTGCTTCCTATCTCGCATAAGTAAACAGTGGTCCAAGCCCTGATTACGTCAAGGCTGGACTATGTCAACGTGCAGTACTTGGGCCTCCCCGACTACTTACTAGGCTGCCTACAGGTGGTTCAAAACGCGGCGGCAAGGGCCGTACTTATGGTCGGACCCAGAACACACATGACCCCTTACTTGAAGAGCCTGCACCTGCTCTCAGTGAAGAAAAGGGTAAATGTTAAAGCCCGAGTGTAGGCCTTAAAGGCCTTTCACAACATTGGGGCCCCTTACATCAGGAATAAAATTCAGCCCTATACACCATCAAGAAACATGCGGTCTTCGACCCAGCACCTGACGATCATGCCAAAGTTCTTTCGTTCAGGTAAGGGGGGACGCTCCTTTCAGGTGGCAGCTGGGAAGCTATGGAACAGCTTGCCACCTTCCCTGAGACAGGTACAGGATCTCCTTAGTTTTAGGCGAATCTTAAAAACCTGGCTCTTCCAACATTAGAGGAGGCGCTTGATGTTATGTTTTCACTGCTCTGTCAAAGGGTCAAGACAGCACTGGGACACTCCCTGGAGTAGCCCCAGCTCTACAAATACCCCATAACATAACATAACATAACATAACAACAGTGCCTGCCCCTTTGTCCGGGAAGTTACAATAGACCAGGTTTCCTGGCATTTAATTTAATGAACATAGAGACTTTTGAAAGCCTCTTACCATTAAATCCAGTTCTCGACAGATCCGGTTTTGCTAGAACTCTTAAAATGGCAGGGCATGCCCACTTATACATTCTTTTTGATCTTCTTACTCTCTCTATAACCACTGCTGATGTTCCTTACATTTGGAAATATACTGAAGTTGTTGCTCTGAAAAAAATAAAACTTCACTTGAGCATACTAAACCTGAGAATTAACATCACATCTTACTCTAGTGCTGGAAAAAAAGTTATCAGCGTTTCTGCAGTACCCTCAGTTAAGTTATGCGTTCTTAACAGGTTTACTGCTTTTATCTAGCATGGCCTGTAGAGTTATGGCAAATGGTAATGGAGGTGGCTCTGCATCGCTTTTTATGCTAAACCTCAGTGCCGCATTTGAACCCGTCTCCCACATCATGTTGTTAAAAAGATTGAGAGACTTTGGGACATGCGATAACATTTTTAACATGGTACACTTCATTTTTGGGAGGGCGCTTTTTCCAGGTTACCTCTATCCCTTTCTCGTCCACCAACGTCAGCTAGCCTACAGTGTACCTCAAGGTTCTTCCTGGAGTCCTACACTTTTCAACATCTATGCCTGCCCTCTAGCGGACATTGTTTCATTCCTTGGGTTCTTTTTGGTCTCGTATGCTGATGACAACACAATTGATTTTATGCCTAAGTCCCTCAGATGAGAGAAGCCCATGTAAATTCAGGAATCATATGACCATGGTTGCAAAATGGATGCACTAAAGTTTTTTTAAGCTAAGTACCAGCAAAACTATGGGGCTGATTGTAGGAAAACTACCGCTTCTGTGGGGCCCACATTGGTGCCATGGTATGCTGGGGTAACCTCCTACTCCCAAGAAAAGTATTTAAATAGACAATATGGTCTGCTCAGAAGACTTTAGAAAATTATTTGGAGTGTCTCTTCCTGTATTCAGGGGACGATTATTCAGGCCCTCATTACTTCACACCTTTACTATGGTAACAAATTACGCCTTTGCATCACTAAGGCCTTCATCCAAATCGGCAATGCAAGACTGCTTGCTCACATACTTAACCCTCATTCACTCTCCATGCAGTTGTGCAGCCTGCATTAGCTTCCCATTGAGAGACACATTCAGTTTAAAGAGCAATGCGTGACCTATAGAGTCATGAATTAGACCGGTCCTCGTTCACTCAAACAGCTTCTACAGGGCTGAGCTCCGATCAGACCCCTTAGATCATCCACCCTCAATCTGGCAATGTTTACTGATATTAAATGTTCAAGACAGGTAGGTAGTTCCTTCCACGTTCTTGTCCTTCTCTCTCATCTATGATCCAGCTCTTATCTATTGAATTTCTGCAAACAGTTGAAAACTCATCTTTGTTAAACTTTTTAGGTCCGTCTGCTAGAATCTTTTACATCCTCCTCTCAAGTCCCCTTGTAAAGCCACCTTGGGGCAGGCATGCACGGTATAATTCTCATGCACCATAACATTACATAATATAGCATAACTATAAATGAAGGGGAATATGCTCGCCCCCACACCTCCTGCCAACATCTATCAGATCTCTGGAAATATTTTATAGTTTGTCAAGGGTTAATTCTATATTTTTTTTAGGCCAGTATCTATAAGGTTCACCCTTTAAGCTTGGAAAATGCGAATCATTCCTCTGCTAAGAAATATGTCCCTTTCGCCTGAAATGAGCGGTCATCATAGGCTCACTCGGCCTGGGCTTGAAATTCCGCTTGCAAGTTTGCGGAGTTTTTCCCACTCCACATAGAGAGCAGAGTTCCCGGAAACTCAGTGGAGTGTAGCGTAGCGGAGTTTTTTCCTCGTTCGCGCTTGCCAACATCAAATTGGCGAGTGCAAGTGAGTTTTATCTTACTCTAGACGATCTCCCGGCGAGATTTCTCAACGTGGGCAGTCACGGATGGTCGCTACCACTCGCATTGTGAAATGCTGCCATTTGATAAGACTATCTACGCGAGCGGCAGAAAGAAGCAGCACCCTCTTGCGCTGCAAATAGTGCCGTTCACGATGGTTTTACTGCGCAAAAAATCAGCATGATGTAACGCACTCCTCTGCTTACAGTACTCTGTGGCAGAGTTTTTTCATCACTTCGCGAACTATGCAGAACTCCGCAAACTCTGCCCAGGCCTAATACTCACTGTAGTGACCCACTATGCCCTGCCCCCTGACCCGGAAGTGACGCACCTCATTTCTGGCTAGGCACGGCTGAAGGCTATAAATGAAAGGAGAAAGACCACTCTGGGTCTGTGCACGCAACTGCATACCTGTGTTGTCCGTGTAGATATTGTTGGCAAGTGACCCCCACAGAGGCCTGTCAAACAGGCCTCACCACACTGACGACAAGGAAGCATCCATTGTCTGCAGCCTCCTCACTCCTGCCCATCCGCCTCCTCTCTCATCACTGCCACACCCGTGCAACGGTTCTGCACTTCGCGCTGCGCCTGTGTTAGCAGGAGCATTTTGCTCCCTGGGCAGTCCCTGATGGCATTGGGCCCGCCGACAATCAGCTTGCCTCATTGACTTCCAATGGTGACCCCCCAGCACTTCAGAGCACCTGGATGGGAATGCTCTGCCTGTTACGGGTGTGGTGAAAGAGGACTCTGGCGACACTGGCTTCTCTGATAGGTGGACAATCTACCTCTTTTTAACGCATTCTTTTCCCCACAATGACTTGCGAAAGGGGGGGCTCTGGATGTTGGAATAGTATAAGTTACTACTCCAACTCCAATATGTGCAACAGTAGGGAAGGTGTTGGATTTTAAATCCAACACCTTCTGCCCCCTCCACAAGTCGTTGTTCCGACTTGTAGAGTAATGGTGTGCAAGGTTACAACCCAGTTGTTGTAACGACAGCGTTGTAATTCCCTGCGGGGAAAAGTATTTGTGGTAAACGATATTCACACACAGGGTCCTATTACACACCAGCCTTGGGCTCCGCAGCATTCCCTGAACAGATCTGGGAGCTGATCCCCGGCCAGATTGTGAGATATGGAGACAGCTCCCACTGTGACTACATAGGTTCTACGCTTCCTTTACCATGGAAGATGATGCCAACACTGCAGGTGCCCAGGTGCCACCCGAACCTGCAGCTCATCTGCATCACAACCCTGTGGCATGGCTGCATTCACCCCTTTAGCGAGCTGGCGGACCCTGGTACTGCTGCCCCACGATGGAAAACGTGGATAGGCGGGCTGAGCAATTACTTTAGATCCACCCATGAAACTGACTGGGCCGTCTAGCGCTCTTTGCTACTTCAATGTACAGGGGAAGAGATATATAAACTGTTTGAACACATCCTCAACATGGGTGGGGATGATGACTACGGCGCTGTGGTGATGGCCCTAAATGGGCACTTTGACCCCTAGCTGAACCCGGACTTTGAGCATTTTAAACTATGTCAAATGCCCGAGCATGAAGGGGAGTCAATTGACAACTGTTATGCTCGCCGTTGCGAACAGGTCTGCACATGCACTGCTGATGGCCAGAAAAAGGAGATAAGAGCACAGATCATCCTAGGTCGCTGGTTCAAGATGCTCCATGGTCTAATTTTGAGATAGCCCAACATAGGTCTTGACAACATTCTCATTCTGGCACGGTACCATGACCTATTGGCGAGGAAGGTCGCAGAAATGGACATAGCCTTGACCCATGGCAACAGTGTCTGGGAGTTACCCTTGGTGAAGGTGGAACCTGTAGATGCCGTGTCCACTAGACCAAAATGTACCCGCCCCAGACCGGTCACTCCAGTTGCTGCCCTCGCATGGTGCAGAAACTGCAGGAGAGTGGAACATCCTTTGGAAAACTGTCCAGCCCAAGGAAAGACTTGATTCAACTGTGATAAGCCCAACCACTTTGCTAAAGTGCGCCACAGAGGGTCGGGCCGTGGAGCCAGAGGGAGGACGACGGTTGCGAAAGCCATTTAACAGCTCTCACTGACTGGCCAAGAAATCCAGAGCCCAGCTCCACACAGCACGTGGCAAGGCTACCCTCAAGACACATTCTGAAGATGTATTCTTTTTCTCATTCACGGAGCACATCAAAAGAAACAGGAGAGTGATCTGGGATGGGGGGATAGAGATCGGACACTTTCTGTAATGACTTGAAATGTCAACGGGATGGGGGACAAAATTAAGAGAGGGATAGTACAACAGTATTTGAAGCGACATTCTCCTGATGGGGTACTGCTACAGCAAACGCACCTGGTGGGGCAGAAGACTAAGGCCCTCACTAGATGGGGGTATAAACTCTTGGTCCATGCTGATTACACTTCCACGTCAAGGGGGACGGCAGTTCTGGTAAAGAGGTCTGTGCCCCTCATGGTTCGGAAGGTATGGGCGGATTCGGCAGGGAGGTTCGCAGGAGTGGAGGCGCAATGGGATGGTAGGGACCTCAACATAGTTTCAGTCTATCTACCCCCTGCTCTGGGTAAAATAGCTTTGGAAGATCTAGGTGGGAAGCTGACGGGACTACAGGAAGGCACATTGATTATTGGAGGCGATTATAATATGACGCTAGGTGACACAGTTAACCGACATCCACCGAGGTCAAAGGCGAAATCCAATAATGGCCGACTTTACGAAGGAGTTGGGATTGGTAGATGTGTGCCGGGCGTTCCAGCCCACGGACAAGCTAGTCACCTTTTTCTCTAACATGCACAAAAGCTTATCAATTATTGATTATTTCCTCACACACCTATCAGCAGTAGGAAATGTTGTCAAATCCCAGGTTCTACTGTGGGGCATATCTGACCACTCCCCGGTCAGGGTGGAGTACATACACTAGAAAAGACAGGCAGGCGCCACCATCGTTCTTAATCCATGGCTTTTACATATACCAGACATCCGAGATGAACTTCGAACACAAACGAAGAATTACTTTGCCGAAAATGTGGTATCGGTCACCTCTGCTCAGACAATATGGGAGGGGTATAAGGTAGCTCTGAAGGGGCAGGCCTTATCTATGAAGATGTGATACATCGCTAAGAAACGCAGGCTTTTGGTGCAGGCGGAAACTGAACTTCTTGACCTAGAGCGGGAGCATTCTCAGAATCCCTCGCCTGATGGCGCCCATATGCTTCAGCTGAAACAGGATGAGTATCGGATGAGAACCAGGGAATACATGTTGGCAAAGTATTGCCTCATCCAGCATAGAATATATGAGATGGGAGATAGGGCGGGACATTAGTGTAAAGATGAATCCAGGCAAGCAAGTAGAAATAAATGGTTTAATGAAGATTTGTACAGGAGCCTCCAGCTTCATCCACAACCTGCTTCACAGCTCAGTTCAATCCTTTCTAATCATAACATTCTGAGCTGCTAGGCAACACATTCACATTCCAAATGAGACATCTCTACACAACTCCCCCTTACATATGCTACAATAAAAAATTGGAAGAAACACATATACACATTCGATAATAATTAATAAAATATCTAATAAACGGAGGAGGAGCTACGCTCGCAACCAAGATGGCCAAGTAAGCCCCCGGCTCCGCCGACCACCGCCAGTAGCTCATGAATCCAGATATTGATCCTGAAATCGTTCCAGACTCCCGTGTGGCTGAAGTGTTGCAGAGCTTAAAGGTGCAATCCCGAGATTTCCATCTCCTCGAATGACGGAGCTACGCCGTGTTTTCATTCTCGGCCTAACCCATCGTGGAAGCCGGGGCCTCGATTTCTAACCCACCCGGGTCAGAGTTGAACAACATCGGCAGCGGGACTTGGGCGGCGTCCGGTCTCCTGAAGTGGAGAATATCCTGACCGGTTTGGATGGTGGTACGGTGGCCAGGTGGATTTTAATGGTACGGCGGTGGGACGCACCGGTTGCTGTGTGTGGGAGTCCGTTGCCCGAAGACCCTGCTGACCTCCCGGGGTCGACGGGCTTGGATCCTCGCTTGCGGCGACGGTGTCTAGACCGCGAGAATGACGGGTGCCCTCCGTTAATGTCGGACCCGCTTGTACCTGTTACCCTGGAGTAGTCGACCTCCGGGGCCAGAGGTCTGATCTATCGCTTCGCGAGAAGATATGGAGCGGGTGGAATGTACGCAGTCGTTGCAGACCGTAATGGCCGCCATTGGGGCGCTTCACTTGCAGGTCGCCGCCATCATCCACAAAATGGATGTAACAGCCGAGACTATGTGTCTGAGACCGGACCACGACTCTTCAATAGCTTTGGAACACGTTGTGTTACCCGCGATTCAGGGCATGCCAGTGATAGAGGACCCCGAGAGGAAACCTGATCTGGTGTTTTCGGTCGGCTCCCGAACAACAGCTAGCGAGCCTGGAACTATCAATAACTCTGCATACTCAATGCCGATACCGCCCAAGATGGACACAGCAGATTTTATACTCCTGGATAATTTTATCAGTGACTATCTGATTGATAAATCATTCTTTTTCTCCCAGTTGACTCAATCACGTTCTAGTGCCTCACTGTTGGTGGACAGGTATCTCCTTTTGATTTGTGGACTTCAAGTACTATAACGTTGGATTCGATCGCACCGCACTGACTGACTTTCTTGAACGTTTTGATTCTCCTGTTGGGATGGCGGTTCGAGCGGAGAGAGCTCGCACGAAAAATCGGAGTGGCCAGGGATGAGTCTGATTGTACGGGTTTAATAAACACGGCTGTATTCGAGACTTGTAGCCTACAATGATGCGGGAGTCGGGTGGTTTTTACAAACTCCCCCGGTTGTATTGTAATTGCTGCTTCACAGTGTCTTGACCATAATACGGGGTGGTTTGCTTCTGGCGGTGAGGGAGGGGGGCCGGGAGCATGTATGATATCTCCTTCTCCACTCTTTACCTTCTTTTAGGATTTAGTTGTGGGGCGACAGGCACGCTGCTAGTGGGGTTAGGCCCTACCCATTGCAGGGGTGCAGAGTGGGGAGAATGGGGGAGGGTTTTTTATTTTGTCTTTGTTTAGTTCTATGGCCTTTTTTCTTTTCTTTTTCTCCTTTTTTACAAGAGGCGGGTTGCTTATCCTGAATCGATCTCTTTCACATAATCTGGGTGTCTGTTTCGGTTTTAATTATCCTGAATCGTGAGTTGGACGTAATTTGCTGGCGTCAGCTTAACGGGGTTGTGGATCGTATTGTTACTCTCTTTTTATATACCTGTTCATGTTGGCGTTCTACTCTCCTGTATACTGATTTTACTATATTGGCTTATTCGCCCACTCATTGTTGCAATGTATTTTACCGTATGACACCTGGTATGTGTAATATTTCCTCTTGTTTTTCTTCTTTCATTAAAAAAAAAAATAATCTAATAAAGAAAAACCGAATAAATGTACAATAAAAGCAATTTTAGTCACCAGCCATTTGGGGAGAAAAACATTTAGCAACATTCCCAAAGCTCCAAGTTAACCCATCACACAAAATTACAACACTCCTTTTCACTTCCCTCACTTGAATAGGTTTAGAAAATTTGCTATCGCCTTTAGCAACAGTACCACCACGTTTTACCACCACCCAATCACCTGATATGATATTAGGAATCTTGACCCCTTTTAAATGATCATAATGTTTAGCAGCAACAGTTTGTTTATTAACAACTTGTTTTCCAATCACATCTCGATCCACCCACACACAATCTCTGTTCTTCAACCACCCTGGTATCTCCTTCAATCCCGGTTCCCTTTCTTTAAGAAAAATGAAAGGTGATACACCAGTCATGGAGTGCGATGTTACTCTATAAGAGCACATCAGCTTTTTCAACTCCTCAGACCAACATAAACCATTGCACAAAGAAAGTTGTATATTGTCCATGATTAAGCCATTGATTCTTTCTACCAAACCATTGGCTTGCGGTCTGAATAAAGCAACTCTTTCATGCTTAACACCCTTTCCACAAAGAAATTCCTCCATTTTTTTTAGAAACTTGCTGAGGACCATTATTTGACACCAAAACTTTAGGAATTCCCTCATTTAAGAAACCTTTCTCTAGAAATTGAATTACCTTTTCTGTTGTGATAGTCTCAGATGTCTCAACCACAAACCACTTAGAATGGTAATCTACCAAAACCATTAAAAATCTACAACTTGACCCTAATCTGGAAATAGGACCAATGAAGTCTATTGCCAACCTTTCCCAAGGACGCTCAGGAAATTTCAATGGGGCAAGAGGAGATTGTCGTACAACTTTGGTCTTATCACTAGCAGCACAAGCGTAACAGTCCTTGACAACATCTTCAACTTCTTTATCTAGACCTGGCCACCAGAATGACTGACGCACAAGACGTTTGGTCATGTTTCTCCTCGAATTACCTTTGTGTGACATATTGACAATCTTAGATTTAAGACTCTCTGGTGGTACCAACTTATCTCTCCTCTACAACTTCGCTTGTCTCACACTTAAATCATCAACAACATTGATGAAACCTCTGAACCGCACATCATTGTTTAATTCACTATCCCAACCGTTAAAGAAGGTCATACATGCTATTTCTAACACATCATCTTCCAACATCACAGCATTTCATTGCTCCAATCCAAAAGCTTGTTCTTCAGTGTATGTTATTTCCTCAACATCAACATCAGACTTCACTTCACTCACCATAATAGGTATCCTTGACAGACAATCCGCTATTACATTCTTCAACCCTTTCATGTACTCCACCTCAAAATGATATTCTAACACAGATAAAATCCAACTCGATATCCTTGGAGTAACACTCCCTTCCAAACCTTTACCATCCTTAAACAAATGAACTAAAGGTTTGTGATCTGTGCGGAGTCTAAATGGCAATCCCCACACAAAGTATTTAAAATGTTTAATACCCCAACAACACGCTAAGGCTTCTTTTTCTATTACAGAATACGACCTCAGCACCCTGTAATCTCCTTAATGCAAACCCTATGATTCTTTCTACTCCACCACATACTTGAGTTAAGACAGCTCCAATACCTACAGCACTTGCATCAGTGGTAATATACGTTCTAGCTTTAACATCAAAATGTCCTAGGCTGGGTGCTGACAATATTCCTTCTTTAACTTCCTTAAATGCCTTCTCACAAGTACTGCACCATATGAATTCTATTCCTGTTTTCATCAACTTACGCCAAGGTTCCACAATATCATTACAATTTCTCACGAACTTGGAGCAATATTCCGCTAAACTTAGGAAACTTCCAAGTTGATTCTTATTAGTAGGGGTAGGAGCATCTTTGATGGCAGAGACAATACTCTTCTTTGGTCTGATACCTTCTTTAGAAATTTCATGACCTAAGTAACTAACCATATCCTTTCTCAATTGACATTTCTCTTTTTTGATAGTCAATCCATGCTCTCGCATACGACACAAAACATTTTCCATTACTTGATCATGATGACTATAATTCCTCCCAACAATTAATACATCATCTTGGAAACAAAGTACATCATTAATACCATGAAGAACTTTTCCCATAACTCTTTGGAACACCGCTGAGGCAGAAGCTAACCCAAAGGGCATTCTACGGTAACGAAAAGATCCCAGCTGTGTCACAGATGATGTTAAATGTCTTGATTCCTCATTGAGGTCTATCTGGTGGTAAGCTGACAACATATCAATGACACTAAAAACACTTCCCCCACCCATTGCCGTCAACATCTCTGAAATATTTGGTAGAGGTTATCGATCAACCCATATTTTCTTGTTTAAGTCTCGAAGGTCAATGCATAAACGAATTTTCTTTCCTCCATCCTTGGGGGCAACGACAATAGGTGCCAACCATTTAGAAGCCTCAATAGGCTCAATTATACCTAGCTTTAATAACTTATCAAGTTCTTCTTGCAAAGGACCTTTCATAAGATGGGACACTGATCTTACTTTGTGAACTACCTGAGTAGCATTGCTCTTGAGAATAATTCTATGAGAAACATTCTTGTGTTTCCCTAACTCACCACAGAACACATCAGAGTATCTCTCCATAATTGACGAGTCATAATTGTCATCATTCACTAAACATATAGATTGCACTGGTTTGGTAGCATTAGGATTTAAAACTATAGCCAAATCTTTTTGGTGACACCACCCCAACAAATTCGAGCCTTGCTTAGTCAAATAGACTCGACCATAAACTTTCTTGTTCTCAAATTCAATTACCATCCATTTTAAACCCAAAATATCAATGCTTTTCCCACCATAACCTACAGGTCTAATATCTGACGGATTCCAGTTTTTCTCATCTGCCGATGCACCCCAAGATTTGGTGTACATTTCTTTGGACATCAAAGTATACAAACTCCCAGAGTCAATAAACATTCTTACACCCACAGAATCAAATTTGATGACATAATGAGGTTTTTCAAGATTGTCAGTACTTTCTGTAGGAATAGCAGAAACATCAATATTGCCAATAACAGCTTCATCCTCCATGTTCACCTGATAAGCTATAATATTATCAATAGAAGGAATAAACTCATGAACATCCTCACATGAATCATCTATTTCATGAACAGAAGGCATCTTAGTCCTACAAACCTTAGCAAGATGACCTTTCATACCACATGTTCTACAAATTGTATTTCTAGCCATGCACCTCATACTGAAAGCTATGTGACCCGGGGCACCACAACGATAACATTTGATCGGTCGCATGGTCGTAAACTTGTTAGTTTGGTGAGATTCTTTACTTTTATCAGGAAATTTACTATCAGGTTTTACTTGCAATTTGCTAAATGGCTTAACCATTTTAGTTTCATCAATATTGGCATGAATCTCTGAATCTTTAGAAACTGAAACCTTTGCTCCTTCATCCTTATTAACAATAGAATTAGTACACCTATCCATTTCTTTTATCCACTTATCAGTATGTTCTAAACCCTTTGCTATTTGTATTGCCTCTTCCAATCCTGAATCCTTTTTAAGTAACTTTTCACGTACTCTTTTATTGTTCGTACACCTGACAATTTGATCACGTATAAGTGAATCTGTCAAGGCTCCAAATTGGCAAGTTAATGATAACCCTCTCAAAGCAGCAAAATAAGATGCAATGTCCTCTTTCATTTTTTGTACTCTACAGAAAAACGTATGTCTTTCAAGAACTACATTGACTTTCGTCGTAAATCTTGTTTCTAGCATTTGTAAACTCATTTCATAAACATTTGTAGCCTGCCCATCTCCTTACCAAGAGAAACTTCAGGGAGATTCTCATACAACCTACGACCTTCCACACCCAAATTATGTAGTAATATAGCTTGCCTACGTATTGGGCCATATTTATCAGCCCCAGTGGCAAGAACATAGGTAAGAAATAGTTTTTTCCATTCCTTCCACGGAATGGTTGGTTCACCAGGAGTTGGTAAAAAGGATGGTTGAGTGGACAAGGTTTGATCCCCCATAGTAGGTGCTAAAACACATACAATTAATTCAAATGCAAATAAGTTTCCACCTGTAAGAGAAATGTTAGTTGTAAATAAAGAAACTAACACAATAAATTAAAATAAAACCTTCCTCGCTGTTCTGTTGTTGGGTTAATCCTTATATAAATGTCGATGTTCTGTGCCAAAACACTTCAATCCTTACAAAAACGGACATCCAGAATAATTCATGAATGAAGTTCAGCGTACTAACAATATTTTTGAATGCAACTTGTCCCAACGAGTTAAAATGGCCGACAAACGCTGCAAAACGTCATCGAGTCATCGCATGATCACGTTTGACGTCTGACACCCCTCGACGTATTACAATGATGCATCCATTGAGCTCCGAATGTTGCGTGCGGCGCTGCGGTATTGAATGTCAACAAATGCGGACCCAGCGCATGCAGACACCTCGGGAACGTTGAGAAACCTCCGGTGAGAGTTGTTTATTTTCAATCATGAACGATAGTAGCGTTGTGTAAAAATACCAGAAAGATGTAAAAATAAGTAATACAAGAATCTCGGGGAAATACTCGAGATCAGCCAGAGATCAATTGACAACTTGTGAAGTCTTGACAAGAAACATGCAAAATATCAGATGAATTTGGGTTTTCTTTCGTCAAATTCAAAGAAGAACCAGGGTTTCTTTCAGTCCAGGCAGCAATAATCACTTTCTTTGTAAAATTATTGCTCTTGCCTCAGCAACAGTCACTTTCCTTGTAAAATTATTGCAAATTTGACATCAATTAGTTTGAAATCCAGAAAACTTTAAATAGATTGAATATCCAAGAACAAGAATCTGTATCCTTCAATACAGAACGTCTTAAATACAGAATTTAATCAGTTTACTCACAAATATTGGATGATGAAATATGAAAAACTCCAAAGTCCAAGGGTGGAGGCACCAACATCTACCCCTTGCGCAGAAAGTAAGTAGGTTTCCCTCGTCGCCAGTGTAAAGATGAATCCAGGCAAGCAAGTAGAAATAAATGGTTTAATGAAGATTTGTACAGGAGCCTCCAGCTTCATCCACAACCTGCTTCACAGCTCAGTTCAATCCTTTCTAATCATAACATTCTGAGCTTCTAGGCAACACATTCACATTTCAAATGAGACATCTCTACAATTAGCTTGGCTAAAGAGGCGAGAACAGGGATCGAGATGGGAATTTGCTGTTCACCTAGAACAGGTATATTCCCCCTCTACCCTCTACACGGCTGAGGAATCGCGCCAGCTCTTCCGGGATAGTGACATTCCAACCCTCTCAGAGGCAGATAGGAAGACCTTAGATGAAGATCTCTCATATGAGGAAATTGGAAAAGCTTTAGGACAGATTAAATCGGGGAAGGCAATGGGACCCAACGGCATCCTGGTTGAATTCCTAAAAGTCACTGCCTCTCCCACGATAGAGCATTTGAAGGCCATGTACGAGGAGAGCCTAGAGGTGGGCGGGCTACCAGTGGTTCAGAGGTTGGCCACTATAGTGGTGATTCACAAGCCAGGTAAACCAGCGGACATTTGTGGCTCTTACAGGCCAATTAAGCTGATTAACGTTGAGGCAAAGGTCTTAGTGAAAGTCCTCGCCAACCGACTGGTGGAGGTTATCACAACATTAGTCCACCCGGATCAGTCTGGGTTTATGCCTGGAAGAAATACAGCCCTCAATCTAAGGCACCTACATAACGTGATGGCCTGTAGGAAATACATTGAAGAGGATGCCGAGTTTTTGTCTCTTGATGCCTCTATAGCCTTTGATTCCATAGAATGGCTGTACATGTTTGAAGTTTTAGAGAGGGTGGGTCTAGGTCCCAAGTTTATAGCCTGGGTTCAGTTGCCTTACAAAGATGTTTTGGGTCAAATGCGGGTAAACAGTCATACATCCAGGACATTTAGATTGCAACGAGGTACCAGCCAGGGATGCCATCTGTCCCCGTTGATATTCTCCCTTCTATTGGAACCCCTTGTGGCATAGATACGCCAAGATGTTATGGTACGAGGGATGAGGTGGACGGAAGACGTGGAAGATCGCATATTACTGTATGTGGATGATATACTGCTGTACCTGGCTTCCCCATACAAATCCATATCGGTGGTGCTTGACATCTTCACGAATTTCGGCAAATACTCCGGATATGCAATTAACTGGCATAAGTCTGTATTGTTTATAATACGGGGACAGGCTCCTACGCTTCCGGCAGGATGCTCCATAGTGGTGGCAAAGGATGGGTTTAGATACTTGGGGGTATATGTCACGTCGGATCCCAATCTGTTCTACAGCTCCAACTTGGCCCCTCTGCTGGATAGATTGCGAGAGAACATGAAACATTGGAGGTCCCTCTCACTCTTGCTGCTCGGCCGGGCTGCACTTTTTAAGATGCTGGCCCTTCCTCGCTTCTTGTATATCCTTCACAATTGCCTGTACAAAGTTCCGGATTCATATTTGAAAGTGGTGGAAGGGGAGGTTCGTACATTATTGTGGGATGGGAAGGCACCAAGGGTGGCACTGAAGAAGCTGACAAAAAGTTGGTATGATGGTGGCATTGCGCTCCCCGACCTGCAACTTTATTATTGGGCAGCACAGCTAGTGACCATCAATCGATGGATATACCGTCCTCTGGAGAACCCGGCGTACACTCTTGACCGATACCAAACTGACCGTTCCGGATATTTGGGGGCCCTGTATGTGAGTGATAAGAAAAACAGGGGGCGATTCTTTGGGCCCACCCTACACACGTTAGAGATCTGGCGTACAGTGCATTCTCGCCTGGGATGGGCTTGCATTCTCACAAAGGTTGGTCCACTCTGGTATATGCAAAAACTGGGTATGTTATGCTACCAGCCCGGGTTTGACTAGTGGGACCTTATAGGTATCTCTGCAGGAAAAGATTTGGTCAAAAAGGGGACTATACTCACATTTGAGGAACTCCAGAAACAATATCACCTGGCTCGGGGAGAAACGTATGTATATCTGCAAATTCGCCATGTCCTTAAGGCGGCTTTCTCGTCTTTTACAGACATACCAGACTCTTCAAAGCTTGAAGGCAGGCAATATCTCTCAAATATAAGAAATTATGCAATAACCTTCCAGATACTTTTCCAAGACTCAGGGAGAGATGGCAGGACGATTCGGGAATGATTAGCGACGAGGACTGGCAGGAGGCCCCGATGTCCCCTCAGGAGGCAGCCATTACACTAAAATTTAGGTTGATCCAACTTAGGATACTGCACCACTCGTATATGACGGGACAGACGCTGGTTAAAATAGGTTCCATATCTGATGATCTCTGCCTGTGGGGATGTGGCCAACTGGCCACATTTTACCACACTACGTGGAGCTGCCCTAGGCTACGTGTCCTATGGGAGGGGGCCTTGGATCACATGCACAAGGCCTTACATAAGGAGATTGTCCTAACACCACAACTGGGATTGTTAAATATATGGGAGGCAACTGATCTGACGGAAGTGGTAAAACAGTTTACGATGCTGGGATACACACTAGTTAAACAGGAGATAGCGAGAGGGTGGGGGAGAGCAACCACACCGAGTGTCCACACGTTGGCGAAAGAGCTTGATAGATGCATGCTGGCGGAAACGGAAGTCTTCGTAGCAAGGGGGTGCCCCAAAAAATGGGACCGGAAATAGTCGAGCTGGAATAAGTATCGAGGTGATCTTGTGGTGTCCCAAATGGTGGAATTAGAAATGCATAAACGTACAGAAAGTGCAGAGTGCATGTAATATAAATCTTGTTTACTGACTGTCCAGCTCTGGAATTGGTGTAATTCGAAACGTTTTGTCCTTTTTATGCACATGACTTTGCTTTGACTAATAAAAACATTTAAACAAAAAAAAGACACAGGAGACCTCAACCTACATGCGAAGTTGAGGTAGAAGATAGAACCATCAAGGCACTTATTTACACTGGGGTGTCCGCCAATTTGATGTGCTTAAACCAATACTGATGACTCCTTCCAAGGCCACTTCTCTTGCCATCAACAACCAAGATCCACACATACGTAGAGCAGGCACCCCTGCATTGAAAGGCATTAAATGCACGCATATGATCAATGACAAGGAGACTCCAGCAAAATTCCACATCATTTAAGCGGAAGCCAAAAGGCCTAATTGGTGTCATACGGCAGAAAATCTGGGTCTGATGTCATAGGCAACGATGGTTGCAATTTTTCAAGTCGAGGAACTATTGAGCCAGATTCGGAGCCTCTTCCAGGGACTAGGGTGCCTCCGAGCTACTTTTATAAAACTCCATATAGACAAGACAGTCAAGCCAGTAGCACTGCAACACTAGTGTGCTCCATTTCACCTGTGGCCACGGGTTGAGCAGGAACTGGATCAATTGGAGACGATGCGTGTCATATAGAAGATTTTTAGACCCAGACCATGGGTATTACCAATAGTTATTGCATAAAAACCTAAACAGCTGGGTAAAATTTGCCTGTGCATTGACATGTGCCTCACGAATAAATCCATCAAACGGATGAGACACATCACCCCCATGATGGATGACATCATTGCAGACCTCAAAAGGGCCTGTGGCTCTCCAAGCTTGACTTCAATGTTGGGTACCACCAGCTACAGCTGAATGTAAGCAGCAGGTACATAACATCCATCTCCACACACATATGCCTGAGAATGTACAAGCGTCTGAGGTTTTGGATATCGCCTGCAGATAAAGTCTTTCAAAATGCTATAAGGGAAGTACTCTCAGGTCTCCAAGGGGTGATGAACGTCAGCAATGCCATCTTGATTTAGTCCACCACAGCTGAAGAGCTCCCTCAATGGCTAAGGGCCAGGCTAAAGCGACTGCGGACCACGGCTTCACCTGGAGAATTGCTCCTGCTTTGAGCTGAGCACCAAATTCTTTGGATACGTCCTGCCGGAAACAAAGGATTTCTTTAAACTACAAACTGTACTACACAAATTCGTTAGGACTTTGAGACTTAGAGTATTCTTTAGCAATCATGTAGAAATCCCATCTACTTCCAGATCATTTATGCTACCCAAATCCACCTTTATACCAACCAACAATATGATGCCTCATGAAATTGTGGCTTTTGAGAAAGGCGTACTAGAGGACGTCATGAAACTTAAAGAACGAAAAATATTCACCCCATACAACATCACTAAACTTGAACGTGAAGCCTTGATCTCCCTGAAAAACAATGAAAATATTATCCTGAAACCAGCAGATAAAGGGGGCGGGATCGTGATACAATAATGAATAAAATATGAAGCTGAGATAATGAGACAGGTGAACAACACTGAACACTATAAAAAGCTGCCTCGAGACCCCCTCGCAGATGTTCAAAAATTGATCCAATCAGTCACAAAGAATGGTCTGGATGAAGGCTTCCTGACTAGACAAGAATTTGACTATCTGAATAAAGGATGCCTGAGGACTCCGGTCCTGTATACCTTACCCAAGGTACATAAAGATACCAATAATCCACCTGGAAGACCCATCTTGTCCGGGTGTGGATCAGTTATGGAACCCCTGGGACACAACATCAATAGTTTCATTAAAATAATCAATCAATCACAGACATTTATATAGCGCACTACTTACCCGGAGGGTCTCAAGGCGCTGGGGGGGAGGGGGGGGGGGGGAGTGTTGCTACTGCTCGAATAGCCAGGTCTTGAGTTTCTTCCTGAAGGAGAGGTGGTCTTGGGTCAGGCGCAGGTCGGGAGGGAGGGAGTTCCAGGTCTTGGCGACCAAGTGGGAGAAGGATCTTCCTCCTGTTGTCGTTCTTCGGATGCGGGGGACGGCGGCGAGGGCGTGGCTGGCTGATCGGAGATGTCGTTTGGGAGCGTAGAAGTTGATGCGGTTGTTGAGGTAGCTCGGGCCTTGATCGTGTAGGGCTTTGTGTGCGTGTGTGAGGAGGCGGAAGGTGATTCTTTTGTTGACGGGGAGCCAATGCAGGTCTCTCAGATGTCCGGAGATGTGGCTGTGTCGTGGGATGTCGAGGATGAGTCTGGCTGAGGCGTTCTGGATCCGCTGGAGTCTCTTCTGGAGCTTGGCGGTGGTTCCGGCGTAGAGGGCGTTGCCGTAGTCCAGTCGGCTGGTGACGAGGGCCTGGGTGACCGTCTTCCTGGTCTCGATGGGGATCCACCGGAAGATCTTCCGTAGCATGCGCAGGATGTTGAAGCATGACGAGGAGACGGCGTTGACTTGTCTGGTCATGGTGAGTGAGGAGTCCAAGATGAAGCCCAGGTTGCGTGCGTGGTCTGTTGGTTTGGGTGCGCTGCCCAGGGCGGGGGGCCACCAGGAGTCGTCCCAGGCGGAGGGCGAGGAGCCCAGGATGAGGACTTCCGTCTTGTCTGAGTTCAGTTTCAGGCGACTGGTCGTCATCCACTCGGCTACGTCTCTCATCCCTTCGTGAAGGTTGGCTCTGGCGGCGGCGGGGTCGTTGGTCAGGGAGAGGATCAGCTGGGTGTCGTCGGCGTAGGAGATGATGTTGAGGTTGTGTTGGCGTGCGATGGCCGCGAGGGGGCTCATGTAGACGTTGAAGAGGGTGGGGCTCAGCGAGGATCCTTGAGGGACGCCGCAGATGACTTCGGTGGCCTCTGACTTGTACGGTGGTAGACAGACTCTCTGTGTTCTTCCGTCGAGGAAGGAGATGATCCATTCCAGTGCCTTCTCCTGGATTCCGACGTTGCTGAGGCGCTGCACTAGGGTGCGGTGGCAGACAGTGATATATATGTCCCTATTCTACCCACATACGTCAGAAACAGCATGTATATGATAAAGCTGATAGAGGGTATGGAATATAATCCTATGGGGGAGATCTTGGTCGCTTTGGGCATTTATTTGTTATATACGAATATCCCACAAATGGACAGCATTAATATCATCAAAGCCATCTTGGACAGCCAGCCAGCACCAGTCGAGGTTCCCACCAAGTTCATTACAGATCTGCTGGAAATAGAGCTCACAAAGAACTATTTTAGATTTACTTCTAGTTACCAACAGTGTTCGGGAACTTCAATGGGAGTTATTTTTGCACCTAATCTAGCGAATCTTTATGTAGGTGATCTTGAAGAGAAATACATTAACAACATAAACAACCCTTTCTTGACAAATATAAGGTGCTGGAAACGTTATATTGACGAAATTTTCTTCATCTGGGCTGGCACTAAAGAAAATGTACATTCTTTCGTCGCATACGTACATACATGCCAATCGGCATTGACGTTTACATACCATAAAAACAAAGAAATGGTCACATTCTTGAACCTGAAATTAAGATGTTGCGATAACCATCTGAATGTGACACTGTATCTGAAGCTGACAGACAGAAATATGCTGTTACAATACAACAGCTTCCATCCCAGGGCTCTGAAGGATGGCTTACCTTATGGCCAATTTTTAAGACTTTGGCA
This sequence comes from Lissotriton vulgaris, assembly GCF_964263255.1. Classification (NCBI taxonomy): domain Eukaryota; kingdom Metazoa; phylum Chordata; class Amphibia; order Caudata; family Salamandridae; genus Lissotriton; species Lissotriton vulgaris. The sequence continues at coordinate 88,512,013 of NC_141688.1, forward strand.
AAATTGTACAGAAAAGGAAGACTTCTTCAGACAAGCCAATATATTTAGTAACAAACTACGCGACAGAGGATATCCGAAGTGGCTGGTAAAAACCTCAATGAAGAGGGCGTGGTTTAGCCCCGGGAAGTACTACTCACCAAGACGATAAAAGAATGCACAAAACAAAGTGTGTGCATTACCACCTTCTGCCCACTGAGTACTCAGGTACAGAAAACCATCAAGAGACATTGGCCTACATTGAATACTCTGAATTCCTGTCGAGAATTACCAATGTTCTCTTTCAAAAAAGGCAAAAACATCAAAGACCATCTGGTCCATTCAGATACCAGTGTGATTCAAGACAAAAGCACCATACATGATCTGTGGCACTTCCGCCACTGACAGGACATTATAACTGTGGGAATTGTGTTGCCTGTGGCTTTACCGTGGAGCCTAAACATTTTACACATGGCAACACAAAAATCAAACTCTGTGACCTGACCAACTGTTCTACGCCAAATGTTATCTATTGCATTTGGTGTCCCTATGAACTGATATACATAGGCCAGACGACTCAACCCGTGAAAACACGCATCGGCCAACACCGCAGTCGAATCCGCTGTCAAATAGAGAATGCTCCACTAGTTGATCTTTACAAGGAAAAAAGGCATTCGGCCAACATTTTAAAATGGCAGAGAGAGCAAAAATACCACCTTGGGGTGGAGACATCTCTCTTCTCCTACAATCATTGGAATGCAAGTGGATCGATAAATGTGGGTCCATCCGTAACGATTTGAACAGTCTTGAAGAGGGGCGCAGATTTATCAGTTTGCACTAAGACATATCAATAGACTAGATGACCATTCTTGAGTTAGAAAGGGCCCTGTCTAACCCATTAGGAATCAGCTACACACTGTTAATACATTCACACTGTCTTAACATCAAAACGCTAATTCACTGTATAGACTTGGCACCCAGTTAATGTACAGAATGGATACCCTTGGCGTACACAGACAGACAAGCCAAAATAGATTACTATTTCTTTAGTTGACTGACTACATTCAATAACTATATGTGCTTGTACACTGTAAATGTATGACATTGGAAGCAATGTATTACACACTGTATATAGACTGCACTGTTTTATATTATCTATATTCTGTTCCGCTGTATATAACTTGGCACTCAATTATTTTATATTACTGAAATTCTAGTTTATGAATACGAAGTGAAAATAAACTAATTAATATGAAATATCAGTTGTTAGTTTTTGCAAATGAAACTACATAACATAATACCAGTTTCAAGATACTTTGAGACCACTACAAAATGGCCACCAATGCCAGGTTAATATCGGTAAACACCTGCATCCATGATGGTGATCGATATCTACTTTACACAGAGCCACCAGGTCTACCGTATCACTCACTAACTAAGTACCACGCTATCAACTTGACAAATGTGTAGAAGAATGTGCCCCTTGTAGATAAGGTTGAATTAATTCAATCTATCATCCCATTAAAACAAGCCATTATAAGATGGCCGCCGTAGCAAGGAGACTAGCGGTTTCCTAGCAACGCGCTATTGGCGGGTCCTGTTTCCGGTCTGCTGTGATCTAACAATACCACGTAGCTCATCCGCCTCACACACAGGAGAAATTCTCAATCGTGAGCAGGAGGGTGGCACATAAGTAAGTAATGAGCCTTGATACTACAGGCGCTGCCTTTTATCAATTCACTTGTATTTAGTACCAATTGCCCACGATCTATATACATTGTTTTACAGCGTGGGTCATCGCAAAATGTGTGATTATAGGCACAGGAGTGAACACTGTGGGTCACCTATACCCTGAGGCTTCCCACATATTGCCCGGTGGAACTGTACACTAGTAAGTCTGCTTTCCATATTTCACCTTGGTGTGCACCAAATTAATAAACTAAAATACTACTATAATAAGGCAGTCCCTGATTGCAGATCTGGATATTTATCGATCATGTGCTTCATCTTTCAACCGGCATCTCACATCCAGAACAGTACATGAATATTTGTCAGTGTTGTACTGGTAAGCTATAGTACACACCTATTATTAGCCCATCTCATTTTTATTATGTGTTTCCTACAATGCATAATTATATAATTTCCCCTCTTAGTCCCCAGAAACACAGTCCTGAAGAGACACCGTATGTAGAGAGGGTCGAAAAGCCGTTGACACCATACAAAAGAGGGAGGCTGAATTAAAATATTGTCTATTGTATTGAGCTCGTCCTTTTGAATTTTACAATTAGCCTGTTTCACAGTTTTTTTTCACTGTCACACAGTACTCACTAAAATAGGTTATGGTCACTTCACTGGGGTTCACAATAACACTTCGAATATATCTAAGGAAATACGTCTTTGGTACAGACAGTTTCTGCAGAATAAAATTACCTACTTCGGCTGAAGAAAGGTATATATCTAAATAAAAGGTGTATTGGGCTTGTTAAAGTAATATGAATACAAGAGTGTGTATAGATACTGTGAAATAAACTTTACTGTGACTCAATAGATGGTCATAAATGAACAAATAGAATTTTGACTATGATTGAATCAGAGCAACTATTCTAGTTGAAGATTGTGTATTGTGCGAGATAAATGAGTTCCTTGTGAACATTGTTTTGGTGCTTCTGTACTACTCAACTCACAAGGACGTATGGGTTGCTCTTGTTATTTAAAGTACTACTTTGATCCCAAGCAAAAGACAGAGCTAATCGCCGATGTCAGCCCAGTGGTGCTGGTGGATGTGCTGACTCAAGAAGTAGACCGAAGACGACGGGCATCCCTTGCCTTTGCTAATTGAGACCTCTTCCTCATGGAAGCCAGATATGCCCGTATTGAGCATGAGGTCCTAGCCTTTAAGTGGGCCTGTGGGCATTTTCACCTATATCTGGGTGAGTGGCCCTTCCAAATAATCACAGTCCATCAACCGCTGGTCTCAGTATTCAAGGGCATGGTGCCATATCTTCCACTGAGGATCGGACGCTGGTCGATTCAGCTGCAACACTATCAATTTGAGGTGGTGTACCAACAAGGCTCCAGAAGTCGAGCCTACTTCTTGTCCCGACACCCACAGCAAGAAAATGGCAGACTAAGACGCGATCAATGACGGATGGAGGAATGCATATGAATGGTGAGCCGAAGAGCATGCCCAATAGCGTTCAAGAGATCAGCCAGTGTTAGACATGAGCTGAGCTCCACCCCTGACAGTCTGGTGCATTGTTCTCCCTGCAAGTCTGACACAGCAGGTAGCAGAGCTCTCTCACTGTGCTTCCCCGGGTTAGAAGTTGTGGTGGATGGCCTCGTGAGGCGATGTGAAGCATGCCAAGTCACCTGCAGCCCAGCGCTGGTACTCACAGAGGAACTGTGTGACACTATGTGGAAGAAAGTCAGCCTCAAATGTAGCAGCTTCCCAGATGAGAGAACCACCAGGGTACTAGTGGATAACCACTCCAAATATCCCATTGTGGAACTGAATTAATGGAATGAAATGAAATGAAATGAAAGTGGGTTTTGTAGAGCGCATTACTACCCGAAGGCCTCGTAGCGCTGTTGTTGCTTACTTCTGGGAGACTGCTGATTTATTTGGAAAAAAGAAAAGTTTTAAGGGTTTTTCGAAATTTTAAAAGATTGGACTCATTCCGGAGCGTGGAAGGTAAAGAGTTCCAAGTCACAGCCGCATTCTGGGCGAAGGAGCGTCCGCCCCACCTGGCCCGTTTGGTTTTGCCTGTTGTTGCCAAAAAAGCCATGCTTGAACGCAATGATCTTTGAGGATAGTAAGGAGTGGCTAAGGAACAGATCATTGCGGGGGCATTTTTCCACATGGCCTTATGCATTATGCACATCGCCTTAAATTTTACTCTGGCTTGGATGGGCAACCAGTGTAAATTTCTCAGGGCAGCAGTGCCCGAGTGACTACGGGGCAGGCCTAACAGTAGCGAGCTGCTGCGTTCTGGGTGACTTGCAGCTTTTTGAGTGTGCTGATCGGTGCACCCAGATATAGGGCACTCCCATAATCGAGACGGGACAGGATGATGGCCTGGACCATTATCCTGCGGGCCTGAAAAGGGAGAAGAGGTAGAATTTTCCGCAGCATACGCATCAGCCCGAAGCAAGTGGCGGAGAGTATTGTGGCTTGCTGGTTGAAAGTAAGAGTATTATCCAGCCACATGCCCAGGCTTTTAATTTGCTTTTTTGGTTCTGGAGGGGGGTCCATACAGAGTGGCCAAAGTAGAGTGGAACTGGGGTCAGCTGTGTTCCCCAGGAACATCAATTCAGTTTTATCCCCATTAAGTTTTAAATGGGAAGAGGCCATCCATTCTGTGACTGCTACTAGGCAACTGTTCAGGTTCGATGGGGAGTGACCTGGCTGATTCAGAGCCAGCACAAGCCGAGTGTCATCAGCGTAGGTCACAATTTCAAAACCAAAAGGGTGAACAACCTCGGCCAATGGTTGCATATAAACGTTAAAAAGCGTGGGGCTCAGGGAGGAGCCCTGAGGCACACCTTGATTAAGAAGCCAAGTTTTGGAATAATTGTCACCCTCCACCACCTGGAAAGTTCGGTTTTCCAAAAAAGATTGTAGCCATAAGATGGCACTTCCCGTCACTCCGAGTTGTTTTAATCGGGAGATAAGGATATTACTATTCACGGTATCAAAGGCGGCACTTAAGTCTAACAGCATAATTGCTGTGGTGCCGCCTTGATCCATGTGCCTGCGGGCTAATTCTGTGACAGTCAGTAGTGCCGCTTCTGTCCCCAATTTTGGGCGAAAACCAGCTTGATAATCATGGAGCAGGTGGTTAGCTTCCAGATAAAACATAAGACTGGTGTTAATATGTTTCTCAAGCAGCTTAGCCACCCAAGGAAGGAGTGAGATGGGGCGGTAATTAGTCATTTTACCGGGTCGAGGTTGTTTTTTTTTAGCAGAGCCTTAACTTGTGCACATTTCCAGATTTCTGGAACTCTTCCTGTGGTGATTGACATATTTATGATATTTAAAATTACTGGTCTGATGGTGTCCGCGATTTTCAAGAGATGTCGTGGGGGAGCAGGATCTAACGGGGAGCCTGCTGTGACTTTCAGCATAAGGGAGTTAAGCAGGTCTTCATCAAGTAATGGGAATTCAGCTAGTTGGCAGACGGTAGTTGGAAGAACGGAATCTATTCCCACTAGATGTTGACTGACCTGGTCAAAAGATGAGGAGATGGCTTGAATTTTTTTATAGAAGTACTCTGCTTGATTGTCACAGCGAGTCTAGGCTTCACGGGGGTCCTGCGGAGTGGAGGGGGTACTGATTAAGGATTTCGCTATTCGAAATAGTTCCCTCGAGGAATTGGCGGATGTTGTAATTTTTTCCTCGTAGAATAGAGCTTGTGCCAATATAATCTTAGCTTTATATTTTTTGATAGCCTCTTGATGGCTACTTCTGTCCTGTTCCTTGAGAGTGTTTCTCCAAGTTCTCTCATGTTTCCGGCAGATTCGTTTTAACTCTTTTAACTCTGGAGTGAACCACGGTGATTTTTTGGACTTGGTTTTCTCCTTGAGGGGTTTTTGAGGTACGATTGTATCTAAGGTGGTCTGTAACCAATTGGCATAATGGGTATAGAGTGTGTCTACGTCACCCCCAGTTTGTCGAGGGGTGGTAGAGAGAGAGTCCACCCATAGGTCTGTGGGTAATTTCGTCCAGTCCCTACCTCTTAATGTGGCTCGAGGGGGCGCAGAGAGGGGGCTAGGTATGTGCCAAAGGAGTGGGACCAAGAAATGGTCGGTCCATGGGAGGGGAACTGGGTTGCCAGTTTTAAGTCTCTGATCATTGCTTAGAACCGCGTCTAGTAGGTGGCCTTTGTTATGAGTAGGTTCAAAACCCTTCTGGACAATATGAAGGGCTGCGAGACTATTCAGAAAGGTGGTAGCTATGGTATCCGTAGGGTCGTCTAGGTGAATGTCTCATTTTACAGTCTTGGGTGACATGAATAGAGAGACAACTGAATTAGCGACCTTAGAGGGAAGATGATTCATAAAATCGCCCATTTGGCCTGGGGGGCGGTAGATGAGTAGGCCAGAGAAAGTTAATGTGGGGGAAAGGGCAAGTGCGAAATTCATGCTTTCGCAAGAAGGGATTATCAACAGCATTCCACAAATGCTGGCCCAACACTGGAGAAGGTCCGGCCTTTGTTTGGCCTCCCAGAAGAAAGAAGAAATTAGGACCGATAACGGCCTGACGTTTCAAGGACTTGAGTTCCAGGCGGTCCTCTAAAACCTGGGCATTATGCATCGACAAATTACCCAGCAGTGGCCACAAGCCAATGCCGATGTAGAGCCCTTTATGTGCACACTGAACAAGGCTCTGAGGATCCTGGTGCATGAAGGTGAAAACACGGAAATCAGACTACACTTATCTGTGCTGGAGTATCGAGGAATGCAACAATGCATTACTTGGTGCCCTTCCTGGTCTCTCATGCTAAGATGGTACCAGCCAGATATCATCCCAGTGCACCAAGGGTGGCCCCCGCCTTAATATGACCTAGACAGCACATAAGCCAGGTGAGCAAAGAATAACATGAAGGCCAGCCTGAAGATGAGAGTGGGACATTACTAGCTGGAACCAGGCGCTGGGCGGAAGTTCTGTATTCCATATGAGTCAGGAGTGTGGGAGGTAACAATAATGGAAGGCACAATGTTAACTGCATGCCAGGGGCCGAAATGGTGACCCAAAACGTGTTGTGGTTCAAGAAGGTGGAAGCCCTGAAAAGTGGTGAGAAGGATAAAGAAGAGGCCCAAGAGGAAGAGGACATAACCGCAGAGGAAGGGGTTCCTAGTCAGTGACTAGAGGACAACCAGTGAGTGGATGGCGACCGAAAGGAAAGTCATGTGACACACTCCCAGGGCAACGTAAACCAAGATGAAGTGCCCAGCAGCTCCCGGAGCCAGCATTGCAAGCTACGTCCAAATCCTGAGCCAAACCAAAGACTCAATGACTGTGTGTAGTTCCCAGTTCTGAGAATCTGAGTAAAGTGGGGAGGGGATGTAGTGGGCCACCCGGCAGGCGTGCAACGCCCCTGGGGCTCAAAGGGCTTTAGCCCCCGTCCTGTGTTTTAAGCCTGGGCTGAGTCAGCTTCCCCACAAACACACACATACGGTTCTTGAGCTGCTGTGAGTTGGCTGGTCTGGCGTCTTATCCAGTAAAGGTCGATGGTGGGAGTAGCTGCCGGGCGGTGATGTGGGGAGAGGGAGGGGCAGGGTGGGGAAGGTAGTAATCTATGGATTACGGAGGATTACAGGTAAGTAAACATGTAAATAAATAAAACGAATTTCATTGCGCGCACTGCATCCCCAAATGCGATGCAGTGCCCGCAACAAAATTAGTTTTATTTATTTATATGTTCACTTACCTGTAATCCTCCTGGAACCAATAGAAGACCAGCACCTTACAGTCAATCGTAGCCCTAGTCCAAGCACCCAATCTGTTCAAAAACCCTGATCTCTACGTCCAATAAAGGCCTTAGCCCTGCCAGTAGTCCCAACCCAAGTCCAGGCTGCCAATAGTACAGGTAGCCCTAGTCCCTACTTCCAATAGAAAGCCTAACCCTACTCTTAGTCCCACAACTAGTCCAACAACCAATCACAACAGAAGCCCTAAATAGCTACTTCCAATTAAAGGTCTAACACTAGCCCTAGTCCCACCCTACTCCCAACAACCAATAACATAGGCTGGCCAGAAAACGAAGTGCACAGGCCCCAGTAAATACAGTTTAAACAGAAGCACCCTCTGATGTAGAATATCCCTGTTGCTGGGGGGGGTTGTTGAAGAGGGGGGGGCTGGCCTCACTGGCTTATGAACACAAAATGGTGCCTGGGGGAGCACTGTTTTAACACACAGGTCTTAGCACAGAGCAAAGGAGAAATTTGGAGGGAAAACAGATTTGTCACTAAGGAATGAGAGGGACAAACTACAGAGGTTGGACTGCAAATCCCACAATTCAACTTGTTAAATGCAAGCAATCATGGGCAGGGAAAACCACAAGTTTAAAACACAAAACAGGTGATAAAATAAGCAATCACAGGCAGGTCAAAACTGCAATTTTAAAAAACCACATGCAAAGACAGTAATCACAGAAAGGGAAAATCGTTTTTTTAACAACTTTTGTTTTGGGAGGAGACAGCACTAGTCTGTCTCCTTATCACTTCCTGGACTCTGCTCACTGCAATCTGGGGCACAGGTAGGCTGCAATTCACAAGATGGAGGAGAATGATTTGGGATGCACACAGCAAGGCCTTAAGGGGCCTGAGCAGGTGTGAGAGGCAGTGTTGCTAGATTTTTTCACAACTTTCAAGCCCAAAAGCAACGAAACGGTAGCCCAAAGTAGCAAAAAGTAGCCCAATTTTGCCACTCCATTAACTTACGTGTAGCCTGACTACAACATTCACAAATATACTTCTATTTCAGGGATTATATGTTTACCTCCCACATTAATCAGATAACTTACATTTTGTACACTGAAATCAAAGTTGGTCTGTCAGGAAAACGGTCACTCACTTGATATCGCATGGTGTGGAGCAAGCCGGCCCAAAATATTCTGGGTTCAATTTGGGGGACTGCAAGTGCGGAAACGTTCTTCTTGGGAAAGGTGCTCTTCAGCTTGCATACTCACGTCAGGCCCCCAGAATAACGGCAATATAGGCCAATGATTCATGTTTTTTCACACTTGTTTGAATTCTCCCAAAGCAATGCTAAACATCTCTTTACATACGCAAATTATGTATGTTTCGTACTTATTGGTACTCATCAGAAGAGAGCAGTTCGAGGCATGGGGTGCAGGGCTTGCTGCTTGATGTTCCCATGAGCTGATACCTGATAAAGTGCAAGTGCATTTTGCAGACTCACACAAGCGCCATCTCCTGTTTTTTGCCAGGCAACAGCATGGTAGATCCTTTTTCAGAAAGTGGAAAGTTCAATTGTGCCAAAGAGTTCTTCTGGGCCAGGCACTGGCAAGATAAGCAGCAGCCCATAGTCTGGCAGTGGCATGGTGAAGGCTAGCAGCATCTCAGTCTGTGGTTCTGCCAAGATTAACAGCATCCTTCAGGGTCTGGCAGTGGCAGGTTGAGGTGTGGAAAATGCTTCTGACAGTACAGAATGTAGCAGCACCATTCAGGGTTTTGCATTGGCAGGTTGAGGTGGGTAACATTGTTCTGACTGGTTAAGGTGCACAAACTTCTTCTTCTGGGCCAGGCACTGCCAAGATTAGCAGCAGCCCATAGTCTGGCAGTGGCATGGTGAAGGCTAGCAGCATCTCAGAGTCTGGCAGTGCCAGGTTGAGGTGTGGAAAATGCTTCAGGCAGTGCAGAATGTAGCAGCATCCTCCAGAGTCTGGCAGTGGCAGGTTGAGGTGGGCAAAATTGTTCTGACTGGTAAAGGTGCACAAACGTCTTCTTCTAGGCCATGAACTGCCACGATTAGTAGCATCCCATAGTCTGGCAGTGGTACTGCCAAGATTAGCAGCATCCTTCTGGGTCTGGCAGTGGCACTGCCAAAAATAGCAGCATCCTTCAGGGACTGGCAGTGGCAGGGTGAGGTGTGGAAAATGCTCCAGGCTGTGCAGAATGTAGCAGCATCCTTCAGGGTTTGGCAGTGGCAGGTTGAGGTGGGCAAAATTGTTCTGACTAGTTAAGTTGCACAAACTTCTTCTTCTGGGCCAGGCACTGCCAAGATTACCAGCATCATAGAGTCTGGCAGTGGCACTGCCAAGAATAGCAGCATGTTAAGACAGTAAAACAATTAATTGTAGACACAGCTGTTGAACTTTGCTAGCAGTTCCGGCGAGGGCTTTAACGAAGAGGAATTAAGACCATTGCGCTTTAGTCCATATTTTATGTTGAGTATATTTGATAGCAGTTTCAGACCCATTCGGTTACGGTTCTCATTTTTAAGCAGGGTCATTTGTGAGAACACTCGTTCCACTTGTGCATTAGATATGGGTAGGGTCAGAAGTTTGATGGCGCCCATGGCCAACTCCTGAAACTGATGATTCCCAGCTGCATCTCTATAATTCAATACTTCAATCCAGAAGGATTCCATGCCTGAAGAGGTATTGAATGAACATGAAGTCACTGTTCGCCACTGCGTTTCTAATATGTGTGTTGGGTCTGCAAAACACTCTTTTGGCAAGTCAGTAACCAGAGGTTTAGAATCTGAAAGCACATTTTGGGGCTTCAGAAGCTCCAAATGTCTTAGGAGGCTCAGCGAATCTGGCAAGCGCATCTGATACTCTGCTGCCTGAACTTTAACAAAGTCTGTGCACCGTTTTTCTATGCAGTCCTTGGCAGCATCAGGCAGTTTGCTTTCTTGGAGCTTTTTACGGAAGTCAAGGCCAAGGTCAGCATCCTCCTGCCCAAGATAAATGGCACTACTTTGAAGATCCAAATTACACAATTGCTTCTCACTATTGGTACTGAAGACACTGGGCTTTACAATTCTTCTCATAGTGGACCTATACAAAGTTTGCAAATCCTGGAATATGTGGAGGACATCACCAGATTCAAGCTGAAATGCTTTGTTCACTACCTTAATTTCTAGCAACATAGGTTTGAGGAAAATAAGATAGAGATAATTTGTCTCGTCATTGTACATTTCTTTCAGCATTCTAGCTGCATAGCAATGTTCTACGTATGATGCGTTGCAAAAGTGCAGCTTTAGAGCATCATACTGCTCCAGAAAACGCTCCACACAATCCGCCATGATAAGCCACAGCGTTTCACATGGCGAAATAAGCTTCAATGGCATTCCTCCATCCAGAGTTTGATATAAATCTCTCTAGACTGCCTGGCGCTTTGGAGAATGTGCAAACCAGTTGTAGGTTTCTCTCACCATGAACTCCACATTGCTGGGCAAACTCTGCATTGCTTTTCTAGCAACAATGTCAAGCGAGTGGCAGATGCACCGTACAAGCTGCAAAGTAGGCTGCTTTTCTCTCAACAAAGTGTATGTGGAGTGGTTTTTGCCACACATCACACTTGCGCCATCTGTACCTACCCCTACCATATTTTCAATTGGAAGCCTGCTGTCCTTGAGGAACTCCAGAAGGGCATTTGCAATGTCTTGTGCACATGCCTCTTGCAGTTCTATCATCCCAAGGTAACTACTCAAAATTCTGCTACTTTTCTTACTGAAGTATTTTACACAGATGCACAGTAGTTTCTTTACAGAAATGTCAGTGGATTCATCAATGATCAAAGAATACGGAGAACTGCCCATATCTTGAAGGAGCTCCCTTTTGAAATAGGGGCCTAAAAGTCCATTTATTAAAGCTGTGCACTTTGTCCTGTGCATACGGAAAGGAGGAACTTCTTCACTTAAAATTTTTCCCAGTCTTTCAATGCTGTTGATTGATGTGCTACGTGCAGTTTGCACAGCAATCCTAAGCTCTCTCCTTTTCTGGTCATTAGATAACTGACAAACTGGTTGTGCAAAAGATGCCATGGTTAGGCTAGGTGTGTCCATGCGCGCAGCGCACGATGTCCAGCTGTGGATGCATGCAGCTTTAAATCATGGTAGTGGGCCTGCAGCTGTAAGTGACAGTATTTACAGTTTGCCTTTGCTTCATCTGTTTTTACAGGGGCAATCCACTTTTTTAGTTCGGGGTCAGACTCCCATTCCTTTCTGTACACTTTCTTGTACTTTGACCACTTGCCCATTTTGAAAGTTAGTTTGTAGCTTCTTGGGACCTGGTAGAGGACTGTACAATCTCTGCTGTGTGGTAGGGCAAGTATCTGCAATTGGAAGGGATCGAATATCCATCAACATCCCTGGTTCGATAAAGTTAGCCAAAAACCATATCATCACTTGGTCCCAAGCATCTGTGTAGCAGTGTGGAGCTTAACCCAGTTTTTGGTCTGGTGCATGGTCTCCTGCATTGATCACCCAAAAAACCCACACAAAAGGACAAAGTCAAATCATGATTGAACCTTAAAAGGCATTGCACACGTCACCCATGGTCAACGTACTAGCCTTCTCCTTAGCATTGTAACTCAGTTTATCACTCATCCCAATATGCAATGCAAAGTAACCTTCAACATATCTCCACCTGTGTTTGCCCCTGTAAATATTTGGTCATAGGCTGGACCACTGGGATTGTGAGACTGCGAGACAGAGGCATTTTTCCACATAATTATAGATTTGACACATTCGGCGCAAATCGATCTGCTGCATAATCGGCAGATATTACCAAAATAAATTGTTTCCACCTGAAATGGATCAAAAAATAACAAAAACAGAGACAGCTGTTGCCACGCAGTTGCAGCCCCATTGCGATGGTTGAATCGTCAGATTTCTGTTGCTTACTGCTAGCTTTGGGTGTTAAACTGGTACTACTGGAGGTGCACATACCCAGATAGTGTTAACAATGCAAAAATGACAATATGGCACATCATGTGATTCATCCGCTTAGCTGGTTACTGCAAGGGGCTGCCCATATGAAATTTGTGTATAATTGTGTTCCTGAGCTGGCATGGTTGGAGAGATCTGTGGGGTGGTCATTTTCAACATCAGCCCATATTGGAGCCTTTTTGTGAGTTGTCAAGAACACATTCTTTAGGGAATTTGCAGGCTATAGTGCCCAGCCCTGTTGCAAGCAGTCTAGGGAAAATAGGGCCAGCAGTAGATTTGCACAATCATGATACAAAAATGTACATACTTTCTTGCACGTGCATAATTTGCCACCTGCGTGTGAGTGTGTATATATATATATATATAATGTGTCATTGAAACCTGTCAGGTGTTCAGGCAAGAGTGCACATTAACTGGTTAAATAAATGCAGAAATATACACTTTTCATCAGAATTTCACTAAACCTAAAATAAATATGGATAAATACAGGTAAAATTTGCAAAAATCAAATATGGATCAATACAGACATGACACAAATATAAATATCATAAAACCGGGAGCCCCAATTATAAGGCACTGGACAACTGCTATCTACAGCCATATAAATCATGAGCACACAATTCATTTGCCCACAAATACAACCCTTCTAAAACAAAACAACAACTGCCATGAAAACAATATTAAGAAACCCACTCCCAAGGAAGATAGGCGTCTAATTTGGGGAGAGACCCCTCTGTTGAAACATCAAACAGAGGCCAGCGGAGCACTGATGTGGAATTGCTTGGCATTGGTGGTAAACACTCTGGCAGCTTCTTTGGATAAGGAAAACTGCCCTTGCTTGACATTGGTACTTAAGACTGTGGTATACTTTAGACATGGAATGGGTTTTAATAACAGCCACTATTATCAATAGAGACTGATTCCATATGTCACCCTTTGCTTGATTACTCAGCCAAATATTACACCTGGAAAAAGCAAACACTCCTAGGGAATGAAAGATTAAATAAAGCATGTGAAATGTAAGCAGGAACAACATGGTGAACTTAACGCTTTTACATTTATGCAGAAATCAACGAGTATTTTTGCCTGCAAACTACAGGGCCCAGAAAGGACCCATTTCAATGTCCCCTGCTTATATGCTCACAAAACGTAAGCAGTATGGTTTAAAAAGACCACGAGACATATTATCAAGGAACGGCGATAATGTTATCGCCGTTACTTGCTAATATGGCCCCACATTCGTGAACACAAAGCCGCCCTACACATTTTGTATTGCAATACCTCCAGGTTTGATGCACTTCGCCAGGGGGGGGGCGGGGGAACAGCGCTTCACTGGCAAACTTGGTAAAATGACGCTAATGTTTTTGTGGTTTGAATAAAACCAATCTGCCCACTTTAAGAACACTCAGTCTTCCTTTAACCCCTTGTATGCTGATGACGAACCCCAGCCGTCATGCACTACGGTGCTCGTGTGCTGATGACGGCTGGGGTTCGTCATGGCCCGCCCCTGTTCTTTTGTTTACCGCACAGCGGCGGAAACGGGCCAGCAGCGAAGGGGTTAATTTAATTAATTTAATTATTGGTTTTTCATACTTTGAACCTTTTTATTTCCGAGGCTGCTGCAGGATCGGACATTTGAAAAACAAAAGCACTGTTTTTCCCTTACCTTTCTGAAGCATGGAGCGCAATGGCAGGCAGAGAGAGGGGGATGCAAGTGTTGTGCACCCCGGCAGATTGCTGGCAGTGCGTCCCCCCCCCCCGTGGCAGCCCGGGCGGAAACTGCTTGTTTTAATGGGGCTTTGTTGGTTTTTCACCCCTCCTAGAGCCCCTGCATCGCCACTCTAACTATTGCTGGAAGAATTTACATTACACAATAACAAGCCCGAGGCGGGAGACTAGCCTTGAAATCGGTAGTCTCCCGCCTGAATCGGGAGGGTTGACATGTATCTATACAAATAAAGTAGGGGCACGCTGTACCCTGCCGATCCCGCCCACTTACGCCAACTTCGACCATACATTTAAAATTACACACCTGCCTCACCTTTAAACTTGCTGGGGACGGCCGCCGGTGCAATCTGCAGAGTTCCCAGGAGAGATGGGGCTGGGTCCGGGAGGAGTAGCTGACTGCAGGGCAGGCTGAGGCTGCTACAAGTCGAAGGCCAAAGACGAGGAGCCACGCAGAGGGCTCGTCGCCGTAATCAAGATGGTCGGTCAGTCAGTGGTACTGGTCACTCTCCCTCGCAGTCTGTAGTCGCAGCGCAGGCTCAGCTCGGAAGTTGAAAAGGAGGAAGTGGGGGGAGGGGGATCCCAAAGATAAAGGGCAAAGGTATGGGGCGGGGCAGTACCCTACCTGACGCGCCCACCACAGCACCACTGAGTAAATAATCTGACCCACGATTGGGTCACAGGAACCCCAGGGCAGGGCAGCACACTTTTGGGGGCAGGTCGGGAAGTTGCTGCTGGTATAGCAGGACCCTCATTGGAAGCAGCTTCCCGCCTGCAAAGATATACGGCCCTGCAGGTGTTACTTGTGGGCAGGGGCCGCCGGGCACAGACACCTTAAGGTCAAAAAGGGGTGTGATGAGGAAGGCAACCATTGGCTGCAGCGTGGGCGGGGCGGCGCCGCACAAAGCTTTGAATCCGCCGCACACTCGGCGGATTCTAGCCCAAATTTCGGCAGCCCGCCCAACACGATTTTTTCTCACGCAATCGGGCAAAATATCGCCCAATTGTGCGAGAAATAGCCCAATCTGGCAACCCTGGTGAGAGGAGGGCTCAGACTTGCCTGGTAGCTGAATAGCCGATGGTCTGCTAGCCTGGGGTGGGGGCTGCTTTTCCTGTTCAGAATCTCCCAGGAGACAGACAGGCCCAATCCACACCTTGGACCTCAGCAGGCAAAGGCCTCACCAACTCGAAATTCAACAACACTGTTTGAATAAAACTTTACTCCCCCTGCTGGCCAAAAAACAAAAAAACAAAGTGCACAGGCCCCAGTAAATACAGTTTAAACAGCTCCTGGAAGCACCCTCTGATGTAGAAGGGGGGGGGGGGGGGCTGGCCTCTCTGGCTTGTGAACACAAAATGGTGGCTGGGGGTGCACTGTTTTAACACACAGGTCTTAGCACAGAGCAAAGGAGAAATTTGGAGGGAAAACAGATTTGTCACCAAGTAATGAGAGGGACAAACTACAGAGGTTGGACTGCAAATCCCACAATTCGACAGTTAAATGCAAGCAATCATGGGCAAGGAAAACCACAAGTTTAAAACAAAAAAAAATACATTTGGCTCTAGGTGCAAACTTGCCACCCAGTCACTAAGCCCTGATAAACCTCATCCTCTGGCCGGGTGCGGCTGGAGTCTATAAATAAAAGGGGAAATACCGCTCGGCGTCTTTGCCCACAACTGCATACTTGTGTTGCCCGTATGGGTATTGTCGGCGAGCGCCCACTGCAGAGTCTCGCGAGACCTCCCTCAACGCACTCACGCATTCCCCGCGTCCAGTGGCGTCACTAGGGGGGTGCGGGGGGTGCGGACCGCACCGGGTGACACCCTCACATGGGGGTGACACCATCTGGTTGCGCCCCCCGCCCCCCCCAGCAGGCCTCTGTACATGGCACCCCCTGCACCGCACCCGAAGGCCTCGGAGAGACTCGATCCGCTTTAAAAACAAAAGCGAACCGAGATATTTTCTCACCTATTCGAATTAAAATGTTCTCATTAGATAAAGTTTGAAAAGTGTAGTAATGAGGGCCCCCCGCCATTTATATGGAAAAAGACACAGTGCTAAAGAAGGGGGGGGCGGGGAGGGGGGGGGGTATTAACCGCTTGGAAATTAGCTTTTACTTTAGCTGTTACATATCGTAACATTCTCACGTCTACAAACTCGCTGGTGCCTTGTACACAGATTTCTTTTTGCATCTTGAAAAGCTTTAAAAGAGAAACCACATGAAAGCGGCAGAGAGTGGGTTTAATGTGCGAGAGAGAGGGAGCTAGAGGGGGTAAGAAGACAGAGAGAGAGAGAGTTAGAGTGAGAAAGACAGAGAGAGAGGGAGCTGGAGTGAGAAAGACAGAGAGAGAGGGAGCTAGAGGGAGTAAGACAGAGAGAGGGAGACAGAGGTAGCTAGAGGAAGTAAGACAGAGAGAGAGAGAGAGGGAGCTAGACAGAGAGAGGGAGCTAGAGGGAGTATGATAGAGAGAGAGGGAGCTAGAGGGAGCAAGATAGAGAGAGAGGGAGCAAGACAGAGAGAGAGGGAGCTAGAGGGAATAAGAGAGATGGAGGTAGAGGGAGCAAGACAGAGAGAGAGGGCGCTAGAGGGAGTAAGACAGAGAGAGAGGGAGCTAGAGGGAGTAAGACAGAGAGAGAGGGAGACAGAGGGAGCTAGAGGGAGTAAGACAGAGAGAGAGAGGGAGCTAGACAGAGACAGAGGGAGCTAGAGGGAGTAAGACAAAGAGAGAGGGAGCTCGAGGGAGCTAGACAGAGAGAGGGAGCTAGAGGGAGTAAGACAGAGAGAGAGGGAGCTAGAGGGAGCTAGACAGAGAGAGGGAGCTAGAGGGAGTAAGACAGAGAGAGAGGGAGTCAGAGGGGGCTAGAGGGAGCAAGACAGAGAGAGGGAGCTAGAGGGAGTAAGAGAGAGGGAGCGAAAGGGAGTAAGACAGAGAGAGAGGGAGCTAGAGGGAGTAAGAGAGAGAGAGAGGGAGCTAGAGGGTGGAAGACAGAGCGAGGAGCTAGAGGGAGTACGACAGAGAGAGAGGGAGCTAGAGGGAGTAAGACAGAGAGAGAGGGAGCTAGAGGGAGTAAGACCGAGAGAGAGGGAGACAGAGGGCGCTAGAGGGAGCAAGAGAGAGGGAGCTAGAGGGAGCTAGACAGAGAGAGGGAGCTAGAGGGAGTAAGACAGAGAGAGAGAGGGAGCTAGAGAGAATAAGACAGCGAGAGAGGGAGCTAGACAGAGAGAGGGAGCTAGAGGGAGTAAGATAGAGAGAGAGGGAGCTACAGGGAGCTAGAGCGAGCAAGACAGAGAGAGAGGGAGCTAGAGGGAGTAAGAGAGAGAGAGGGAGCTAGAGAAAGCAAGACAGAGAGAGGGAGCTAGAGGGACCAAACCGGAGAGAGAGGGAGCTAGAGGGAGTAAGACAGAGAGAGAGGGAGCTAGGCGGAGCAAGACAGATAGAGAGGGAGCTAGAGGGAGCAAGACAGAGAGGGAGCTAGAGGGAGTAAGAGAGAGGGAGCTAGAGGGAATAAGACAGAGAGAGAGGGAGCTATAGGGAGCAAGACAGAGAGAGGGGGGCTAGAGGAAGTAAGAGAGAGAGAGAGGGAGCTAGAGGGAGTAAGAGAGAGGGAGCTAGAGGGAGTAAGAAAGAGGGGGCTAGAGGGAGTAAGACAGAGAGAGAGGAAGCTAGAGGGAGTAAGGCAGAGAGAGGGAGCTAGAGGGAGCAAGACAGAGAGAGAGGGAGCTAGAGGGAGTAAGAGAGAGAGAGGGAGCTAGAGGGAGTAAGAGAGAGAGCGGGAGCTAGAGGGAGTAAGAGAGAGAGTGGGAGCTAGAGAGAGTAAGACAGAGAGAGGGAGCTAGAGGGAGTAAGACAGAGAGAGAGGGAGCAAGAGGGAGTAAGACAGAGAGAGAGGGAGCTAGAAGGAGTAAGAGAGGGAGAGAGGGAGCTAGAGGGAGCAAGACAGAGAGAGGGAGCTAGAGGGAGTAAGACAGAGAGAGAGGGAGCTAGAGGGCGTAAGGCAGAGAGGGAGGGAGCTAGAGGGAGTAAGACACAGAGAGAGTGAGCTAGAGGGAGTAAGACAGAGAGAGGGAGCTATACAGAAAGAGGGAGCTAGAGGGAGTAAGACAGTACCTAGCACCGTACATTTCCGACAGAGGTAGTCCATGCGGTAAGTCGTGAGGGGGTGACACCATGAGTTACCCGCACCGGGTGACACCAACCCCAGTGACGCCACTGCCCGCGTCATAGACTGGGAGGCCGCTTGACTAGAAAGGAAGTGACTCACTCTGTTGCAGCTGGAAAATGTGTCTGACTTTTGTTAATTATGGATATCTTTTTTATAATAATAATGGATTTTATGTTTTTGTATATCTTTAAATGATTTTATATCTATTTGTGTTCTCTACTAACAATGGCCAAGCACGAAACAATAGACTGAACTGAACATAACTGGTGTGTAAAAGCGAAGCCTCAAGCCCCCGCATGCTTGCTGCTGTGTGCCGAAAACCAGGAGCGGCTCAGCTGAAAGTCTCTCTCATGACGAGGTGGCGATTACAGCCTTGTCTGACGGCAAAATAATATAATATTGAATATACTCCAAATCCAGGCTTGTAAACTTCAATTCCAAAGTGAAAGTCGCTGCACCAGAAGCTTTCCAGGACATGGCACCGAGCACACGCGCGCGTGTGTGTGGCCTGGAGATGTTAGCGAGCCAACTGGGAGTACGGATTTATTGCCCTTTTGAAATTTCTGGATGCACTTGGAAATATAGCATCAACGGCAAAGAGTTAAAGACATGTTGTGCTGGGTTTTTGGTTGCGATAATGAGATTTTTAATGCTTTTTCCCCGAATTCCCTGAGTGACACGCTCCTTCGCCAGCCCCGGCCTGCGATAAAACTGGCGCCTAACTCCTTTTGAATAAGTGTGCTATAGACCTCAAAATAACTTTGCATGTCAATATTTTATTATGAGAAATTTCCTTCAGGAAATGAATAGAAGTGAACTCCAAGTTCTGACCGGCCTACAGCCTTAATAATGTGATTCTGGAACACAAAGAGGAACTCTTACATGGCCTGAATTCAATTTGAATTCAATTTAATGCTTAAAATGATCGTAGTTTATAGAAAAGGCACCTCAACTTCGAACCGCTTAATGAAATCGTTTCTTTTGTCTAGAGCTATGGAAATGAATAATGGCATTGTTCAGTCTCCTATCAGGTTTAAGAAATTTCTAATGATCGTGGATCAGCCGTGGAAACACAGTGCAAATTAATTTGCCTATATATTTACAGTGTTCGTCCTGCGGAATAGAGCAGATAGGTTTTTCTATAATCCGTTTTATATCTGCTTTTTTTTTGCACCTGGTCAAAATTGGAGCCAAGCTTTATTGGCTGGCAGGGTGGTAAGAAATAGACCAAACCTGCACATGCCCGCCAATCACATTGTTGTCATAAACTATGTAAATTCAGATGTCATCATTGATGTTATTAATGCTGTCATTGAACATGTCATGAGTAATCTGATATGTGAAGGTATAAGCAGTGCATGGCAAAGGCTAGAGTTATAGTTACTTCATTGCACAAGTAATCGTTACTGAGTATTTGAGTCCTAAAATGGCGGCCACAACTTTTCCTTCATGTTGTGGCTAGCCAATTAGATTGCATACTTTAGGCCCATGGTTTTGTAAATCCTTGCAGATCCTCCGTGGAGGTACCACTGCAAGAAATATACATACATTTTGAACCTTGATTTAAAAACTACTGTACAGATTTCATGAGGAGCTGGTCCTCAGGCTAGCACCACCTCGCTGCCTCGTTGCAGGCCTGTGTGTCAGTTTAGATTTTCTTTTTATGTATATTTAGAGGAGTGTGTGCCCGTTTTTTAGCCGTCTTTCCCTGTTGACTGTCTTGTGCTTCCTGCCACACCTTTTCCTGATGTTTTTTCGTTGCCCTCGCACAATTCCACCTCCTGCGCCCGGCTCCCCTCTCACACGCAGGACCTACTTAATGGATGCCGCAGTGCGGCCGCACCACCGTTGTGCCAAAGGCAAGCCTATACACGCCAGGACCAGGCCTAGCACCAGGAACCCTGGTCCCATGACCACTCACTGGTTCTCCACTGCCTGGCCCTGGCCCCTAAATGACTCAACTGCAGCTGCTGCACCTCATCTCCTCGATCAACAGAAGGACCTTTTTCCTGCTGCAGCCGCCGCTTCACATGTACATCGGACATATCGCTGGTACAGGACCCGCACCACACCTGCCCAGCAGTCCACGGACACCCCGGAACAGCTCCAGTGTATTCTGCTCAATGCCAGGTCCCTACACAATCATTACCACCACCACCCCTGACATGATCTTCATCACTGAATTCTGGCTCAACCCCTCCTTATCCTGACGACATCGCAACTGCACTACCTGAAGGCTACAAGATGATACCCTGTGACCACGCCAACCATCACGAAGGGGGCATCGCCATCGTCCACAAAAAATCCCTCCAATGCACCACCACTAAAGACGACACCATGCCTATCATAGGACCCCTCAATTTCCAACTTTGGACCGATGCCAAGACAATCATTAGATGGACCCTCGCCTACTGACCCCTTGGGCCCCGCCCATGTTTCGGAAACGCCATCTCCGAATTCAACACCCGCCTAGCCATCAAATTCAAGCACTACATCTTCCTCGACGACCTCAACCTCAACTCCCATCTCAATGACCACATGGATGCCAACTCTACCAACCTCCTGGAAAGCATGAGCAACTGCGGCCTCAATCAGCTGGTCACTTGTCCTATCCACTGTGCAGGAAACATGCGGGACCCCATCTTCATAGCCAGTAACAGAGTTAAGTTCAGCCACGTCTCTGAACTCACCCGGACCAACCACAACATCGTACACTTCACCATTGTAAGCCCCCCCAACAACCAGGACTGCCCCCCACTGCAGCTGGAACAAAGTCACATGAGTGGAAGTCCGCCCTAAGCACCACCCTGCCTGAAACCACTAGTAACCTGTAACAAGCAGTCCAGAGTCGTCCTCAACAAGCATTTGCAATGCAATAGGTCTCGCATTAGGAAAGTTTGAGTTATTGGTTTTGTAAATGACACATTTTATATTTATGTGTTGGTTTTGAAAACAGCAAAATTAATAGTTTTGTCATTTACAATGCCAATACTTTTAACTTTTGCAAATGTGACACTCATAGCATTTGTAATGCAACATGTTTTGTATTTAAGTGACTTAGATGTATTGATATTACAAACAACAATGGTTTTTAAATTGTTTAAATAATTAATACTTAAATAAAAGTTATTGTAATTTATAATAGCAATAGCTTAAACTGTTGTAGATACCTTTTGTGAAGATTATGTTCAGTGTATTTTATTGTGAGGAAAATAAATGAACAGAAGTGAAATATTAACGTCTTTTTGTGACATTTGTAATAAAGCTTGAAACATTGAGAGAACATATTTGAACCAGTTGTTGTTAAATGGCTGCACTTATTGATGCTGTGGTGGCGCGGAGAGATGTTGTGGTGGCGACGAGTGATGCTGTGGCGTTCAGTGATGCTGTGGTAGCACATAGTGATGTTGTGGTGCCCCTGATTGATGCTGTGGTGCCCCTGAGTGATGCTGTGGTGGTGCGATAGATAGATAGAGGGCGAAAGATAGTGAGGGCGATAGATAGATAAATAGAGTGACGGCGAAAGATAGCTAGACAGAGTGACAGCGATAGATAGATAGACAGAGTGAGGGCGATAGATAGATAGAGTGAGGGAGATAGATAGACAGATAGATAGAGTGAGGGCGATAGATAGAGTGAGGGCGATAGATAGAGTGAGTCCGATACACAGATAGATAGATAGATAGATAGATAGATAGATAGATAGATAGATAGATAGATAGATAGATAGATAGATAGATAGATAGATAGATAGATAGATAGAGTGAGGGCGATAGGGTGAGGGTGATAGAATGAGGGCGATAGAGTGTGGGCGATAGAGTGAGGGCAATAGATAGAATGAGGGCGATAGTTAGAGTGAGGGCGATAGATAGAGTGAGGGCGATAGATAGACAGCGGGCGATAGATAGATAGAGGGCGATAGAGTGAGGGCAATAGATAGAGTGAGGGCGATAAATAGAGTTAGGGCGATAAATAGAGTGAGGGCGATAGATAGATAGAGTGAGGCAGATAGATAGATTGATAGATAGATAGAGAGTGAGGGCGATAGATAGAGTGAGGGCAATAGATAGATAGATAGATTGAGAGCGATAGATAGATTTGGTAGAGTGAGGGGGATCGATAGATAGAGTGAAGGTGATAGATAGATAGAGTGAGGGTGATAGAGTGAGGGCGATAGATAGAGTGAGGGTGATAGATAGAGTGAAGGCGATAGATAGAGTGAGGGTGATAGATAGAGTGAGGGCAATAGATAGAGTGAGGGCGATAGATAGAGTGAGGGCGATAGATAGATAGAGGGCGATAGATAGATAGAGGGCGATAGAGTGAGGGCAATAGATAGAGTGAGGGCGATAAATAGAGTTAGGGCGATAAATAGAGTGAGGGCGATAGATAGATAGAGTGGGCAGATAGATAGATAGATTGATAGATAGATAGAGAGTGAGGTATTTCTCCAACAATTTACATTCCCACCATTTAGCAATTTCTGTTCTGTTTATTTTTTCTAATCTGCGCATTTTTGCTTGCAGATCCATCTCCGCTGGGGCTTCATTTGTAGATATAGCCACATCCAGGGGGCGCCTTAGGCATGTGCAAGCTGTGCACCTGCACAGGGCCACCAAACCCCAGGGGCCACCACGCCAATATATATCCTTAATATAATAAACCTCTGAGGATGGATACATATTTGCGTGGCGGCCCCTGGCAGGGATTTGGCGGCCTCCGGCTCTGTTCCACTTCCAAACACCCTGACCCTCCCCCACTTCACTGGCCTCCGTGCTCCGCCCCGCCCAGACACCCTCTTCCAGGCCCCCTACCTAGGCTCCCTGCCCAGGGCCGCCATGAGCCTAGAGTCGCCCCTGCCACATCGACCCACTTGCTGCAGCTTCGTCAAAAATCGTATTGGCTGCTTCCTCTCTATCCTTGAGCCAATTCTCCATTGTGGTTAACTTGAATCGATCGAGTTTCACTCACTCAGTAAAAACAGTGCAACAGCTCCTATCAGTGCATATCACACCTCGTTGGTAACCACTACCAGTGCCTCTCCTCGATTAGATTCAAACCTCTCTAGAGAATGAGAGGCTTACCTGTTTGAAAGGCATCCTCCGACGCTCCGTTTCCAGGGGCTTCTCAGTCTCTGCAACATATATATATATATATATATATATATATATATATATATATATATATATATATATATATATATATTCTATATCAAAGTTCCAGTGTACGAGCTCTCAGGGTCAATTACGATGAATCCATGGTAGTTGCAAGAATCTGTTTAATTACATAATGTGTTTCGGCTGCCAAGCTGCCTTGATCACATATAAAGCAACAGCCACTTTAGTGCCTTAAAAAAGTGCATGGAGACAGTGAAAATGACAAATGGAAACTTCAAAAAGATTCGGCCATATTGGAATGTGCACACAGTCATAATTAATTGGCATAGGTAAATGCAGGCCCTTCCACTATGTAGGGGGGAGGAAGAGTTGGCTGAATGGCCTGGCCTGTAGGGTGTGGGGTGGGAATGGCCTTTGCTTGCAGTCAGACCCCTCTTTTAGATGATTAGTATGCATACTAGGGTGTGTGGAGAGGTTGACCTCTTTGCTTAGATCTCTCTCTGTAATGACAGGTGTGCATAGTAGTGTGTGGAGAGGGACTGGGCTCCCCATTCAGACCCCTCTCTCACATGACCAGTGTGCGAAGCAGGGTGTGGGGAGGGACTGTGCTCTCCTTTCAGACACCTCTCTCAGATGATGGATGTGTTTAGTATGATGTGGGGGAGATTCTGTACTCTTCTTTTAGACCTATCTCTCAGATGGCGGGTGTGCAGAGCAGGATATTTGGAAGGACTGGCTTCTCTGCGGAGACCTCTCTCTCTGTAGTGATTAGTATGCATAGCAGGGTGTGGGGATGGACTGGCCTCTCCCCTTTCGGACTCCTCTCTCAGATGACAGGAGTGCATAGCAAAGGGTGTGGATGGACTGGCCTCTCCTTTCAGACTTCTCTCTCACATGACAGGTGTGTGTAGTAGGGTGCAGAGAGGGACTAGGCTCTCCTTTCAGATCTCTCTTTCAGATGAGGGGTGTGCATAGAAGGGTGTGTAGAGAGACTGGCCTCTCTGTTGAGACCTCTCTGTAATGATGAGTGTACGTATTAGGATTTGGGGTAGGACTAGGCTCTCCTTTTATAACGTATCCCATAGATGGCGCGTGTGCGTAGTAGTGTGCGGAAAGGGACTAGCCTCTCCTTTCAACCCTCTATCTCAGGTGACGGGTGTGGGTAGTAGGGAGTATGCTTGAGTTGCAGCTCTGTTCACAACTCTTCCCAAGCAAATGAGCATAACTAACAGACTGTGATAAACACCATATCCAGTAGGACTCCTTCCTACAGTAACACATGTGCATAGCAGAATGTATCAATACATCACCAACTCCTTCCTACTTTTCACGAACCCGCGAGAGTCTCGTGAGATTGTAACCTTTATGAATATAAGAATTAACTATTTATACATCACAGTACTTATGTGTTACAGATTTCTTCTAAAAACAAAGACCACAATATGCATTCCTACTAATAGAGTGTATTGAGAACTCATCTACTCCTTATTATTCAAAATCCAGCAAGATCATAAAAATTTGTTAAAAAGAATATTCATTTATTTTCTTCACAGTAGTTATCCCTGAGATACTGTTGTGTAGTTCCTATTTACCCTATACAGGATCTGCGCATTCGGAACACATAAACTGTGGGATTTGTGACAGACTGGTACCGAGCACCCTAGCCTGTTTGTATCAGCTAGCTCGCAGTGCCACTAGAATCTCCTCTTATCGGGTAGAGAATAGTTCCTGGCAACCTCAGAACATGACAACCCTGATCCCCCAGGATCGTGGAAACAATAAACTACCTTTCGCTCAGTCACTCGTGCTCACTTAGTTTCTGTCAGAGATACACAAAATAAACAGTCTGGGCGTTTCGATAAGAATTTACTGAACTGTTGTTATTCTAGTGTAAAATAGATGTGCTGTAACAACCATTAGACAGTAGCAGAGATATATGATTAGCAGTAGTACGAAAGTAAAGGGATGGTACAGTTCTACCATGTTGCAATAATCATGAATACATACAGGTATATAAAACACATGATAAAAGTGAGTACTCCTACTATGCCTCCCTAACTAGATGTACCCAACATCTGTGTAGGTGTTGTGCCAAGAATCCCTCTAGGATCTAGTCAATTCCATCACCTGAGAATGAGAGAATATGGGACCACGTCCTGGTCTCGAGTAGGACACCCCTCGAGGGATGTTAGACCACTGCGAGCTGGAGTGTCTGCATGCAGGAACCTCAGCGTCTCTGGTCAGTGTGTCAGCCTAGAATTCATGGTCTCCTCTGTCTTTCTAAGAAAGACATGATGTATATATACCTAAAGATCTCCCCAGGGGTCCTACCTTGCTGTGTTACTGTGTTGGCCTAAAGGATGATGTTGGGCTTGAACTTTATTAAGAGATATTATACAGGAGATGGTAGTCCTGTTGTGCTTCCAAGAAACTTCATGCATAATGTATAAGATTCGAACTAGGGAAAACCTACGTTCTGAATGCAGTTTCGTATCTAGGTAAAAGGTCAGTCCCTATGAACCGTTATGTATGTAATGTAGGAAAGGATGTAGGTGAAAGGTTGCAGTGTTACCTGCGCCAATATAGTGTACCTATATGGAATATAACACCCACTCCTCTTCCGACTAGACAGCATATGTAACCTATTATTGTACTACCATTCAAACTAGACTTTTGTACGCACAGTGTTAAAACATTTCTTTTGCTAAAATGTTTAAAAACTTCAAAAAATGTCTAAAAGTCTTAAAAAATATAAAAAAATAAATGTGCAAGCCATTGCTCTAAAAAGTGTCCATAGCTATAGTCCGAACCTCTATAAGCATTTGATAGCCAGGTATGCCCAATAAATGAAAGGAATGTCAACTTTGTTTTTGAGTTCCAAATTTGAGCTTGTTTGAAAAGGGCGAACATGAGCCGTTATAGGGTCCAGTAGAGCATTCACGTCCGGTTGCGCACATGATGGATGTGTCAAACAAAGGTCTAGCACGCATTCTTCTTCGCAAAACAGGCATCAGAGGACAGGTAAGATGCAGTCCATCCAGACTGGTCGAAATGGCGGGAACCAAGATGTTAGGAACGCTTGCCTTTGTTGCAGCCTCTAAGGCTGGAACCGGAGTCACTACTATTATTTGTTTCCCTTGAGCCAGTGTTCTTTCTCTCACTACAGCAGTCTGTACCGCTGTCAGAATCTTTTCAGTAGATGCGAAGCACATCTCAGCATTTGTGCACAAATGTGATTTGTATGCAATTGGTACCGTTTCACCTTCATTATTTGTCAGAAAGGTGTACCCAGATTGACCCACAACTATACGGATCACCAGGTTGCGTAGGTTTACGCATGTCTGTAAGTGTTTGGAAGCTATCATGTCAGCTTGTAAGGAACAAAGTGTATCTGTGTGTTTTCCTGTGTCCAATGTTTTACTGAAAAATCAGGTTTCATTAAGTTGTAGAAAGCTTTTACTCTTTCTGCGTAATCTAAAATGTATGTCTACCAAAGTTTAGGAATCTCAGGATTGTAGATTTTTTAATGATTTTGGAGGTTGAAGCAGTGCGCATTTTTCTAAAAAAATTGGTTGCCAGGATTTTCCCTTCACTTGAACGCTCATATCCTAAAAACAGCACACTGAGGTGGGCTATTATTGATTTTTAAAGTTACATTTGTAGCCCTCAGATGCAAATACCAAAATTATGGTATTCACTCTGTTCAAGTGTTCCATCTAGGTCATCATCCGTCAGATAAGGATCACTGACATAATATAGAAGGACAAAATATAGACTTACCAAAATATAGTCACCAAAATATAGAATGCCAAAATATCGAATTCCTATCTACAAACAGGTAAGTACAAAAATATCGAATCCAAAATATGGTCTGTAAAAAATATAGTCAGTCAAAATATCGAATTTTTTAAAATGTCTTAAAAGTAATTTAAAATTAATGAAATAATAAATATAATTAACTAAAACATACTTAAAAATACTCAAATAACCTTAAAATTAAGATATAATTAATTTAAGTTATTAATAAAAAATGTACAATATTTTACCGTAGGATAGCAGGAGGGTAACATTTAATATTATCACTCCAGTGAGTGCAACAGTAGGGAAAGCGTTGGATAGCATAGGGGTAAAAAATACTATTCCCCCTCCAGTGAGTGCAACAGTAGGGAAAGTGTTGGATAGCGTAGGGGTAAAAAATAATATTCCCACTCCAGAGAGTGCAACAGTAGGGAAAGCGTTGGATAGCGTCGGGGTAAAAATTACTATTCCCACTCAAGAGAGTGCAACAGTAGGGAAAGCGTTGGATAGTGTAGGGGTATAAAATACTATTCCCACTCCAGTGAGTGCAACAGTAGGGAAAGCGTTGGATAGCGTAAGGGTAAAATTACTATTCCCACTCCAGAGAGTGCAACAGTAGGGAAAGTGTTGGATAGCGGGAGGGTAAAAAATACTATTCCCACTCCAGTGAGTGCAACAGTAGGGAAAGCGTTGGATAGCGTAGGGGTAAAAAATACTATTGCCACTCCAGAAAGTGCAACAGTAGGGAATGCGTTGGATAGCGTAGGGGTAAAAATTATTATTCCCACTCCAGAGAGTGCAACAGAAGGGAAAGCGTTGGATAGCGTAGGGGTAAAAAATACTAGTCCCACTCCAATGAGTGCAACAGTAGGGAAAACGTTGGATAGCATAAGGGTAAAAATTACTATTCCCACTCCAGAGAGTGCAACAGTAGGGAAAGCGTTGGATAGCGGGAGGGTAAAAATTACTATTCCAACTCCAGAGCGTGCAACAGTAGGGAAAGCGTTGGATAGCGTAGGGGTAAAAATTACTATTCCCACTCCAGAGAGTGCAACAGTAGGGAAAGCGTTGGATATTCGAAGGGTAAAAATTACTATTTCCACTCCAGAGAGTACAACAGTAGGGAAAGCATTGGATAGCGTAGGGGTAAAAATTACTATTCCCACTCCAGAGAGTGCAACAGTAGGGAAAGCGTTGGATAGCGTAGGGGTAAAAAATACTATTCCCACTCCAGAGAGTGCAGCAGTAGGGAAAGCGTTGGATAGCGGGAGTGTGAAAATTACTATTCCCACTCCAGATAGTGCAACAGTAGGGAAAGCTTTGGATAGCGTAGGGGTAAAAAATACTATTCCCACTCCAGAGAGTGCAACAGTAGGGAAAGCGTTGGATAGCGTAAGGGTAAAAAATACTAATCCCACTCCAGAGAGTGCAACAGTAGGGAAAGCGTTGGATAGCGGGAGGGTGAAAATTACTATTCCCACTCCAGTGAGTTTAACAGTAGGGAAAGTAATGATTTAATATATTATTAAAAATAAATTAAATATCAATCTCAATAAAACATTAATTGAAATTAATAACCAATTTAATATTATGTAATAATGATTAGAAATACAACTACATATTAGTTATTAAAAATTAATAACCTATTCATAATTATTTAACAACTAATTAATTTTCAATAACAAAAACTAATTAGTACAAATTATTACCAATTAAAAATTAACAGTAAATTAATTATCAATACACAAAAAGTATTTTAAACATGTAATTAATTAGAATTACATTACTTCCCACCCTATTCCCCTATAAACCCACATCCCACTACAGAAAATACATTAATACAATTATCATAATTATCAAATATTTAATTAATACAAAATAATTATCAATTAATAAAAATGAATAGCCAATTAATAGAAATTATTTACCAATTAAAAATTAATTACCAATACATTTAAAATCAATACCAATGAATGAAAAAAATTATTTACTTGATTACAATTAAATTACTTCCCACCCTATTCCCCTATAAACCCACAACCCTCTACAGAAAATAAATTTAGAAAATTAACATAATTAACAATTAATTAAATAATACAAATTAATTGGCAATTAATAAAAATTAATTACCAATTAAAAAATGACAATAAATTCAAAATGAATACCAATAAATAAATAAAAATATTTAATTAATTACAATTAAATTACTTCCCACCCTATTCCCCTATAAACCCACAACCCGCTACAGAACTAAAAAGCAAAATGTAATTAAAAATTATTATTAATTGCTAAAAATTAATATTTAATTTAATATAATTAAATTACTTCCCACCCTATTCCCCTATAAACCCACAACCCACTACAGAATTAAATTACGCAAAAATTAAATAACATAAAATTCATTACTTAAAATACATTAAACATACATTACAAAAATTAATATACACTTTTCACACATATACTAACATACAAAACACTTAAAAAAAATTGATATTATTAAAAAATCGATATATTTAATGCCTATATTGTATACTTCGATATTTTGACTTCTATATTTTGAAAATCGATATTACTTACCTTAAATTCGATATTTTTAACCACTATATTGTGTCCATTCGATATTTTGTCCATTCTATATTTTTACTTCGATATTATGTCCATTCTATATTTTGGAATCGATATTATGACTGTTTACCGTCAGATAAATATCATCCACATGGAACAATGCCTCTTCATCTTATTTTTGTAGTAACTCAGTTACTCTGGCCGAAAACAACCCTGGGCTATTCTTATATCCCTAGGGGAGTCAACGAAATTGCCCCTGAGTCCCTAGCACTGAGAATCCTGTTAGATACCTGCTTTGAGGCACTATATTTTGGCAGAAAAATCCATTTGAGATATCAAGTGTTGTTTTGTATTTTTTCTCCGCAATGGTATTCATTAATGCGGCACTGTGTGCATTTTGAACTGCAAATGTCTTAGTGCAAGTGTTTAAATGTCTATAATCTAAAACTAGATGAAATTAATTGTCAGGTTTCATGACCAGAAACAAAGGATTGTTCATTGATGAGGTGCAATTTTCGATCACCCCTTGGTATTCAAGTTGATCTAAGATCTCCCTGACCTGTTTTTTTAGCTTCTTGCTTTATTGGATACTGCCTTTGTACAGTCGGAGTATTTTTTAAATGAATTATGTGGTTAGTTGAATCCTCATCGCACCCAACATGGTTTTTGTATAATGCTGGAGCCTGGGCCTGGACCACAGACACTCCTGCGCATGTGTGTTGCAAGTGCCAGGGAATATTATCTGAGAATGCCGGTAGAATCACTGTTTCTCCTTTAGGGCAATCCATGACGAATGCTGGCGGACAATCTCGTTCAGCTAACAAAATGTCATAGCCAATCGTAAGGTTCTCCCTAAAGAGACCTCTCACTGTTCTATATTTGTCCCCCTCCATCTGGAACATTATTTCATATACTTTATGTGGGACACTTACCTTAGTATTCAAGTCCGCTATCATTAGAAATTCCATCAGGTTCTAGCGAGCTATTGTCACTTCTGCCGCACTGTCTCGCATCGTCAGATCCCATTCCCCGTTCAGTAGCCAAGTCCTCAGAATTCTGGGCATGTCTGAAACTTAGACCTGTAAGCTTCTTCCTTTTGAACTGTGGCTTTTGCTTTGGCTTCTCTTCTTTTTTGGAGGTGTAATCTTGAGTGTGCTGCTTGTCTCTGGACCGTCGTTCCCTCTCAGAGTTTTTCAATGAACCCTGAAAGGAACGAGATGAACATGTATCAGTATCCTGATACCTGTCAGGTTTCCCAATATTTTCCCTGTTCCTGAGGTTATACCTCTTTTCGGAGTGCTCCTATGGAGGAGCTCTACCTCTATATTGGGATCTGTTTCCTTTAAATGCTTGCTGTTTTTTATTATCCCACTTCTTTTTAGAAGAAGCAGTTGTCTGCTTGGTAGTGTCTTTTTCAGAACTGCCCCTTAGTTGGGGTTTTAACGCTTTCCCACCCAAACTGTCTCTGCCTAATTGTACATATGCATTTTCAATTATTTTTGGTAGTTCATGTTCCTGGTCTAAAGGACTGAACTCTCTTATGTGTTGGCGGCTAGCCACTGAAGCTACTTACCCTTTAATATTAGCTAATATTACGGCTGATGCCTGGGCATATGTACCTAGTAACTTTATCCCTAAGTTCAGAGCAGGCTCTGCTCCATACTCGTTTTGTATTTGTCTTAATACATCGGGTATCACCGCTAATGAAGGAATATCATGAGTCTTGGTATAAATGGCAGCAAAGACTGTACCCCAAGTGGTATAATCCTCTATTTGTGATGTTATCCCCATGGGCAAGCAGATTGTTAGCATTCTGTGTTTTTCATATGGGGTAGTATTCGGGAATACTGCCTCAAGCTGTGTTATTTTCTGAGCTACCCGGAATGTCATTTTTGTTTGCGTTTTGTGGGCATTTTGCCCATCACTGCATGTAATGTTTGTGGTGTGATTTTAGTTGCTGTACCCTTAGATTGAGTTCCATTTGTTGCAACTATTGCTGGGTGGACTGTAAATGTCGTCATGACAAATTGCATCATGTTTCTATAGATTTTAATTAAATCTTTATGTTGTATGAGCAAGTATTCTACTGGCATTGTATCAATGTCAGGATGTGGTGTGTAGGCCGCTAAAATTGGCCATGTTGCCCCTTCTCCTCCGAGCGGGCCGAGTCTTACTCTTCTTCTTATATGGGGTAGGGTGCCTTTAAACCAGCATAAGTGTTCCTGGTACGTGAGCGGAACCTCAATGTCCTCAAACGGACAATATTCTGCTGTTGCATCTCCTTATTTATTTATTTATTTATATTCTTATATAGCGCCTGATTCGATCCCCTGAGGGATATCTCCGCGCTTGTGCTCCTATTTGATTGACTCAAAACATGATCATGCGCTGATGACAAAATGATTCTCAAAACTGGGTGAATAGATAGGTTTTAAGATTTTTCCTAAAGGATTCTAGATTGATAATTTGCTTCAACATGGGGGGAGAGGGTTCCAAAGAACTGGGCCTTTATAGAAGAGGGCGCGACCTCCTTGTCTGATTCTTCTAAACCTTGGGACCTGGAGTAGCTGGTGACTACTGGAGCGTAGAGTGCATCCAGGGGTATATGATACAAATTTTTCTCTCAGGTATTTGGGTCCTGTGCCAAACAGACATTTATGTATTGTACAACATGTCTTGAATTCTATGCGTTGCCTTATTGGCAGCCAATGAAGCTGGTGAAGAAGAGGACGGGAGGGGGTTCCGGGTTGGGTATTAAGGACCAGCCTCGCCGCAGTATTTTGAACCACTTGCAGTTTTTTTATTTGTTCCTCGTTGGCCGCAATAAGCAGGCCATTGCAGTAGTCCATCCTACTAATGACTAATGTCTGGACTAGTGTTTTCTTGTAGTTATCGGGCAAGAATGGAAAAACACGCCGTAGCAGCCCGATAACGCGGAAGCATGCTCCTGTGACTTGGTTGGTGTGTTCTTTAAATAGGAGTGCTTGACCCAAACGTACACCAAGATTTTTAACCACTTGTATCGGACTAGGGACAGGTCCCAACTCCAAGGGCCACCATTCTGGGGACCAGAGGTATACTAGTGAAATGTCTGTGTGTTTGCATTTGCTGCTGGGAATGTAACCCAAGAAAAAAATACCTCTGTTTTGTTTGATTTGTATGCCTTAATCACTAAAGCTACTATGCCACCCCTAGCTGATAATCCATTCTCTGGCAATTTCAGGGTGACTATATATCTAGATTTTTCCGAAATTTGTATTGCACATGCATCTTCTCTGTTCAAGAGTTGCAAATTTTGCACAACTCACCCTGCGTTCTCGCCTTCGGTCATTTTTTAGAGGAAGAAGTTTCCAAGGGAACTAAGATAAGTTGTGTATGCACAATTCTACGAACACTGTGTCCTTCAAGCCTGATTAACCAACAGCCAACTCGCCTACTCAGCTGTGGTGGAGTTTGTGCCCACCCTCTCCAGAGGTCTCTGGTATTTTGTGAGTAGGGGTCTCTGAGAATAGCAAGACTGAACTACTCAGATTCTACTGTTAAATAAGTATACAACCAAGATTAGCAGCGCCATGTTGTGTAGTTCCTATATACCCTATACATGATCTGCGTGTTTGGATGACATGAACTGTGGGATTGGTGGCAGACTGTGTCCGAGCACCCCAGCCGGGTATGTTAGCCTGTCTGTATCAGCTAGCTCACAGTGTCTGGCTAAAGACCGACTGGGTAGGTGACGTCCAAGGAGGGAATCCCCGACCTGTCTCCCCTATAACACCGCAATCAAAGTGAATGGTAGAAACCACCAACCCTAGCAGATCTCATAATTAGTGGAAATAAACATACACTAATATCAGAAATAAGTCATAAAAGGGGAAAGGAAGGTGATTAGTAAAGTTTAGTGTGTGTATTAAATAGGATCTAAGTATAACATAGAATGAGCTGTGACCAGAGTACCTATATTAATAACACACCTAATTTATCATAAATTCTTGTCAGTTGACCAGCAAAGTAATGCATATAAATTGCGGATATATATATAAATATCCTATCTCTAAAAGAAGAGACCAAATGCCCACTGTTAACCTATATAAGGCATAATCTATTCCATTTATTGCATATATTTAAATTAAGAGTAACTCACATGTCGTATTTCCAATGCGTATGCAGGAATAAACGATCTCTGCATGTGTTTGTCGCCTATTCAAAGTTGCTCCTAAAATAGTAAAAACATACCTCATCTATCTAGTCTAACTTTGAGCAACATCGTGTACCCTCACATGAGCTATTCGTCTGTATGTATCTCAAAATCCAGAGTGACTGAACGTATTGCCAGTAACAGAGTTGTCTATCGAAAACCTCTGTCTAAATATCCATAATAAATCTCGAAGCGTACGAGAGGTAAATTCAACAGCAAAGCCCCGATTCTCAGTACAATATTTATCAGGCACAGCTGAGAGATATTTTTAGTATTCCAGAATTACTAGGCGCAACTCCTGAGTTGCCGCAAGGTAATAGGTTCAAGCGTTGCTCCGTGAAGGCAATGGGGCGAGCGGTAATATCCCAGAACCGCTCCAAAAGGGGGACCAGCAAGCTGATCCACACAATTTAGAATAAGCAACTGTGCCCCTGCACTAAATCACATTAAATGAGTCAATAGTAATACTGTAAGTTTGTTTCTTTAGAACGGTAATGAAAGTATCAGGACAACTTTATACATTAAGTGACTCTCCGAGAATTAATACATATAAATCACGATATATAGGTGGATAGACAGTCTTTTCGTGGTGTGGTCACTTCTGTTTATTGTTCCAAAGCACAAGCCAACACGTGTTTCATCGCAGGGAACAAACTGCGAATCTTCAGGGCCTTCTCAATCAAGGAGAAATGAAGTTTGTATTTGCATAAGCCCAGTCCGTGCGTAGTTTGGAAATCTGAATTCGGACTACCAAAGAATGAATTCTGGTAGCAAACGATCTCGTTGCTTTGTGAGTCAAAAAGTAAACCGGGCGGAGAAAAAACTTTGTGGAAGGGCGGGTACGCCGTTTCGTCCACGTGGGAAGTGCACCTAATCAGTGTCAGTCTCCCTCTTGATTTGCCCGGCACCGTGTATCTAAGACGGACCAGGTGAGTCATCAGTGCCGTAATACAGCGAGACGAGTCTATGTGCTCCATCAGAGTCACGTAATAAAAACTGATTAACTTTTTAGACTCATCAAAAATACGTCGAGAGAATCAAACTTCCATAAAACCTCAAGTGTCAAAAAGAATAAAAAGTCTAAATTTAACATGCTTTAACATGCCGCAAATATTACTCCAAGTGGGTGCCTGGGCCTCCTCTTTTAAAATGTTCACTCCCAGTGGGTAAATGTTCTAAAAATGTCCATACTACGGAAAGCCGCGCAGTCACTGCTGCTTCTCTTCCAATATGTACCTCAAGCAAGGCACCCTCCCTTCTTGTAGAATGGAGGCACCCTCCCTTCTTATAGAACAGAGGGTGTCTATATATGCTGGTGGACACGGGGAAAATAAACCACTTAATATAACCACTTTGGTGTCTGTGAGTTTCGTACCTGAGGAGAAGATACAGCGATTTGGGGCTGCATTTTTCAGGACTAGAAGTTTATATGTATATATCCGACCACTTCCAAATATGGCGAAGCAGGAACTCAGACCACCACAGCAACTCAGGCAAGGTATACTTTTATTTACGTTCTTTCCACAGCCTGCAACAATATATATATTTATATATGCAAAAAAGAAGGAGAGAACTCTGGGTAGTTCTCAAGTTTAGGTGGAAACCAGCTCCTGTTAGAGGACTCTCAACACCAGCGACACTCTAGATCTGCTCACCTCAAATGTCTGTTTTTCTATCAAAGTCTTTAAGCATAGGATTAGCAAAGCTGCTTTCCCTCTAAACTTGAGAACTACCCAGAGTTCTCTCCTTCTTTTTTGCATAATTTTTCGTCACTCTATGCCTGAAAGGGTTTTGTTTTGCTATATATATATATATAGTGAACAAGGCGGGAGCTAACCGCCGAAACGCGTCTAAACAGCAACTGAGAAGAAATATCTTACTTTGAAAACGGAATCAAGGAGTCAGCGCCGTTCTTTGATTATAAGTTTGGACTGGTACTTTATATATATATATATATATCAACAGGTAGTTACTCTACTGTGCAGTCTTTCCAGTTTAAAAAGCTTGGGTGTAGTTAACATTTACCATTCCCAGTGGCAACTTATCACTTGCGTGACACGCTCATAACCTAGCATGCCACCGCTCCAAGGCCAGCATGTCCTGCCTGAAAGCATCCTGGGGACAGCTTGGTCTCTGAGCAGCAGGATAGTTGGTAAGGATGTGAACTTGAGACCAGGTGTTTTCTTCTTGTGCGTGTCATAGATCTGGCCATGCCAGGCTGAGCAGTAAAAGCAAATAGCTCCCTAGAGATAAGAGGCTAATCTGATCCAAAATGCCTCATGGGAAGTCAAAGGAATAAAGATTCTCTGTTAGTCATGCAGGAATTGCACTGATTATTGCAACAATCATTGGCAAACTAAATAGGTCCCTTGGGACCTTCTGGCTTTACTAATGGGTTTTAGCAATGCTCTACAGTATCTCTGATGCTGTGCAGCATGGCTAAAGAAAACCATGAAAAAAAGGACTATGATGCTTGGGGGCGAGTCATTTTGTAGGCACACACATTATTTGCTGATTTGAGTGTGATTGGTGAATAAAAAAGTAGTGCAAAAAGACGTTTTTTTCAAGTGTTCGTAGCAGAGATAACACAGAGAAAGTGGGTGTTGGGGGATGCAACGCGGAGTGCACCAGTGGGGGACAAGCAACATGGAGGGCAGGGGAATGAGAGAAGCAACGGGCGAAAGACAGCAATGTGGTGCAAGAGTCAGAAAAGCACATTGACGAGGAAGCAATGTAGTGGAGAAGCACACCAGTACAAGTGCAACACAGAGAGGCTCGGGAGAGAAGCACAAGGGTGACAGAGAGCAACATGGAGTGCGAAGAGAGGAAAGTACACAAGGGAGACAGCTGGGAAAGACATGTTGTACTCACATGGAATGCTTACCTTACAAGAAGAAATTGTGCCTGAAAAGCAATGGAATGTGGTGATGGTGGATGTGGTGGTGGTGGACATGGTGGTGGATGTGGTGGTGGAAGTGGTGGTTGTGGCTGACATGGTGGTGGGGGTGGTGAACGTGGTGGTGGACATGGTGGTGGATGTGGTGGTGGTGGACATTGTGGTGGTGAACATGGTGGTTCTGGATGTGGTGGTGGTGGTGGATGTGGTGTGGGTGAACATGGTGGTGGACATGGTGGTGATTGAGGACGTGGTGAGGGTGGTGGTGGTAGGCATGGTGGTGGTGGTGGTTGTGGAGGTGGTGGTGGATGAGGTGGTGGTGGTGGATGTGGTGTAGGTGGTGGTAGATGTGGTGGTGGTGGATGCGGTGGTGATGGTGGACATGGTGGTGGACATGGTGGTGGATGTGGTGGTGGTGGACGTGGTGGTGGTGGATGTGGTGGTGGTAGATGTGGTGGTGGTGTATGTGGTGTGGTGGTGGATGTGATGGTGGTGGTAGATGTGGTGTGATGGTGGTGGTAGATGTGGTGGTGTAGATATGGTGGTGGACATGGTGGTGGTGGATATGGTGGTGGTGGACGCTGTGGACATAGTGGTGATGGTAGATGTAGTGGTGGTGAACATGGTTGTGGTGGACATAGTGGTGGTGGTGGACATGGTGGATGTGGTGATGGTGGATGTGGTGCTGGTGGACGTGGTGGTGGTGGATTTGGTTGTGGATGTGGGGTGGTGGACAGGGTGGTGGTGGATGTGGTGGTAGTGGTGGTTGGCATGGTGGTGTTGGATGTGGTGGTGGTCGACATAGTGGTGGTGGTGGACATGGTGGATGTGGTGTGGGGGACATGGTGGTGGTGTACGTGGTAGTGGATGTGGTGGTGATGGACGTGGTGGTGATGTGGTGGTTGAGGACATGGTAGTGGATGTGGTGGTGGTGGCAGATGTGGTGGTGGAAGACATGGTGGTGGTGGAAGCAGTGGTGGTGGACATGCTGGTGACGGGCTTGCTGGTGGTGGACTTGGTGGTGGTGAACATGGTGGAGGACGTGGTAGTGATGGATGTGGTGGTGGTAGATGTGGTGGTGGTGCACTTGATGTGGTGGTGGATGTGGTGCTGGTGGTGGTGGTGGATGTGGTGGTGGTAGACATGGTGGTGCTGGTGGACATGGTGGTGGTGTACGTGGTGGGCATGATATTTATTTATTTATTTAAATGCTTATAGAGCGCCAGAATCGAACCCAAGGGTTATCTCCGCGCTGTGGCCGCAAGCACAGGTGACTGAATAGCAAACAGTACTGGTGAACTGATGATGCGTAGTGGGTAAGAAGAAGGCTTATAAAGCAGTGAACAGATTGGTCTTTAGTGCTTTCCTGAATGTAAAGTGATGGGAGATCTGTCTGAGACTAAGGGGCAGATTGTTCCACAGAGTTGGCCCCACTGAGGAGAGGGCGCGGCCACCTTGTCTGGTCTTTTTAATGAAAGGAGAGTTAAGCAGGAGCTGGTTGCTGGATCGTAGATCACGTTCCGGTCTGTAAGGATGAAATAGTTGGGTTAGGTAGCTGGGGCCATTTCCAAAAAGGCATCTGTGGACAGTACAACAGATCTTGAATTTGATCCGTTGCCGTACTGGGAGCCAATGAAGTTCTCTCAGCAGGGGACCAGAAGGAGTTCTAGGGGGGGCGTTCAGAATCAATCTGGCCGCCGTGTTCTGGACCACCTGCAGCCTATTGATGGCATCCTCATTCGCTAGTATCAGGAGCCCATTGCAATAGTCAAGACGACTTATTACAAGGGTCTGTACCAGTGTCTTCCTGTAGATGTCAGGTAAAAGAGGGAAGATACGTCTGAGTAAGCCAATGGTGTGGAAACAGGCTCCAGCAATCACGTTCGCGTGATCCTTTAGGGTTAAGTTTTGATCCAGTTTCACTCCTAGGTTTTTTATAATAGACTTTGGGGAAGGTACTGGTCCCAGATCTTGGGGCCACCAATCGGGAGACCAGAGCATGCTAGCTTTGCCGAAAAGCATCACCTCTGTCTTCCCGACGTTGCACTGGAGGTAGTTGGAAGCCATCCAGTTAGAGATGGCCCTCATGCCTTCCGCAAAGTTTTCCCTAACATTAGCATTGAGGTCATGGAAAGGGAAGAGGAGTTGGGTGTCGTCGGCATACGACACTGGTGTGAATCCGTACTTCCTCACAATCTCAGCAAGGGGGGCCACATACACATTGAACAATGTGGGGCTTAGACATGAGCCCTGTGGCACCCCTTTGGTGAGCTCCCTAGTGATGGAATGATAGGGGCCCCAGCTGACAGATTGCGTACGCCCAGATAGGAAACTCTCCAGCCATGCAAGCGCCTGGCCTCTAATGCCCACTCCTTGTAGTCTGTTCAACAGGATCTTATGTGACACAGTATCAAAAGCTGCAGACAGGTCTAACAGCACCAGAATCATTGATCCTCCTCTATCCTGTGACATCTTGATGTTGTCGGTCACGGAGAGGAGAGCAGATTCGGTGCTGTAGTTGGGCCTGAACCCAGATTGGGATTGGTCCAGGCCCCCTGTCGCTTCTATGAAGCTGGAAATCTGAGAGTTAGCAAATTTCTCGGCCAACTTAGTCAGGAGGGGCAGTAGAGAAATAGGGCGAAGGTTGGAGAGTTCCGTCCAGGGGGAGGTGGTGTTTTTGCGTATCGGATTCACAACTGCCTCTTTCCACTGTTGCGGGAGTTTACCCTCTGTGAAAGAGAGATTGAGGATCTTCATGATGATAGGGCATAGTAAGCTGCTCAGGTTGTTAGTTACTCTGGCAGGAAGAAGATCGCGAGGGGAACCTGATTTCACATTACTCAGGAGGGTAAGTATATCATTTTCCGTGACTTCTGGAAAGACTTCAAGGGTCTCGGTAGGAGTTTCTATACACAGAGTACTAGGGACTTCCAATTTGTTAGGATGTTTGATAAGAATTTTATTATAAATGGTGTCTATTTTGTCCTCAAAGAATGTGGAGATGTTGTTACACAACTCTTGTGTGAAGGTATCAGAACTTTCACAGGCCGGGGGGTTGGCAAAGGTCCTAAGAATTTTATACAGTTCCTTAGTAGAGTTGGCCGCTCCATCAAGCTGAGACAACATGGTGGACGTGGTGGTGGAGGAAGTGGTGGTGGAGGACATGGTGGTGGGTGACATGGTGGTGGTGGAAGTGGTGGTAATGGATGTGGTGGTGATGGACATTGTGGTGGTGAAAGTGGTGTTGGTGGACTTGGTGGTCATGGTGGACTTGGTGGTGGTGGTGGATGTAGTGGTGGTGGATATGATAGTGGTGGACATGGTGGTGGTGGATGTGGTGGTGGTGGATGTGATGGTGGTGGATGTGGTAGAGGTAGATGTGGTGGTGGACGTGGTGGTGGTGGCTGACATGGTGATGGTGGTGGTGAACATGGTGGTGGTGGATGTGGTGGATATTGTGGTGGACGTGATGGTGGTAGACGTGGTGGTGGACGTGGTGGTGGTGGTGGATGTGGTGATGGTGGCGGATGTGAAGGTGGTGGTGGACATAGTGGTGGTGGTGGATGTATGGTGGTGATGGATGTGGTGGTGGATGTGGTGGAGGTGGTGGTGGTGGTGGATGTGGTGCTGGTTGAAGTGGAGGTGGTGGACGTGGTGGTAGTAGACATGGTGGTGGTGGATGTGGTGGTGGTGGATGTGGTGTTGGTGGTGGTGGATGGCATGGTGGATGTTGTGGTGGTGGATGTTGTGGTGATGGATGTGGTGGTGGTGGTGGTCATGGTGGTGGTAGTGGGCATAGTGGTGGTGGACGTGGTGGATGTGATGGTGGTAGATGGGCTGGTCATGGTGGATGTGGTGGTGGTGGACATGGTGATGGTGGATGTGGTGGTGGGGGACATGGTGGTGGTGGTGGTGGACGTGGTGGTGGTGGACATGGTGGACGTGGTGGTGGAGGACGTGGTGGTGGAGGACATGGTGGTGGTGGACATAGTGGTGGTGGACGTGGTGGTGGTGGATGTGGTGGTGATGGACATTGTGGGGGTGGACGTGGTATTGGTGGACATGGTGGTGGACTTGGTGATCATGGTGGACGTGGTGGTGGTGGTGGTGGTGGATGTAGTGGTGGTGGATATGGTAGTGGTGGACATGGTGGTGGACATGGTGGTGGAAGTGGTGGTGCTGGCTGACATGGTGGCGGTGGTGGACATGGTGGTGGTGGACGTGGTGGTGGTGGATGTGGTGGTGGTGGATATGGTGGTGGATGTGGTGGTGGATTTGGTGGCGGAGGTGTTGGTGGTGGATGTGGTGCAGGAGGTAGTGGTGGATGTGGTGGTGGTGGATGTGATGGTGTTGGACATGGGGGTTGTGGTGGGGGCCATGGTGGTGATTGATGTGGTGGACATGGTGGTGGTGGTGGATGTGGTGGTGGAAGTGGTGGAGGTGGATGTGGTGGTGGTGGATGTGGTGGTGGTGGACATGGTGGTGGTGGACGTGGTGGTGGTGGGCGTGATGGTGGTGGTGGATGTGGTGGTGTTGGTGGACATGGCGGTGGTGGGTGTGGTGTTGGTGGTGAATGTGTTGGTGGACGTAATGGTGGTGGTGGATGTGGTGGTGAAGGACGTGGTGGTTGTGGTGGATGTGGTGTGGTGATGGATGTTGTGGGGGTGGACATGGTGGTAGTGGCTGTGGTGTTAGTGGTGGACATAGTAGTGGACAGGGTGGTGGTGGTGGTGGTGTATGTGGTGGTGGTGGACGTGGTGGACGTAGACGTGGTGGTTGTGGATGTGGTTTTGGTGGATGTGGTGGTGGTAGATGTGGTGGTGGATGTGGTGCTGGTGGATGTGGTGCTGATTGACGTGGAGGTGGTGGATGTGGTGGTAGTAGACATGGTGGTGGTGGGTGTGGTGTTGGTGGTGGTGGATGGCATGGTGGATGTTGTGGTGGTGGATGTCGTGGTGATGGATGTGGTGGTGGTGGTCATGGTGGTGGTAGTGGGCATAGTGGTGGTGGAAGTGATGGATGTGATGGTTGTGGATGTGATGGTGGTGGATGGGCTGGTCATGGTGGTGGTGGATGTGGTGGTGGTGGTGGACGTGGTGGTGGTGGACATGGTGGACGTGGTGGTGGAGGAAGTGGTGGTGGAGGACATGGTGGTGGGTGACATGGTGGTGGTGGAAGTGGTGGTAATGGATGTGGTGGTGATGGACATTGTGGTGGTGAAAGTGGTGTTGGTGGACTTGGTGGTCATGGTGGACTTGGTGGTGGTGGTGGATGTAGTGGTGGTGGATATGGTAGTGGTGGACATGGTGGTGGTGGATGTGGTGGTGGTGGATGTGATGGTGGTGGATGTGGTAGAGGTAGATGTGGTGGTGGACGTGGTGGTGGTGGCTGACATGGTGATGGTGGTGGTGAACATGGTGGTGGTGGATGTGGTGGATATTGTGGTGGACGTGATGGTGGTAGACGTGGTGGTGGACGTGGTGGTGGTGGTGGATGTGGTGATGGTGGCGGATGTGAAGGTGGTGGTGGACATAGTGGTGGTGGTGGATGTGGTGGTGGAAGACGTGGTGGGGTGCACATGGTGGTGATGGATGTGGTGGTGGTGGACATTGGGGTGGTGAATGTGGTGGTGGTAGACTTGGTGGTGGTGGATGTGGTGTGGTGATGGATGTTGTGGGGTGGACATGGGGGTGGTGACTGTGGTGGTAGTGGTGGACATAGTAGTGGACGTGGTGGTGGTGGTGGTGGATGTGGTGGTGGTGGACGTGGTGGACGTGGACGTGGTGGTGGTGGACGTGGTTTGGTGGACGTGGTGGTGGTAGATGTGATGGTGGTGGATGTGGTGGTGGATGTGGTGGAGGTGGTGGTGGTGGTGGATGTGGTGCTGGTTGAAGTGGAGGTGGTGGACGTGGTGGTAGTAGACATGGTGGTGGTGGATGTGGTGGTGGTGGATGTGGTGTTGGTGGTGGTGGATGGCATGGTGGATGTTGTGGTGGTGGATGTTGTGGTGATGGATGTGGTGGTGGTGGTGGTCATGGTGGTGGTAGTGGGCATAGTGGTGGTGGACGTGGTGGATGTGATGGTGGTAGATGGGCTGGTCATGGTGGATGTGGTGGTGGTGGACATGGTGATGGTGGATGTGGTGGTGGGGGACATGGTGGTGGTGGTGGTGGACGTGGTGGTGGTGGACATGGTGGACGTGGTGGTGGAGGACGTGGTGGTGGAGGACATGGTGGTGGTGGACATAGTGGTGGTGGACGTGGTGGTGGTGGATGTGGTGGTGATGGACATTGTGGGGGTGGACGTGGTATTGGTGGACATGGTGGTGGACTTGGTGATCATGGTGGACGTGGTGGTGGTGGTGGTGGTGGATGTAGTGGTGGTGGATATGGTAGTGGTGGACATGGTGGTGGACATGGTGGTGGAAGTGGTGGTGCTGGCTGACATGGTGGCGGTGGTGGACATGGTGGTGGTGGACGTGGTGGTGGTGGATGTGGTGGTGGTGG
The DNA here is from genome assembly GCF_964263255.1 of Lissotriton vulgaris. Lineage (NCBI taxonomy): Eukaryota > Metazoa > Chordata > Amphibia > Caudata > Salamandridae > Lissotriton > Lissotriton vulgaris. Next base: position 88,555,377 of record NC_141688.1, read on the forward strand.
ATATGGTGGTGGATGTGGTGGTGGATTTGGTGGCGGAGGTGTTGGTGGTGGATGTGGTGCAGGAGGTAGTGGTGGATGTGGTGGTGGTGGATGTGATGGTGTTGGACATGGGGGTTGTGGTGGGGGCCATGGTGGTGATTGATGTGGTGGACATGGTGGTGGTGGTGGATGTGGTGGTGGAAGTGGTGGAGGTGGATGTGGTGGTGGTGGATGTGGTGGTGGTGGACATGGTGGTGGTGGACGTGGTGGTGGTGGGCGTGATGGTGGTGGTGGATGTGGTGGTGTTGGTGGACATGGCGGTGGTGGGTGTGGTGTTGGTGGTGAATGTGTTGGTGGACGTAATGGTGGTGGTGGATGTGGTGGTGAAGGACGTGGTGGTTGTGGTGGATGTGGTGTGGTGATGGATGTTGTGGGGGTGGACATGGTGGTAGTGGCTGTGGTGTTAGTGGTGGACATAGTAGTGGACAGGGTGGTGGTGGTGGTGGTGTATGTGGTGGTGGTGGACGTGGTGGACGTAGACGTGGTGGTTGTGGATGTGGTTTTGGTGGATGTGGTGGTGGTAGATGTGGTGGTGGATGTGGTGCTGGTGGATGTGGTGCTGATTGACGTGGAGGTGGTGGATGTGGTGGTAGTAGACATGGTGGTGGTGGGTGTGGTGTTGGTGGTGGTGGATGGCATGGTGGATGTTGTGGTGGTGGATGTCGTGGTGATGGATGTGGTGGTGGTGGTCATGGTGGTGGTAGTGGGCATAGTGGTGGTGGAAGTGATGGATGTGATGGTTGTGGATGTGATGGTGGTGGATGGGCTGGTCATGGTGGTGGTGGATGTGGTGGTGGTGGTGGTGGTGGACGTGGTGGTGGTGGACATGGTGGACGTGGTGGTGGAGGAAGTGGTGGTGGAGGACATGGTGGTGGGTGACATGGTGGTGGTGGAAGTGGTGGTAATGGATGTGGTGGTGATGGACATTGTGGTGGTGAAAGTGGTGTTGGTGGACTTGGTGGTCATGGTGGACTTGGTGGTGGTGGTGGATGTAGTGGTGGTGGATATGGTAGTGGTGGACATGTTGGTGGATGTGGTGGTGGAAGTGGTGGTGCAGGCTGACATGGTGGTGGTGGTGGTGGACATGGTGGTGGTGTACGTGGTGGTGGTGGATGTGGTGGTGTTGGTAGATATGGTGGTGGATGTGGTGGTGGATTTGGTGGCGGAGGTGGTGGTGGTGGAGTGGTGCAGGTGGTAGTGGTGGATGTGGTGGTGGTGGATGTGATGGTGTTGGACATGGGGGTTGTGGTGGTGGCCATGGTGGTGATTGATGTGGTGGACATGGTGGTGTTGGACGTGGTGGTGGTGGATGTGGTGGTGGAAGTGGTGGTGGAGGATGTGGTGGTGTTGGACATAGTGGTGGTGGACATGGTGGTGGTGGGCGTGATGGTGGTGGTGGATGTGGTGGTGTTGGTGGACATGGCAGTGGTGGGTGTGGTGTTGGTGGTGAATGTGTTGGTGGACGTAATGGTTGTGGTGGATGTGGTGGTGAAGGACGTGGTGGTGGTAAATGTGGTGGTGGTAGACATGGTGGTGGTAGACGTGGTGGACATGGTGGTGGTGGTGGATGAGGTGGTGATGGATGTGGTAGTGGTGGACATGGTGGTGGTGGATGTGGACGTGGTGGTGCTGCTGGATGTGGTGGAGGTGGTGGATGTGGTGGATGTGGTGTGGATGTGGTGGTGGACGTCGTGCTGGTGGATGTGGTGGGGGTGGAAGTGGTGGTGGTGGACCCAGTGGTGGATGGATGCTGGTGGATGTGGTGTTGTTGGATGTAGTAGTGGTGGATGTGGTGGTGGTACATGTGGTGGTGGTGGACGTGGTGTGGTGGTGGACATGGTGCTGGTGGTGGATGTGGTGGTGGTGGACATGGTGGTGGTGAACGTGGTGGGGGTGGATGTGATGGTGGGGGATGTGGTGGTGGCTGTGGTGGTGGATGTGGATGTGGTGGTGGTGGATGTGGTGGTGGTAGATGTGGTGGTGGTGGTGGTAGACATGGTGGTAGTGGACGGGGTATGGTGGTGGATGTGGTGCTGGTGGACTTGGTGGTGGTGGTGAACGTGGTGGTGGTGAATGTGGTGCTTGTGGACGTGGTGGTGGTGGATGTGGTGGTAATGTATGTGGTGGTGGTGGTGGACATGGTGGTGGTGGACATGGTGGTGGATGTGGTGGTGACATGGTAGTGGTGGAGGTGGTGGTGGATGTGGTGGTGGATGTGGTGGTGGACGTGGTGGCGGACGTTGTGGTGTTGGACATGGTGGGGGACGTGGTGGTGGACGTGGTGGTGGATGTGGTGGTGGTGGATGTGGTGGTGTTGCTGGATGTGGTGGCGGTGCTGGACATGGTGGATGTGGTGGACACGGTGGTGGATATGGTGGTGGTGATGGACGTGGTGGTGGTGGTGAACGTGGTAGTGGACGTGGTGGAGGTGGTGGACATGGTGGTGGATGTGGTGGTGGTGGACGTGGTGGTGGACATGGTGGTGGTAGATGTGGTGGTGGTGGTGGATGTGGTGGTGGAGGATGTGGTGGTGGTGGTCATGGTGGTGGTGGACGTGGTGGTGGTGGACGTGGTTGTGGTGGATGTGGTGGTGTTGGACATGTTGGACATGGTGGTGGATGTGGTGATGGTGGTGGACGTGGGGGTGGACATGGTGGTGGTAGATGTGGTGATGGTGGTGGAGGATGTGGTGGTGTTGGAAAGAGTGGTGGTGGACGTGCTGGTGGTGGTGTTGGACATGTTGGTGGTGGTATTGGACATGGTGGTGGATGTGGTGGTGGTAGATGTGGTGGTAGTGGACATGATGGTGGACATGGTGGTGGTAGATGTGGTGATGGTGGTGGAGGATGTGGTGGTGGTGCTGGATGTGGTGGTGTTGGAAAGAGTGGTGGTGGACGTGCTGGTGGTGGTGTTGGACATGTTGGTGGTGGTGGTGGAAATGGTGATGGATGTGTTGGTGGATGTGGTGGTGGACACGGTGGATGTGGTGGTGGTGGACATGGTGGTGGAGGACAAATGTAAATTTAAATGTAAATGTAGTTGATTTATATAGCGCTGTATCACCGACCGGTTTCTAAGCGCTTGCTTTGGGAACCCGTCCTGGTATTCCCCTGTGAGATAACCCATTACTGGGCATCCCCAAGGTGAAAGCCAGGCATCCAGCTGCGAGGGGTCGTCGTGGAGATTAAGCAAGCTATTACCCAGAGTTGCAGAGTGGGACTCCATGATTGGAATAGGCACAGAGGCGAGAATTGTCAGGTCCGGGGAAATTTTGAGCCCAAGACCCGCCGAGGCGGGGAATTGAACCCTGGTCCGGGCCAGTCCTCTGCATCCGGGTCTGCCGTTCCGACCACTTGAGCCACACTTCTCCACGGTGATGGTAGTGGTGGAAGTGGTGGTGAACATGGTGGTGGTGGACGTGGAGGTGGTGGTGGTGGACGTGGTGGTGGTGGACATAGTGGCAGACGTGGTGATGATGGTGGACGTGGTGGTGGTGGACGTGGTGGACGTGGACGTGGTGGTGGTGGACGTGGTTTGGTGGACGTGGTGGTGGTAGATGTGATGGTGGTGGATGTGGTGGTGGATGTGGTGGAGGTGGTGGTGGTGGTGGATGTGGTGCTGGTTGAAGTGGAGGTGGTGGACGTGGTGGTAGTAGACATGGTGGTGGTGGATGTGGTGGTGGTGGATGTGGTGTTGGTGGTGGTGGATGGCATGGTGGATGTTGTGGTGGTGGATGTTGTGGTGATGGATGTGGTGGTGGTGGTGGTCATGGTGGTGGTAGTGGGCATAGTGGTGGTGGACGTGGTGGATGTGATGGTGGTAGATGGGCTGGTCATGGTGGATGTGGTGGTGGTGGACATGGTGATGGTGGATGTGGTGGTGGGGGACATGGTGGTGGTGGTGGTGGACGTGGTGGTGGTGGACATGGTGGACGTGGTGGTGGAGGACGTGGTGGTGGAGGACATGGTGGTGGTGGACATAGTGGTGGTGGACGTGGTGGTGGTGGATGTGGTGGTGATGGACATTGTGGGGGTGGACGTGGTATTGGTGGACATGGTGGTGGACTTGGTGATCATGGTGGACGTGGTGGTGGTGGTGGTGGTGGATGTAGTGGTGGTGGATATGGTAGTGGTGGACATGGTGGTGGACATGGTGGTGGAAGTGGTGGTGCTGGCTGACATGGTGGCGGTGGTGGACATGGTGGTGGTGGACGTGGTGGTGGTGGATGTGGTGGTGGTGGATATGGTGGTGGATGTGGTGGTGGATTTGGTGGCGGAGGTGTTGGTGGTGGATGTGGTGCAGGAGGTAGTGGTGGATGTGGTGGTGGTGGATGTGATGGTGTTGGACATGGGGGTTGTGGTGGGGGCCATGGTGGTGATTGATGTGGTGGACATGGTGGTGGTGGTGGATGTGGTGGTGGAAGTGGTGGAGGTGGATGTGGTGGTGGTGGATGTGGTGGTGGTGGACATGGTGGTGGTGGACGTGGTGGTGGTGGGCGTGATGGTGGTGGTGGATGTGGTGGTGTTGGTGGACATGGCGGTGGTGGGTGTGGTGTTGGTGGTGAATGTGTTGGTGGACGTAATGGTGGTGGTGGATGTGGTGGTGAAGGACGTGGTGGTTGTGGTGGATGTGGTGTGGTGATGGATGTTGTGGGGGTGGACATGGTGGTAGTGGCTGTGGTGTTAGTGGTGGACATAGTAGTGGACAGGGTGGTGGTGGTGGTGGTGTATGTGGTGGTGGTGGACGTGGTGGACGTAGACGTGGTGGTTGTGGATGTGGTTTTGGTGGATGTGGTGGTGGTAGATGTGGTGGTGGATGTGGTGCTGGTGGATGTGGTGCTGATTGACGTGGAGGTGGTGGATGTGGTGGTAGTAGACATGGTGGTGGTGGGTGTGGTGTTGGTGGTGGTGGATGGCATGGTGGATGTTGTGGTGGTGGATGTCGTGGTGATGGATGTGGTGGTGGTGGTCATGGTGGTGGTAGTGGGCATAGTGGTGGTGGAAGTGATGGATGTGATGGTTGTGGATGTGATGGTGGTGGATGGGCTGGTCATGGTGGTGGTGGATGTGGTGGTGGTGGTGGACGTGGTGGTGGTGGACATGGTGGACGTGGTGGTGGAGGAAGTGGTGGTGGAGGACATGGTGGTGGGTGACATGGTGGTGGTGGAAGTGGTGGTAATGGATGTGGTGGTGATGGACATTGTGGTGGTGAAAGTGGTGTTGGTGGACTTGGTGGTCATGGTGGACTTGGTGGTGGTGGTGGATGTAGTGGTGGTGGATATGGTAGTGGTGGACATGTTGGTGGATGTGGTGGTGGAAGTGGTGGTGCAGGCTGACATGGTGGTGGTGGTGGTGGACATGGTGGTGGTGTACGTGGTGGTGGTGGATGTGGTGGTGTTGGTAGATATGGTGGTGGATGTGGTGGTGGATTTGGTGGCGGAGGTGGTGGTGGTGGAGTGGTGCAGGTGGTAGTGGTGGATGTGGTGGTGGTGGATGTGATGGTGTTGGACATGGGGGTTGTGGTGGTGGCCATGGTGGTGATTGATGTGGTGGACATGGTGGTGTTGGACGTGGTGGTGGTGGATGTGGTGGTGGAAGTGGTGGTGGAGGATGTGGTGGTGTTGGACATAGTGGTGGTGGACATGGTGGTGGTGGGCGTGATGGTGGTGGTGGATGTGGTGGTGTTGGTGGACATGGCAGTGGTGGGTGTGGTGTTGGTGGTGAATGTGTTGGTGGACGTAATGGTTGTGGTGGATGTGGTGGTGAAGGACGTGGTGGTGGTAAATGTGGTGGTGGTAGACATGGTGGTGGTAGACGTGGTGGACATGGTGGTGGTGGTGGATGAGGTGGTGATGGATGTGGTAGTGGTGGACATGGTGGTGGTGGATGTGGACGTGGTGGTGCTGCTGGATGTGGTGGAGGTGGTGGATGTGGTGGATGTGGTGTGGATGTGGTGGTGGACGTCGTGCTGGTGGATGTGGTGGGGGTGGAAGTGGTGGTGGTGGACCCAGTGGTGGATGGATGCTGGTGGATGTGGTGTTGTTGGATGTAGTAGTGGTGGATGTGGTGGTGGTACATGTGGTGGTGGTGGACGTGGTGTGGTGGTGGACATGGTGCTGGTGGTGGATGTGGTGGTGGTGGACATGGTGGTGGTGAACGTGGTGGGGGTGGATGTGATGGTGGGGGATGTGGTGGTGGCTGTGGTGGTGGATGTGGATGTGGTGGTGGTGGATGTGGTGGTGGTAGATGTGGTGGTGGTGGTGGTAGACATGGTGGTAGTGGACGGGGTATGGTGGTGGATGTGGTGCTGGTGGACTTGGTGGTGGTGGTGAACGTGGTGGTGGTGAATGTGGTGCTTGTGGACGTGGTGGTGGTGGATGTGGTGGTAATGTATGTGGTGGTGGTGGTGGACATGGTGGTGGTGGACATGGTGGTGGATGTGGTGGTGACATGGTAGTGGTGGAGGTGGTGGTGGATGTGGTGGTGGATGTGGTGGTGGACGTGGTGGCGGACGTTGTGGTGGTGGACATGGTGGATCTGGTGGTGGTGAACGTGGTGAACATGGTGGTGTATGTGGTGGTGGTGGGGGATTTGGTGTTGGATGTGGTGGAGGTGGTGGACCTGGTGGTGTTGGACATGGTGGGGGACGTGGTGGTGGATGTGGTGGTGGATGTGGTGGTGGTGGATGTGGTGGTGTTGCTGGATGTGGTGGCGGTGCTGGACATGGTGGATGTGGTGGACACGGTGGTGGATATGGTGGTGGTGATGGACGTGGTGGTGGTGGTGAACGTGGTAGTGGACGTGGTGGAGGTGGTGGACATGGTGGTGGATGTGGTGGTGGTGGACGTGGTGGTGGACATGGTGGTGGTAGATGTGGTGGTGGTGGTGGATGTGGTGGTGGAGGATGTGGTGGTGGTGGTCATGGTGGTGGTGGACGTGGTGGTGGTGGACGTGGTTGTGGTGGATGTGGTGGTGTTGGACATGTTGGACATGGTGGTGGATGTGGTGATGGTGGTGGACGTGGGGGTGGACATGGTGGTGGTAGATGTGGTGATGGTGGTGGAGGATGTGGTGGTGTTGGAAAGAGTGGTGGTGGACGTGCTGGTGGTGGTGTTGGACATGTTGGTGGTGGTATTGGACATGGTGGTGGATGTGGTGGTGGTAGATGTGGTGGTAGTGGACATGATGGTGGACATGGTGGTGGTAGATGTGGTGATGGTGGTGGAGTATGTGGTGGTGGTGCTGGATGTGGTGGTGTTGGAAAGAGTGGTGGTGGACGTGCTGGTGGTGGTGTTGGACATGTTGGTGGTGGTGGTGGAAATGGTGATGGATGTGTTGGTGGATGTGGTGGTGGACACGGTGGATGTGGTGGTGGTGGACATGGTGGTGGAGGACAAATGTAAATTTAAATGTAAATGTAGTTGATTTATATAGCGCTGTATCACCGACCGGTTTCTAAGCGCTTGCTTTGGGAACCCGTCCTGGTATTCCCCTGTGAGATAACCCATTACTGGGCATCCCCAAGGTGAAAGCCAGGCATCCAGCTGCGAGGGGTCGTCGTGGAGATTAAGCAAGCTATTACCCAGAGTTGCAGAGTGGGACTCCATGATTGGAATAGGCACAGAGGCGAGAATTGTCAGGTCCGGGGAAATTTTGAGCCCAAGACCCGCCGAGGCGGGGAATTGAACCCTGGTCCGGGCCAGTCCTCTGCATCCGGGTCTGCCGTTCCGACCACTTGAGCCACACTTCTCCACGGTGATGGTAGTGGTGGAAGTGGTGGTGAACATGGTGGTGGTGGACGTGGAGGTGGTGGTGGTGGACGTGGTGGTGGTGGACATAGTGGCAGACGTGGTGATGATGGTGGACGTGGTGGTGGTGGACGTGGTGGTGTTGGACATGGTAGTGGGTGACGTGGTGGTGGTGGTGGACGTGGCGGTGGTGGACATGGTGTTGGTGGACATGGTGGATGTGGTGGACATGGTGGTGGTTGACGTGGTGGTGGTGGATGTGGTGGTGGTAGTAGACGTGGTGGACTTGGTGGCCATGGTGGTGGTGGACGTGGTGGTGGTGGTGGACTTGGTGTTGGTGGTGGTGACATGGTGGTGGTGGACATGGTGGTAGTGGACGTGGTGGTGGTGGACGTGGTGGTGGACATGGTGGTGGAGGACATGGTGGTGGTGGACGTGGTGTTGGTGGTGGCCTTGGTGGTGGAGGACGTGGTGGTGGTGGTGGACTTGGTGTTGGTGGTGGTGACATGGTGGTGGTGGACATGGTGGTAGTGGACGTGGTGGTGGTGGACGTGGTGGTGGACATGGTGGTGGAGGACATGGTGGTGGTGGACGTGGTGTATGTGGTAGTGGTGGACATGGTTGTGGTGATGGACGTGGTGATGGTGGACGTGGTGCAGAGTGCAAGCGAAAGACAGAGTGAGTGAGTGAGGGGGGAATAAAAAAAGAAAGAGAAAGCGAGAGCCAGAGTGTGAGCGAAAGACAGAGTGAGGGAGGAATAAAAAAAGAAAGAGAAAGCGAGAGACAGAGAGGGAGCGAGAGACAGAGTGAGTGAGGGGGGGAATAACATAGTCAGATATCACAAGGGTACAAGAGAACAAGGGCTTTCTCCACAAGAACGGATTAGTTAATATGCATTGGCCCGCAGCTGGTAATAGGAAAGTGACATGCAAACATAATTGAATAAATGTGATTGGACACTTAGGAGAGAGAGCTGTGCAAGAGGGAATGACTAATGCTAAAACTTTAACAGCAGCTATTTTCAAGCATACTCGTGCTTGTGGCACCATCCGCCTTATGGTAGCAAGCAACAGCCAATTAGAATGCGCCGCTGCTTGCTACCGCAAGGTGGATGCCGCAACAAGCATGAGTGTGTGCTTGAAAAGGAGCAGAGCGATGGCTAAAGGCCCTCCTAGTGCATCGCATATGCGCTGCCTAGGCGAGACCTAAAAACTTACCTAGAGCGGGGCGCATCGTGCTCCTCTTCACCTCTTCAGGTAGGCACAGCTTCCCAGAATGCCCTGCGAGCAATCCTGAAGCTGCTCTCCTGCATGAGAGCAGCTTCAGGATTGGCCTGAGCACCTTTGATTTGCGCTCCAGGACAGACTGTGAGTCTGTGCCTGCTCTGACCAACCCAGCTGCATTGCTGGGTTGGAGAGAGGTTTCGCGGCTCATGATGGTTTGGCCGGCCTGAGACAGCCAGCCAAACCATCATGCACAGTGATGGGAGTGCACTAGCACTCCCCGCACTGCCTGTCACTACCAGGTCCCGCCCCCAAGACTCAGCAGGACATGACTAATAAAAGGAATGCCGTTTTATTTTTCCTTTCCTGATGTTTTTGGGGTGGAGACGCGCCTCCGCCGTAGCGTAGAAGCTACTGCTGAATGCGAGTAATGACATCACTGTCTTCCCCCAAACCTACGTAGGTACCTTGTGACATCAGCATCACTTCATATCCTCTTGCATATTGCACTATTCGGGTATCAGAACAGCAAAAAAATGGCAGGCATCTCTCGTTTGAAGGTTGTGCGCATCTTACTGAAAGAGTGTATTCATCTCTCATGGAATCTTCAGTATCTCATTGAAGGAAGTTTGAATATCTCATTAAGTAGTACATCTTAATGAGGAAGATTATGCATCACTGTAGGGAGCTTGTACACCATGCATAGAAATAGTGCTTATGTATCTTACTAAGGGAGCTTGTGCAATGCAGCGAGGGGCACAGGTACATCTTACAGAGGATGTTTATGCATCACTGAAGGGAGCTTGTACACCATACATAGAAATAGTGCTTATGTATCTAATTACGGGAGCTTGTGAGTTACTGAGTTAGAGTTTTTATCACTGAGGGTAGGTTGTACATTCTACTGAGGGATCTTGTACCTCACAGAAAAGAAGCTGATGTATCTCACTGATGGAGCTTGTACATCTTACTAGGAGAGTGTGCATCACACAAGGAATCGTGTACATCATAATGTTTAGACCTTGTATTTCGTGGAAGGAGAGCTTATGTATCTCAGTGAGGGAGGGGGCACGGGTACCTATTACTGAGGACATGTGTGCATCAGTGAGGCCAGGCTGGATTTGTTCCTGAGGGAACTTGTACATCTCACAGATAAGACTGTTCCATTTACTGAGGTGAGCCTGCACACCCCACAGAGGGAGTGTGCGCATCTCCTGGAGGTAAGGCGGTACCTCTCACTGACACGGTGTGAAACACAAAGTGGAAACGAGTTGATCCCTGAGAGGAACTTTAAAACATTTAAACCTGACCCTGGGAGTTTGTGAAATTACACACGTTACTGTATTTTATGATACGATGGAGGCTTTGTGGGGGTGTAGAGGTAAGAGCTTGTCCACAGGAGAGCATATTTGGGAGAGGGAGGGGGGCAATGTGCAGTTGCACATAATCACTATCTTCTCAAAAACAAGAATGGCAGTGTGCGGAAAGTTCTGCCTGCAGGAGTGGGGGTTGTTGGGATCTACACGTCAGTGCCTAAACAATGTGGGTCACATACCTTTCCCAAGACAGCTCCTAAAGTGGGTGTGGTATCTTCCATTCCTAGCTGTGCCATACTTTGTTTCCCCGCCAGGTTCCCTTATGGTACATTCTCTTACCTGCATTCTTTGGAGTGCAGTGGTTCAGTAATAAGTGGTGTTCCCTTCAGCTGGCTGGCTGGCTCCTTGATGGTGGCTACTGTTGCCATAATAAGGCTCCCATATCTATATAGCTTCCAGATGCTTCTTCACACTGACGACAAGAGGACCAGCAACCCCAATAAGTCTCTTACAGGTGACGTCACCGGGCGCGCAGAGTTCTGTCATCATACATAGTGGACCAGTAGCTGGCTGGTTTCAGGAGACAGGTTGGAAGCCCTGTGTCAGGGGGCTGCAAGGGCGTCGTGAACCCCCGCGTTAGCAGCTGCCGCAGGGGTGGGCTTCTTTTTGAACCTCTTCTGTCTGCAACTCGGCTGACAACAGCTCATCAGTAACGCTGGAATTGAGCCACTGAAGAAGAGGAAGCAGGAGAAAGGGCTTACGACCGCTGGGTATAGAGAAGAGGGAAAGAAAAAAGAAATATTGTAAGGAAGGGTGAAAAGAAGGAAGTATGGATGAATTGAGTGGCTGGATAAATAAGTATGTGGATGACTGAGTGGGCGAAATAAAGAGTGAATTGTAGGTGGATGGACATATGACAGGGTGGGTGAGTGAGTGCATGTATAGATGGATGGTCAGGCAAAAATATGGCAAAGTAAAGGGGGTGGGGGTTTTTGGAAAACGGGGGGCCCCTACAGTTACTAAGTTTGCTAGTCGTAGGGAGCAATAAACAAATTGGGAAAAAAAGAGAGAAAAACTCTCTCCAGCAAACTGAAGATTAACAACTGCCCATTTAATTATTCAATATTAAAGCGACTATTCGGTAATTAATGGACAATTCAAAACCATGTATTAAAATACAAATAACTTTTGTTTTTGTTTTTATTTTATATATTCTTTTTCATATAAATATTTTAGTTCATTATTCATTCCATTTGATATGCTTTATACAGACATTTGACATATTACAAACATAAATACATATACATAACAAATAAATAAAAATTACATTGTGAGACAAAAAGTGAAATTTTCGGTCGATGTAATAATGAGGTAGGCAAAGCGGTGGAATAGAACTACGCGCGTTTCGGCAAGTAGCCTTCGTCAGGTGACCGTCATTCGCATTTAACAAGACATAACATTGTGCAACGTAAATCTTTAAAGAAAAAATACAAAAAATATATATATCAGTCGCTTTGAGCTTGATGTAATATATTACACTGTAAATTTTAAAAGCTCATTGGGTCAGTATTTACATTTCTATTAATAGTGTAGTTTATTTTACTTACATAAACAACAAGCAGCACCATATTGCATATTATGATAAATCCAATAGCTATTACAATTCAACATTCAGTTTATGCATTGTTACATTCCATTTTGTCTATATCCTATGACAGGATATTTTCAATTCATTTTATTCTATATTCTGTCGAATTTAAATTGTGCGTATCTTTTATGAGAGATGTAACTTTCTCTAATTAGGCAAGAGTTATTCACCCATATTGAGTGATATATGCATACCTCATACAATCCCATATTAGTAAGGTTCTTTATTGAATTACTAAAAACAACAATATGTATCCTTTCCATGTGAAAAAAGTATAGAATGAAGGAAAGGAACATAAAATAACAGTAAAACACAGAGATTTGTTTGGTCCAGCAAATTGGTTTATTCTATTTATTTCGGTGTTTACCATCATCGATAACTAGATCTTAAAGATAGTAGAATTTTACTAATACTTACTTTCAGAATACGTAAGTTGATATTTCGAGTTTCTAACTTCTATCTTTTTTTCAACTTAAATAACTTCCAACCAGGGCACTCGACTTTTGGTTTGGAGTAAATAGTCTGGAGAGAAGCTGTATAAGGAATAGGGAATCTATTATTGTTAATTTGTTATGTTAATTTATTTCTTCTATAGTGCTCGGCTACTCCGAGGAGCATCCCGGCGCTTTGGCGAAAAATATCAGCAAATGAAACAACAACATAACAACTAAAATGCAGACAGAAAAAGGAAAAAGAATTATTTGGTGAAAAGCCACGTTTTAAGGTCTTTCCTAAAAGCAAGAAGACTGGGAGCCTGTGTTAAGGAGAGTGGTAGTTCGTTCCAAGCCTTCGGGGCTAGGTAACGGAATGACCGGCCTCCTATTCTTGCACGTCTAATGGCCGGGACTGTCATTTTAGACAAGCAGGACGACCTCAAGGTCCTGCTAGGTACATATTGGGAAAGACGTTTCCCTATGTACTTGGGGCCTGTGCCATGTAAGGCTTTGAAAGCAAAAGTTAGGCTTTTGAAAAGAGTTCTCTTTGCAATCGGTAACCAGTGTAGGGTGTTCAGTAGGACAGTGGCACCTGCTCTTCTCGGGAGTCCATAGATGAAACGGGCTGCCGAGTTCTGGACTACTTGCAAACTGGTCAAAAGATATTTTGGTAGACCCAAGTAGAGAACGTTTGCGTAGTCCAGTCGAGATCCCATCAAGGCCTGGACAATTATCTTCCTATGCTGAAGAGACACTAAAGGAAGAAATTTCCTCAGCATCCGAAGGATGCCGAAGCATTTACCTGAAAGGCACAAAATATGCGGCCCAAAGGACAGTTCGCTGTCCACAATCACTCCCAAGTTCTTGGCCTTGAAAGACACATTGTTAGGGGGAAACATGTCTTGTGGCCGCCAAGATTTCCAGTCAGGTTCAGGGGCACATCCAAAAAAGAGCAGTTCCGACTTATCGGAATTGCACTTTAAGCCATTGCTCCTAAACCACGCAAAGACCGCACCAAGGCAATCCCTGATCTGTACGCCGTCGAATGACCCGCCCCTATCACATGTGAATAGGAGCTGGGTGTCATCGGCGTAGGATACGATCTGGGTGCCAAAGGACTCCGCGACTACCACCAGAGGGGCCATAAAGATGTTAAACAGCATGGGGCTGAGAATGGACCCCTGAGGGACCCCCACCTCTAGCGGAGCTATATCAGCGGAGAAAGGGGGCACCCAGATCGTTTGTCGGCGGTCGGCCAGAAATGATTTAAGCCAGTTCCACACCGTTCCTCGAAGGCCGCACTCCCAGAGTCTTGCAAGGAGGCGATCGTGAGGAACGGTGTCAAAAGCCGCCGACAAATCAAGCATTACCAACATGGCTCTTCCCCCAGAGTCGAGTACTTCCCTGATGGCATCAGTGACCTCGAGTAGAGCCGATTCCGTGCTAAAATTAGCACGGAAACCAGATTGCGTTGCGTGCAACAGGTCGTTTCCTTCGATGAAACTGGAAATCGTCCGATGCACGAATCTCTCGGTCACTTTCGCCAGAGCAGGGAGAAGGGAAAAAGGCCTGTAGTTAGCATGGATGAGGGGGTCTAAGGTAGGTTTCTTGATCAGTGGTAGGATCATGGCACGCTTCCATGCCCGCAGAACCACACCTGTAGACAAGGAGGAGTTCAAAAGGGGGTTCAGCAAGGCATTTAGGGCAGGTGCCACTTTCCCCAGATGTTTAGCCGGGCACGGATCAAGTGGAGAGCCAGATTTCAGGCCTGACAGAAGATTAAGAGAAGTATTAAGACACAGATGGGGAAATTCAGAAAGAAAAGGGCCTTGACCCTCCACAAGAGATGAGGAAGATGGAGGACTCGAAACCAACTGTGGGGAGGAGTAAGAAAGAGAGGCTTGAATGGTTGTAATTTTACTAACAAAGAAAGTGGCAAGCTGTTTTATCCATAGTTCTGAGTGAGTATGAGCGGGAGTACAAATGGCTGGAGAAGTAAAATCCTGAACCACTTAAAAATGTATTTACAAACATTTTCTGCCTCATCATTTCGGCGCTCAAAATAGGCATTTTTTTCATTCCAGATCGACTGATGGTAAGCTTTAGTTATCGCTCGAAATTTCACCTTTTCAGTCGGATCATAAGCCCGCCTCCAGACTCTCTTGGCCCTTTTGCAGCCCTGCCGTTGCGTCCTCAACTGGGGAGTGAACCACGGTGCCGACGCTCTTCGCTCACCTAATTTAGGCTTTTTTTCGGGGATTAAGGTCTCAAATCTGGTTATAAGCCATTTATGGAAGAGAGCAAGATTCTCTTCTAAATTGCCCAAAAGAGGACAAGGAAAGGTAGTGAGAGCCTCAGATAGTATATCCACCGACAGCAAATGGAAAGGGCGCGAAGTCCGCGTGGCCTCTATTGATTCTCTCACCCCAGTGATGGCGGTGGCAGGCACAGAAAAAGAGATCAGGAAATGATCAGACCACAGTACTGGCTGTATGGAGGTTATGTTAATAGATTTAGTTGAAAAAACCTGATCCAAGGTATGGCCTTTATTGTGTGTCGGTCCTTGCAAGAGCGGAGACAATCCTAATGGAGCTATGATGTCACTAAGTTTCATAGCATCGGGGTCAAGTTTATTATCCATATGAACATTAAGATCTCCAAGAAGAAAACAGTGATCGGATCTGAGACATGGAACTGAGAGAGCTACTTGTAATTCATCAAAGAAAAGCCCCGCAGGTCCCGGAGTTCTATACAGGAGAATCCCAGTACAGGCCTGCATGTGGGAAAGGGTGAAACCAAGGGCTTCACATCCCTGAATATTCTCTACCGGAAAGGTTGAGCAGGGAATGTTTTTATTTACAACAAGTGCTACTCCTCCTCCTCTTCCCAATATTCTATCCCTTCTGAAGATGTTATATTCCGGAGGGATGGCATTGGCCAGGTCAGGTGCGGAGCTGTCGCCTAGCCAGGTCTCAGTAAGAAATAGACATGATATATTGGAATTCTGTAGTAAATTCCAGATATAAAGAGAGTGACAGTTCAGAGACCTGGTATTGAGAAGAAGACATTGAAAAGGAGCAGAGATATTGCCCTGCGCGGTTCCAGTAAACACCGGAAGACGCCATCCGCAAAACGAGCAGCCTTTCTTTAGAGCCCGGCCACCAGGGAAGATATGGTGACATCGACCTTGGGGGAGGCGTAAGGCAAGTAAATCTGCCGAAGTATAAAAAATCATACTTATGGGACAGCACAAAAAATGTGAATGAAGGAAGACAAACCAGCCGTCCAGCCCCGTCCGCTACCGGGACGCTGACGGGCGCAGACGGGCAGGACTCTGGCAAGACTCCGGCAAAGCGGAGGCCGACCCGCTTCCAGCTACCCAAAAATTTTGGGTAGCTGGAAGTAAAATATTGTTCTGTTCATTATCCATATGACAGATTTAGCTTTTTACTTTCCCCGCTACCGTACGTGAAAAATAACTTTAAATAAGGCCTACAAGAATTGACATTCAACAGGACACTTAAAGTCAATAACGGTAAAATAGGAAAGTTTGTCATTTTATGCACAAAAGGGACATTATTGATGTTAGTCCTGTTACTATCAACAAGTTGTATTTAGTAAAACTATAAATGCTTAAGAAAGCAACGCCCTTTGGGGCTTTTTGTCTGTTTATCGTAGCTTCTAAGTAAAAATGGACATGATATCTTGATTCCAATTCTAAGGAGTCATATTAGATCAATATTAGGGACTGCTTGAAGACAAACAATTCCTTAGCTCTTACTGTATTAAGTGTTAGAGTATATTAAAAATAAAAATATATAATGGATATTAATTCTTTTTTCCAAACTGTGAGGGTTATGTTAATGTTCTCCAGCAGACCATAGTATTAAAATTGAATATACAATAATAGATTCCCTATTCCTTATACAGCTTCTCTCCAGACTATTTACTGCAAACCAAAAGTCGAGTGCCCTGGTTGGAAGTTATTTAAGTTGAAAAAAAGATAGAAGTTAGAAACTCGAAATACCAACTTACGTATTCTGAAAGTAAGTATTTATAAAATTCTACTATCTTTAAGATCTAGTTATCGATGATGGTAAACACCGAAATAAATAGAATAAACCAATTTGCTGGACCAAACAAATCTCTATGTGTTTTACTGTTCTTTTCTGTTCCTTTCCTTCATTCTATACCTTTTTCACATGGAAAGGATACATATTGTTGTTTTTAGTAATTCAATAAAGAACCTTACTAATATGGGATTGTATAAGGTATGCATATATCACTCAATATGGGTGAATAACTCTTGCCTAATTAGAGAAAGTTACATCTCTCAGAAAAGATACGCACAATGTAAATTCGACAGAATATAGAATAAAATGAATTGAAAATATCCAGTCACAGGATATAGACAAAATGGAATGTAATAATGTATAAACTGAATGTTGAATTGTAATAGCTATTGGATTTAGCATAATATGCAATATGGTGCTGCTTGTTGTTTATGTAAGTAAAATAAACTACACTATTAATAGAAATGTAAATACTGACCCAATGAGCTTTTAAAATTTACAGTGTAATATATTACATCAAGCTCAAAGCAACTGATATATATATTTTTTGTATTTTTTCTTTATAGATTTACGTTGCACAATGTTATGTCTTGTTAAATGCGAATGACAGTCACCTGACGAAGGCTACTGGCCGAAACGCGCGTAGTTCTATTCCACCGCTTTGCCTACTTCATTATTACATCGACCGAAAATTTCACTTTTTGTCTCACAATTTATTTTTGATTTATTTGTTATGTATATGTATTTATGTTTGTAATATGTCAAATGTCTGTATAAAGCATATCAAATGGAATGAATAATGAACTAAAATATTTATATGAAAAAGAATATGTAAAATAAAAAATAAAAAAAAAGTTATTTGTATTTTAATACATGGCTTTGAATTGTCCATTGATTACAGAATAGTCGCTTTAATATTGAATAATTAAATGGGCTGTTGTTAATCTTCAGTTTGCTAGAGAGAGTTTTTCTCTCTTTTTTTCCCAATTAGAGGAAAGGGGGTGAACAGAAGAGTGATTGGATTTCAGAGTGGATGAATAGCTGGATTGCAGAGTGGATGATGGAATGGTAGAATTGATGAATGGATGGATGGCAGAGTGAATGGATGATCTCAGGAAGGATGGATGAGTGGATGGATGGCAAAGTAAATTGATGGATGGCAGAGTGGATGAATATATGGACAGCAGAATGGGTGGATGGATAATTGACAGAGAGGATGGATGGTAGAGTAGATGGGCAGATGGATATCAGAGTGGACAGAGGCAAAGTGGATGAGTGCTTAGATGGCTGGATGGATGAACGCAGAGTGGATGTATATATGGTTGAGTGATTGGATGGTTGGATGGATGACAGAGTGGATGGATGGCAGGGTTGATGAGCTTATGCATAAATTTACAGAGTGGATGGATGGATGGCAGAGTAGATGGATGGTAGAGTGGACAAATGGATGGATAGCAGAGTGCATGGATATATGCAAAGTGGGTGGATGGTAGAATGGATGGGTGGTAGAGTAGATAGATGAATGGTAGAGTTGGTGGGTGGGTGGGTGGGTGGATGGATGGATGGCATAGTGTATGGATGGCAGTGTATGGATAGTTGGGTGGATGGATGGCAGAGTGTATGGATATGTGGGTCGATGGATGGATGGCAGAGTAGATAGATGAATGGTAGAGTGGGTGGACGGATGGATGGCATGAGTGTATGTATGGCAGTGTATGGATAGGTGGGTCGATGGATGGATGGCAAAGCAGATGGATGGACAAATGTGGCCAGCTGGACAAGAGTGGAATAAGAGTGTTCCAAACTTGCTCCTTTTTCCATGAAGGGCGAGTACAGTGGCTGGCAGGATTTGTTTCTACTGGGGATGGCGGTTAGAATCCTGGCAAAGGGTTTAATCAACAGTGTTACCCACTGTGTCCACCTCCCTGGTTTAGAAGTCAAGGAAGGACTTAGCCTCTGTGTGTGCATGTTGATGTCTGTGTGGAAGACATATCGATTGGCTTTTCAATACCACTGTGCCATCCATCCATTCATGTGCCACCTGCGTAATGGCCATATGGGCAGCTCGCACAGTCATTCATCCACACAAAGTGGAATCAGAAGCAGACTGTGAACTGAAAATTTTAACAGAACCTGTTTGACTGTGATGGGCACACCTTAAGGTAGTTTGGGTGTCTGTGTGCTTTATTATCAAGATTCAAGATGTTATTTTATTTGATTTAGACCTCTGCTGAGGTCAACAAATAGATAAAAATACATTTACATTTTTCTTTGTGAAACCAGTTATAATGCATTTTCTTTAAAAGAATTATAAGAAACTCTTTAAAGGTTTAAACGGATTGTAATAGACGTATTCATTAGTTGGCGATTTAAAAAACGTTATTAGACCCTACACTGTGGATGTATTATATCTAAGACAGATAGGTTTTAAATGATGACGTCTGGCCTCTACCAGGGTCCAGTTTGTAGATACAAACAATACATGTAATAAATCTTGCACTCCTCCGTTACACAAATCGCACAAACCTGTGGATTCATCAGAGTTGCTCCAGTTCATCGTAAAAGCTTTTAATGGTAAAATCCCCAGATGCATTAGAATAATCCAGCGCCGGACCCTGTGGACTAATGTAAAATGTAGATATCCTTGCTGAGATTTATATTCTATGGTGTTTGCGTACTATTTTAATTGAGAACAATGTTTGACATCAAGGTCGTGGCTTTTTCTTGGGATCAATATTTTTTACGAATAACCTCAGGTGTGCAGGGGTCCAAGACTTTAAAAGTGCTATTGTGCAGTGTGAACGATTTAATTCTATACTAAGATTCCTATTAAAAGGATATTGCAACGACTCATTTTTAAAGGTCTCCAGTTTTAGTACGCTCCTTAATGATCCTGGGCCCTTATTTATGAGGCCATGCGTCAGTTTTGCGCTGCCAGTGCGTCACTTTTTGTGACGCACCAGCGGCGTACAAAATGCGCCTTGTTGCGCCATATTTAAAAAGTGACGCATCTAGGTAGATGCGTCACTTTTTAAACCCCTGCGCCACATTATACCTGCGTCAGGTATAATGTATGCAGAGGGGGCGTTCCCCCGCAAAAAGCCTCGTAATAGTGACGCAGTGAAATCTATGAGATTTCACTGCGTCACTTTTAGGACGCTGTTGCGTCAAAATCTTGCGCCTGCCTCACAGCAGGCGTAAGACTGACGCAAGCCCTTTCACATGGGGCTTTCCCCATGTGAAAGGACGCATTGCTGGAGTTGCGTCACTTTTGTGACACACTCCAGCAATGTGTCACTTTTGCGCTTACAGATGCGTCAGAAATACTGACGTATCTGTAAGTCCTTGCGACATGATGCGTCATACATTAAATATGACGCATCATTGGTGTCGCAAGGAGTGCGCAGTGAAAAGTGACGCATCGCTGTTTTCACGAAGCGATGCGTCACTTTTTCACAAATGAGGCCCACGGATCGGCGTGTAAGAGATTGTAAATGACTATACCTTGCATTTATGTGTTAATTATCAAAAGAGATACATAAAAGGCATTGTCATTGGCATTGTCATTTGCCAATAGCTTAAACTCTCGCAAAAGTCGAGACGTATTGCATTTGCCCTGTACACCAGTTAATGTATACAGACACACATAATCGTACAGTCTCATGGCTTCATTTTTTTATGTTTTGTGGCGCCTTCATGTCATCTTATGGCCACTTCAAGGCACTGGAATGTTAATTGGACAAAAAGCTTCTGCTCGGCACTGCTGCTAATGTTAAATATTTACATAAACACACACCTGCAGATGCCGAAAGGCAACATGCAGCGCTATACAAACCTCTTGAAATACATAACACATATAGCATAGGCACACAGCCACGCGCACAGACGCGTGCATCGTCGGCTGCAGACGTCTGTGGAAACAGACAGCACGGCTCCCTCCACACGTCTGCGCGCGGTGCAGTCGAGGAAAAGGCGGGCTCCAGTTAATGCAACCCAAAGCATCATTAGCAGCTACGGATATCCCCGCGCCCCCACCTCCCCAGCAGGTAGAGGGGGCGCAGTCACGCGAGCCTTCACTACATAAGGCCTTTAATCACACAACATCCTGCAGGGGAATCCCCAGACCTCACGGCATTAACCTTCGCCATCAACCAAAGGAATGTCAGCAGAGGCTGGCTGGCGGGGGAGGCGGGGGGCGTGGGCGGGGCTGGGCCAGAGGAAGCAAAGGTGGGGGAGAGGAGGGGTGAGCGTCATTCAAGCTTCTCCCGCCCACTGCTCCGTTCTTTTTCCTTAATATGTTCCACATGTATCCCTCGGGCTGGTATGGCCTTTCTATATGAGGTAGCCTGTCTTACAAACAATATTCCCTGAACTCGAGAGGGGTCTGTGATTTAGCAGGCTTTTACTTAATTTAGGTTGTAAACCAAAGCTCCCTGATTTCTTTATTGTACTCAAATATTCGCTTGGGATGTAAATCTCGCCGATAACTCCACTACAACAATGCAATGAGCAGGAAGCCTTTCTCCCCACTTGAGGTCACTTTCTAGCTGAAGGTTCATACAATATATCCTCGAATTAAAATTAAACTGCATCTTCAGAAGAAAATACAGCATTATTCCCATCTTGACTCCGCATAATCCACTATAGACTCCTACATCGCAGTTATTACACCCCAGTAAGTCTCCACAGTTTTGGTTTACAGGACACAGACAGGTGCAACAGATGTAAGGCAGAACATGCTGAATTTTTACACTTAGCATGGGGATGTCCTGGGGTACTCCTCTATTGGCGTCAAGTCCTCACAGCCCTGGACTCTATGACTTCCGTACCCATCTCCAGATCACCACTTATAACCCTCCTAGGGTATGCTGAACATATTCCCGACACGTATCAGAAATTCGTATCCTTTTGTCTAATGTTGGCTAAGCGGCGGGTGGCCTGTAGATGGGGCCGTGGCCGTGCACCCAATTTTAAGGAATGGCTGGGCGACATGATCCTTTGGCAAGATCAACTCTGCAGATATGCTCAATCAATCAATCAGGAAATTTGTATAGCGCGCTACTCACCCGGAGGGTCTCAAGGCGCTTGGGGGAGAGGGGTCCCCTACTACTCGAACAGCCAGGTCTTGAGTTGCTTCCTGAAGGAGAGGTGGTCTTGGGTCTGACGGAGGTGGATGGGGAGGGAGTTCCAAGTCTTGGCTGCCAGGTAGGAGAAGGATCTTCCTCCCATGGTGGCTCTTCGAATGCTTGGAACGGCGGAGAGGGCGTGGCTGGTCGATCGTGGCTGGCGAGTGGGAGTGTAGAAGGTCAGGCGTTTGTTGAGGTACCTGGGGCCCGAGTAGTGGAGGGCCTTGTGTGCATGGGTGAGAAGACGGAACGTGATTCTCTTGCTGACGGGGAGCCGATGCTGAACTACTCCTCTACTCTTCATGCCCCTGTGACATCTGGGGCCCACTGCAGACATACCTTCTGGAACACCCTATCAATGCTATAGATGGGTTATGAGACTTACACGCTTTGTACATTGGTGCATGGTATACCCCCTATGGAGTGAGCTCTGTTGGGTGTGCCCCTCCATCTTCTGTCTTTGGTGTCCTGGGGTGGATCCCTCCTGACTTCCTGAATATACGGATGATAGTAACTGTACAGATTTTTCTTTCATTTTTTCTGTATCTTCATGTTACCCGCTGGCAATTCATATTTGTCTTTACTGGTGTCTGCCATGCGCTCCTTCTGCTACAAGATGTTTAGTTGATGTATGTTCCTCGGTTTTGCTCATAATATGACTGCATTTCTAATGTAACTGCTGATGTATTGATTGTATGTCATTGATGTAATTTGAATACAAGTTTATAAAGTAACATTTTAAAAAAATTGTTCCCATCTTCTCTGAAAATGGTCATGTTATTGCAGAACTTCGCCCTGCTCGCTGATAGCACCCAAAAAGTGGGCGAGCCACTGAAAGCTCGTGCCTAGCTCGCGCCAGGTGGTTGGCTCTGGCTCTTGGAATGTCAAACAAAACGAGCCGAGCCTTCATGTGCTTTCAGACCTCTATCACTCATCCAACATCAAGCCTCTCCCTGCCCCTACCCAGTGCTTAATTTTAGCCTGTAGTTGCTGGTGGGGGCCACCAGCACTCATTTTTGGGGACCTGCACTTATTTTTCCAAATCAGACATTTACTGCAATCAAGAGGGAAAAACACATAGAGTGGAAAGAAAAAAGAAGAGGAAGATGGATAAACTGTCACAAATTGAGAAAGCAGGAACCTTCAAGAGTGAGATAAAGGGGCAGGGAGTGTATGGTAGTAGATTAGAGGCATGAGTTGATTAAGGACCAAGCAGCCTTATATTCAGCACATCCAGTGGCGGCCGACACTGATAATGAGTGGTGAGGCGGGTAGAGGTGGTGTGGAGGGCGCAGGGGAGAATGGAGCAGGGAATTTAATAATTATAAAAATAAAAAAAATTTAAAATTAACTTACCTGGTGCTGCCAGGCGGCTCGCGCTCCTCTGCTACCAGTCCCTGGTCGCAGCAGTCCCTGGGACAGCATCACTTACTCCCCATCCAATTCCTACGCTGCTCTCAAGCATGATAGCAGCATGGGTATTAGCCTTAGCAGGCTGGATTAACACTCATGAAACCACACTAACCCAAGGGGAGTCCTGGGGGAGGGAATTAGAGGTGCAGGCGCTAGGAGCAGGCCAGCCTCCAACCTAAAATGTTCAACACAAATAGGGTCGCTCCCAGTACAGTGACCTTAGGTGCTCTAAGACTAAGTTGTGAGTGTGGACATCTCACGAAAAGTGAAGGACTGGCCTCACACTCCCCCAGATGTCATGCTTCATCATCAGCAGTCCTCGCCCTCTAGAAACTCGGTTTTATTGAAAGGCGGGCAATCACCTGACAACAGGGATGCACTTCTAAACTTAGTGGGGGTCTGTGAAAAGTGAGTGAAGTTTAAAAACAAAAATAGTTACCCAATTAATTTTTAATGTGGCAGGTAGCTATATGGTATTAACAAGCATTTGCAATGCAATAGGTCTCGTATTAGGAAAGTTTGAGCTATTGGTATTGTATTTGACACATTTTTTATTAATGTGTTGGTTTTGAAAATAGTGAAATTAACAGTTTTGTCATTTACAATGCCAATAGTTACACTTTCGCAAATGTGACACCTATAGCATTTGTAATACAATATGTGTTGTATTGGCGTGACTTAGATGTATTGATATTACAAAGAACAATGGCTTTTAATTTTTTTTAATAATTAATACTTAAATAAAAGTTATTGTAATTTATAAAGGCAATAGCTTAAACTTTTGTAAATAACTTTTGTGAAGATTATGTTCAGTGTTTTTTATTGTGATGAAAATCCAAGAACAGAAGTGAAATATTAACATCTTTTTGTGACATTTGTAATAAAGCTTGAAATATTGAGAGAACATATTTGAACCAGTTGTTGTTGAATGGTTGCACAGATTGACGCTGTGGTGGTGCTGAGTAATGTTGTGGTGGCGACGAGTGATGCTGTGGCGTTCAGTGATGCTGTGGTAGCGCATAGTGATGTTGTGGTGCCCCTGAGTGATGCTGTGGTGGTGCTGAGTGATGCTGTGGTGATGTAATAGATAGATAGAGTGAGTGCAATAGGTAGATAGAGTGAGTGTGATAGATAGATAGAGGGAGGGTGATAGATAGATAGACAGAGTGAGGGCGATCGATAGATAGAGTGATGGCGATACAGTGAGTGCAATAGATAGACAGATAGAGTGAGGGCGATAGATAGATAGACAGATAAAGTGTCTTTATGTTGCATTGAGTATAGAGTAAGTATGTGGCATGTAATTATGTAGCACTGAGTGGGAATATGGGGAGTGTATGTTGTCAGTAGAGTGTAATTTTGTGGTGTGTAATTATCTGGCACTGAGTGGTATTTGGTGTGTATGTTGCATTGAGTGCAGTGTAATTATGTTGCATATAATTATGTGCATTGAGTGGTATTATGGGGAGGTTATGTTGTATTCAGTAGAGTAATTGTGTGGCGTGTAATTATGTGGCACTGAGTGGTATTATTTGGAGTGTATGTTGCATTGAGTGCAGTGTAATTATGTAGCATATACTTATGTGGCACTGTGGTATTATGTGGAGTGTATTTATGTTGCATTGAGTAGAGTGTAATTATGTTGCGTGTAATTATGTGGCACTGAGTGGTATTATGAGGAGTGTATGTTGTATTCAGTGGAGTGTAATTGTGTGGCGTGTAATTATGTGGCACTGAGTGGTATTGTTTGGAGTGTATGTTGCATTGAGTGCAGGGTAATGATGTAACATATAATTATGTGGCACTGAGTGGTATTGTGTGGAGTGTGTGTTGCATTCAGTAGAGTGTAATTATGTGGTGTGTAATTAAGTGGCACTGAGTGGTATTTGGAGTGTATGTTGCATTGAGTGCTGTGTAATTATGTGGCGTGTAATTATGTGGCACTGAGTGGTATTTGGAGTGTTTGTTGCATTGAGTGCTGTTTAATTATGTGGCATTGAGTGGCATTTGGAGTGTATGTTGCATTGAGTGCTGTGTAATTATGTGGCGTGTAATTATGTGGCACTGAGTGGTATTCGGAGTGTTTGTTGCATTGAGTGCTGTTTAATTATGTGGCATTGAGTGGTATTTGGAGTGTATGTTGCATTGAGTGCAGTGTAATTATGTGAGTGTAATTATGTGGCACTGAGTGGTATTTGGAGTGTATGTTCCATTGTAGAGTGTGTGAGGGTGGAGAGTGTGTGAGGGTGCAGAGTGTGTGAGGGTGCAGAGTGTGTGAGGGTGCAGAGTGTGGGAGGGTGCGGAGTGTGTGAGGGTGCAGAGTGTGTGAGTGTGCAGTGTGTGACGGTGCAGAGTGTGTGAGCGTGCAGAGTGTGTGGGTGCAGTGTGTGTGTGGGTGTGGTGTGTGGGTGCGGTGTGGGTGCGGTGTGTGTGGGTGCGGTGTGTGTGGGTGGGGTGTGTGTGGCTGGGGTGTGTGTGGGTGCAGTGTGTGAGGGTGCAGTGTGTGAGGGTGCAGTGTGTGTGAGGGTGCAGTGTGTGTGAGGGTGCAGAGTGTGCGTGGGTTCTAATTTTGCACAAAAAAATATATAACAAGGTCCTACATGGTCAGTAGCCCTGTTCTCTCAGCGGTGTTACATTGTGTTGGTAGGAGCCGCGGTTGACATGCTAGTGGTAGGAACTCAGCATGTTCTTTCGAAGAATGGACCAGGTACTTAGCTGAAGGGGAACTTTGCGCACCAACGGGTATTTGGTATGGTTTTATGCAATGGTTATGCTGGAGTGGTGCTGCTAGGAAAAGGGGTGACCTGCACAACCCCTTGACAATGTAATGCGCCAAGCACATACACACAAATTTGTGGGGAGAAAAACCTTATTGCGCTGGCACAATAAACATTATTGCAGCATTTACCAACTGTCCCTCGTTGTTGTTGTGAAACCAAGACTAAAGAATTTATTACAATTTTATATTAAGTTTGTGTGTGCTCAGGTTTTTCTCCCCACAACTCAGCATGTTCTGTCCTGGTGTTTGTGGGAGCCCTGCATAGCGTGGTGTTTCTGGTGTTTGGAGGGGACCCTGATGTTTTCTGGTGTTGGCCGGAGCCCTGTTATTTTTAAGTGTTTCTGTTGTGGGTGGGAGCCCTGTCCTTCATGCAGTGTTTTCTGGTGTTGGCAGATCTGCTCTTCCTATGTTTTTTCTGGTGTTGGCTTCCTCTTCGCAGGGTGTTTTCTGCTGTTTGTAGATCTGGTCCTCCCGAGGTGTATCTGATGTTGGTGGCAGGTGTGTTCTTGGTGTGGTTTTCTTGTGCTAACAGGGGACCTGCTTTTTGCGGGTGTTTTCTGGTACCAAGATCTTCGCGTGGTCTTTCTTATTTTGGTGGGAGGGTCCTGCTGTTCGTGGGATGTTTCCGGTACTGGTGGGAGCCCGGATACTCACGGTGTGTTTCTGGCGCTGATTGGAGACCTGCTCATTGTGGGTGTTTCTGGTGTTTGCTGGAGGTCTGCTCTTCGCAGGGTATTTTTGGTGCGTACTTCAGGCGACCTGCTCGGCGAGCGATAACACCTGACATTTGTGGACCTGCGCCTCGGACCCCAAGCTGCTGACAGCATATGTGTTAAAATCGCATTACATGGTACCCTTTTCACGCCCCAGCTGAGTCACGGCAGGCGGCTGGTGGTGCGTTTCCGGCCCATGGCTATGTACCGGACTCTCGCGGGGGGATGCAGTTCTTCCAGCAGAAGGAACACATCCGGGGGCCGTGACGCGCTAACTGGTATCTTACTACCACACTGTGACACCAGCTCGTCGCAGACGCAAACACACAGCAGACTGGATCTAATAACGTGGCTGCTGTGTGGCGTCTTAATTACAAGCTCCCTTGCACCGCCCCTACGTCACTTTTGTCCATGTTTAAAAGTGACGCACTGGCGGTGAAGGGGGCTTGTAAATAAGCATGTGACAACTTCAGACACCGACAAAATGGATTACCGGACGGTACAACCACAGTTATGTATCATAGATTATATACTCACAGAGGTCTGTGACAGCATTAGAATTACACAATAAGATATCGCCGCACAGGGCGAGTTGTGCGGGGATCTAGGTGGAGGGACAAATGGAAATGAGGGATGGCGGGCAAAAAGAGATGTGGTGGGGGAGGGAAGAGGGGGTCGTAGGGAGGGGGGGTCCCAAGGACGGATGTTGGACGTGGTATACAAGGACGAGGGAGGGATAGAGTTATTGGGTATGGGGATAGAGTGGGTCATAGGAAGTGGGTACGAAGGGAAGGGGCTGGAATGGAAGGGGGGAGACGAGGGAGGAGATGAAGAGAAGAAACAGCAGGAGAACTGAAGGAAGGGAGCTGGACAAGCTGGATGCAGAGGGAAGAATGGCTGAGTGAAACCGGGTAGTGGAGAGAAGGAGGGACGAAGTGAAGGAGATTTGAGAAGGATAGGATGAGAGGGGTTGGAAGGGAGCCGGAGCTGAGGCTCGGCAGGGGCTGGAGCTGAATAACAGACGGGATGCAGCGGGGGTCTTTGTGGAGTGAGGGAGG
Source organism: Lissotriton vulgaris (assembly GCF_964263255.1). NCBI lineage: Eukaryota > Metazoa > Chordata > Amphibia > Caudata > Salamandridae > Lissotriton > Lissotriton vulgaris. The sequence goes on from NC_141688.1 coordinate 88,582,946, forward strand.
GGTAGGTGAGGCGAAGGGTCATGAACTGATGGTGGGGAGAAGGGGTAACAGAAGAGAAGATGGACTCAGGAGAGACAGGCAGGGGGGAGGAAATGAAGCGGAGGTGGACTGAGAGATTGGGGTAACTGGAAGGCGTCTTGGAATGAAGGTTTGCCAAGTATAGAGCCGAGACAAGAGTGAAGGGATGGGTGTAAGGGGCTTAGGGGGTCGTGGTAGATGACACTCGGGAGGGATGGTGTACGAGGTGATGTAGAAATGACCACACATCATTCATTGGCTGGTGTAGACGAAAGAGGCATATCTATGTGTGAGCAAAATGCAGACATAGAAAACCTGCCGGACATGTCATCATGAACATTCACAAAAGCGGGGAGCAAGGTTGTACTATGCACACAAGTACACTTTGTGATTATTTTGCCGTTTTATATAGCGCAAACTCGACCCAAAAGTATCAGTGCGCTGTACGCGAGCACCAGTTTCATTACGGGCGGACACATTCATTTTTAGGCAGGGGTAGATAAAGTGATTTGTCCAGAAACACAGGATGTCGAAGCTGCCAAGACTCGAACGCGGATCCCCAGCTTCAGAGTCGGCCTTTTCAGCCCTTAAGTCACGAGAATGGCTGCGCTGCGTCTCTGCGGGGCGTTCACAGAAGCTAGAGCCAGTGTTTGTGCGCAGCAATCTACATAGATACATCAAAAGAAGCAACGAGACAAGTGGTGTGCTGCACAGAGACCCAGGCTGTGCGTGATCCCCTCAAAACACATTCACACGAGCACATACCAAGGGGAGCAGTGTGCACCCCTCTCTAAAAGCATTCACGCTAACGCGGAGACCATGGTTGTTGTGTGCACCCCTCTGTAAACACATTCACTGCAGCGCAGGGCCAGAGGGTATGTGCACCGCTCTGTAAACACATTCAGAGTAGCGCAGAGCCACTGGTGGTGTGCACCGGACTGTAAACACATTCCCTGCAGCGCAGAGCCACTGGTGGTGTGCACCGCTCTGTAAACACATTCAGGCTAGCGCATAGCCACTGGTTGTGTGCAACCCTCTAAACACATTTACTCCAGCACAAAGCCCGAGTGTGTGTGTGCACCCCTCTCAAAAGCACATTTACTCTGGCGCAGAGCCCAAGGCTTCGTTCACCCCTCTGAAAATACATTACTTCTAGCGCAAGCCAGTGGATCTGTGCCCTCTAAAAACACTTTCACTATAGCGCCAAGCCAGTGATTGTGTGTACCCTTCTGAAAACACATTCACGCTAGCAAGGAGCCACTGGTTGTGTGCACCCCTCTATAAACACTTTCACTCCAGCACAGAGCCCGAGTGTGTGTGCACCCCTCTAAAAAGCACGGCTTGGTGCGCACCTTTAAAAACACATTCACTCTAGCACAGAGCCAGCGGTTGTGTGCACTCCTCAAAACAAGCTCTTGGCATTGCTGTGGGGAGGGGGGGGGGAGAGAAATGCACGGCCTGGCGACCGTGAAAGTGAAGTGAATAATTAGGGGAGGAGAAATGCCTGCCTGAGGCCGAGCGCACGCTGGGGGAAGCTTCAGATGCCAGTGGGAGGGAGGCTGGGAGGGAGGCTGATTGCTTTGATGTGGACTCACAGATGGTGCCTCTGGGGGAAAAAATGCGAGTCATGGCCTGGCGGCCGTGAAGTATGAAGCAGTGGGCGGGGAAGCAGGAGAAAATGGTAAGGGGAGCCTTTGAAGAGCAAGGCAGGGGGATAGAAGCGCGTTCACGAGCACGTGCACTTCTACAAATCCTCAGCTTTCTGGTTTGACTGCAATAGGTCTCTCTACGAGACCTAAAAAAGGAGATGAATCGCGTGCCGCTGATTCGCCAGAGTACCCGGCGGTGCGGCGAGAACAGTGAGGAGCTGCTGCCACTGAGATTTTGGGAAGCCGCTGACGGTGAATCTATGTGATACCAGCCGGTGTGGTCCGAGCGGCTGGAAGGAGAGCCTCTGACTGCGTTGGAAGGTAACCGTGGAGTGAAGGGGGCCAGCGGTGCTGGAACCCAAACGCGCAGGCCTCCTATAGCGTGAAGCAGCAGTTCAGCGTCCCCCCGAGCCGGCTCATGACCATATGCTTCCCACTACCTGCAGATGCTGTCCGGGCTCGATAGACCCGTGTCCAACCGCCCAGTGGGGTGTAAAAAGGGGTGGAAGAACCTGAAAATGGCAGTGAAACAGTCTGCAATGGTTCCAAGGAAACCATGATTGATCTGACGAAAAGCCACAGAGTTACAGAAATAGACATTGATAAATCTAGTTACTGAAAGACTCCATGGCCACATAACAGAAGCGAACTAGCTACTTCCAACAAGCCATAACTTGGTGTCCTGCAAAAGCTGCTCAAGCAAACTATACTGGGGGCGAGATGCAGGCAGGCCCTCCTCTTCCCCCCCGTACCCCTGTTACATATTATTGGTACCATTTGCGATTTACTATTAGGATGAGGGAAGGATGGTGGGTGGGAAGGCTCGGCCACTGACACCGGAGTTTAAGTTGGGTAGGGACGACAGGCGCTCTGCAGAGTTGGGGAGGCGGGTGGCTCTAAATCCACCTTGCAGGAAGGGAGGGAGAGGTGTTGGATTTTCTTCAGTTAGAGGGATAGTTATTTCAGTCTATCAGTAGAGAATGAGAGAAATGGGAGGGAACAGCTGCCATACTCAATCGCCGGCTCAACTCAGAAACCGCAGTCACACACAAAACAAAGCAGCATCTTGAGGCAACCGTTAGATATAATCTCTCAGGTCCAGGCACACACATATACTACATGGGGAGGGGATGCCCAAACCCATTGCTAGGACATGGCTGACACTGTGAACAACTGTGAACAACCCATACTGCGACTGCTTTCTTAGAAAGTTAAAGGCTTGGGAGATAAATTGAAATGAGGGATGATACTGCAATATATCAAATGGCTCTTTCCAGATGTGGCCCTCCTACAAGAAACACACCTAGTGGGGAACTCCTGCAAGGCACTGGACAGATGGGGCTACAAGCTGGTGGCACACGCAGGCTTCACCACTGGATCGAGGAGGTGGGAATTCTTTTACGGAAACAGTTTCCCTTTATTGTCAAACGGTCCTGGATAGATAAACAGAGCAGGTATGTGGCAATTGTTATGGGAGGAGAAGGCAGTAAATAATGTTATCGGTTTATATGCTGCCATATTTGCATAGCTTTGCCGATCCGGACCTGAGTAGTTTCCTACTAGATTTACCAGAAGAAGAGCTCTTGATAGGAGAAGATCTAAATTTGACCTTATGTGACCTACAGGATCGCTGCCCCTGAGGTATCTTTAACGCAGTCACTCTTGTTTAGCTGATTTCCTGATGGACCTAGGGCTCACAGAAGTTTGAAGTACTCTAAACCCACAGGCACAACAATACCCATTGTATTCAGGAGCACATAATAGTCACTCACAAATAGATTTTGTCCTTACTCTGGCCGACGGCATTCCCAATTTTAGGAACATGCGCCATCTGGTGTGAGGAATCGTAGATCACTTGCCCCTATGGGCCTGCTATGCTGTGGGACACAGTGCTACCGAAGGCCCATATTATTGCATGCCTGGTACTTAAAAGTTCCACAGATACAGACCGGGCTGGTGCACACCACAGAATCCTTACTTCAAGGTAAAGAAAACGTTGGTTGGGTCCTCGCATGTTCTGTGGGAAGCATTCGAAACAGTGATAAGGGGGCAGGGTCTCTCCCTCATGGTGGGGTACAAAAACTATGAGAGCGGCAATAGAAGAGTTGGAAGATGCTATGTTAGACATGGAAACTAAGCAGATGAGTAACAGCACTGAAGCCTCTAGCCACACATTAAACCTCAAAAATCAAGAATATAGAGCCCTTGCATTGTAGGCGGTTAGGGCTAAACAGTCAGCAACACAATATAAAATTGACGAAATTGGAGATAAAGCTGGGACATTGTTGGCCTGGCTTGAGAGACGTGACCCTGTGAGCCGGTGGTTCCCCATGGTTTCCACGGAGAAGGGTAAGACTGTGAGAGAGCCACAGGATATCTCTGAGGCTTTTGTGGTTCACTACGTGCGCCTGTATTGCCCCACCTCCAAAGCCACTGCTGAAGACTCTAAGGAACTACTGACATATCTCCCACTTCCCGCATTCTCCTGTGAGGATTCAGCATCCCTGTAGAATGATCCGACTGCCGAGGAAATAGTCACTGCTATTCGTAACATTCAATCGGGGAAGACGATGGGCCCAAACTACCTTTAGATAGAACTCTATAAGCTAACTGCCTGCCATGTGGCACCCCACTTACTCAAATTGTACCTGGACTGGTCCACAGGCGGGTAGCCTACCTGAGGACCAGTGGCTAGCCTCGAGCGTAGTGATTCACAAACCGGGTAACCCGACGGAGCAGTGTGCCTCATACAGGCCCATCTTGTTACCTAATGCGAAGTCCAAGATATTGGCCAAGCTACTGGCTTCCAGACTGATTCAGCATATCTCTAAATTAGTGCATCGGGATCAGTCCGGCTTTATGCCAGGGAGAAATACAGCGCTCAATCTACCCCACTGAGAAGATGCATTGGTACTTTAAAATCGGCCAAGTCAAGCCAGTACTAAAAAAACGGGCTCTGACCCAAACGATCCCAATAACTTCAGGCCCGTCTCTAATCTCCCATTCTTAGCCAAAATCCTGGAAAAATGTGTTTTTCTCCAACTTGACCAACACATTGACAACAACAACCTTCTAGACTCTCACTAATCGGGTTTCAGAAAAGGATGCAGCACAGAGACAGTGATCCTGAATGTCATAGATGATGTCCACAAATCACTTGATGCAGACCGATGCTGTCTACTCATACTCCTTGACCTTTCAGCAGCGTTCGACACAGTCGACCACAAATTGCTCATTAATGTACACCGTGAAAGGATTGGAGCAGATGAAGTGGTCCTACAATGGTTTACCTCATTTCTTCTGAACCGCTCCCGACAAATAAAAATTAATAACTTCACGTCTGACCTACTCCCCATTACCAAGGGTGTCCCTCAAGGATCAGTTCTGTCCCAATCACTATTCAATATCTACATGGAGCCTCTCACCGACATACCCAAAAAAGCCAACATCCCCTTCCACCTCTATGCGGATGACACCCAGATCTCTATTGGAGACATTCAGAGACTAAACGTCACTGTAAGAGAAGTCCAACACTGGCTATCCCTCAACCACCTGAAACTCAACCAGGGTAAGACGCCAATCCTTTTCATATCCAACAAAGAGCAGTCCCCCCTAGCTACTGAATAGCTAAAAACCATTGATGCTCTTAACTGCAATCTCACCCTGGCCGACTCCATAAAATCCCTGGAAATCACTCTGGATCCAAACTTAAACATGGACAAGCATATCAAGAACACTGCAAAGAGTGCATTCTTCCACCTAAAATTACTCAACAAAATAAAACCCTTCATCCCTCCTAATGACCTTAAACAGGCTAAACAATCCCTGGTTCTTTCCAGATTGCACTACAGGAATGCAACCCTCACAGGCACGGCAAAATCTCACTTAGCTCCCCTCAGATCAACTCTAAATGCAGCTGCCAGAATGGTCACTGGAGTAAAGAAATACGACCACATCCCTCTCTCAGGGAGCTAAAATGGCTCCCATTCGAAATGCTTTCCAACTTCAGAACTGCTTGCTTGTCTCACACACAAAGCGCTGCACCCCGGCAAACCTGCCTACCTGGCTTCCAAACTCAAGAAGGCCGGCCAGACAAGGAATCTCAGGAGCATTAACACTCTACTTCTCCTTCCCCCAAAAACTCACAAACATAAAACCCCCTCCTTCTCTGGAAATGCACCTAAAATTTGGAACGCCATCCCACTCAATATCAGGACTAACCCCTCCTTCACAAACTTCAAAAGCCAGCTCAAAGACCTCTTCCTCAACAGAACTCACTTGAATGGATAGCCGCCCAATGAGGAATCTTGCCTAGCGCAGTATTTATGCACTTCGATATGAAGACTTTTACATCATCTGACATTTAACTCGTTCCAATGTCCCCCTCACCCCAAACATGAGTAAATGTTTTTTATTGAATTACATTGTGTTCGACTGCATCAGGATAAATGTTGTAAAGTGCTGTGATACCTTCGGGTCTGGCCAGCGCTATATAAAACTCTTAAATAATAATAATAAAATAATACTTTCCCTGCCTGCCCGTATGGCCTTCCACACTGTTGAATGGCCATACTTATTTGCAGTCTTAGAGCGAATCGGGTTTGGCCCAAACCTTTTGGCGTGGAATCGACTCCTATACACAGAACCTCTGGCGCAGGTGGTGGTGAAAGGGCGAGCCTCAAGACCATTCCCTCTCTAAAACTCAACCGGGCTGTCCCATGTCACCACTGCTCTTTGCCCTGCTTCTGGAGCCACCGGTGAAGGTAGTGACCCAAAATGGGCCACCGGGGTCACTAGCGACCACCTCTTTGCCTTCCAAGAAATGAAGAGTCGAGAAGACAATAGGGAATACAAACCAAGCAGTTTTATTAGTAATGCGCTGCAGCAGAGTCCGGTCTGACCAGCCTCATGGAATAGCTGCCCAGTTACTAACTCCAAAACACTTGGTAACACATAATATGTTTTCCAACACATCTATCAAGTCCCGCCCCTGATGTAAAACTACAGCTTGGGTAGAGGCTGAACAAAGGAGGCACAGAAGGATAAGCTCCCCCCTGCAGAATGGGTACGCGTTATCAGAATCTCAAGGTTGTCATATTCAGGCTCAACTCACTCTAGTGTGGGAGCAGAGCTACGTTCAGGGATAGGCATGCAAAAGCAGATTGAGCTATTTATTTATTTTATTTAAAACATTTATGGAGCGCAGCTGTCGCCTGGCAGGCATCCTGGCGCTAGGGTGGCTACTCCTAAAATAGAAATAGTGGAAGATTGTTTAGTAGTGACGGAGGGACTCTAGGGAAAAAGCCAAGTCTTTATTAGTTTTCGAAAAGGCAAGAGCTGTGAAGTATGGCGGATGTCGGCGGGCAGACTGTTCCAGAGCTTTGCAGCCGCCACTCGGAATGATCTTCCCCCGATCCTAGCTCTCTTAAATCTGGGTACTGTTACAAGTCGAGCGGTGGCGGATCGAAGAGCTCTGGTTGGTGTATACCAGGTGAACATCCGTTGTAAAGGGATAGGTCCTAGCCCATGTAATGCCTTAAAGACCAAGCAAAGAGACTTGAAGGCAATACGTTGCTTCAAGGGAAGCCAGTGCAGCTCGGCTAGAGCAGCCTTGGTTGAGGATCTTCTGGTCCATCCAAGGGCCAGTTTGGCTGCTGCTGATTGGACACGATGGAGTCGGTCCAGTAGTACCAAGGGAGAGTCAAGCAGGAGAGCATTACAATAGTCAATGCGACTAAGAATGGTACACCTGACTATCTGCGCTCTAGCGGATAGTGGAAGTAGTGGCAGGATTTTGCGTAGTGATCGCATAAGGGCAGAGCAGGTGGCAACTGTTCTCGAAACCTGTGTTTCCATGCTCAGCTTGTTATTAAGCATGACGCCCAAATTCCGAACACTGGCCACAGGTGATGGATTGTCCGAGTTTTCTGGAAGCCAGAAACCAGCAGGCAAAGGGCGAGGTATGCGGCTGGCTGGGCAAAACAGAACCTCGGTTTTAGAGGAGTTAAATTGGAGGGAATTATGGTGTAACCAGCCAGCAGTATCTCTCAGGCAGTCGTGGAATGCTTCTAAAGTAATAGAGTCTTCACCCTCCCAGGAAAAAATAAGCTGGGTGTCGTCTGCGTAGTTTACTGTGGTAATGTTGTGTGAATTAATGAGAGAGACCAGTGGTAGTAAATAAACATTAAAGAGAATCGGGCTGATAGAAGAACCCTGGGGTACACCGTGAGGGACTGGGGAGAAGGCAGATTGATAAGGGGGGAGGGATACAGCCTGTTTCCTGTCGCTGAGAAAAGAGTGGAACCAAATCAGGGCTGAGCCATCAACCCCAGCCGCTCTCAGCCTCTCTAGCAGGATCACGTGGTTGACGGTGTCGAATGCGGCAGACAGGTCCAACAGGATCAAGGCCACCGCCTGGCCCCTGTCTGCACGCACTCGAAGTTCTTCCATGGCCGTAAGTACAGCTGTTTCGGTGCCATGGACTGGACGAAATCCAAATTGGAAATCGTCCAGAACGTGATTCTGCTCGAGGTGAGATGACAGGCAGGTGCTGACCCATCGCTCCACCACTTTCGCTGGAAAGGGCAGAAGCGATATGGGGCGAAAATTGGAGAGGCATTCTGGATTCAGGGATGGTTTTTTCAGAAGCGGGGTGATCAACGCTTGCTTCCAGGGGTTTGGAACCACTCCACTGCGGAGAGATTGATTACAAATCCTCCGCAGCGTGTGGAATAGCTCGTGCCCGTAAGCCTTCCAGATTTTTGGGGGCAGTGGGTCAAGGGGGGACCCAGAGGTAATGCTCAGTGCCAGTCTTACAAAATCTGCTTCGGGAATCTGGGGGAGGGCCAGGAGACTTTCCCTGGGCAGACCGACTGGCCTGGCGGTGTAATTTGTGGGGCAGGTTGCATGAGAGGTAGGTGGGTATTGGGATTGAGAAGATCCCAGGTTGTTAATGATTCTCGTGATTTTATCCAGAAAGAACTCCGCGAGATTATCACAGAGCGTCTGGGATGGGGGAATAGTTTTCTTCGTACAGTCTGGATGTATGAGATTCTCTAAGATCTGAAAAATGTTTTTTGAGCTGTTAGCTGCATTGACAATTGAGGAGCAGTAGTAGGTCGATTTGCTCACTCTAATGGCCGCTTTATATTCAATAAGTTTGTTTTTCCAAAGGGTTTTATTAATGTCACAGTAGCCGTGTCTCCACTTCCTCTCGGCCTGCTTACAGGCTGACTTGAGGGTTTTCAGAGAATCAGTAAACCAGGGAGCGGATCCTCGCCCTTTAAGAATGCCGCGTTTTAAAGGGACGATGGAATCCGTGATAGAAGTAATCCTGCTACTGAAGGTTCTGTAGTTGTTTTCCACCGAGCTAGTGGGGGAGACACTGTCATCTATATTGAAAACAGGGGTAGCAGAACCGAGCTTTCCTAGAGCTTTCCAGTTCCGGTATGTAAATTCAGCTGGACGACAGTTTTCAAGCTTGTTAACGGTGGTACTGGTGATGTATATTTTAATGAGTGAGTGATCAGTCCAGCTCATAGGCAGAATGTTGCCCACTTGTGTTAGGCCTGCACTCGAGAAAATGAGGTCTAGTCGATTGCCTGCAGAGTGGGTTGGTTGCTGGATTAGTTGGTGGAGCCCCACACTATCACAGGAAACCAAAAGGTTATTTAGTGCTGTGTCAAGGTTACCATTAAGCCAGAGGTTAAAATCTCCCACAATAATTAATTTGTTATGGGAGATAGCCATGTTTGTAAAAATTGTAAGTAGTGCTTGTTGTTGCGAAAGGGAGAAAGCTCCTGGGGGCCGATAGCAAATTATGGCCGTGAAAATGTCTCCCAAGTGGGAGTTTATGGCCAAACCAAAGAGCTCGACCCCCGGCACTGGGTCTATGTCTATAGTGTCAACAGTCCAGGAGGCACGGAATATAATACCAACTCCGCCCCCACGGCCTTTAGGTCTAGGGAGGTGCAGGATATTGAAGTTGAGTGGACAGGCGGATGCAAGATCAATATTACAGTCGGCCAGCGTCCAAGTCTCGGTTAGAAACAGGACGTCAAGGTAGTGTGATTCTATAAGGAGGCTAATCTCCGTCGCGTGCTTAGGTAGTGATCGGACGTTCAGTAGGCCTCCTGAGATCAGGCCCCTATGGGAGAAGTCCGTTAGGGGAAACGCAGTGTCCTCAAAGGAGAGCTTACCTTCCGGTGCAGAACCTTGTAATTCTAGCAGTGTGTCTCGGGTATAGCGTGAGGACTGCGAATCGATTAGGCCATTAGGGTTTCAGCCTTGAATATGATAAGGAGAAGTAACTGAATGGCAGCTTTCTGCTGAGGCAAGCAGGGAGGGTAACAGGGGCTTAGTTTTGATCACAGTGCAATATGGTGGCTAAAAACAGAAATGGTAATCTGTAACAGACACCAAAAATACTCTTATCAATGCACATCATATTCTGAACATTCTGCATCATCATAGCCGTGTTCCTAGGATCATGTTCTGAGTGTTTGGAGCGGAGAGTCAACATGTGTACGCAACAGGTACAAGAGGCAGTGTATGCACAGACATGTCACAACGATGCCCGCTATGGCAACTAGGATAATGATAATTGTTAGAATTGGGGGTCTCTGGTTGGCGCAAGTATACACTTGTGACAAGCAGGGACCCTCTCTTCTAAGTCAGGGCGAAGGATGACCCCTTAGAATGACCCTTGCTCACCCTCTAGGTGCGTGGCATGAGCAGCCAAGGATATTCTCCAGGCGTTTCTGAGTTAAGCATTTGTAATCACATACACAGTAAATTTACCAATCCCCCACAAATGGACACCAGGCTGTGGATATATGAAAATGCGTTCTCTTTATAAAAAAATATATCTGTGCAGGTAAGACTCATCACAAGACCATTATAACGATTTAGTTTAGGCCACAAGATTGTAATTAGGCAAGCGTTTCTTAGTTACAGTTCAAAAGTGTTCCTTTTCAATTCAATTCACTTCAAAAACAGTTCTTTCAGTTCTTTGTTGGTTTTTCTAATGCTCTTAGTCCCTTGAGACCTCTCGGGGGTTCACGGGACGCTTCGTAGCGCATCTATGCGCTTTCGCGGGATTAACAGTGCGAGGCCCTACCGCGACTCACGCATCTAGCGTGAGCCCGTGTACGACATGTACTGCTCCCAGCTGCGAGGTGTACAGGGCAGTCCGTCTAACCGATGTGCATCTAGCGGGCCCAGGGTATGAGTCGCACCTCTTCTGTGCGCTCCACACTCTGACACGCACAGAGGCCTCTCTGGGCAGGACGCACCTCGCGTAAGCTTCTCAGAGGTAGGCACGTACCTTGGGCTGATCGGCGTACGGGGAAATAAAACGTGGCGGGCCCGAGCCCGGTGAATATGTCTTGGCTTTGTTCAGTTATTATCCGGGTAAGCAGAGACGACCCGCACTTCTACAGTGCGCGGCGGGGGGAACCTTCGGACTCTCAGTGGTGCCGGCTTTCGTGAGGCAGGTGCGTCCCAGCTCCTCCGGTACGGTCCGTACTGGGGGCGCTTCAGGGGGTGGCACGGCCTCTTTCCAGGTCAGAGGGCAAAGCGGGGCTGCCGGGTACGCTTGAGACGTACGGCGGCTGCCTGAGGCGTAGATCGTGCTCGAGATGAAAATTTCAGCGAGAGGGGCGAGTGAGGGCACACAACGCGTTCCAGTGACAGGCAGGCGACAGGGGAGCAGGCGGCCCGGTCCACGGGCAAGAGAGCGACTCTGCACGAGCGGGGCTCTCACAGGACACGGGCGGCCAGGCTGCTGGGTGTCACGGCCCTAGGAGGGGGTGAAGGGGACAAGGTCTCAGCTCCAGCAGGAGAAAGCACGCGGTTCAGATGAGGGCGAGCGAAGGCACCAAGAACCCACTAGTCCTGGGGTTCAGATCAGGGGGCAAGCTCAGACAAGCCCTTGGAGAAAGTTTCTAGCACAAGTCAGCAAAGTCTTTTCAAAGTCTTTTTTCCTCTCCTTCCTCAGCAAGGCAGAAGGCAGGCCAGTCCTTCCAGCTTCTTCTTTTCCTTCTAGTTGGGCAGAGGTTCGTTGTGGGAAACAGGATTCTGATTTACAAGGAGCAGGGCTCCTACTTTTATACAGCATTTTCTTTGTTCTTGCAGGCCAGGGGGGCCTCTGCATAACTTCTTTCAGTCTCTGAGCACTTTGTTGGGTGTACTCTGGTCTCTTCTTTCAGTGTGAGGGCCAGGCACATCAGACACTCCACAGGAGGTGGAGCCAGCATTGTGTGGACATGGGCAGCCAGGATTACCTTGTTGACAGTGCTTCTCCCTTCCTGGGCCAGGTGTCGGGCTGAGTCATCAGTCGCTCCCCAGGGGGCGGAGCCAGCATTGTGGTGGCAGAGTACAGCCCTATTCAGAGTCCAGGGGCACTCCCACCTCCCACCAAGGCGTAATCCTTGCATTCACCACCTGTCATCCCCCAGCCCTGTCACTCACACAACCCAGACAGCAGATACACATCCTATCAGAGGCGGGCTGAAATGGTTAGGCAAGCAAATGCTAACTTTCTAAAAGTAGCATTTGCAAACACAGGATATTAAAATAAACTTTACTAAAAGATGTATTTTATTATTCTGAGTTCAGGCATACTAAACTTGACTTTCTACCATGTTCCCTGAGCCTGCTGGTATTATAGGGTGTAATAATTCCAGCAGATCATCTTGGCCTAAGAGAACAGGTAGCCTTACAATAGTGAAAAACAAATTTGGCTGTAATTCACTATTAGGACATGCCACACACATCAGGGCTTGTCCTACCTTACACTTACAATGCACCCTGCCCTAGGGCCTACCATAGGGGTGACTAATATGAAGCAAAGGGAAGGGTTTGAGGCTCTGAATGTGTTGTAGATGCATCATGTGCCTTGTTCCTTACACCTCTGAATGTGTGTTTATGCATCATGTGTTTCTACTGCACCTCTGAATGTGTTTTGATGCGTCATGTGCCTTGTTCCTTACACCGCTGAATGTATGTTTATACATCATGTGTCTTTCCTACACCTCTGAATGTTCTATGCATCATGTGTGAAGCTTCTGATCGTTAAATGCTCTAAGTGGTAGTTCTACTAAGTGCAAATTCCTGACAGTGGTGCCTGTGGCCCTGTCCTGTACATAATCCCCTGTAAATTATGCCCGTGCCTGTTGGCACATTGTAAAGTGTGTGTTCCTATCTAAGGTGTTTTACAATACAAAGCCTATTTGTGCACAAGCCTGGTCTCCGTAGTCTGGGTGTTTTTTTTGGGAACACCAGGTGAGGGAGCCTAGCATGTCCGTATGGAGCGTCCTTTAGGGGAGATCTCCCAGTGTGGAGAGAACGTGGAGCGCCTGTAAGCAGGGCTCTAGTAGTTCTGTTGTCTGGCAGTACCGCTCCAGTTGGGAGGGTGCAGAATCCCAGATGGAGGGGTGCAAGGGGATGGGTTCCCCAGTGGAGTAACCAGTGGGTCAGGGGCCAGCCAGAAGGGTTGTGTCGCCAAGGAGTGACCATGGGGATGCCACTTCTGTCCTAAGTGTCAGGCAGACTTGTACATGACACATTAGTTATGTGTCACCCTCAAGGAAGTCCTGGTGCACCAGGCATCTGACCAAAGGGTACATCCCTCGGTTGGGGAGCTTGCGGAATACTTGTGTGCTCTTGTTTTGCTCAGATACCTAAGTCCCGTGTGTTGAACTTTTCCCAAGGACGTCTGCAGAAGTGGAGCCTGCTTTTTGATTTCTGTGATCTGTTTAGAGACAGTATTTTGGAGTTGGTAAGGTTCTGGGAGGAGAGTGGCATAGGGGGTGGAGTGATTCCAAAAGGAGTGGCTGAGGTGTCTTCCAGCCTAGTGTGGTGGAAGAGGTTCAGTGTAGCCCAGCTAGGTCTTGGTGTAGGGGCTCACGTCCTGTCTCAGAGGAGAAGGAGTGGGTGGGACTGCGTGTCTCCAGGTGCCCGAAACCCAGTCTCAGGGCCTGGAATGTTTCTGAAGGGAACGTCAGGTCGGGGGCCTAGGCTGTACCAATAGGTCATTTGAGGAAGATCTCCCAGAGTGTTTGAAGAACGTGGAACATCGGTGAACAGGGTTTCAGTAGTTCTGGTGTCCGGCAGTACTGCTCCAGGTGGGAGAGCTGTGTTCTGGAGGGTGCTTCAGAAGTAGAGGTAGGGTGGGGCATTCTTGCCTGTGACCTTGGGTCAGCCTGAGGGTGCGGACCCTAGGCTGAAGGATCAGTGGTAGTATTGGAACTATACTGAGAAAGGGAATGGAGAGTGGCTAGTGTAGGCCAGGGGTTACTACCCCCCACTCTGTGGATTGGCAGGGACCAGTGTTATCTGGGTGACCTAGGGCCTGGTCCTAGCCGTGGACAATGAAGGAGTACCAGTGGGGTAGCCTGGTTGGGCCTGTTTTTTTTTAGTATGTGCTTGTCTTATGGATCAACGTGGCGTAGAACCGGAGGGTGTCCCTGCAGTGCAGGCCCGCGTCCGTGTTCTATCGCCCAAAGCAGGGAAGTCCATCACAGTGGTGATTGGCCTACCCTGCGTTTTGGCTGGAAGGGGGTTGTGTTGGACTTGGCCCTTCTGGCAGGTTCACCCCAGAACTTTTTGTCTGGTGTTATTAAATAATTATAGTGATGTCTTGGTTTCCGCGCACTTTCACTGTGTCCTAGTGGAAAGTGCGTGCGCACTCTGAGTGCGTGGAGTAAGATAGGCCTGCCCTCCCATAGGAATGCACAGGGAATGTATGTGTCCCTGGTAGTTCCTGATGCGTGGGGTGTGCAGGCTCGAGTTTGGTATGTGCGGACTTGTGTGATTGAATGCTGCGCAATGGTACACAGACAAAATATCGAGTTTTAAATATCGATATACCAAAATATCGAAGTTTAAATATCGATATACAAAAATATCGAAGGTAAGTAATATCGACAGTCTAAATATCGATATTGGTATGATATCAGTAATATCGAAGTTGTAAATATCGATGTTAACAATATCGAAATTAATAACTTTGATGTTACTAATATCAATTTTTAAATAAATTTAGTGTATATTATATTGTATTTATTATGTTTTATTATTTATTTTTAATGTAATTTAATTAAATATTGTCTTTTACTACTGTAGCGGGTTGTGGGTTTATAGGGGAATAGGGTGGGAAGTAATTTAATTATGTTAAATTAATTATTAATTAGTAAGAATTATCAATTAATTAATTGAGAATTAATTGTTAATTATTTTTAATTAATTGATTAATTGATAAATATGTTCTGTAGCGGGTTATGGGTTTATAGGGGAATAGGGTGGGAAGTAATTTAATAATAATTAATTAATCGATATATGTTTGTACATATTTTAATTAATAATTAATTGGTAATTAATTTCTATTAATTAGTTAATTAATTATTATATATTTTTTACATATTTATAAATATTAATTAGTTGGTAATTAATTATTATTAATTATTTTATTACATTAATTATAGTAATTTTTTATATATAATTTATTGTTATTCTTAATTAATTAATTGGGCAAAATAATATTAATTATTAAATTAACTTAATTACAGCAAATTTGCTAATATATTTACTTTATTGTTATTGTTAATTAATAATTAATTGGTAATTAAATAATATTAATTAATAAATTTTGGGTACGGGGTATTTTTAGGGTTCAGGGTCAGTTTTCAGTTCATGGGTACAGGGGTATTTTTAGGGTTCAGGGTCAGTTTTTAGTTCATGGGTAAAGGGGTATTTTTAGGGTTCAGGGTCAGTTTTCAGTTTTTGGGTAAAGGGGTATTTTTAGGGTTCAGGGTCAGTTTTCAGTTCATGGGTAAAGGGGTATTTTTAGGGTTCAGGGTCAGTTTTCAGTTTTTGGGTAAAGGGGTATTTTTAGGGTTTAGGGTCAGTTTTCAGTTTTTGGGTAAAGGGGTATTTTTAGGGTTCAGGGTCAGTTTTCTGTTTTTGGGTAAAGGGGTATTTTTAGGGTTTAGGGTCAGTTTTCAGTTTTTGGGTAAAGGGGTATTTTTAGGGTTCAGGGTCAGTTTTTAGTTTTTGGGTAAAGGAGTATTTTTAGGGTTTAGGGTCAGTTTTGGGTTTTTGGGGTACAGGGATATTTTTAGGGTTCAGGGTCAGTTTTGGATTTTTGGGTAAAGGGGTATTTTTAGGGTTCAGGGTCAGTTTTGGGTTTTTAGGGTACAGTTATACAGGGTAAAAATAAATTAAATTTAAATTAAATCAATTAAATGAAATTAAAAAATATAAAATTACATTAAATTATTACGTTTTAAATTTATTTTAAATGTATATCTATTAGTTTTAATTTTTTAATTATGTTTTAATATTTTTATTTAATATTTGTAACATTATATGTATTTTATAATTATTTTTACATTATTATTAATACATTTAAAAAAACGATATTTTTAATTTCGATATTTTTGTACTACGATATTAATTTTTCGATATTTTTGTACTTACCTTGTTAGGGATAGGATTCCTATGTTTTTGACTTCGATATTTTTGTTCCGATATTTTTGTATTTCGATATTTTTGATTTCGATATTTTGTCAGACATTCCTGCGCAATGTTATATGCGGCATGATTGTGTCTAGTGTGGAAGTGCCACTTCTAGAAGTTGGCATGTTTGTGAAATTTGTGTCTGGCTTGTGATTGGCTGGAGCTGGCCGGTGAGCCTGGCTCCAGGAGTCTGGATGGGACTGCCCAGTGGTGAGTGTGAGATTAGCATGCTGATGGCTGGGGAGGAGTGCACCTGGGTCCTGAATTGGGCTGGGCTTTCCCCACACAATGCTGGCTCCGTCCCCTGTGGTGCGACTGATGATCCTAGCCCTGCCAGTGAATAGAGTGAGGGGCTGAGCACATCAAGGGTGCTCCCAGACCAGCTGCGACTGGTTCTTTCCCCACCCTGCACCTATAGACAAAGGAATTCAATGTATAAAAAGGGGCTGTGTCTCCATCTAAAATGTTCTTGTTTTTTCTAACTGGAATCTGCCAGGGGCATGCTGCTGCTGGGGCTCAGGGGAAGACTTGCCTCCCTGGGCCCTGCCCAGCCCCTGGATTGATGGAGGACTCTGCCTTAGTCCTGGGACCCCTTTTGCCTTTCTTTGCAGCCCCCCCAGGACCTGTTGTAGCTGGAAGCGCTTGATATTACTTATAGCGCTGGGGAGTGTTGATTTGGCCCCTAAGCGCTTGGTAGCGCTTCATTTCTCCCCTAAAGCGCCTGGGAGCGCTTTATCTGTCCTTCTAGCGCTTGGGAGCGCTGTTTTCCTGTCCTACCTGTAATTGCCTTTATAGCGCTTGGGAGCGCTTTGTTTACTGGAGGCCGGTGCCCACCCGACATTTGCCCAGGATTGCGTGAGGAAACGGGAGTGCCCACCTCGCTTCATATTCAAATTAGAGGGAGCCTACCCCTCGGTCGAGTCATCCCCCGCCTGCCATGCCCGAGAAGGGCCGCCGCGCTGCCCGCCGTGACCCGGAAGTGGTTGGCCGGCGGCCAATCACAGCGCGGCCTGGCCGGAAGTCCCGCCCGCCGCCACCGAGAAGGGAAAGCTGCCCGAGAGAGAGGGGAAGCCGGTGGGTCTGCGCGGGGCTCCTGTATGATGGAGCGAGCCCCACGCTGAATGAGGAGATGCCGCCTAAAGAGAGGAGCCTAGGTGTTGCGGGCTCCCGTGTCCTGGAGGGAGCCCCGGCAGGAGAAGCCTGCGTGTGCAAGTGCGGCCGGAGAGAAAGAAGTCCGGCCACAAGGGTGAAGGGAGCCGCCGCATAGATGAGCCCCCGCCACAGCAGCCCGTTGAGTGTGGATGTTTGGGGGGCTCAGCAGTGGTTCAAGAGCGGCCCCGGATGGCAGAGGGCCTCTCCATCGTTAAGGGGCATTTCTGAGGAGTGGAGCCCCGAGGCTCAAGGGGGAATTTTGGTTGCTTTAGAGCCTGCAAGGCTCCCCCTTCGTTTTTGGCGCTATGGTTCATTTTGAGGAGCCCACGAGGGGCTCAGGCGCTACATTCGATAAGGAGCCCACGAGGGGCTCAGGCATTACTTAGTTTTAGAGCCAAGAGAGGCTCTTGGGGGACACAAGTGCTTTGTTAGAGCCCTGAGAGGCTCCCACGTTGGCCCCATCATCTACAGCTGCCCAGCACTTCGTGGGCAGCTGCCACGTTTAGGTGTTCTTGGCTACCTGCAGCCTGTCCTGACATTGTGACATAGGGCGTCCTAGCCCAAGTGAGGCCAGTTGGCCTGGGTATAGTCATAAGTTCTGTGCTAATGTGATTTCTGCAAAGTGTTCTTTGCTGCACCTCTGAATGTGTTGTAGATGCATCATGTGCCTTGTTCCTTGAACCCCTGAATGTGTGTTTATGCATCATGTGTTCTCCTGTGCTGTATCTCTGAATGTGTTATAGATGCCACATTGTAAAGTGTGTGTTCCTATCTAAGGTGTTTTGTAATACAAAGGCTATTTTTACATATACCTTGTGTGGAGTTCCTTTTGTGGGGGGCCTTGGATGTTGTTGCTGGTGGGTGCGTGCGCAAATGCTTTACACATCGCCTCCGAGATAAGCCTGACTGCTCGTGCCAAGCTACCAAGAGGGTGAGCAGGGGTTGTCTTGGCGGGTGACTTCCTTACCCTACCTTAGGAATGGTGGTTTCTGCCTGGCTTTGGCGCAAGCCCTAGCCAACCAGAAATCCCATTTCTAACAATAATCTTTCAACCCCAAGATGCGAATATGCCCCAAAACCACTGTAAGTGACCACGTGCCATTTTCATGGTGTATGTCAGATGCAAGCCTATTCCTTCAATATAGGGTTCAGGGTACTTACACAGCAGGCAAACGAACTGGGAGACAGTGTATGCAGAGGCAGCATGGAAAAATAGTATCAGCAATTACGACTAAACCAAGAAGTGTCTTCCAACCCCATGTCACAAACAAAATCCAAGCCCACCATGATAATGTCCATGTACCTGTTTCTTTATACATTTCAGCTGATAGAAAACATTTTCAATATAGGACAATCTATGCTTGACCTTATGCAGGGCCTACATCACAAAAACATGTTCGGGCTGTGAGGGTGTTGCACCAAACAAATGATGAACAGACTATTTTCTCTTTTTGGACCAGCCCTTCTCTAGACGCGGTGCTGCAAATGGCTGTTCTTCTTCAATAATGGGGCAATCAAAAGGATACATGGTGATTGGGAGAGAAATGCAATACAATGGAATTGGTGACCAGGGAACAAAAGGATGGGTAAAACTCATCTTTCCAGTGTCCTTCAGAGAGCCATGACTGGCAGGCTCCTATTGTTCATCAGGCGTAGGCGCTGTTGAGCACAGGCGGTGGAACAACGCGTCTAGCTCGGATCCAAATCTCACGTTACAAGGCATGGTATTTCTTTCTTTAGAATCACAATACATTTGCCCTGTTTGTTGACTGTCCAAACAACGCACCAATCTCCCTTTCCCTATGCTATTGTTGGTAACACAGGCAGGGTACGTTCGCCCTATTCATCAGCAATGCTGTCCATCCCTACTAATCTTACTTTCCCTTTGGTGCACTGTCCCTCCGTCGGGGCGTAGAGTGTACCTTGTCACTCCAAGTACAGAGGGGTCAGGGAAAAGGGTGTCAGACCCAAGGGGCAGAGGCTCAAAAACAGGTGGGCCCACAGGCTGAGGCTCAATGGACTGGGGCTCAAGCACAAGTGCACCAACAGGCTGGGGCTCCTGGATAGCTCCTCTCTCTTTTGTTTTTCGGTGGTACTGCTTCATTCAGCACTTCATTTCCCTGCAGCTCTGTCCCAGTCTTATTCACTTCGAAGTGCCCATAACAAGCAGCCAGGCTGAGATTCACGTCCTGGCCACTCAGCTGTGACTGCAGGGTGTCCCGGACCTATGAGCGAATAGAATACAAACTTTCAGTTAAGTGGCAAAGATAATTTTGTTTACCGACAATGAGTAGTGGTGTAAGCCTTAATACATTTACTAAGCTCTTAAAGAACAATCAGGACACACTTCGAATCATTGCATCTGTCTATTCCTATATTATTCATCTGAAGAACCTAAAAAAAAAGGAAAAGTGTGTCTTGCAAATTTATTGGGGGTTGGGCATACAGGTACCCACTTCCAGAATTGTGCATCATGCGCACCATAGAGTGTACAGGCTAGGCAATGTCTCATCATAACCACTGGAAATACATATGCATCTGGTAACATTCTTTTTCTTCCCTGGCCTATCAATTCACCATCCCTTGTCCTTTCAATTCCCTTGCCCTTTCAAGTGTGCTGTACTTTCAACTTAAACATCGTGACTTCCGGTATCCACCCAGCAGGGTCTACTACAAGCATTCTTTTCATTTCAGTTTGATCATTTTCCTTAGCTGTCTGATTTGCAAACATTTTCCCTTCCCACGTCATCAGTTATTTTTCGGTGAACACTACACTTTGCAAAAAACTGACTTGTGCTAACTCATAAGGGACTTGTGAAGTCTCTGCAAATGTATGTAGTGCTGCTGTAACATAAGCAATAGTGGTGGTGCCACCTGGGAATTTAAATAAGAGCCAGCAACCTATAGTTCACCTTGAGGGTCAGATAAGGGAACATCAGTCTAGTCTACCCGTCCTTTCCTCTCTTTTTCCTTTTCAATTCCATCATTTGGCAGACGGAAGGGGCAGTAACATGGCTGAGTTCAAAGTGGCAGATCTGTTGATCACAATATTTTTTGCGAACAATGCTAATTTGTAGCCAGTTAGACGTGCACTCGTAAGGTGCTGTGTCTCTTTTATTCCAGGGCGTGTTCGGGTCACCATATCTGTGAAATCAGTGGCTAAAACAAGTCCAATCAATTGTCATATGAAGACGGCCACCATCATGACCGCCCCTAGACAGCTCAGGAGGGCTCTTGCGGTAGAGTCAAAGACAGAAAGGGCACAACAAGCCGTCTCATATACTTACAACACAAAACGGCACGCAACAATTTGTACCAAGCACAGGAGCCAAATAAAGTGCAGTTTGTTCTTTGCAAAGATTGCTTCAAGCATTCATGCACCTCATGCACTTCTTTGATGTGTTAGTTTGCCAAGGAGCCACTCCCCTACCCCCCCTTCGACAGTAGGTGGCCTAAGTAGGTGACCTCATATCGACAATACCTAACTGTTGAAAAGCATGCTTCATGGCCATTCGAAGCTGAATGCAATAACTTTTTAACTGGTCTGTCCCTACACCTTTGCCCTGTGTCTAAACATTAGATGCTTGTTCTTTCGGCATAGTCCTAAGAAGCGCAGCAGAGCCTATGACTCCTACCAGGAAGTAAATATAATAGGGTTACACTGTGTCCCTCAGAACCTGGGTATGTATATGAAAGGCTTCAATGGTTCTGTCGGGTTTGATAATTACTTTACAGCACAAGAGTAAATCAGAAATGCAATTAAATTGAACATTGTACGAGGTCAACAAATGAGAAACACCACATTATTTGTACATGTGGTTGGAATACAATGAAACCAACTATGATATGCTTGGAACAATACTTATTTTATACGATTTAAATGACATATATATACAAGATAATAGAGGCTGTCAAGTGAAGCAATATAAAAGTGACAAGAAACAACGTGACTTTAAGTGCTCAGTGCACGTGGTGAAGTGAATGTCATATATACAGTGAGAATATCTACAATACTAACAGAGGAAAGAATGAATACAATGGTCAGCATGAGAAAGAACAATATCTCTGGTAGGCAGCACTTTTGCTTGCAAATTTGAACCAAGAGATTTGTGAAAAGCTGAACTAAAAAGTTTGTTGATGTTTTGACCCATGTGATGCACTATTCGGCGGTCACAGCAGGTCTTCTTCAGGACTTGGGGTGTGGTAGAAGACAGCCTAAAAGTATTACGCAGGGTGTTCAGAAATGTGTTCCAACTAAATTGCAGTTACAAGACCCCAAGGGTACAGACCCAAATGGCTATGAGGAGTTAATCCTATTAATTGTCATACAGATGAATCCCGGGAGTCCCTGTCGGGTGCCTCCATTGGCAAGCGCGCATGTGTACATAACGAAAATTCGCCCGCTAAGGTCATAGACGTCCCAAAGTTCAGAGAGGGCTTCAGTTTTGTTGTAAATAATTGCTCAAGGCACTGGATGGTGCTAGGGATTGAAACTGCAATTGAGTACGTAAGGAAGTTAACATTATAATTAGCAGAGCTTGAAGAAGCAATCATTGAAGATAGGGCTCTGACTAAAGCAAAAGAAGCACTTGAGCGAGCAGTGAAAGTACTAGCTGAGTTCAACACAGTAAAATTAAATAGAAAGTTGGACAAGTTGTCAAAAGACAAAAGAAATTACGACAAAAAGGTCACTTAACCCTATCTAGCAGACGAATACTATCAACAGGATAGCCAGGGATTCTTTACAAACAGAAGTAGACAAGGTCCTAGGAGTTTCGTGACCTTTTCGGACTCTTCCTTTGGCATCGGCTCTGACACAGCTTCAGACAGACCTTCCACGAGCCGCCAAGGGAATCTGGGACAAATGTACCAGGGCAACCAGCCTATTTTAGGAGAAGGCAACCGCAGCTCCAACAGAGATGGGGGTACAGAGCAGAACTGGGAACGCCCAAGAGGATGGAACAAGGGCAGGAACAACCAACGGGCAACTCCCGAGTATTGCTCTACCAACCGGAATTGCATGGCGAAATCCAAACTCGCAGGCAGATATACAGATGGTAGACCTCATAACCCTGGTACCACAGACTATATTCACAGATCCCACAGACTCCGATGTTGGTCTGTGTACTGGAACTGATTGTACTGCTCCGGACCTTATTCAAGTTCCCGACCCGACACAAGTAATTCCCAATGCCATAACACTTGCCCACCCTGATCCCATCATCGATTTGTCTGACTATAGACTGTCTGACGCAGAGAAAAGCATTCTTTTTAAAGGACTAACTTTTGTTCCAACTACTCCACCGGACTCCTTCAACATCAAGTTGGAGTTACAAATGTTTTTCAGATAAATAAGACTCAGATACCACATTGCCAATAAGGAATACAACCCCAAGGCTTCCGCCACCAATTTCAGACCATCATCTACTTTCACCCCTGCCGGATATCTGATGAGTCAAAAGATCTTGGCATACGAACAGATTGTGCTCAAAGAAACCATGGACTTACTCAAGGAGCACAAGTACATCAGGTATAACATCAGCAGAGAAGAAAGATGTGCCTTACAGTCATTAGGATCCAACTAAACCATTGTCATCAAGGCGGCTGACAAAGGCGGAGGGGTGGTTGTACAGAACACATCTGACTATATACACGAGATTGAGCAACAACTCAGTGTAAGAGAGAGCTACCACCCCATACCGAAAGATCCCACACTAGAGATCAAGAAATTAATTGGGAATCTGACCAAGGACGTTCTAGCCCAGGGATTCCTGAGTCAACGGGAACATGACCTCTTAAATAAGAAGGAGTCTAGGATTCCCATAATCTACACCTTACCAAAGGTTTACAAGCGCCTGGAGAAACCCCCAGGGAGACCGATCATTTCGGGATGTGGCTCACTCCTGGAACCCCTCAACCAGTATATAGACAACTTCCTTCAACCGTGGGTTGTGCAAACCAAATAATTTGTAAGAGACACAATCCACGTCATTAAGCTGTTGGAAGGTCAACCCTTTGACACCAATACCCAGTTCTTGGTGACCCTTGATGTGTCTTAATTGTAAACTAGCATACCACAAATGAGGGCATTGGAAGTGACCAAGGAAACCCTGGAAAAACGTCCTAGACTGCATTGGGTACCAACTGGCTTCTTGGTATTGCTACTGGAAATTGCAATGTCGGAGAATTATTTCATCTTCGGGAATCAATACTACTATCAATGCAAAGGCCTCGCTATGGGGACTGGATTCGCTCCCAGCCCAGTAAACATCTACATGGACTCATATGAGGATGAATACCTCTACAATTCCACCAACCCCTTCATTGACCATATCACTGCATGGAAGCGGTATATAGATAACGTGTTAATGATATGGACTGCCACTGAATCGCTCCTGATGAATTTGAAAAATTGGCTGAACAACAGATCCCATGATATCCAGTTCTCAATGTCATACAGTAACCAAAGCATCAACTTCTTGGATCTAACTTTTCGAGTGGAGTAAGGATTATTATTCATGGATCTCTACAGAAAGCCAACAGAAAGAAACACCTTGCTTAAATATGATTCACATCATCCAAGAAGCCTGAGAGATAAACTGCCCTATGAACAATTTCTTAGGCTGAGAAGAAATTGTACCAGATGAACTGATTTCTTTAAAGAGTCTGAGACCCTGACTGATCGCCTCAAGGAAGGAGGATACCCCAGTGGGTTGCTCAAAAGACCAATGAAACAAGCTTAGTATTGTCCACGCAACTCCCTCTCAGAAGTAAAACCACCCACAGGAGAATGGGACAACATTGTCTGTGTCACCACATTCAACGCAAGAAGCAACGAGAACAAAAAGATTGTGAAGAAGAATTGGAACTTAGTCTCCAGTGAACTCGGCATTACAGAAGATCCCATCTTTGCCTTTAAGAGAGGAAGGAACATAAAGGATAATGTGGTGAAAGCCTACCTGGAACCTCCCGCACTCTCCGTTCTAAGGCAGTTGCTAGGATTATCACCCATGACTGGGCACCATAAGTGTGGCCACTGCAAGGCCTGTTCACAAACAGTGAAAGGCACATAATTTACATACCAAAACCACGGACAATCTCCCCCTACACATGAACTGCAACAGTAACAATGTCATATACGCAATCAAATGCCCTTGTGACTTGTTATTCATAGGACAAACCACACAAAAAATCAAGGCTAGAGTCCTACAACATATGAGCAGGGTTGCAGAGTACAAGGGGCTCCCCTGGTAGAGCATTGTGTTTCACTCGATCACATACCAGAAAGTTTGAAATGGTGGGTGGTGGAAAAGATAGGTGCACACCCGAGGGGGTGCAATTTCCACATCACTGAGCTTTAAGGAGTGTAGGTGGATAGACACTCAAAACACTGTGGACCAGGGATTGAACGAACAGGAGGAGATCTTTAAACAGATGGGACAACTTTGAAAGGATAGGAGAGCTAGGTTATCTCACACTGGATTAGCCTCCATCCCCGTTCAATTAACTTCTGTCTCTATACAATGTCACTTTCCATATATCAATTAGCAATTCACTTATTTGATACATGTATCTACCGCCCATGTTGGGTTGTGATTGTATTTGAATATTCATTCAAATACGAGGGATTACGGGGCTGTTTCCATTCACACAGGAGTGGGAGGTCCAGCATAAACAGGAACCCCTGTCAAAGTATCAACAAAATGGTGTTATCCTCAGGAACAGCATAACACCATTTTCTTGATGTATTTGAATATGCCCTTAATATGCTTTCAATGAATTGCTGTCATGTGTTTATTTGACTACTTGGTATCACTGCATAACGTTTTTATCATATCACGTGTTGACGCTACATCCAAACAGTAACAGGTCCAACCTGAATTGGTGTCAGCTATCCCAGTAATATTGGCCTGCATTGTAACCTCGCATGCTTTTGGCCTCACCCGGCACATCAATGAATGTTTTCTTTTTTTTCCTAACAACCCCTGTAAAAGGTACTGATTGCATGGAAATGTTGTTAATTGTTTACACATTACTGAACATACCATTGAATATCAGTGTTGATATTTCGCATTGTACTTCGTATTTTAAACACTAACTTTTAGCCCTTGAATTATTCCACCATTCTGCAAACCACATGTTGCTGAATTCGGCATCACTGACGCCACTGATAGCATTGAGCTGCTGCAAGCAACCAGAGTTGCTTTGGTGTGCACGCTGTCAAAATGTGCACACCCCCACTCCCATTGGTCAAGCCGCACGGCCACGTTCGGTTGACAGGGGCAACGCATATTCCCTACGTGCGCATCAATCAGTACGCTCTGCATGACCTAGCACGTATTCTCAAACAGGCCAGTTGCTGGCGAGACCGTTATGCGCCAGTACTCGTTGCCAGGTAAGCCAAAGATCGCGTTGTTTGAACACATCCACAGCCCAAACTCTACATTATCATGTACCGTACCCCATTTCCTTATTTCCTCTACAATCCACAGGATTAAGGACTGGTTTCATGTCTGGGATCGGATTAAAAACCTCCCGCCTCCCCACATTCGGAGCGGCAAAAGTTTCTTGACAGCCACCCGCCCACTTGACTTATAGGTAAGACTGAGTTAACCATCAGTGTCTTACCAATCTTCGGTACGCACTGCCCCTGTTCATTTTCAATTTCTATGAACTCCCTCTTTGATAGATACCAATGGACCAGTACAAGAACATTAGATGCTGGCCACTACTCCCAAACCTTGCTTTTGAGCATCGCCTACACCGATGAGCCTTCACCTCCGATCTGGAGACCTTAACAGCACGTAACATCTTTGAATATTGAAGCACACGTTATCTATCCAACACGTTCTTTGTGGATTGATCCGCTGGCAGTAACAGGATTAGATCCTTCCATCTTGCACATGCACGCTCACTTACCTATGGGGGTCCTGCCTCGGACTCCCGTGCTTCTTTTGCAAAACCTCCGGTCACCGGGCAACAGTGTGCCCTTTTAACCGCGCGTAACTTTTCTTAACACTTGAAAGTACATGCACCCTAACTGATTCTAGCCAAATATGGCTATTGTGGATTTAATTGTCGATATCCACTGGATTAGATCCTATTGTTATGGACACATGCGTGCTTACTATCCAATGGGCAAATACAACAGGTGATGGACCAAATGTGGATCAATGTCACACACTCACCCCAGTCCAAAGATCTGGGCCCAAATCCATCGTTTTTTTGCACTCCACACCACCCTGGGTTAGACAATGGCGATATGCAAATCAGCTCTGACCCTGTGCCCCATGGGAACAGTCCAGTCCGAACTACAAAAGCCATGTCCTTCCCAGAACGGAATCAAGCATCCGAGGACCGGACCGGTTTCGAGGTAACACCTCTCATCAGCCCGGCTAGCTTGACTCCAGTGGTGTGGAGTGCCTGGGACCCACGTCTGGGCATCCACAGCGCACTTAGGGCGGCAATTGTATGTCCAGACGTGGGTCCCAGGCACTCCACACCACTTGGAGTCAAGCTAGCCGGGCTGATGAGAGGTGTTACCTCGAAACCGGTCCGGTCCTCGGATGCTTGATTCCGTTCTGGGAAGGACATGGCTTTTGTAGTTCGGACTGGACTGTTCCCATGGGGCAACAGGGTCAGAGCTGATATGCATATCGCCATTGTCTAACCCAGGGTGGTGTGGAGTGCAAAAAAACGATGGATTCAGGCCCAGATCTTTTGACTGGGGTGAATGTGTGACATTGATCCACATTCGGTCCATCACTTGTTGTTTTTACTATCCAATGAGGGCACCCAACAGGGTGTCCGGGGATTCTTCTGTATGACCATTAATAGGATTAAATCCTCATAGCCATTTGAGTCTGTTCCCGTTGGGCTCTTGTAACTGCGATTTAGTTGAAACACATTTCTGAACACCCTGTTTAATACTCTTAGGCTGTCTTCTACCACACCCCCAGTCCTGAAGAAGATAACTGCTGAATAGTGCATCACATGGGTCAAAACGTCAACAAACTTTTTGGTTCAGCTTTTCACAAATCTCTTGGTTCAAATTCACAAGCAATAGTGGTGCCTACTGGAGACATTGTTCTTTCTAATGCAGACCATTTTATTCATTCTTTCTCCTGTTAGTATTGTAGATATTCTCACTGTATATATTACATTCACGTCACCACGTGCACTGAGCACTTAAAGTCACCTTGTTTCTTCTCACCTGTATATCGCTTCACTTGACAGCCTCCATTATCTTGTTTATATATGTCCTTGAAATCGTATAAAATAAGAATTTTCCCAAGCATATCATAGTTGGTTTGATTGTGTTCCTATCACATGTACAAATAATTTGATGTTTCTCATTTGTTGATCTTGTACAATGTTCAATTTAATTGAATTTCTGATTAACTCAAAGTAATTATCACCCCAGAAAGAACCATTGTAGCCTTTCATATGACACCTACCAGTCAATGTGAATCTGGACAAAGACCTATTATTAAAATAAATAGTCCTGCCAAAGAATGTTTTTTAGATCAGTGATAGAAAAATATTGATCAGCGGGAAGACCCATTAGCAGAAGTATAGCAATGGCTAAAACAGCAGGAAGTTGGAGAACCACATTTTCGTTAACTTCTCATCAATCAGTCACAAAATTGTAGACATAATTAAAATAATGGGGCTATTACAATTTAATAGTTGTCTCCTCACCAACACCTTTCTCACCCAATGTATCCGACAGTAAGGGATACGAGGCAAGATAGTATTGTCTATATCTTAGATCAAAACCGGTGATATCTATAGCAATCCCACCTCTGCATCGCCTATTACCCATAAAAAATGGCGTATCTGCAAAACTCAGGGGACGGAGGGCAAACACTATTCACTACTTACATTAAGACCCATCATCATACATTCACCTGCCGGAGAGCAATAGTAGTAGGATGCCAAACCCATCACATTCTCACCTTAATTAGACATTAACACAAACTGAGAATCCACGGTAAAAGGATCAATAGTCAAAGCAAGAGGGTGCAAGATGTGTGTTACAACTAATACTACTAATAGATCCGAAAAACCCCACAGAAACACTCATAATATTGTGCTATGTTAAATATGTAACAGAACTAAGCAATGTAGACCAAGTACTCTCTAATGTCTACAACAAGGCTGCTATTTCAGAAAACACATTAGTAACAAATCTATGAACAAGCAATCAAATCCCCTTTCAGGAGGCAACTCCTGCCCACTAGAATCTAAGGACACCTTCAACTCAAGTAAAAAAAATCAGACACACTCTCATCTATCCTCTGGTGACAAGCCATTAATTTACCCCATCCCTTTTCTCAGCGGAATAAGAGAACCCAAAGGGATGACAATGCATCCCGCAAAATAAGTATCCCTGTTGAGATCCCACAAAATCCGCGGTGCAGCATTTTTGAAAACACTGCTCCTAGAAACCAAACAATATAGCTTTCATATTCCTAAAGACAAGCTGTTGCCCAAAAGGCTCATAATTTTTATCACATTCCACACACCTTCCATACGAACCCACGGAGCACCTTTATTAGCTATTACCCTCTTACCTTTGTTTCCCACTTCAGATCACACGTACCAACGCACACGTTCCTCCAATCTGAAAGAAACACGTTAGTGTTAGATTCCTTACCTTAGAATATCCCCAGGCGTCAGACTGGATCCTGAAAGTTTTCGTCAGCAGTACCCTTGCGCGTCGGTAGGCGTCGTCTGCCGCTTCGCGTACGTCGGCGTTTTGATCGCCGGGATGATGTCATCGGAGTACTTAGATGCCGCCCTCGCGCGCTGACGTCAGTTCTTCTTTTTTCCGCACCAGCAAGGGCAGATCCGGAGGGAGCAGTACTTTAGTCATTTTTTTACTACATTTTTTGATCTCTTTTGATCACTTTTCGAGTCGATTCCGAGTCGAGTCGGTGCCGTTAGGGATGCCTGGTTTTAAACCTTGCGATGCCTGTCATCGCCTGATGTCGGTGACCATCCCCACCATCGGTGCGTTTACTGCCTCGGGGCCGACCACGATGACAAGTCGTGCCCTGACTGCTGGGCCTTGACCTCGAAGGCTAGACGGAAGCGGTCCCATAAGCTGCTCGAGCTCCGGCAGTCGGCTCGAGGAGGAAGTCGAGGGACCGGTCGCGGAGCAGCAGTCATCGCCGTTTGTCGAGTCACCACCACTCGTCGGGTTCCAAGTCCTCCGGTAAGTCGAGGCATTCGAAAAAGAAGTCAAAGAGGCATCATCGCTCTTCCGACTCCCCCCGATGCACACGCGACACGGCCAGGGGTTCGGGCGACACTGTCTGTGCGGCTCAGTCGGAGCCGCGTCCAGCTCCACACCTGCCGGTACCTGGGCTGCACGCGGCGCCAGAGAAGATACGTGACTTTCTTGGGGACATGAGGACTCACTTCCCTCCGTCTGCACCTGTTGAGGCACATTCGGGCCCTGTGGGTCCGACTGGGAGCCCTTGCGGGCCGGCAGCTCCGGCCCCCGCGCCGTCGTCAACTTTGGTCCTGATACCGCAGGGCCCCGCAGGATCCAGGCCTGAATCCGGCTCGTCGCCAGTCAACCTCACGACTCCTCCGCTGGGGCCGACCCCGAGGGTGTCGCTCCCGGTGCCTTCCTCGGATGACACCGGCCCCGGTTTCAGCCCCGGTCCGGGTGCGACGCCGGAACGGCGCCGCTCGGCGTCGTCTCCGACGCCGATGGGTGACCACTTCACCTACGACCTGGCTCCATCATTTTTGCCTGGTTTCAAGGAGATGGCTGACGAGGAAGACTGGGGGGGTCTGAGGACCCTCTGGCACAGCAGTTCCAGTTGAGCCAGGACTGGGCAGATGAGCTGGGGGAGGCCAGTGATCTAGACACTTCGCCTGACACTGAATTCACCTCTCCTCCCTCTGTGGCTTCGTAGGAGGGGGCTTCTTATAGTGTGGTGTTGAACAGGGCAGCCAAGGCCTTGGCTCTTGAGCTCCCTGTCACCACCGTAAGGACTAACCTCCTCACTGAGGTGCTCAAACCGCAGGCAAGCTCGTCGGAGCCTCTACTGCCGTTTAACGAAGCCCTCACCGACGTTCTGATGGGCACCTGGTCCAAGCCCGCTACAGGCCTCCCTGTGGATCGGAACGTAGCCCGACGCCACCGCCTGACTCTGGGCGACCCCTGCTTTCTGTCCGTTCACCCCACCCCGAGAGCCTGTTGATTCAGGCCTCTACGTCCCAGACCGCATTCCTGACCCGGACACAGCTAGCCCAAGCCCTGGTGGAGGGGGGGATGCAACACGGTACTCGATTAGATGTGGACTTGACACCACGGACTCGCTGAGCAGAGCGATTTCCACGACAGTGACGGTTCATCGCCATGCCTGATTGCGGTCTACCAACTTCTCGGGGTATGTCCAGGCCACACACATGGACATGCCCTTTGATGGCCATCGCCACTTTGGCGACAAAGCGGATAGTGCGCTAGAGCGTTTTCAGGACTCCAGGGCTATGGCCAAGTCCTTGGGCCTAGGCCAGCTCCAGAAAACATCCGCTTTTCGCCCATTTGTGGCCAAGGAAGGGGCGCCCCCACTCGTCCAGCCAGCCACAGGCCGCAGAACCAGTCTCAACCAGGTCCCGGACGTAGTTACAGCCGTGGCGGTACCGGGGGACAACGGCAAGATCAGTCCACATCCGCCCCCGCAGCATCTGCCTCTAAGCCTTCCTAGTCCGGCATTTCAGGCCCATTTGACGGCAGTGGGGGGCAGGGTTCGCCATCACCTCCTCCACTGGCGCTCCATCATATCAGACAGGTGGGTGCTGCAAATCGTCTGAAGGGGCTACTCCCTCATCTTCGAGGCGGCCCCTCTAGCCATGCCACTGCAGTACCACCGCATGTCGGGGATCACTTACAACTTCTGCAGGAGGAAGTTATGGCCCTCTTGGCCAAGGGGGCCATTGAGTGCTTTCTTGGGCAAGAAGTAGGACGTGGTTGCTATTCCCACTACTTTCTGGTACCCAAGAAGGGCAAAGGAGGCCTACACCCTATCTTGGTCCTCCGGAGCGTCAACGGCTTCCTCCGGAAGAAGAAGTTCAAGATGCTGGCTTTGGCTCAGGTCCTAGCTACCCTGGACCCTGGAGTCTGGATGGTAGCGTTGGACTTGCAGGACGCTTATTTCTACATCCCCGTCCTGCCGGCCCACCAGTGCTACCTGCGGTTCACGGTAGGCCACGAGCACTTTCAGTTTACCGTGCTCCCCTTCGGCCTTATCAGCGCCCCTCGGGTGTTCACGAAAGTGATGGCGGTGGTCGCAGCTCATCTGCGCAGATCAGGGGTTTCAGTCTTCCCCTATCTCTACGATTGGTTGTTGAAGGCCGACTCGCCCCAAACAGTCGTCTCCCACCTCCAGACTACGGCGACCTTCTTTACTCGCTGGGGTTCTCCATCAACGTGCCGAAGTCACACCTGTGCCCCACTCAGAAGCTCCTTTTCATCGGAGCGGTTCTGGACTCTGCACTGTTTCGGGGTTATCCCCCCGAACAGCGGTTTCGGGATATTCAGGCTCTGATTCCGATCTTTCAGCCTTTATCCCGAGTTTCGGTAAGATTGACGCTGTGGCTCCTGGGGCTGATGGCCTCCTGCATCCTTCTGGTGCATCACGCCAGGTGGCGCATGCGGGCTCTGCAGTGGAACCTGAAGTTTCAGTGGGCACAACTTCAGGGCAACCTGTACGACCACGTCCTGATCTCCGAGGGCACTGCGAGTCAGTTGCAGTGGTGGCTCTCGAACCGCGATTGGGTCAGCGGCAGATCCCTCTCCCTACTCCAACCGGAGCATGTAGTAGTGACGGATTCGCCCTCCTGGGATTGGGGGGCCACATGGGAGAGGTGGAGATCAGAGGCCTCTGGTCTCCGGCGGAGTCCCGGCTCCATATCAACCTTCTGGAGCTGCGGGCGATCTGACTTGCTCTGAAGGCATTCCTTCCCTCTGTCCGGGGAAGTGTAGTGCAGGTGTTCACGGACAACACCACAGCCATGTGGTACTGCAACAAACAAGGTGGGTTGGGGTCGTGGACCCTTTGTCAGGAGGCTCTGCGCCTCAGGACATGGCTGGAATACCAGAGCGTCACTGTGGTGGTTCAACACCTGGCAGGTCCCCTGAACGCCAGAGCAGACGAACTCAGCTGCCAGTGCATGATGGATCACGAATGGTGTCTGAACTCGGACGTGGCACAAGGTCTCTTTCAGCAGTGGGGAGAGCCTTGGTTAGGTCTATTCGCCACCGAAGAGAACGCGCAATGTCATCAGTTTTGCGCACTGGAATTTCCAAGGCGGCACTCGTTCGGTGACGCTTTTCATCGTGAGTGGAGCTGCGGTCTGTTGTACGCCTTTCCGCCTATACCACTTCTGCCCACAGTGCTGAAGAAGATCAGGCGAGACCGGGCCCAAGTCATCCTTGTGGCTCCGGCCTGGGCACGAAGATACTGGTATCCCGAGCTACTCAACATGTC
Source organism: Lissotriton vulgaris (assembly GCF_964263255.1). Taxonomy (NCBI): domain Eukaryota; kingdom Metazoa; phylum Chordata; class Amphibia; order Caudata; family Salamandridae; genus Lissotriton; species Lissotriton vulgaris. The sequence continues at coordinate 88,615,791 of NC_141688.1, forward strand.
AGTCAATCCCCCGATTCGACCGCCTCTTCAGGAGGACCTTCTGTCGTAGCAGCAGGGGACGGTTCTCCACCCAAACCTGTCCAGTCTGCACCTACATGTGTGGAGATTGAGCGGCGGCAGTTGAGCCCATTTGACTTGCCTCCTGAAGTCTGTGGTGTGATTCTGGCAGCCAGGCATCCCTCCACAAAAACAGTATATGCCTGCAGGTGGAACAAATTTGTGGCATGGTGCACAGCAAAAGCTGTGGATCCGCTCTCTGCCTCCCTTTCAAGAGGTTCTCCTCTTCCTTCTTTCTCTTGCCCAGCAGGGCTCTACTCTGGGCACTATCAAGGGCTAACTTTTGGCCATTTCAGCCTTCTTAAGGCTTCCTAATCAGCCTTCTCTTTTTAAGTCCCCTGTTGTAAATAGATTCTTGAAAGGCATCACACACATGTTTCCTCCTGTTCCCTTTGTGATGCCTCAGTGGGACTTGAATCTTGTACTTACGTATCTGATGTGCGTTCCCTTTGAGCCACTTCATAACTGTCCTCTTTGACTTCTAACTCTTAAGACTGCATTCCTGGTTGCCATCACCTATGCCAGGGGAGTGAGGGAGCTCCAGGCTCTATCTTCTAAACCTCCTTTCCCCTCTGTCCATCCGGACAAGGTTGTCTTGAGGACTCGTCCTTCTTTCCTGCCCAAGGTGGTCACAGCCTTTCATATCGAGCAGTCCATCACCTTGCCCACCTTCTTTCCGCCTCCGCATCCCTCGAAAGAGGAAGAGAGGCTCCATCGTCTGGACCCAAAACATGCGCTTTCCTTCTATCTAGATTGCACATCCCAGTCACCGGGGTTGGTATTGCTGGGGTATCTATTCTAAGGTAAGGAATCTAACACTAACGTGTTTCTTTCAGATGCACAAGTTACTTACCTTCGGTAACGATATATCTGTAAGAAACATTAGTTAGTGCTAGATTCCTTACCGCCCACCCATCCTCCCCGTTCTGCGAACCGATATCTAGGGTTAAGGAAATCCCTTTCAGGGCCCTAGTTACATGGCACCAGTGTCGGTTTCTATCATGGCTCTGCGTTCCTGGCACGTAAAGCTATGTACAGGACTGACGTCAGCGCGCGAGGGCGGCGTCTAAGTACTCCGACGACGTCATCCCGGCGATCACGACGCTGATGACGGACGCGTGGCTGCAGACTACGCCTACCGACGTGCAAGGTACTGCTGACGAAAACTTTCCGGATCCAGTCTGATGCCTGGGGATATTCTAAGGTAAGAGATCTAACACTAACTAATGTTTCTTTCAGATATATAGTTACCGAAGGTCAGTAACTTGTGCATTTTGTCCAGTCTCTATCCTCAAATACACATACCTGTGTCCTAGTACTCACTAATATCGGCGGATGAAAACCCAGAGTGGGAGTATCAAGAGAAATAATAGACATTATAATCGCTGCTGGCTGTGTCGCAAGTATAAGAGTTAGCAAAACAGGATGCTGAAGCAATAGGCGTGTCAGGGGTACTAACAGTCATAATGGCCACAGGTTGCGGAGACAAAAAAAGAGTAAGATGTGCCATAGCCAATGCAGCCTGAGTGACATAGCAGGACCCGAAGCAGCAGAAATAGAAAGAACAGCTGAACATTTAAGGCAATGATGAGGGATGTGTGTATTTTTTTTAATCAAATTTTAATGTTCCATGACTCTTTTATTCATTAGTCAAATATCAATCATGTTGCAGAATTGAATATAGGGCAAAATAGAATGAATACAGAACATATTATATATTGCATAGAAAGCACTCCATAAAGGAAGGAGAACCTATGTCTATGGAAAGTGAGGCATAAAAGTCAATCAGGACTGGTAAAAGCGTTCAGGAAATATAATGCAAGAGTTTGTTCAGCATATAGCTAGATCAATAACTAATAATAGCAAAATCTCCCTTGAAGAGAAAAAAATGCATAGTACAAATTAAACCTTTACAAAGCATGTTAGTCAAAATATAAAACGAAGACTTTTAGCATCTAAATCTGCCCTCGTTCTACACTTCTTATCTCTGCCTGCGTCTCTGTCTTCTCACAGAAGCTGCCCAATCCCCATCCTTCTCCTGCTGCAGAACTTTTTGCGTGAGTCCTTTCCATGAAGAGACAGAGCAAAGACGGCGAAAGAAATTCCATTCTTATCGCAAGGCTGAACAGTGAAGTGAGTCTTCCAAACAGACTAACTCACGAGCTGTGTATTTCATCTTCCCTGCTACTCTTTAGGAATTCTACCCTTTTTTTTATTCATCACAAATGCATGCTGCCTTGAATGTTCAAGACACATATTCCAAATTAAATGCACATTCTATAGTGAAGTCAAATCTAATTTAAACACATTCAAGTCGATCATGAATTAATTAATTGAGCATAATCAGACGGGAAGCATCTGAGAAGGCCCCATCCATTGCCTTCACTTTTCATGCACCGAATTTTTACATGCCACTTCCAGAATGCAGTCTATGTCTGAGACTCAAAGCAGCTTTTGTCATCCAGCAATACCTAAAGCTACATCATGCACTATAACTTTCTGATGTTGCATTCTTCCTATGCAAAAACAAAAAAATGTATATTCTTACTATTATTTTCTGACAAAAGTGCCCATCAAGGGCCATTTTCAACTCGACATTGTCCCTCATATATTTGTGCCATAGTGTACTAACCGTAATAGGGCCAAGACCATTCTTCACGGGCGTTAATATTAAGAGAGCCTTCTGGAGGTGCCGGCTTATCTTCTTTCAATCAAGCATCTGCAGAGCAAGAATGACAACAAGAAACTCATTACAGGTATTTTCAAGAAGGAGCCAAATTCCCAATTTTTGCCTGGCAATGCAAATGCAAGTGCTTTTTTTTCAAAACGGTCCTCAGACCAAACTAAATGCAACCCAAAGTGGTGCCAAGCCCACAAAGAGCCCAAACAAATTCAATCGCTTGTTCTAAAAACAGTCCTCAGACTGCACCAAAACCAAGAGTCAGTCCTCAGACTGCACCAAAACCAAGACAGTCCGGAGACTGTACCAAGACAAGAAGATAGGCTCAAACCCCAGGCCTTTTCAAGAGTAAGCTAAATTCAATATGTTGCCTGGAAGAGTGTTTCACAGACGCTCTGTATTTCAATGGGCCGCAGACCCAGCAAGTACAAACAAATCAAGTATGGTCCTCAGACCATATTCAGGATTATTGAAGATGGCGCCATGTTTACCACAAGTCAAGACAAACTCACCTAGTGCACACAGGTCAAGCAAAGTTATTCTCCACTGCCGGCTCTTCAGACCAAACTGTCAGATCCAAGGGTTTCGCCTTTTCAGGACCCCAGCTGGGATGACCGCTGGGCAAGGCACCACCCGATCTGACAGGCGGAGCAGCTGCGAGACCTATGCTGTATCGTAAGGGGATCCCCGATCCGCCAATCCGACCAGACGCGACCCTGTCCTCCCCACCCGTCTGCAGGCGGAGATGGATCACCTGGTGGAGTTCCTGTTTGGGCACCAAACAAAGGTAGTGACCTGAAATGGGCCACCCTGGTCACTAGCTGGCTCTTCCATCCATCGCAGCACCCCCCACCCCCCTTCCCCAGCGTCTTGAGACCCTCACGGGTATGTAGTGCGCTTTACAAGTGTCCTGATTGATGGATTGATTGATTGAATAGCGACCACCTCTTTGCCTTCAAAGAAATGAAGAGTCAAGAGGACAGTAGAGAATACAAACCAAGCAATTGTATTAGTAATGCGCTGCAGCGGAGTCAGGTCTGACCAGCCTCATGGGATAGCTGCAGAGGGACTGACTCCAGAACACTTGGTAACACATAATATGCTTTCCAAAACCTCCCAAGCCCCGTCCCTGATGGAAAACTACAACTTGGGTAGAGGCTGAACAAAGGAGGCACAGAAGGATGAGCTACCACCTGCAGAATGGGTACACAATATCAGACTCTGAAGGTTGTCTTGTTCAGGCTCAACTCTCTCTAGTGTGGGAGAAGAGCTACAATCAGGGATAGGTATGCGAAAGCAGAATTAGCTATTCATTAGTACATTAGGGTTTCAGCCTTGAATATGATAAGGGAAACTAACTGAATGGTAGCTTTCTGCTGAGGCAAGCAGGGAGGGTAAGAGAGGCTTAGTTTTGATCACAGTGCAATATGGCGGCTAAAAACAGAAATGGTGTTGCAAATGCTAAGTAAACTCACACAATGTTAAAAGGGACCGGCCACATGCATATGCAGTAGCAGCCATTACAAAAATAGCTATGTGAATGCTAACATAATACAGTGTAAAATACAAGCAATAGGGGAATAACTTTTTCAATTCTAACAGCGGCGACGTGGGTCAGAGGTGACCCACTGATTCGGGGGACTCAGTTGGGCCGAGGTGTGGGAAGAGAGGATATCCCTATATGCTGCTAATATAATATTATATGTTGCAATGCCACGCCACTCCATTGCCTGAATATTAAATATTTTCACTAATTTTGGTAAGTACTCCAGGTACACTATAAATTGGTCTAAATTCACAATATGCCTTTTACATGGCCCAACCCTGATCCAACCAGTGGAGTGTGAGACGGCAGTGGTGGTAGAAGGCTTTCGCTACTTCTGGATATTTGTAACAACTAACCTCCAGATAGTGGGGGAAGCCAAGCCCCCTTATCTGCTCACTTTTGGTGGGAAAAGGTATTAGATTTGGCGGAGGGACCCCAGTTAGCCTACACCAACCCTAGGGCGAGACAGGCGATGTAAACCCCTCTCCTGAAGTTCCACCACAATCGGATGGTGGGAAAACATCCTATGAGTTCTAGGGTAGTACCTCTTCCCACACGAAGTGGTCACTCGAGGGTGTAGACACCCTGAAGGCAGGTAGTCCATTGGCTACTATATGTCCCCCCCTTGTAACACCCCTAAATGTTGTTTTTAGATGTCACCCTGAGACCTAAACATGAGATTCGACGGACACGAGAAAACCAGAGTAAAGAAGACCTGCTGCACGAGAACTGAAGTCATGCTGCAGAAGAAAAAGAAACTAAACCTTTCCTGCTGCTCCCAGGACTCGACAGTCGCTGCTGCTGTATCTTCCTGAAACCTGAGAGGACTCCAAGAACCCAGAGCACCTCTAGCCTTAAAGAAATCATCAAGAAGCTACATTGGAGTAAAGGAATCGCTCCCTTGCATACCACAGGCACCGATGATCCTGTGTTGTCCGGTTTGTTGACTTTCTGCTCACCAACGAACTTGACTCAGCACCATAGCAAGAGAAGATTTTCTGCTCACCTACGACCTCGACTCAGCACCGAAGCAAGAGAAAGTACAACAGCTCCGGATGGTCAGATCTGTCTCCCCACCAGGATTGGAGACACAAGATCCCACCGGAGATGCAGCGTACAAAACCCCGAGTACCAGATCCCATATCAAACACCAAGAACAGTCCACTCCGGACTCCCAAAGCACCAGAAGCAAGCTCCCTTCAAGGGAGGAAGTTGAGACACCCAAGACCCACTTCCTGAGTGACCCAGCTGTCCTGAGATTGCCTCTCCAAATTGCCGGCTCCTAACCGAGAGAACCTTAAGACAAGCAAAGCCTGGTTGACCAGTTCCCTCTGCACCCAGCCCCAGCACTAACCAACCAACTCTGCTCCTGTGGTCCCCAAGCCTTTGCAATCTCCTCCCACTAAGGAGACATACCAGACCTACCTTTAAATCCCCCTGTCCAGTGCATTTCCAAGAGGCCCCTTTTGTGTTTGTTTGTCCAAGACCTCAGCACTCTGCTTCAGCCGATCCGGGATGCTCCAGAATTTCTCCTGGTGTAACTGTGTACCTGTTCCCGACATCAAACTAAATGAGAAGGAGAACTTTGTGAAAGCATTGCCTGAATTTATATGCATTTTTCTTCTATTTCCCCATTGTTGCACATGGTGTGTAATTGTGCATAGAAGTGATATATTTATCGAACCATGCAAAAGTCCAAAAGTACTAACTTAGAACTGTGTTCTTGATCTTGAAAATGATATAAAAATCAATATTATTTTTACAAATTGATCTCGGATTTATTCTTGAGTGTGTGTCTCATTTATTGCCTCTGTGAGTACAACAAATGCTTAGCGCTACCCTATGATAAGGCTAACCATTCACCAACACTCCCACAAAAAGAGGGTTAATATTATCTACATACCGGGGCGTGGCTAGCAGCATGGCCGGCTGAGACGTGTCTGGCCGGAGCTCCGGCCGGGCTGCAAAATAATCAGACGATTCTACCCTATCCAGGGCGAAGATCTACACAACAGGCAGTGTATGTGTGAGCGCTGTCTTAGGGGCATGCCTGGTGGCACCGGCGGCGCCGTGGATGCCCCCTTCACCTGTAGTTATCGGCACCAGGTCGGGTGCGCTCGAACACGCAACATGGCGGCGGCGGCAGCATAGCGGAATAGGAGATTACCGCTGAGGTGTGATACAGGCTGCGGACTCCTGACAAGCTGCAGGAGGAAGGTCGGCGGCGGAGCGGAGGGCTTGAGTCGGATCCCGCGTCCCGGGACGAACAAGTGGAGTCAGCGCTGTATTGGGACTTTGAGGTCGGGCTCCGGCCGCCTACACCAAGATGGCGGCCACCGGCGGACGTAGCCGGTGAGCGGCCCCAGAGGCGCGAGGCGGACCGGCGAATTGCAGCGAGGTACAGGGGCCTGGGGCTGTGAGCGGGAGGTGTGCGGACTGCTCTCCCCCCACCCCTCCCCCGCTGACTGAAGGCAGTGACTGGGCTCGGGACTCTGCCGTACACGCGGTAAGCAACACTCCCCCCCCCCCCCTGGCACACGGAGGAGCTCCTGGGACCGGCGGCGGACAGTGGCAGCGAACGACATCCAGCGGCGGCCACTGCCAGCAGGAGGGCACTGCACCTGGAAAGACGCGGTCCTGCCCCTTAACGCTCATTCAAGGGGAGGACGGAGGTGCCGGGCCTGGGGGTGACCTGTGAATGTGTAGAGGGCTGCCCCGTCCCACGGGCCAGACACAAGGACTTTCACAGCAGGAGGTGCGAGAAGGGGTGTTTACTCGGCAAGAGGCACGACTACCCAGCAGTCACCCCACAACTGACACCCACGGGCTGGGGAGTGCGAATCGGCTACTCCAGACACCATAGTGTGCACGCCACCCAGATCACTGGGGGGGTCCGAGCCTGAGGTGGAAGCTTTCCTGGAAACTGGGAGGGGTGGATCGAGGTCCCTCAACGGGAAACGCACGGGGCAAACCAACCAGCGGCCAGACGACACTCGCCCCCCTCCCACCCCCCGCCTCGGAGCTATTCATAGTTTGGCGACTACACCGGTGAAACAAGGGTATCACCGTCCTGGAGACAGCGCCGGAGATACTGGCACTCATCTACGATGAGTCGACAGCAGAGACCGCACCAGAACCGCAGTCGATCCCACAGAGAGGGCGGTCATGGGGAAGCGAGACCAGACCCCCAAACCAACAAAGCAAGGCCCCATGGACAACTTTGCTACATCCAGACAAGCTGGGGATCAGCGGCCGGACGCACCGGGACCGCTAGCCGAGACGGCAATGCTCCTGGCGGCCATCCAGGCTTCCAGAAGTGACATCCAGGAATCGCGGGCTGCATTGGAGGTAAAGATCGGAGAGGTAGGCTCAGAGATCACCCTGCTGCGCCAAGACTTTCGTAATTTATCAGAGAGGGTAACAACGGCCGAGAATAGAGTCACAGATAATGAGTCATCGATCGCAGCATTAAGGAAAGACATGGCAGAACTACAGGCCTCGCATCGCCACCTGCAATGGAAGGTGGATGATGCGGAAAATAGGTCCCGCCGCAACAACCTCCGATTTGTGGGCTTTAGAGAAGGACTTGAGGGGAGGGATGTGTCCTCCTTCCTCCATTCATGGCTAAAGACTACCTTCCCCGCGGCTCAGTTCTCTGCCTGTTTCGTTATTGAGAGGGCCCACAGGGCGCTGCTGGCCAAGCCGCCGGAGGGCGCGCGACCGAGACCGGTCATTGCGAGATTCCTAAACTATGCCGACAGAGACTTGATCCTCAGAGAAGCCAGAAAGCTGGGGGAGATCCGCTTTAAAAATGCCACGATTATGATCTTTCCGGACTATAGCCAGGAGGTATCAAAACAGCGCCGCTCCTTCGACTCGGTGAAGATGAAATTACGTGCTTTGAAACTGGACTACATGCTCCTCTTCCCGGCGAAACTTAAAGTGATCTATAAAGACAAAACACTTTTCTTCACGTGCCCAGAGGACGCCTGGCACTGGCTTGAGGAACGCCCCATCTTGAACTCTAGGGAAACAGCGGGCAGAGATGCCATGGACAGATCGATGAGGGAATGGACGCGATGGGAACAGCCGAAGCCACAGAGACGAAGAACTGGAAAGATCAGAGGGCGTAAACCAGCGACGCCCTATCAGACCCGTGGTGCTAACGGAGGGAGAGAGGGCAGATCGACGTCCCCAAACAACAACATTTCCATGTCAGGCTCCAGGTTCAGCAGCCTATGGTATGGTATCCGATTGGAGGGCGACGAGGAGGAGGACTCAGAGGGGCATGAATCCGGGGGAGACGGAGAGAACAGTCTTGCAGGATCAGTCCACCCCCTGGTCGCCGAGATACAGCTAATGGAACAGGACTCGTCGGGGCTGGGTCCCGCTGCGGACACCCAGGACTCGCACTCATGAACACGGCCATCCGGGGGACTATGAGATAGCAGCCCGTTGCCGGGACCACGCAAGTTGACACGCCCCTATATGTTGTTTTTCTTGTTCTTTCAGTTGTTTGGTGTGTGATGGGAGGGAATGATGGGAGGGCGACAGGCCTTCTCCCTCGGATGGTTAGGTCCCTAGATGGGGAGCGACTGGAAGGGGCGGGAGGTGGGGTGGGGGAGGCTGGGGATACATGGTTTTCTTACAATCGGGAGTTGGGGGAACAGGGGACTTGGGAAGGGAGGGGGTCACAAGTTGAGAAACAGCGACCACATGCCACCACGCACCTCAAACCACACCACTTCGGGAGCCCTACCTGGAAATTTGAAGGGAACGCACAATGGCAGATCCACTAGATCACACTCCCACTGGTGACCCAGGCGTCACAATACTATCTTGGAATGTGAACGGCCTTGGGTCTAAGATCAAAAGGGGCCTAGTAAATGCATATCTGAAAAGGCTAGCGCCGGACATTATTCTACTCCAGGAAACCCACCTTAGAGGCACTCATTGCGCTTTCATAGCGAGAGGCAGGCATGTGGTACTTGCACACTCCGGTTACACGGCGGACTCCAGGGGGGCTGCAATCCTCATTAAAAAATCCACACCGTTCACCATCACTCGCACTTGGTTAGACCCTCAGGGGACGTATGCGGGGGTACAGGGCACTTGGAGGAGGCGCAGGTACACGCTCGTCTCAGTTTATGCCCCCCCCAAAGCTCCAGACACGCACCCTCACGGCAGTCACGGCTATTCTTCTAGACACTGCAGATACGATCCAGATAGTAGGGGGGGACTTTAATGATGTAATGTGTGCCACAAGGGACAGATCGGGGACCCCACGCACACCGGGGCATGACACGGCACTGGCTCGACAAATACACACTTTGGGCCTCACAGATGTCTGGAGGTGGCTCCACCCCACACAGGAGGCTTACTCCTACTACTCCGGGGCGCACAAGGTCTTTTCCAGACTGGATTATATATTTACCTCCAGGCAAGAAATTACGGTTACTGACCTAGCGGAATATAAAGCACGGGGAATCTCGGACCACTCCCCACTGTATGTACACTTGGGGCGGGGGAGGAGGGGAAAGGCTGCGGGATGGCACCTTGCGGCATGGGACCTCCAGACACCAGATCTATTGAAGGGACTTAGAGCAGACATAAAGGTGTATGTGGCTGAGAATGAGGGGTCCGTAGAATCAGGGATCACACTCTGGGAAGCACTTAAGCCAGTCCTTAGGGATCGTATAAACAGCAGACGAGGGGCGGCCAGAAGGGAGCTACAACAAGCGGTCACAACCAAGGAGGTCTCGATCTTAGCCCTCGAAACGGAATATCACCAGGGTAAGGAAGAAAAGGTACTTAGAAAACTGCTAGACACACAAAGGCACTATAGAGAACTTGTCACTGGGGAGGCGCGAACTCAGGCACTGGCGACACTCCACCGCCTATACGACGTGGGTGATAAATCTGGTAGACTCCTGGCGTGGCTGAGCAAGAGAGAGAGGGCGGCACGTTGGATAGACAGGATTGAAGTGCCGGGGAACAGGTCGGCCTGTACAGACGAGGCGATAGTTGAGGCCTTTGCCACGTACTATGAGGACTTCTACAGAGCTAGAGATCTGGGGGGCGAGGCTGAAGCCAACCGCTATCTTTGCGACATGGAGGTCCCAACGCTGTCCCAGGAGGACGCCACGGACCTGGAGACAGACTTTACACTAGAAGAAATAGCGGAGGCAATAGCGTCCCTAAAACCGGGGAAGACGCCGGGTCCCAGCGGCTTTCCGGCGAAATTCTTCAAACGTACGGCGGACCTGCTGCAACGCCATATTAAAACACTCTTTGTTGAGGCACTCCAAAAGGCGAGCCTGCCACCTGATCTGGAGACGGCCACAATTGTCCCCATCCACAAGGAGGGTAAACCCAAAGACATATGTGCCTCTTACCGCCCGATATCTCTCCTCAATATGGAGGCGAAGATTCTGGCCACTGTCCTTGCTAGGCGCCTGCGGTGGGTCATCTCTGAGTTAGTGCACGCAGACCAATCTGGGTTCCTCCCAGATAGGGCGACCAAATTAAACCTCCGCCGCACACATAACTGGCTACAGGAAGTCCGGGGAAGGAGCGAACCCCATTGGTTCCTCTCACTGGATGCAGAAAAGGCCTTCGATGCAGTGCACTGGCCCTTCCTGTTGGAGACGCTACGGAGGTTCGGCTTTGGCCCTAAGTTCGTGCAATGGATAAGACTCTTGTACTCTGCCCCAAAGGCACGAGTGAGGGTTAATGGAATACTGTCACGCGAATTTCACATCAACAGAGGAACACGCCAGGGGTGCCCTCTGTCCCCCCTTCTATTCACGATAGAAATACTAGCAATCCGGGTCCGACAGAATCAGGGTATTAGAGGGTTCACCTGGGGAGACTCGGAAGCTACCCAGGAAAAAATTTCACTGTATGCTGACGACGTCCTACTATTCGTGACGGAACCGGATGCCACTATCCCGGTCCTGTTCAAAGAGCTGGACGACTTCGGAGCCAGAGCGGGCCATACCATTAATTGGCATAAATCGATTCTATATGACCCACAAGGCCTAGACCGGAGGGGTTGCCTACCGGAACTTCTCATCCACACCACGGAGGGATTCCAGTACCTGGGGGTGTTCATAACGCTGGACGAGTCACTTTCCCTTAATACCAACGTGGCCCGTATCATGACTAGTGCGAAATTAGAAATGGACCGGTGGAGGCAGCTCCCGCTCACCCTACTGGGGCGCGCAGCTCTATATAAAATGGTTTTGCTGCCAAAATTTCTCTATGCACTGCAAAATGAATATTACCCGCTCCCTCCTACAATCTTGCCTAAAATCCACGCGGACCTGCGAGCCTTCCTATGGTTGGGGAAACACCCGAGAATAGCCTTAGCCACACTACAACGCCACCAGTATAGTGGTGGGATCTCCCTTCCCAATCTGGAGGCGTACTATTGGGCAGAACACCTTACCCCGATAAATGAATGGTTACATGCAGCAGTAGACCACCCTACATATGCGCTGGAACGATCAAAATGGTCTCACACACACGCTCTGTACTACCTATACGGGGGTCCACGAGGGAAGCACCTCCTACCGGCCACTAGGATCACGCTGACTGCTTGGAACAGGGCAACTAAACGCATGGGATGGGACAAACGACCCACCCGACAGACGCCTCTATGGCACTGTAAGTGGCTGGGTGAACTTAACAAACTCACGGGCTTCAGGCAATGGGATGATATTGGCATTTCGACCATAGGGGATGTGATCGCTAGGGGGGACCTGAAAACATTCCACGCCTTGCAGGGGGACTTTGGCCTACATAACACCCAGTACTACAGATACACACGGCTACGACATGCCTGGAGGGCTCAGAACATCATTGTGGCAGATATCCCAGAATATGCCCCATTGGAAGGTAGGTTGCTGCAGGAGCAGATAGGTAGGGGGGCGGTCTCCCTCACGTATAGAACACTAACCAACAATACATTGGGAACCTTACAAGACTTGAGACACAAATGGGAGGCAGACACGGGGGAGATGGAAGACCTGGACTGGGAGATGGTTCTTATGCACCCTCGTGAGGTCGCGATTAAGTCCAGACTCCGCCTCATACAGTTGAAGGTGTTGCACAGAGCCTATTACGACAGGGTGCGGCTATACAAAATGGGGAAGGTCATGGACACTGCATGCCTTAGGTGCCGCCAACCAGAGGGGAATTTCTACCACATAATTTGGGGCTGTGAGACCATACAGGAATACTAGGAGAACATATTTGGGGAATTAGAGGAGGTCCTGGGAACTACTTTACCACGGGACCCGAAACTAGCTCTGTTGGGGTTAACGACCGAAGTCGACCTGGCCCGCCCCTTGATCATATTTCTAGGGCTAGCACTGGTGGTAGCCAAGAGAGACATTGCCAGGCGCTGGGGAGCGGCCGAACCGCCGGACTTGGAGGAATGGAGAAGAGGGCTTGACCTCTATATGGCGGCTGAGAGAGTGACATACAAAGCCAGGGGTTGCCCAAAGAAATTCCGGAGAGTATGGACTCTGTGGCGGCAGTATCACGGACTAGAGTGACCTCACAGGGGATCTGAATGGGAACTTTGTCACACTTGATGTTTTATACATGCCTAGAAATGGTGACGGAGGCTGGACCGGTTCAATGCCTCACTGTAGAACCCGGTTCTCATCCAGGTGGATGTGACTATATCGACAAAGGGTAGACGGACTTCGGGGGGGGGAGGTGGGCGGGCATGATAGGAGCTGTTTCTAGGGGTTGTTTTCTCTTGTTTATTTGCATCAGTAACTAGCCTTGGTTAAGCAGTACTGTCGCTTTTGATCTGTGAGTAATCCTACTAAAGGAAAAAAGAAAAGTTGCGAAACCAACGGAACTGGCTGAATGTTGAAGCCAACCCGTGTCCTCATGTGTCTTTCAGATGATACGCCTAGTGCAACAATAAAAAGTTATTTGAAAAAAAAAATATTATCTACATACCCATTGGGGAATTCCCCACACTCCCTACATAGTGTACTTAATTTTGGTACACTGTACAGAGAGCCAGTTTCCTCATAAAAGATTGTAAGGGGAGTAGGAAGAAGTGCTAGTAGGGGTGAGGAGAGAGAAAAAAGAATGAGATTGGTGAGAGTGAAAAGTGAAACACAAAGCGAGGAGGAAGATGGAAGGAAAGAAATTAAACATGAGAGAGAATAGTTACAGGAGAGTTATTGACAAAGGGGAGATTGTGAGAAGCAAGGATTAAGAGATAAATACAGGAAGGTGGTGAGTAGGGAGGAGAGAGGCTTTCTTTTTACACTTGCAATTACCCTTAGCGATTGCTCAATTTGATGTGATCATCAGCCCATCTGAACGTCCACTCTATCCCCCCAGAAGGAAATTAAAAATGTAAAAATAGTATAGCCTGCCCTTGTGAGTTTGTTGAGAAAATCTATCAGCAGCACGCTCTAAACGTCTCTTTTGTCTCAGTGCAGAGCTGTAACTCTGTGGGATCTCAGAGACCCCTTTCTTCTGCTAATGGTGCTAATTGCCTTTTCTGAGGTGTTTATGGGCTTCAGGATGTCTAGTTGTGGATGTCTTTGCAAAGACTAAGGTCTGGTGTTGCTGGTAATACCCCGGTTACTTACCGGTAATCTTCATTACTCCGAGTATAGTCTTTCTCGCCACATGACTTACATAGAGAGCATAAGCTCCACGACCGAACCCTCCAAAGCAAAAAAAGCCTCCCACCCCCTCCCAACATGGCCGACCAGTCACACCTGACCTCTATAAGAGGCGGACCGGCCCAACCAACAGCCTGAACTACCAAGCAAACAATGAAGCCGATAGCCAGACAGGGAGGGGGGGAGGGAACTCATGTGGCGAGGAAGACTATACTCGGAGTAATGAAGATTACCGGTAAGTAACCGGGGCATTACCTCCTCGTTAGTCTTCCTCGCCACATGACTTACATAGTGAGCAAATACCCAAGCCAACAAGGCTTCATTGACCACCATAAGAACAACACCACACGGTGATGCAGATAAACCAACACAAGGTTTAATCAGTACCATGTAAAGAAAACAGGAATTACAGCAAACCTGAATCAAGACATAAAGGAAACAAGCCATCAAGGAGCCACAGCTCCCGCACTCAGAACGGCCCCAGCGAAGTCCCCCTGGACAGAACCACCCAAGACAACGCGATAGTGTTCCATGAACATGTGGGGGGACAACCACGTCGCCGCCCGACAAATCTCCTCCGTGGAGACCCCCTTGAAGGAGGCCCAGGACACAGAGACACTCCTCGTGGACCGACCCTGGACCCCCGCCGGAACCTCCGAACCCAGTGAAGCATAGGAAAGGATGATAGCCTGTTTAAGCCAGCGACTCAAGGTGGAAAGAGAGGGCTTGTGGCCCGAATGAACCGGACCGAAAGTCACAAACAGGCTATCACACCGGGAAAGAGAAGACGTGCGCTGAAGGTAAACTAAAACTGCACGCCGGACATCCAGCAAAGTCAAGGAAGGCTCCGTGTCGGGAGGGAAAGAAGGCAAAGACACCTCCCGAGCCCTGTTCACCAGGGAAGGAACCTTGGGAAGGAACCGGGGGTCATGACGGAGAAGCAAACTGTCCGGCAAAACCCGCAAGAAGGGAGGGGAGCGGAGGAACGACCCCAGCTCTCCCATTCGCCCAGCAGACACCACTGCCACCAGGAAAATCACCTTAAAGGTGAGAAACCGCAAAGCCACCGAGGCCAGGGGTTCAAAGGGAGGACCCTGAAGTGCTCATAGAACGAGAGGAAGATCCCACGGGGGAGACAGGCAGAGCGTCCGAGGGCGACGGAGAAAACAACTCCGGAGCAAACGAGCCACCAGGGAATCCAGCCCGTCGAAATCCGGACTGCGGAAGGCCCGCAAGGCTGCCCACTGGGCCCTCAGGGAAGAAGGGGCCAAGCCCAAGGAAAACCCCTCAGCCAGGAAATCCAAGACCCGCAAGGGGTCCACGGAGGCGGGGTCATCACCCAGAAGACCGCACCAACGCGAGAAAGAAGCCCAGTGCCGGGCATAGGAAGATAAGGTGGAAGACCTGCGGGAGCCCTGCAGCAAATCCACAACCCCCGAAGAACAACCCCGAGCAAGCAGCGTCACCCGCTCAAGAGCCAGGCCTGCAGATGGAGCCGGCGCAACACCGACTCCGGGAGCGGGGGGCCCTTCAACGGAAAAGGCAGAACCGGGATCGGCCAGAAGGCCTGAACCACCAGCTCGCAAAGGAGAGGATACCAGGGGCGGCGGACCCAGCCGGGAACCACCAGGAGCACCCTGGCCTTGTCCAAGCGAATCTTGCAGAGGACCCGGGGGATCAGTGGGAACGGGGGAAATGCGTACAGCAGACCGGAAGGCCAAGTGAATGACAGGGCATCCACCCGCCATACCCCCGGATCCGGGAGGAGAGAGCAGTACCTGGGCAGGAGGGCCGAGTCCCCGTCTGCGAACAGATCCACCAGAGGCAGACCGAATCGAGACACCAGGCGTTGAAACACCGTCGGGGTCAGGGAGAGACAAGGCAACGAAGGAAAGATCCGACTCAGTCGATCCGTCTCCATATTGTCGGACCCCGTGAGATAGACAGCTCGAAGAGACAGGACCGACGCCTCCGCCCATGACAACAACTCCTGCGTCAGCAACCAGAGGGAGCGAACCCTGCACCCCCCCTGATGGTTGACATAGCACCTCACCACCTGGTTGTCCGTCCGAACCAAGACATGGTGACCCCGCAGCGAAGGAGCAAAATGACGGCAGGCCAGGAGGACAGCCTTCAACTCCCGATAGTTCGAGGAGCAGCGAGACTGTAGGGGATCCCAACGACCCTGAATCGACTCCGCGCCCAAGGTCGCCCCCCAGCTGAGGAGACTGGCATCTGTCGTGATCACCCTGGACGGGGATACCAAGAAGGGAAGGCCCTCGGAGAGGTGAGACTCCACCAACCACCTCCCCAACTCCGACCGGAGCTGGGAGGAGACCGGGACCAGAAGCTCGTAATCCTCCGAGCGGGGGTCCCAGAAGGACAGCAGATGGTTGATCAATGGATAAAGGTGGAGGCGAGCCCAGGGGAGCACATTGATGGTCGCCGACATTAGGCCCTGAACCCGTAACCAAAGGCGAACCGGAGCAGAACCCTGAGCCAGAAGGGACCCCAGATCCCGCCACAAAGTGTCCCGTCGCCCCAGAGGCAAGAACACCTTCCCCAGCACCATGTCCAGATGACCCCCAATGAAGGCCAAGTCCTGAGTGGGCAACAGATGAGACTTCCGCTCGTTGATCAGGAAGCCGTGGGTGGACAGGACCTCGCAGACCCGTCCGACGTGCAGCATCCCCTTGGAAAAAGAAGAGGCAGAGATTAACCAATCGTCCAGGTACGGAAAAACCCTGATCCCCTCCTGTTGCAGAATACCCACCAGGGGGGCCAGGATCTTAGTAAATACCTTCGGGCAGATGACAAGCCAAACTGAAGTACCTGGAACTGATAGTGGGAACCTCCAACGCAGAACCTGGGAAGGACTGGGAAACCGGGTGAACCGGGACATGGAGGTAGGCGTCGAGGAGATCCAGCGAAGCCACCACCTCGCCCTGTACAAGAAGAGGCAGAATTTCCTGCAGAGAGATCATCTTGAATTTAGTATGAGGAATATAAGAATTCAACCATTTTAAATCCAACACAGGGCGGAACTCCCCAGACACCTTCCTCACCAGAAACAGGATGGAGTAGACGCCCGAACCCCTCTGCGACGGAGGGACCGGGCGGATGGCCCGTTTGGCAAGCAAGTCCTGAACTCCGGCCAGCAAGGCCTGTCTTTTGACCAGGGAGGAAGGCAGGGGCGTAGTGAGGAAAAAATCCGGAGGAGGGGAGGAGAAGGTGATGGAGAACCCTTCCCTCACAATCCGAAGAGCCCAAAGATCCATGACAGAAACCTCCCAGGCCGGGAGGAAGTGGCCGGGACGTCCCCCTACAGGCAGTACCCCGGAGGGAGACGGCCGAAAGTCAGGATTTAGGTGTGGAAGAGGCAGCGGCAGCCGCCGGCTGAGACCGGGATTTTGTGAAGTAAGGGGCGCCCCGGCCGCGACCCCTGCCACGAAAGGGCGCGCTGCCCCTACCCCTGGAAGCCGAGGAGAAAATCCGGCTGCGACCCGGGAAGCGGGACACAGACGATTTGATCGGAGCCAGCAACTTGCGGTCCTCAGCAGACTTCTTAATCATCACCTCCAGTGGAGGGCCAAACAGTTTAGCCCCGGAAAACGGTATCTTCATGAGTAGAGCCTTTTGGGCCGCCTCCGACTTCCAATGTCGAAGCCATATCTGACGCCGGGCCTGGATCGCCGCACCCCCGGCGGCAGCCGCCGCACCCAGAGTGTCAAAGGAGATGTCAGATAGGAGGCGCGTCTGCTGTTCCATCAAGGCCAGTGTGGGGACAACATCAGCCCCCTGATCCAGAAGTTCGCCCAGGGACTGGAAGTCCTTCAATAAGGACTGCACCGTGCATGACAAGTAGGCTGAGGCCCTGATGGTGAAATTAGCCGCAGCATAAGACCGCTTAGCAGCAGCCTCCACGCGCTTGTCCACAGGGTCAGAGGGGGAGGCGTCCTCAGAAATGATGGAACCCTGTGACGACAGACCCACCACCAGTGAGTCCACCTTCACCGCCGGCGGGAAGTCCCGAGTGAACTCCTCAACAGCGTAACGTTTTGACAGAAAACGCGGAAAGGACTGCTTGTCAACATCCAGCCACTCCCCTTCGATGACCTTCCTGATGGACGCATGAAGAGGAAGGGAATCCGGAGCCTTGCGCTGATACTGGACAAAGAAATCCTCGGAAACATCCTCCGTCGCCGGAGGAGGGAAGGCCAAGTTTTCCTTGACGTGTGAAAGGACGTCACGAAGCTCCTGACCCTGGATGTAACGGCCATGGAGATCCTCCTCTTCCCCCTCCGCATCAGACACGGGAGTGGGCTCCCTGCGAGTCCGCTTCGGCGAGGGAGGACCCTGGGCATCGCGCTGCGCCAGAGCATCAGCCACAGCCGACTGAATCATCAGCTGCAGGGACTGCGCAGACAAAGGCATTGAAGACACAGCGTCAGTCACCGACCCTCCTGAGCCAGACTCCATCTTCAAGAGTAACACACCACCTCAAAGACAATGAGAAACTCAGGGAACCCCAGGACGCCGGGGCCTAAATAGCCAGCCGGGATACACAGCTGAAGGCAATCAATTGCGAGACTCCGCCCCCAAGGGGCGGGAAGCGCACGGCCAATCCCCGTGCAGTAGCAGCCGAGGGACGATGGCCACAAAAACACCCCGAATGGAAAACAGCGTCCAGCGCTGCAAAACCGCATTTCCCCGAGCAGTAACAGGCTGCAGAAGGCAAGCGTCGGCAGCGCCGGCCGCCCCTCCGCTCTCGGGGCTCGAGCCCAGAGGAGCCCGGATCCACGCCCGACCTCGCAAGGTGAGACCGCGTCCAAGCCGGCACTGCCGACCGGGACGCGCTGTCAGATGCATCGCGGTCCCCCGCCGGTCACGGCGCACAGCGCTAGCACCCCGGCGGCCGGGACCGTCTTCTGGGCATACCATGCAGCAAATCCACATAGGGGAACGGCGGCCGCCCAACGCACGGCCAGGCATAAACAGGGGCACCCCCAGCAAGGCGAGGGCCCCTAACAGACGAACCGGGGAGGGAACCGGAATGCCCAGACAAACCCCACATCCCCGGCTGCCCCGCCCCCCCTGTACACCCCAGGCACGCTGCAGCAGCACCTAACCGGCCCCGCAGGACCGGGGGAAAGAAGAGGGGGGGGGGATTTAAAAGAGTAACAGGTCCCAGGGTCCGCTAAGGCAGGACCTCAAACCCATAACCCACTGACCAGCTAGAGCAGGTCCATGTCTTACCTTAGGCTGTTGGTTGGGCCGGTCCGCCTCTTATAGAGGTCAGGTGTGACTGGTCGGCCATGTTGGGAAGGGGTGGGAGGCTTTTTTTGCTTTGGAGGGTTCTGTCGTGGAGCTTATGCTCTCTATGTAAGTCATGTGGCGAGGAAGACTAACGAGGAGGTAATAGAAGCATAAAAGCATACAATCTTAAAATCCCTTCACTTAGCACTTTTACTTAACTTAGTACTGAAGTTGTTTCCTAGAAACACTTGTGTGAGTTGATTTAACATATGATACTGCACAAGATTACTAGTTTACCTCCTCAAAGATTCATCACAAAGCACTGCCGTTTGGAGTTAAACAGAAGAGTTAAGGAATGACCCATCCTTTCACTCAATTGCACAGTGTGGAGCCAGGAAAACTGGGATTAATCCCAACCTCGCCGTTTGACCAAATTCTGTCATTCTAGGCAGTTAGTTTACTTTACTTTGCCTCCTTTTCCTTCATTATCACATTTAAGAGCACCATGAAATACATCAGTTTAGGACGTGCGCTGTGCAAAAGCCTGTCTTGTATGTAGCTTAATTGAATATAGTGAGACTCCAAGTTTATAGACAATATTGGCCAATACGTAATGACAACATGAACATCGACTTGCCTCTTGATCCAGGAATTCTATTATCTTCAAAGGATACGCGATGGTGGTTTAAAATGTTTCTAGTTTTATGCTTAGAAACTATCCCTGCTTTTTATTTTTTTTAATTTTTAAGCCAGTCATATTATATCACAACAATTGCAGTATAATTTACATACGACTTATTTTGAGGGTTTGTCTTGTGTTATAGCCTTATTGGCACTCCGCAGCACTCCCAACCTGCTTCAATTCAGGAAGAATTTGAAGACTTGGCTTTTTAATCATTCTGTTTAGGTGGGTTTTTCTTTCCGTTTTCTTTGTTTGGGGGTTCAGTCTCACTTGTTATGTTGATTTGACATTGTAAGTTGCCTGTGGAAAGCGCCGGGACACTCTTTTAGAGTAGCCGTGCGCTATAAAAATGCACCGTAACATAACATAACATAACATAACATAACAGAGCCACGTCAGCTTCCAAGCTCAGCTGTGGCTCGACTCTCTCTGTTATTTTGGTGGATTGCCCACCTTTATCCAAAAGCATGAAGCTGTCAGTAACTGTGGAATGTATTTGGCCATTGCCCCCTTCTTTGACTGACAAGGTCACAATACTTTTTGATTTTGACATTATTGTGCTCTTGTCAATTGACAATAGGTAAAACAAATTCTACCATGTTCTACTTTAGATCGGTTAGTAGTGACGACCATGGTCTCTACGACATAGTAGACACCAGGTTTGAAGTGCTGCAATTTTGTCTAAAAAGCTGTCCCTCCTTGGAGTAGAAGGCTTGCTTTACTTCAGTCAAACCGATTCTATTCATGTGCCATGTTGCAACTGTTGTTGGGTTGCCCAGCACTGACACATGGTATTCTTGGTGACATGGTCAAATGTGATTGTGTCTAAGATCAACTCCCTCTCCATGTCCCAGCACACCAGATTACTACTCCTGGACTTTCTTTTGAGATTGTAGTCCTTTCTTGGACTTATTATCTAGGATGTCGTGCCTTTGAACCAATTATACTAATAGCTGTGTGAGAAAATGACTCATTGTGTGTGGTCACTCCCATTTTTTACTGAATTTTATTGCTGGTATTTAGACACTGGGTACCTGCCATCCACAGTCCAGTGTATGTGCTCCTACCCCTCAAATGTAACAATTGGCTAATCCATACTTGGCATATTTAATATTCCAGTAAGGCCAGAAAATATGATGTTGAAACTACACACATTGCATTGAAAGTAAAATGGTAAAAACAAAAATATGATGGACGGAGTGCTGAAACGTTTCAACCACTCACCCCCCAGTCACAGATCTGGGTTCAATCCATCATTCTTTTGCTCACTATGCCAATCCAGTTTGGACCCAGCCATATGCAAATCAGTTTTGGCACTGTTCCTAACGGGAACAGTCTATCTCGAACTGCCAGGCCAGGTCCTCCGTGTAGCGGAAACAAGCATCCTGGGACTGGTTTCGTGGTATTACCCCTCATCAGCCAGGCTAGCTTGAATCCAGTGGCATAGTGGTCAAGGGACCCATGTCTGGGCATACCTTTGACCACTTAGGATGAACATAGCAAACACAACAAGATGATGGACGGAGTCCTGAAACTTTTCAACCACTCACCCACAGTCACGGATCTGGGTTTAAACCATAGCACTTTTGCTCGCTATGCCACTGCCCGAACTGCCAGGCCTGGTCCTGCCTGGATGGGAAAACAAGCATCCTGGGAACAGTTTCAGGATATCTCTCCATATCAGCCAGTGTTGCATGTTCACCCTAAGTGGGAAGGGTATGCCCAGACGTGGGTCCGTGCTCACTGCGCCACTTGTTTCAAGCTAGCCTGGCTGATGAGATGTGATGCCCCGAAACAGGTCCCAAGAAGCTTGTTTTTCGGTCCAGGGAGGACCTGGCAGATCATGCTGGACTGTTCCCATGGGGAACAGGCCAAAGCTGATTTGCATATTTATTTATGGCTAGGTCCAAACTGGAATGGCGTGGCGAGCAAAATAATGATGGATTAAACCCAGATCTGTGACTGGGGGGGAAAAGTTCAACAATGTTCAACATTCCGTCCATCATCTTTTTGTGTTGCATTCAAAGTTAAATGGCATATGTGGAATGCAGCACTTATTTTGCCAGTCACTAGTGTGGCAATTTAAACATGGCTTCATGCTACCAATGTAGTCTAACTCCTGCAGTTTCACCCTCCAGTCTGACCCATACAAATTGCCCTTTTCACAGAGGAAAAATCTTCCTTTAAAGTATTAATAGGTTACCCTTAATTAGGCCATGCAACCCTTACAGTATTTAAAAGTGGGATATGTGAAAACGTAATAGTCATGTTCCTACAGGAATAAGCCCCCAAAAGCTATTTTCAATGTTGAAAGCACTGACTGTTATATGAGGATAACTAGAGTACAGATTAATATAGTAAATCTGGTGTCTCGGTTTAGGGAAAGCTGGAGAAATTGTGCAACTACTATTTTTAATATTTATTAAAAATCTTATTCAATTATGAACTTAGATTTTTAATAAATATTTAGGGAAATGAACTTTTAGAAAGTTACCTTTTACCTACCTGAAGCAATTTACATTACCGTGCCAGTAGCTGCCTCGGCAGTGCTTTAACTTAACAAAGTGTGAAAACTGCTCCCAGAGCAAAGACAATGACGTAGGGCTGGTGACAGGTTGGACTGGGGTTTAAGTATGTGACACCTGTCAGCCCAAGTAAATCAGCCGGGAGGGGTCAGGATTTTAATTTACTTCAATGGGGCAAGGCTGAGACCTGGCCATTCACGGTTAAGTGTAACTGTCAACCTGAAGAAGGAAATGCCTTTGTTCTATAGGCCCTCAGTAGCCAGTTAGGGACCAGTCCAGTGGGAGGATGGTTGATCACAGAATCACTGTGGGTAGTTGAGGAGGAGGAGGGGACAACTTATTTCCATGAACATACCCCATGGCTGGCCCATTGAATCCCTTCAGGGGCAGAAGGCCTGTCCATCTTGGATGTCCCTTAGAATTGTGCACTCTGAGCTAGTTTGCAGCAAGGCAAACAGAATGTGCTTTAAAAGTGGGCAGGGTTGTCCCTGTGAACTTTCCCCCCATTGGCCAGGGAGTGTCCAGGACTCAAAACCACCCACTGACTACCGAACTGTACATTATTGGACTTCACTACCAACTCCTCAGAACACTTTCTGCACCGGCAGGAGAACAGAAGAGAACTGAACATGCTGTCTGAAATCTGTGAGAAGACCTAATGGGCTGGACCTTCCCCCACTTGTACCCAGGAAAAATAAGTGGCTAAAGGGATATCAAAAGTTGCAAGAGGCCTTTTTCCTGCAGTGACCAGTTGCAATTGTAATAAGACTGGACCCTGCTGGTTGCCTGTGCTGGAGTTAGTCCTGGCCCCTAAGTGCTGTTCCCGAGCTTTTGAGGAGCCTTAGTTGTGTCCAGAGGAACTTATTCTGAAATCTCTGAAAAATGTGTACTTAGAAAGGTTTTGGACTTCGTGACCTCTGCAGATTCAAGATCAACTACCCAAGTCAGTCCATCCAAGGTGCAAATTCACTAAGCAAGAAAATCAAACTGCAGCAGATTGGAGCTTTTTGCCGCCTTAAAATCCAGTTCAATCAATCAATCAATTCATCAGTATTTGTTAAGTGCGACTACTCACCGTGAGGGTCTCATGGCCCTAGGGGGCCGCAGAACCAACTGGGTGGTGAGATATAGTCGAAGAGCCAGGTTTTGAGGTCTTTCCTGAATTGGATCAGGGACTGGGATAGACTGAGGTGGAGAGTCAGGGTGTTCCAGGTTTTGGCGGCGAGGTAGTAAAAGGATCTTCCACTGTTCCTAGTCTTGCCGTTCCGAGGGATGGTGGCAAGGGCCAGTTAAGCGTAGCGGAGTTTTCTGATGAGTACGTGGAATGAGAGACGGAGGTTCAAGTATGCTGGTCTGGCGTTGTGGAGGGCTTTGTGTGCGTGTGTGAGGAGCTTGATGGAGACTCTTTTGTTGACTGGGAGCCAGGGAAGTTCTCGCAGGTGTTCAGAGATGTGCCTGCGGCGGGCGATGTTGAGGGTCAGTCTGGCTGCAGTGTTTCGAATGTTCTTTAGTTTCCTGATGAGTTTATGGGTGACGCCAGCATAGAGTGCATTGCCGCAGTTGAGTCTGCTGCTGATAAGAGGGCCTGTCATTCTGGCCTCATTAGTGATCCTATTTTTGAAAAACAGGGACCCTACATAAACTAAGTGTGCTAGTTGTAGGGAACAACAGACAAAATTGGAAAAAGAGAGAACACTCTCACTAGAAAACACACAGTTAATAACTGCCCAATTGATAATTTTAGTGTTAAAAAGCGACTTTCTTCAATTAATAAACAATTCAAACCCATGTGTAAGAAATCTTTGTTTGTATTTTTATTTTATATATTCTTTTTTATATAAATACTTCGATTCTTTTTTCAGTTCATTTGACATACTTTATGCAGATATAAACATATTACAGGCATAAATATATATACAAAACCACAAAATGACAATACAAAAGTGAATCAAACAGGGAATTTTACGGTCGATGTATTACTGAAGTAGGCAATGCGGTGGAATAGAACTACGTGCGTTTCGGCCAGTGGCCTTCGTCAGGTGGCCGTCATTCACAATTAACAGAACATTACATTGTGCAACATAGCTATTAAAAGTACGTTGGTTGATATTTCGAATTATTTAACTTCTAGTTTAGTTGTGCCCTCAATTTGAATGCATTCCAGCAGGGGCACTAGACTTTTTAATATTACTTGATCCAAGAAAGGCGTTATTGGCTCTTTTCTTTTTTTCTTTCTCTCCCTCTGTTGGAAATATCAATTCTTTTAAGGATGCTTTGGAGTTGTTTTTTAAAACAGTTCAAGGGCAGTGAAGATCTAAGCCTTCAAAAGTACGTCTGCCTTGCTAGGTAATCGTTTATACGAAGAGGGTAGTCGAACACATTATATTTATCAACTCTATGTCCAGACACCTTCAAAAATGCTTATACGGGTTCGGTCTTTTCTTTTTTATTTCAATGAAGTCTAGGGCCATCCGGTTTCTTTTAATAAAACTCTTTCTATATCTTTACTCCGATATGGCCTCTCATCTACAGCAACATGCAGCCGTTTCACGCCGAATGGCCCTAGACTTCATTTAAATAAAAAAGAAAAGACCGAACCCGTATAAGCATTTTTGAAGGTGTCTGGACACAGAGATGATAAATATAATGTGTAACAGCTTTCCTTCTGGGCTGAAACTTTGCAGCAACCGGGCCGGGCTGTGCTCCGCTCAAACCAACGGGCCGGGCATCGCTCCGCCTTTCCCCTCGGCCGAGCTTGGCAACGCCGAGCCCCCTCGTCACCGGACTTCATTTCCCAGCTGCCCCATTTGTGGCAAGGACACCGCCTCCATATTTGCGTGGCGCCAGGAGGCGCTTAAAGGGCGTACCGGGGCCGATTTTCCGGCGTAACAGCTTTCCTTCTGGGCAGAAACTTTGCAGCAACCGGGCCGGGCTGTGCTCCGCTCAAACCAACGGGCCGGGCATCGTTCTGCCTTTCCCCTCGGCCGGGCTTGGCTCCGCCGAGCCCCCTCCTCACCGGACTTCATTTCCCAGCTGCCCCATTTGCGGCAAGGACGCCGCCTCCATCTTTGCGTGGCGCCAGGAGGCGCTTAAAGGATGGACCGGACCGAGTACCCGGCGTAACAGCTTTCCTTCTGGGCAGAAACTTTGCAGCAACCGGGCCTGGCTGTGCTTCGCTCAAACCAACGGGCTGGGCATCACTCCGCCTTTCCCCTCGGCCGGGCTTGGCTTCGCCGAGCCCCCTCCTCACTGGACTTCATTTCCCAGCTGCCCCATTTGCGGCAAGGACGCCGCCTCCATCTTTGTGTGGCGTCAGGAGGCGCTTAAAGGATGGACCGGGGCCGAGTACCCGGCGTAACAGCTTTCCTTCTGGGCAGAAACTTTGCAGCAACCGGGCCGGGCTGTGCTCCGCTCAAACCAACGGGCCGGGCATCGCTTCGCCTTTCCCCTCGGCTGGGCTTGGCTCCGCCGAGCCCCCTCCTCACCGGACTTCATTTCCCATCTGCCCCATTTGCGGCAAGGACGCCGCCTCCATCTTTGCGTGGCGCCAGGAGGCGCTTAAAGGACGGACCGGGTCCTCGTCCCGCGGGACGAGCACGGGAGCGCGCCGGGAGAAGCCCGGGACAAGGGCGGGCCGTCTGTGGCCGTCAGGGGCTGCAGGAGGCTGGGCTGGGCACACCCTCTAACGCTTACTCTTTGGTGTCTCTCTTCTAGCTGACAGTATTTTGTAGTAAGTCGGGCGGTGTGTTATTACACTTTTAGTACATATTAGTATCGCGGCTGTAGTATCCACTTTGTTTCTGTACAGGCTTCTTATATGCTAGATCATTTCCTACGCTGCCATCCATCGCTTTCCTTGAGCTCTTAGGATGTCTACAGGCGTACTGAATTCCCTACCTTCCACTGTTGGGGTCTCTATACTTGGCCCCTTAGACAAATATTTTGCAAGGGCAACCAAAGAAATAGATAAAGAACTTATGCTAGCGGAGAAACGAGCGGAGCGCCGTTTTTCCATCGATCTTCCTAAAAAAAAACCACTAATGTCGCCCCAGAAGGTACCTTTTCCTTTACAACATCATAATACAAGCGCGTCGGAAGCAGATACTGAGTTATTCAGCACTGATAACATTCCACTCATTTTTCAAGATCACATCTCATCTCCTACTCCCATTGATATCACTAATGACTGTTCTCCAAACGGGCCACCGGTTGTCTCCAACTGTCTAATAGATTTAAACTCCCCCATTGTTTTGGATCTTGTCTCTCAACATCAGTTAAGTTCTTCCAATCAACCAACTGAGACTGTCGCTCCTATGCAGACACTACCACTGACTACAGCTAGTGTGAGTTAAGATAAGTCCAAGAAGCCCCCGAGAGCACATCGCTCTCCACCAAAGAAAAGAAGGAGAAAGGGTGGGGTTAAAAAAGGGGAAAATATTCCGCGCATCCCCCCTCCTCTAGTTGACCCAACTGATAAACCACCTGGTCAACCACAGAAGGATGTATTAATAGGGCCCCCAATAACACCAATTTTTGGGGGTAGAATCATTGTCGACCAAAGAGACAATGGGGATGATTGAATGCCTTTTAAAATCTCTCTTGCTTCCACTCATAGAGAGAGTCAAAAGGCTGGGGGAAAAATGGATTGTATATTGGCAGCTTCCAACCTCAGTGAAAATCCTAATCCTGTCAAACCTAAGGAATCTTCCCTAATAAATAAGCAGCCAACACCTAAAACATCGAAAACATCTAGACCACAGAAAGAAAACCCAGTACTTAAAAATAAACCTGCTCCCCCAAATTAAATTAAAACGACGGTTTCCCACGATATACACAAAGAGAAGGCTACGTCAGCGCCTCAAAAACCTCCCCCTTCTACCAAACCCCCTCCAATGAAGCCAACGACAATAAAAACTAAGAGAGTAAAATCAAACTTTAGTAACACAGTGGAACTACCCCCAGAGTCAGCTAACTATGTGATCATCTTAACTGGAGTTCCAATTGCTCCTACTGGAAATATTGAATACAATGCAAACCTTAAAAATAAAGTCATTTTCTGGTTGCGAAACAACAGACCCCTTCCTCCCCATCTAAACGGAGCTATAATCTCTGTCAGACGATGTAAATGGGTGGGCCCTAGACCCAAAGACATTGAGGGGGATGTTGTGATAGTAAATTTCAGGGAACATAGAGTGGTTACGTATATTAGCGATTGGTTTCCAGGGAGAAGTGAGGGGGGTGTTTAATCTCGTAACCTGAGTTATTTTTATACCGAAGTTTTATTAATGCCCCCAAACCACCCACCAACCTGTCGTAATGTCAACCCCTCAAACTTTGACCACCGTACCTCACATTCTTCTTTTCCTGCTAAATACACTAATAACTTTCCTCCCTTTTTCCCATGTCAACGTCCCTCTAGATATTTCCCTCCATCTAACAATATTTACCACCCTATAAATCCCAATGAGTATTGGAACATTCCGCTACACAACTTATTCGAACCCCTCTCAGGGCTAGACGCAAATGAATGACTCGACCTGCCACATCCTTATGTAAGGGTCACTCGAGATTGCATGAGCGTCTCTTATATATTAGATGTATTAAATGAAAATGTTTTTTCTTCTGTAACCCCTGCACTAACGAGTAGTTTCACTGAGACAGAAGTTGATATGCGGGAGGAATGTTGTGTAGCTTTAACTGACCTGAGCATGATCCACAATGACACTGTTTGTTCACTGAATTTGCATGATATGGAGACTTCTTCTCTTCTTTCAGAAGCAAAATATGAGTGGTCTGGGGGGGGGGGGATTGTTACACAATGGTACATCTGTTTTGTCTATCCGTACTAACCCAGATATTGGAAATTCTTTAAGTTCGCCTATAAAACACCCGGAACTTAATTCGGAGGGAATTGGTAGGACTGCAGAATGTGTTGATATTGTATCTTTGTCTGCAAAATGCGCCCCTATGGGTTTGGAAAAAAATAGGGGTCTTGTCTAACATTCTTACATCCACACCCGTTTACACTCCATATCCCATACTCAGTTGGAACGTAGCCAGTCTCGCATCAAAAACTGTTTTACAACCGTGGTTAGAGCTGGTGAATAGTTACTCGGTCCTATGTTTCCAAGAAACCTGGGCATTAAACCCAGTGCACCTATTAGGGTATCAGACCTTCCACGCACCAGCCTTGGTGACCAACCAGGGTAGAAACAAGGGCGGTTTAGCCATATATATTAGTATTACTAACTGTGCTGACACATATACCCAAAGATTTTTACCAGATAGTTGTGATTGGCTGGGGAAATTCCCTCAATCTCATCATAGTAAACTTTTATAATAATCTAGCCCCAGAAGTATTGAATCAAACATTAAATGATTTAAGTCATACTGTTGTCATATTAAAAGAATCCACTCCTAGGGAGTGTATGTTCGCCTGCTTAGGTGACTTTAATTGCAACATCTGCCAGTATGGGCCAAAAGAACTATGTGGTTTAGATTTCTCAATGGATGATACCTCAAACCACTTTATTCACTCAAAAATAGGGGATATTTTAAATAGTTTTCTTTTTTATTTTAACTTGGATTATGTAAACGATTTATGCTCACCGGCCGTACCCTTTCACACTACCTTCCATGGAAGAGGCTCAAACACTGTGATTGACTTTACCCTATTTTCTAAATCACACTTCTCTTTGCTTTCCTCATGGAAAACTTTGGATGGTGTTTATGGGGACCACTACGCTTTAACGTTTAATATAAGCAAGCATATAGAGGGTTACACACCAGGGAAAATATTACTAGTTATCAACCACATATCTCTATGGGACGGACCAATGGTTACACCATTAAATGGGATAAAGTGGTCCCTGAAACATTTTTTTAAAACTTATTATTTAAAAGAAGATCGGAGATCAACATCTATCTGTCCCCATCAGAAGACCCTTTAAAAATACTAGGCTCTTTTACAAAAATTCAGGAGACATTAAAATCTTTATTGTCCCGGCTGTGGCTACGGAGGCAAGATGGCGGCGGCGTCATAGACCGCTGCAAGAGGCTCCACTGACCAGTACCTTATAGTTCTAAAAAAAGTGCTGGATATACTTTTCAATGGAGAATATCAGTCGGTACAATGGAACTCAAGGAAGAGCTAAAGAGATTTGAGTGAAATACGAGTCTCTTTTTACTCCGGCTACACCGTGACACAGTAACTTACTTGTAACAAAGTAGTGCTTAGGATTCACTTTCTGCTCTCGGCGCTGGAAACTGGATGGAGGGGCTCTGCGCTGGGAATCGGCAGAGTGCGGCGGACTAGGCTACAGCTTCGGAACTCCGCTCCCGCCTTACTTTCTTCTCTTCGTTGATTGGGTTTGCAGTATTACGCTTTGTTGGACACGCCCGAGCTGCCGGAGGCGCTGGAGATGCTGCAGCTCAGCACGGTGTGGGCGGCTTTTCGGGCAGTCCTGTGGCGTTTGTCAATCCTCGTTCCTTTTATGAGAGTGGCTCTTCCTCCCTGAGGGCCACAAAAGAAATGGCTCCGAAGAACGCGGCTTCTGTAGCCGCTGCCGCTCCAGCTTCTAAAACTCGGGCAGCAAAACAGGCTCTCCGCGATAGAGAGCTTGCAATGAAACGAACCGGGACACAAGGTTCAGGCGGGACTCCAGGCTCCGGTTCTGGCCCTGAAAACATTCAAAATCCAACACCATCAAAACTAAATAAATCCTCAAAGCAACCTCCACCTACACCCCGACTCGGTCCATCAGTTGTTGATCTCCTAAGAAAAGTGCCTGCCCCGTCCACCCCCCACCTGTCTACGACTACACTGATGGCTGATCCCTCCTCTCCAGGACTGGAAGTTACAGGTGAGATGGGGGCTGGGACTGTAGGCTGTGAACACGAACCTAGTCGGGAGGGGGAGAAGTCAAAGAAAACGATTTCTGTGCCTGTAAATAACCAATTGAAGCTTACTGAAGATAATAACCTGCATACATCTCCCTGTACCATCTCTGCTCCTACTGAAGATATTAGCGGGTCTCCGTCTCTAACAGACACTATGACTTTGACTATGAGTAATGAGCCTGAGCCTGAGCACGAATACGAGTTGGTGACTGAAACTGGCACTGGGAAATTAACTATTCCTCAGGTGCAAGATGCAGGGAAAAATAATAAACCTAAAGGAAACGCATCTAAACCATCAAAACCACATAAGGAATGTAAGGACTATACTGTATCCGACTCACTTGATACAGATAGAGACCCCTCAGACTTCTATTCCATATCTGAAGGGGCCGATGATCTGAGATGGTCACATGAGTCACAGGTGGAATCAGAAGTCAATACTGGCACTGGCACCGGTTCTGATACTAGTGCGATAGAGAGCGACCACGACCCAGCTCGAAATGACTCCAGGGAGGGTAAGAGGATGGTGCGGAGGAAAAGAAGGACCCACCATGGCGCTTCAGATTTACAGTGGGATTACTCTCCAACAACAGTGCCAGTTCTTAACTCACAGGAGCATGCTTCTACATCTGTACCTGAGCCGAGTATACCTAATGATCAACAAAATGCCACACTGAATACAGTAATGGATACAGTTCTACAGGCAATCGCTTCCCATCGTGAACAAACCTCAAGGGATGGTCGAAGGGCACAATTAGCGCTACAAAAGGTACAAGGTGTAGTCCGTAAACTATCAAAATCTGTTGCTGCATCAAATGCTAGGATGACGGAGATGGAAGATCGGATAGTAGTTAATGAAGCTAATGCCACAGCCACCCAAGAGCAAGTTGAAACTCACAAGGAAGAATTGAAAGACGTTAGATGGAAGCTGGAGGACATGGAGAATCGTCTTCGACGCAATAATCTCCGCGTACTTGGGATCCCGGAAAAAAGCGAGGGAGAGGATATACTCTCTTTCATTATTCAACTATTCAAAGACACTTTCCCGGAGTTTGTCTCCTGGAACTGGGACTTGGAAGTGCAACGAGCCCACAGAGTTCCATCTATCATGAAGCCGTCTTCATTACAAGGGAAGTATCCTCGGGCAGTGTTGGTTTACTTTGGAAACTTTCTCCTCCGTCAGGCCATCGCTGACAAAGCAAAACCTGAAGCCCGGCGTACCAGAAACAATATCTCTTATTTTGTCAGGCCTGACTTTTGCCACACTACCGTAGAGAGAAGATGGCGTCTTCGCCAAATGATTAAACCATTTATGGATAAAAATGCTCAAGTATATCTTAACAATCCTGCCAAATTAAAAGTTATCTACAAAGGCCAGGTTAAATTCTTCACCTCGGAGATAAAAGCCAAAGAATACTTAGACAGTTTAACATAAGTCTAGAAAAACCTATACAATGTAGTCTCTCTCTTCTTAGATATTTCGCTTATCTTAGCTGTATATCTAAATAACTTCCTGTTACCTAACTAATAGGACTGTAGATTCTAAAATAACTCTATTTCTCTGTCTTTTTGATATATTATCTGAGCACTTTTCTTTTTTCATGTATTGCTTGGTGTGTATATGGTACTGGTCAGGGATTACCTCACCATCACTATAGACTCTATTAGAGTCTAAATGCCTCGTGGATTGGTGAGTGGGGGGAGGGGGGTTGAGGGTGGGGGTAGGGGGGAGAAATAAAAAAAAATAGCAACTTCAGACAAATAAATCATTTTCAAGCAATCTTTTTGTCTAGAATACAGGATCAAGTGACGGCAAAGGGGTGAAAGAGATAAATCAGAATAAGAACCAGCAAATTGAAACATGTATATATAAAAATATATTATCTTGCGGTCACGTCCAAGTTTGGGATTATCATCTTAAATGGGGAGACTAAAGAACTTATTTACCGATCCTTAATTACCGAATTTTACCGATTCGGTAATTAAGAATCGGTAAATAAGAAGGGGGGGTATGTAGGAACATCCAGATGTTCCATTTACCGAATCGGTAATTATCTGTATTTACCGATTCGGTAAATACCGACCGGTAATGCTCCATTCATTCCTATGGGCTTTGAAGCCCATATGAATGAATGGGGCATTACCGGTCGGTATTTACCGAATCGGTAAATACCGATTTTGACAAGGGTGCAGGGGGTGTCACTTTGACACCCTCTAGCACCCCCAAAAAAGGTTCGGGGGGCCATGTGGCAGGCATACCTGCCCTAAGGGCAGGTCTGCCTGTCATATGGCACAGGTGTGCATGCACACATGTGCATGCACACCGGAATCGGTATTTTACCATCAAATATATTTGATGGTAAAATACCGATTCGGTAAGGGTTGTGGGACTCAGAAGAGTCCCACCTACATATCAATTTTACCGAATCGGTAAAAATACCGATTCGGTATTTTACAGAATCGGTAAATTTACCGATCGGTAAATTTACTGATTCTGTAAAATACAGGGCCCTACATCTCAAATTGCATTTACCGGTCGGTAACGGCCGAATTCGGCCGTTACCGACCGGTAAATGCCTACCTACATCTGGCCCTATAACTTTGTAATTGGAATATTGCAGGTCTTAATGACAGAAATAAAAGGGCACAGCTATATCAACTATTGAAACAAGACCCGGTTGACATACTGCGCCTACAAGAAACTCATATAGCAGATTCGGATAAAGATCTGTTGAAGATCCCAGGGTATAATGTGATCATAGCCACTTCCCAAACATCTAAAACCAGGGGGGTTGCAATTCTGGCCAAACCACTGCTTGGTAATCCCAGACGCAAGTTAGCTGACAAACACGGAAGGTGGGCTATAGTACAACTAGAACTGGGTCCCACGATTTGTGCAGTTTATGGTTCAAATTTGGACGACCCTACAACATTCAGGGATCTAGATTTAGAATTTGCCTCCTGGCCCTCTCCTCTTATTCTTTGTGGAGACTTAAATATATCATTGGGGGCTTCTGTATTTAATCAACTGCCTCTGAATTATAATGGTCGTAAGCCGAAGGTATATAGGGCCATACGCCAACTAATGGATAACCATAATCTGCGAGATGTCTGGGCTTTGAAAAAACATCATGATTCCGGTTTTACTTTCTTCTCATACCCTCATAATAAATACGTCCGAATCGATTACATCATGACCTCCTTGATGGATCCGGAAATATTAGACATAATTAAATCCCCAAGAACAATATCGGATCATAATGCACTTACCCTTATTCTCAATCTACCTAGTCATAATAGACCCAAATCACACTGGTCCTTTGACAGAAAGTTACTTGTCAATGTGGAATACATAACCCATATAACATCTTGGGCCCAGGGTTTTTTTGACTGTAATAGATTTAGTGCATCCAGACTGATTGTATGAGATTGCTTTAAAGCAGCACTAAGGGGTGAAACTATTTCCTTTGTTGCTAAAAGGAAAAAGAGAGAAGACAACAACAACTTTGAGCTTAATCTGGAGTTGTCCAATCTTGAAGCTCAACATGCAATCCAGGTCCATCAAGGAGACCTAGCCCACGACACTCTGCATAAAATATTAGTTTTGAAAACTGAAATCAACAGTTCATTAATTAGGAAAGCCGCAGAAACATACGAATCAAACAAAAGAAGTTTATATGAATCTGGTAAAAATGTAGGCAGGCAGTTAGCCCTACGTACACGTCAAAAACAATCCTATAATAACATAAAAATGATTGAGTTCGAGGGTCACCAATTCACCTCCACACAGGATATAATAGGAGTATTCCAGAGGTACTATCAAAAATTATATCAAAATGAAGATCAATACTCTGGCAGAGATTTAAAAACTTTCCTTAACAATTGGTTGTCAGAGATAGACCACACTCCACTGATTGATGAATCAATTAAAGAAGAACTGGAAAGGGACATTTCGATGGCAGAACTAGAACGGGCGTTACCTGAGCTCGCAAATGGCAAAGCCGCAGGTCCTGACAAAATTCCCTTGGACCTTTACAAAATATTAAACAAACAAATACTACCCTACATATTGGATCTTTTTTTAGGGGTCCAATTTAATGCAATACCACCGGAATCTTGGAAATTTACCAATATAGCGATTTTTGCTAAAAAAGGAAAAACCCCTCATCTCCAATCATCATACAGGCCCATTTCTCTAATAAACTCCGACTCCAAATTATATGCCAAGGTCTTAGCTAATCGGTTGAGTCGGGTCATCGAGCGTCTTGTCTCCCCGTGCCTGCATGGCTTTATCCCGGGGAAGGGTACCACAGATCATACCCGCAGAGCCATTGCCCTTTTTGACATCATGGGCGTCACGGGGGGTAGGATGTCGATGATCCTACTCGATGCCGAAAAGGCATTTGACCGTGTTTCATGGCAATTTCTATGGAACATTCTGGAGCTGAATAACATCGGGTATAATTTCACCAATGCCATAAAGGCACTATATGTAGGCCCAATGGCCAAACTTAACATCTGTGGCTCTGAGTCGGAGTTTATTGAGATACAAAGAGGCACAAGACAGGGCTGTCCCTGTTCCCCGATATTATTTGCCCTTTATATAAATCCCCTTATTTTAAAATGTCTTTCCTCACCTCTTATTAAACCTGTTACGGTGGACCAATTCTCAACAAACATTTTGGCCTATGCCGATGACGTGGCCGTATTAACAACAAACCCAACTGAGGCAATTAGTGAAATTGAATTAATTACCCATATTTTTGGCATTTACTCAGGCTATTCCCTCAACAGGGATAAAACAATGGTCCTA
The DNA here is from genome assembly GCF_964263255.1 of Lissotriton vulgaris. Taxonomy (NCBI): domain Eukaryota; kingdom Metazoa; phylum Chordata; class Amphibia; order Caudata; family Salamandridae; genus Lissotriton; species Lissotriton vulgaris. The sequence goes on from NC_141688.1 coordinate 88,650,911, forward strand.
TGCACAAATAATACGATATTTGAAAGTCCTTATAAAGTTAAACAAGCTACATATTTAGGGGTCAATATATCCTCCAACGTGAACGAAATTAACCACCTTAACTATACCCCCTTGATTAAGAAGATAAAAGAAGATCTTAGAAGGGTGGACAACTTTCATTTGTCTATTATTGGAAGGGCCAACTACCTAAAAATGAACATCTTCCCAAAAATACTCTATCTATTTCGAACAATACGGCTCTTGGCCGGGGAAAGTTATATAAAGACTCTTGACTCCTCCATGTCTAAATTTATTTGGAGTTTTGGTAAAATTAGAAGGGCTCTACCATATTTAACTCTACCGTTAGGAAGGGGGGGCTTAGCTGTCCCTAATTTAACCCTATACTTATGGGCAACACTCATCCAACACATGGGCCCTCTGTTAAATTCATTTACTGTACAAAATAGTGAACATTGTTGTATCCCTTCTATATATGAGCTTAGCCTGGGGACCAAATGTCAGGGGCTATTCCTGAGACAGATCGAACCATCCTATTTAAAAAAAATTAAGTTCAAAGTTATTGCTGATGCCTGGAAGGTTTGGAAACTTATATCAAAACAACTGAAGATCCCTAAGCTCAATTGTCCCGGCTTGCCTTAATGATAGTACCTCCCTGAGATGGGCGAATATAGGTATTCAGACAGTTGCAGATTTTCTAAATCCAGGTGGTATTACCTCCTTTGAATGGCTTCAACAGAAATATACCATTCCTGCCATTGATTTTCTTAAATACCTTCAAATATCTACATATATTCGTAATTGTATTCCCAGAATTGAACTAAACCACATTCATTTTTTTTTACAATTATTGGGAAACAATCTACCAGTATAGGTATCTTGTATCAATTGTTGATGGAAAATGCTAAGGATGATCTGGAGCAAGCTTGGGCTTTAAGGTTGACTAATCCAAATATAGACATTGATCTTTCTTTAGCTCTATCATCAAAGTTGATTATTGCCTCCAACCTTAAAGCTCAATATTATAGAGTTATCTATGACCTGTATTATACACCAGCAAAATTATTTTCATGGGGCTTGCGGGCTGATGACAACTGTCCAAGATGTAAACAACCTCAAGCAAATTTAATCCATATGTTCGCCGAATGCCCAAAATTAGACCTATTAAAAACGATGATAATGAGATTCTGGGCCCAGGTTTTTGGACGGAATATAAAAGACTCAGTAACTCTTTATGTGATGGGCCATGACGATTCTTTGGGGCATAGCATCGAAGAGCAAAGATCCATGTTCTTAGCAACGGCAATTTTACGTATCATTCTTGCTGATCGATGGAAAGACCTGGAGCCACCCACATTTCAGATGTGGCTTGGTCGTTTCCTGGCCATATATAAACAGGAGATTTCAATTTATAGCACTAGGGGTAAAAAAACGAGACTTCTTGGAAACCAGATTTGGGCCCCAATCTCTAACTGGTATTCCAATGTGAAATCGCCTACTCTGACTACCACATCTTGATTTGTTAAGATCATATTGTCTAATCCACTATACTGAGTATATAATGTTGGATGTGTTGATTTTTTCTGTCTGTCTTTTTTTTCTTTGTAACAATTGATTTAGCTATTAATAGGCATAACCATTCTGATTTGATTCTTAATATTTTTTAAATATGTTAAATACCTTTGATAATCATGTATTACTATATTGTTTGACTGAATGTTGCTACAAAAATAAATTAAAAAAATAAAAATAAAAAAATCTTTATTGTCCCGCCAATTCAAAGCCGTACTCAATAAAAATAGAGGCTGGTTCGATAAATATTGTACCTCTTCTTTAAAACTCTGAAAAAGGCTTTCTCACAACTCCGCGATCCTTAGAGGCTATCAGACAGGCTAGACGCCAATATCGCGCGGCCATTAAGAATAGAGAGAAAGCTTTGAAACAAAAGGCCTGGGAAGCCCTAATTTCCTCCTCAAAAAATAAAGATGCCTCGGCCTTTTGGAAGGCAGTAAATGCCCCCTTTGTACGAGGAAACCAACCGGAAATGTTAGACATTGCTATAAATGGGGACATCTGGGTTGCCCATTTTAAATATCTGTATGGTTGCCCAGAGCCAGAATGTATCTTTCCTGAGGGTAGCATTGTACCATCTGATAATTCTGGATCTTCCCTGAAAAATCTCCCCCTGGATATTGATTTCTCATGCGAGGAGGTGAGTCTGGCCATCAGAGAAAGCCCGTCCGGGAAGGCACCGGGCCCAGACTCAATACCAATAGATGTTTTTAAAGCTAAATTAGATCTCTGGGCTCCCCTGCTAACCTTAGTGATGAACTGTGCTAATACCCACAGTTTAATACAAACATGGTCAGAAGCAATAGTGGTCCCCATTTTTAAAAAAGGGGACAGGCATGACCCGTCCTGCTACCGTCCAATTTCTCCTATTGACGCCTTAATGAAGGTAGCGGGACGTACTATTCTAAAACGTGTGCAAAACTGGATCGAGGAAGATAACATCCTCTCAATTTTCCAGTATGGTTTTCGACAAGGCATGGGGACGGTTGAGCAGAATCTTAATCTACATCTTTTAATTTCAAAAATACACCGTAGCAAAAAAAGGGAACCTTTTTATGACTTTTATAGATTTAAGTTCAGCTTTCGATTGTGTTGAACACAAACAGTTGTGGGCTACCCTAAAAAGTCTTGGTCTGGACCCCCCAATTCTTAACTTCATTAGAGAGCTATATAGGGATGCTGGAGCGAGGGTACGCTTTGGGCAAAAGGAGAGTGTTTGCCAAGATTTTCTATCAGGAGGGTGTGGTACTGAAAATTCCGGAGCCATGTTTCGAACATCGTCACATCATGATGATTTTGGTATCAACAGACCGGAAATGACAAGTATACTATGTATGGGCATTTTCGTCATATTTGAGCAACAAATTCACTGTTAAATCAGCATTTCCGTCATGAACCCTCGGGTTCCATTTTGTGAACGGCATCCATTTTGTGATTGCCCTCACATAGTCAAATGACTGAAGCCGAAACCTGGTCCGAAGGACACGTACACCTTAGCTGACTCCTCGGTGACCTGGGCAAGCTGACTCCTCTGCCCGAAGCCGAACCTGTTCGGCCAGGTCCTCTCCCAGCGGCCGAGCTAGATTCGTATCAAGGCACAACATATCATAAACTTTTCATCGCACACAAACCATGCCTAATCTCGCACACACCTGTCCCTATTTCTTGCTTTATGACTTGCTTTACGAGGAGGAGGTGCCCGATTTTATTGGGGGTCCGTTGATATCTGATGGAAATACTGGACCTCGCCGGGTAATTAATTATGAGCTGGACGAACAGAAATGTGGGCTTGTCATCATGACTTTGCTTTTCCTTTGTAGTAAAAATATTTGGATGGTCAACTGTAAAATAAGGAATGTTTGCCTGAAGCACGTTTTTTGGTATAAAAGAAGAAGGATGGCTCCGTAAAAGAGAGCAGTCTCCTGAGAACATACATGCGCTTCGTGCTGTTGTACTTCTAGGATATCTGTTACTGGCTGCAGCCAATAAATACGATATTTGACTTCACCTAGAAGACTCTGTGTTTCTATAGTCTGAAACAGGAAGGACTCAGGAGTTTTCAGGTGTATTCTCTGGCACCGCCGGGTCCATAAAAACCCGGTACACCAGTTGGCACCCAACGTGGGGGGTATCAGCGGTACCGGTCCAAGCCAGAGGTTCGTGAGGAGCTTCGTGTGAAAATTCCAGAGGACGGCCAACCACTTCAGCGACCCCTGCATGTCGACGTCGTCCGAAGGTCTTTGCTGCGAGGTTCCCCGCGGCCCGACGGCTACGAAGGACTGCTGCCCTGACTGCCGTCCTGTTTTGGACCCTTGATGATTGGTAGAGCGAAACGATAACTGAGTCTTCTGGTGACGTCATCGATACCTCAGTTAAGTATAAGTGGAGCGTCTCCTAATCCTTAGTTTGGTTCTTAGTTTTTGGGTATCCTTCGGGACGGTTTTGTTTGGAACTTGCAAGTGCCAAAACCGAAGGACTCGTGTATTCACGAGACTATCGCATTCGATAATCCTTCGTAGTTTGAAGCTAGACTAGAGAGCGAAGATGCCTGGTCTTAGCAGACTTGGAAATTTGTTTTGCCTTGGTTGTAACAGGGATTCCCGGTTGGAGTATTCGTGTCCGGTTCCTCCGATTGCAACTCCGACATATGAGCTCTATGTGAAACACGGTGTAGGCCCCATCACATATAATGAAGTATGGGTCCGATACACCAGAAACGATGGTGTTCTAAAATGGCCCCAATATGGTAGTTTTGACACCGAGATTTTAGATAATTTAGAGGTAAAACTTTTTAAGAAGAAAGCCCGGCCGGTGATGTTTGACTCTTTTCGCCTATGGCGCAAAGAATCAAAACAGAAAGAAATTAAATTAGCAAAGAAAAATAAACGAAGTATGTCAATGGTACAAGCTGCCGTTGCATTCCGAGATAATGAGGAAGAGCGAGAGAGTGAACAAATTCTTAGAAGTAGGAAGTTAGTGGTAGACAAGTGCTACCCAGTTTTACCTCGAAAGGGACAAGAATCAAAGGAAGTACTTGATAAAGATCCTCTAATGTCTCATTTACTGAGTTCACCACCTCCTTATGCGCAGAATGCTACAGCGCCTCTGCAACATTTGGTTGTACAACCACCCATTGTTGGACCACAGGTTCTACCGCAATCACCATCTCCTCTTCAGCTGGTTCCTACTCCTCCGGCACAGCCCCCTCAAGGGCCGCCGCCTTTGCTACCTACTCCACCTATGTTCCCTACGACTTCGCCTACTGTTCCGACTACCTGTCCTAATGCTACCTCTGCTACTGCTTTTGCCTCTGCTTTACCTCAACACGTCTCTCCTGGTGTTCCTGTCTTTCCGTCAGTTTCTCCTTCTTTTCGACAGAGAATGACCAACACTGTTGCTGGTCTCTTCTCACCTTTCTTTGGGTCTCCTAATACGACCCCTAGCATAGAATGAAGACAGTTGCGGAGTCAGTTACCTGACTATCAAGAGAGGAAGTTACTGAATCGGTTAGCACGTAAATGGGTTATGGATACTGTAAGATATGATGTACTGTCTGTCGTGGAAGTCTTCCGTCAATGGGAAGCATCGAAGCAAAGATATGTTTTTGAGCAAATGTGTGTATTTCTCTGTGAAGATCTGGAGGGAAATGATCCGGAACACGAGATGCCTGAATTATACCGTGTGCGGTTCGAGTTCTCGGAGGGCATGATCGTAGGTGGCGATGTTGAGAGAGCGGTTGCGACATTGTTGTCGTATCGCAGTAAAGGGGGCACTTCTCGATCACTACTTGAGTGTGACACACCAGGTAGGAAAAAGGCGCGACAGTATCCCATGAGAGAGGTTCCGCCGGTTTGGAGGGAAGGGGATGAAAATGCTAATCCAGCCATTCCGCCGCATTTTCAACGTGAATGGGTACATGTTCCTTGTAAGAGATCTGAAGTTTTGGCTCTCAAACAGACGTTACCTGACCCCCGTAAAAATCCTGCAGGGTATTATAAGGAGTTATCACAGACCGTAAGCTCATGCATTATGAACTTAGCCGATATAGACATGTTGTTTGGGAACGTGGGTCCACAGCCTTTATGGGGAAAGATTCGCCATGCCGATCTCGATCAAGAAATAGGTGACACGTGGGTTAACATTGCCGCTGTAGATAGCAGACAAATTGGTGTGCTAAACCTAAACCTTTAATTGCGGAACTCCCTGGTAGAATAATAACCTATATGAAGACTCTAATGCCTGAGTTACGTATAAACTGGGACAAGTTGTCTGCGTGTAAGCAGAAGACGGACGAGACTGTGCCTGACTTTTTCACACGATTTGAAGAGACTTTCGAAGATCATAGCGGTCAGGATATGGCTACCGAAGGTGGCCAGAGACTGTTCGTCGACAAATTTGTGCATAACTTACTTCCTGAATTAGGTACTAAGTTGAAGGATTCCAAGAGTGCTTGGGCTATCTCCACGTCAGCACAGATTTTAGCCACAGCCCAGTACTACGAAAATAGGCGCAAAGATGAGTTAGAGAAAGCGGATAAAAAGACTAAGGAATTAAAAACTAAAATTCTGATGCAACAGGCGTATCCACCCGCATTAATAATCAGCGCGATTATCAGCAGCCTCAGCAATATTCGAGAAACTCGCAAAGAAATGAGTCTTCTCAACCGCGTGTACCGTATGGACCCAATCAGTGTGCTTATTGTAAAGAAGAGGGTCACTTTAAGAGTAGCTGTCCGATTTTGTTACAGCGCACGAGTGGTACTTCTGGTGCAAGAGGTTGAGGCGTTCAACAAGCCCCTAGAGGAAGGGGACGTGGACATATTCTCCAGAACACACGTTCCATCTCACCTCAAAATTCAATGAATAGTTTTGACCAACAAAATAATGCGTCTGGTAGAACAGCTCAGTACTATGCTGATGACTACTATGCAGAAGATGAGAATATGGTAGGTAATGGTTGCTAGGACAGCCATGGACAGAGAGAGGGAGTTGTTTCAGTTCCAGTAGATCAGAGTGGACCTTATGTTGAGGTGATTACATCAGGTATGTCAGAGCCTTTTCTGTTGGATACTGGTGCTACAAAGAGTTCTATTATGCACTCAAAACTCCCTGGCGCGCCTTTGTCTGGCGAAATGAATGTTTCTGTAGGTTTTTCTGGTGCCCCGGTTAGGAACCCGATTTCTAGTCCTATGTCACTTTCTATTGGACCTTGTGAATTGGAAGCACCCCTCATTCTGACGACAGATTGCGGTGAAAATTTGTTCTCCTTCGGGACTAAAACTTACACTGGGCAAGAAAGTGGTTTCAGCGATGTATTTGTCGAAGGATAAACTCCCAACAGAATTGTCTTCTCTCCCGGATATTCTTTGGGCTACTGGTCCCAATGATGTGGGTCTTTTGGAAATACCACCATACGTGGTGACATTGAAAGCCAATATGCGAATGCCGCGCATTCCTCAGTACAAAATTTCTAGCGAAGGTGAAAAGGCATTGTTAGCAATAATATATGACTTGATTGACAAAGACGTTCTTGAAGAGACGAGAGGCAATGTTTGTAATAGCCCTGTTCTGCACGTTCTGAAACGCACTGATCCTTCTCAGCCACCTGTTTACAGGTTCGTGATTGATCTTAGAGAGGTGAATAAGATCGTCGTGCAACAGTTTCCGGTTGTCCCTGATATAACTGCCCTATTGACTATGATTCCCGCTTCAGCGGCTTGATTCTCAGTGATCGACTTGAATAACGCTTTCTTCAGCATCCCGATTGCCGAGGAGAGTAGGGATATTTTTGGCTTCAGTTTAGGAGGCCGAAGCTTATGCTTCAAGCGCGCTCCTCAAGGTTACTGCGAAAGTCCATCAATATACAGCCAGGCTTTGAAAACACAGCTTGATACGATTGTTTTACCTAATGGCGCTACTCTTATTCAGTACGTCGATGATTTGTTAGTTGCCGCAGATACTGAGGAGGGTTGTAAATAAGCCACCTTGTCGTTGTTGCGTCATTTGTCTGATTTGCATCACAAAGTGTCTCTTTCAAAATTGCAATATTGCCGACAAGAAGTGACCTACTTAGGTCACCTCTTATCGAAGGAGGGAAGGAAACTGACCCCAGAAAGAATTCAGGCGATTGCAAAGTTGAGTGTGCCAAGAACACAGAGAGACGTGCGTGCTTTCTTAGGTATTACATCCTATTGTAGGCAATGGATACTGAATTTTTCCTTATTGGCCAAACCTTTGGTGGCATTAACTTGTAAAGATACACCGAATCCCATCCCATGGTCTGAGGATTGTCAGAAAAGTTTTTCAGAATTACGCGATGCATTGTGTTCAGCTCCTGTGTTGGGTACCCCCGACTACAGTAAGCCTTTTACATTATACGTCCATGAGAAAGAGGGTTGTGCATTATTAGTGTTGACACAGTCTTTTGGGGACAAGCAACGTCCATGCGCGTACTTTTCGTCGACTCTAGATCCGGTAGCTAAGGCATTGCCGAGTTGCTTGAGAGCCACAGCCGCAGCAGCTGTTTCTATTCGACAGTCTGCTGGGTTAGTAATGAACAACATGTTAATAGTGATGGTCCCGCATGCAGTGGACACTTTGTTAAACAGAACCAAGACACAGCACTTAACTAGTGCTCGATTGTCAGGTTATGAACTGACACTCCTGGTGAGTCATGTGCACATCAAAAGGTGTAATACATTAAACCCAGCTACGTTGTTGCCGATCCCAGTCGAGACAGAGAACGTTGAAGAGTCACATGATTGTTTCCTCAGGACTGAGGAAGAAACTAGAGGGAGAATAGACCTTAGGGACACCCCCCTAGCAGAATGTGATGGCACTTTATGGGTTGATGGTTCATGTTTCAAGTTGCCGAATGGTGATACGACTGCGGCATATGCTGTGACGACTTTGCATACGATTGTTGAAACTGCACGCATCCCACACAACTCAGCGCAAGCAGCAGAGTTGATTGCATTAACAAGAGAGTGTGTGTTGGCAAAAGGAAAGCGAGTGAATGTGTACACTGTCAGTCAGTATGCCTTTGGTGTTGCCCATAGTTTTGGACGTTTGTGGCGTGAACGAGGTTTCTTGACTTCGCATGGTGCTAAGATCCAGCACGGTCAGTTGGTGAATGAACTTCTCGAGTCACTGACCCTGCTGTTACAAGTGGCGATTGTGAAATGCAGTGCACACAAAAAGGTTACAGATGATGTTGGTCGAGGAAATGCGTTTGCGGATGAGGTTGCGAAAGAAACCGCAAGGAATATAATGAGTCGAATGTATGTTGCAGCCCCTGCACGATGGGTGGGCGACGTTGGTATGTGTGAAGATACGATTGAGAGTGTGAAGTCCATCTAAGCTGAAGCTGCAGAAAGAGAACTGAAGGTATGGAAAGAAAGCACAGGTAAACTGGACGCGAATGGTTGTTGGGTTGAATTGTTGGAGCATCAGCGTTGGTTGCTACCCGATGCGTATGTGCCTGCAGTGGTTACAATGGTGCATGGAATGGCGCTCATCAGTGTGAAAGGAATTTGCAAGTTACTGGCTCCAGTGTGGCAGAACACCAGAATCCCTAAGTATGCAGAGAATATAGTCAAGAACTGTATGGTGTGTCTGAAATACAATCCTGGTAGGGGAACCCCAACTCCAGCTGGTCATTTTGCTCCTCCTACGTACCCGTTCGAGGTTTTGCAGCTAGATTTCATCCACATGGAGAGGTGCAACAACTTGAAATACGTACTCGTTGTTGTTTGTGCCTTTTCAAGAAGGATAGAAGCATACCCCCTGAAAGACAATAGCGCCTTATCAACAGCTAAAGCCCTTATCAAGGAATTCTTCCCCAGATTCGGAATGCCGAGAATGGTTTGGAGTGATAATGGGAGTGAATTTGTGGGTTGAGTGATAAAGAAAGGGCTAGGCATCCATCAAAAGTTCCACGCTGCAAATCACCCCCAATCAGCTGGATTAGTAGAGTTCTATAGCGGCACGCTAAAACTAAAACTGGCCAAAATTCAAGCAAGTTCTGGTCTTACTTGGCCTGACACTCTGCCCTTGGCACTCCTATCCACAAGAATGACTGTGCACTCAAGGGTGGGACTTAGTCCCTACGAGATAGTGTTCGGCCGTCCGGCCAACATATGGGGAGTACCAAGGCCAGCCAGATTCAGCGACTTAGAGCACCCTGTACTGCTTGATTACTTGTACGAATTGACGGCTAACTTGCATGTTTTACACCAACAGGTGCATGATACTCTACCTCAAGCTACTGAAGCTCCAGGACATCCTATCGACCCTGGAACGTATGTACTCGTGAAGAATTTCCAGCGGACAAAGAATGATGAGCCCCGCTGGACCGGTCCCTACCTAGTACTTCTCTCCACGAGATCGGCCGTTCGCGTAGAAGGAAAGAAACACTGGATCCACAGGGCCCATTGCAAAAGGGTCCCACTACCCCTGCCTCACGACCGGTGGGTCCAGGAGGGGATTGCTGATTCTGAGACTGAAACTTTGCCTCGCTTCCTGCTGTTCAGTGATGCACAGGTAAAGGGAACAAACTCTGCACGCGAGAGCGACGACATCCTGCAAGTGTCTGTGCCACCGTCGATGCGATTGAACGTTACAGAACCTGAACTTTTGTTCAAAAACCAAACAATCCCTGGGAAAACACGCTACAATTTGAGGCCAAGAACTAAGACTATGGACAAATAAAAACTTACTTTTTGACTATTTTTGATTGTGCAGCTCTCTCATCTGCGAAACTTGCTCATTTTTGTTTTTCGAATCGCCATCCGGTTCTGCTGCTAGGGTCGCGGTTGCCCAAGTCTCTGGAGTACAGATGAAGACGTTTAGGTCGACAGTTCTGTTGGTTTAAGGGAGTCACCCTGGACTGGCAGAAGCACTCTTTAGCAGAAACACCCTACCACAGCGGGCAGCAAATTAGAAAGGATGGAGTTTTCTAAGATGAAGAGACCTGCCAGACCAATGAACTTCAAAGCCAGAATGTGTACATTAATGACAACAACACGATTTCTAATATTATGTATTTGTATGTTGCTTAGTGTGATGACATTTTTCGTAGGATATGTTTTATTCACTTTTCAAGTGGCATTTGCACCGACTACACAGCCCATACCTCCTCCTACTGTTTCCTCACATTCTTTTCACCCTCTGACTGAACACGAGACCGCTAGAAGATCGTAATTTTCAAATAACTCTTTTGTTCAGCTCTTACACCAACACCAGTTAGTAATGAACACGACTAATTTTTGGGTGTGTGGTCTTATGCCGCATACGACAGATAAAGGCATCCCATATTTTGTCCTGCCATTCAGCTACTATGGTTCTTTGTGGGCGTTCCAGACGATGTTTCTATTTGCCATCGAACCATATCCCCCACGTTCCACGAGAAGTAACTCGAGCAACAAGGCATTAGTGGTAGGAATCATGAATATGAGTAGAGACATTGACTCGTATCAATCAATCAGGTGTTTGTTAAAGCGCGACTACTCACCCGTAAGGGTCTCAAGACGCTAGGGGTGGGGGGTTGGGGGGTTGCAGGTTCCATTCCATCAAGGAGGGGGTCTGTCGAAGAGCCAGGTTTTGAGGTTTCTTGCGAAGATGGCGAGCGATGTTGTCTGTCTGAGGTGGAGCGGAAGGGCGTTCCATGCTTTGGCCGCGAGGAAGGAGAAGGAGCGGCCTCCCGATCTGGTCTTTCTGGTGTGGGGGACCACGGCGTAGGAAAGCTGGGCTGATCGTAGGGTCCTTTGGGGTGCGTGGAATTTGAGTCGGCTGTTCAGGTATGCTGGTCCGGTGCCGTGGAGGGCCTTGTGTGCGTGGGTGAGCATCTTAAAGGGGATTCTCGCCTCGACGGGGAGCCAGTGGAGTGTGCGCAGGGGCTGGGAGATGTGGCAGTGTTTTGGCAGGTTGAGGACCAGTCTTGCGGCGGCGTTCTGGATGTTCTGTAGCTTGCGGATGAGGTTTTTGTTTATTCTGGCGTAGAGTGCGTTGCCGTAGTCGAGTCTGCTGGTGACCAGGGCGTGAGTGACTGTCTTTCGGTGTTCGAGGGGGATCCATTTGAAGGTCTTACGAAGGAGTCGGAGGGTGTGGAAGCAGGAAGATGAGACAGAGTTGATCTGGCGGTCCATTTTGAGCTCGGAGTCCAGGATGATTCCCAGGTTGCGTGCGTGGTCTGTGGGGGTTGGCGGGTTTCCGAGGGCGGTGGGCCACCAGGTGTCGCTCCAGGCGTCGGGATGTGGGCCCATAATGAGTACTTCTGTTTTGTTGGTGTTTAGTTGAAGGCAGCTGTTTTTCATCCATTTGGCGACGGCTTCCATGCCTTCTCGAAAGTTGCGTCTGGCGGTGTTGGGCTCGTTGGATAGGGAGAGGATGAGCTGGGTGTCGTCTGCATATGACACGATGTTGAGTCCGTAGGTTCTGACGATGGGGGCAAGTGGATCCATGTAGACGTTGAAGAGCGTCGGCTGAGGGAGGAGCCCTGGGGGACTCCGCATGTGATCGGTGTGGGGTCCGAGAGGAAAGGGGGGAGTCTGACCCGCTGCATCCTGCCGGAGAGGAAGGAGCAGATCCAGTCGAGGGCCTTGTCCTGGATTCCTGCATCGTAGAGTCTGCGTATTAGGGTGCGGTGGGAGACTGTGTCGAACGCCGCTGATAGGTCGAGGAGGATGAGGGCTACTGTTTCTCCTTTGTCCAGTAAGGTGCGGATGTCGTCTGTTGCGGCGAGGAGGGCGGTTTCCGTACTGTGGTTTTTTCTGAAGCCGGATTGGGAGGAGTCGAGGATGTTGTGTTCTTCAATGAATGTGGCGAGTTGGCTGTTGATAGCTTTCTCGATGACTTTCGCTGGGAACGGGAGCAGGGAGATGGTCTGTAGTTTTTGAGGTCGGTGGGGTCCGCTGAGGGTTTCTTTAGGAGGGGGTTGACCTCGGCGTGTTTCCAGTCGTCGGGGAACGAGGCGTCACCAGGGAGCGGTTGATGGTTTGCCGGAGCATGGGTGCGATGGTGTTGGCGGCTCTGTTGAAGATGTGGTGGGGGCAGGGGTCCATGGGGGCCCCTGAGTGGATTGACTTCATTGTCTTCAGTGTGTCTTCGGTGGTGAGGGCTGTCTCGTATAGAGCGATTCCTGGAGATGAGTTGCAAGCATACACTAGATAGAACATAACCAGATATAGAGTTGCTCTGAATGAGAACGAGCAAGCAAAGAGATCCTCCCCGATCTGGATTGTACCCCATAAGGGTCACCTATGTCTGCAAGGTAATGGCAGGAATCCCAGAGCCCAGTTAGGGAAGAGTGTCTGCACGGAGACGTATGTCTTTTCGTCCCAGACCTCCCCTTCATTTCTAGCAGCTAAGGACACCTACTTCATCTGCCATGATAGAGCGTATACATGGCTACCCCCCGACTTCTCAGGCACATGTTTCATTTCGTTCCTGTTGCCTCCCACCTACACGGCCACGGCAGATTACCATAGGACAAGGACAGTTAGAGGTGTCGTGAGTAAAGACGACACTACGGGACAAGAATTTGGAGACTTCGTAAAAGGTTTTCTGCCATTCTGGGGGCTTATGGTGAACAGCAGGAACATTCGCCAATTGACAAGGGTAGTTGAATCTACCAGAGTCGAAACTGCTGGTGCCATTAGTAACTTGACTGCGGAGCTCCAGTCGGACCGCCTTATGACTCTTCAGAATAGGGTCGCCTTAGACGTCATACTTGCAGACCGAGGTGGGGTATGTAAGGTGATCCAATCAAGTTGCTGCATTTTTATCCCAGATAACGCCCCAACAGTATACCAGGCCATCGCCAAGCTGCATAAAATATCCGAATCTATTCACGTGGATAAAGGAGATTGGTCACTGATGGGGTGGTTCTGGGAACTTATATCCGCCTGGGGTTGGAAGATATTGATAGTCATTGGGATGGTCTTAGCCATTCTTTTCCTGTTCTGTCTGTGTGTACAGTGTGCTCCTGCAATATGTGGCCTCTGTGCTACGTCGTGTATAAAGAAACATACATCTGGAAATGAACTAAGTAATAGGATGATGCTACAGCAACATCTCAATGACTTTGTGAATATAGACCTGGACTCAGATTAGCGTGAGTATAGGTTAAATTGCCTATGTAAGGGCAAAAGGAGGGTCTGTGGTACTGAAAATTCCGGACCCATGTTTCGAACATCGTCACATCATGACGATTTTGGTATCAACGGACCGGAAATGACAAGTATACTATGTATGGGCATTTTCGTCATATTTGAGCGACGAATTCACTGTTAAATCAGCATTTCCGTCATGAACCCTTGAGTTTATTTTGTGAACGGCATCTATTTTGTGATTGCCCTCACATAGTCAAATGACTGAAGCCGAAACCTGGTCCGAAGGACACGTACACCTTAGCTGACTCCTCGGTGACCTGGGCAACCTGACTCCTCTGCCCAAAGCCGAACCTGTTCGGCCAGGTCCTCTCCCAGCGGGCGAGCTAGATTCGTATCAAGGCACAACATATCATAAACCTTTCATCGCACACAAACCATGCCTAATCTCGCACACACCTGTCCCTATTTCTTGCTTTATGACTTGCTTTACGAGGAGGAGGTGCCCGATTTTATTGGGGGTCCGTCGATATCTGATGGAAATACTGGACCTCGCCGGGTAATTAATTATGAGCTGGACGAACAGAAATGTGGGCTTGTCATCATGACTTTGCTTTTCCTTTGTAGTAAAAATATTTGAATGGTCAACTATAAAATAAGGAATGTTTGCCTGAAGCATGTTTTTTGGTATAAAAGAAGAAGGATGGCTCCGTAAAAGAGAGCAGTCTCCTGAGAACATACATGCGCTTCGTGCTGTTGTACTTCTAGGATATCTGTTACTGGCTGCAGCCAATAAATACGATCTTTGACTTCACCTAGAAGACTCTGTGTTTCTGTAGTCTGAAACAGGAAGGACTCAGGAGTTTTCAGGTGTATTCCCTGGCACCGCCGGGTCCATAAAAACCCGGTACTCCAAGGGGAGTAAGACGGGGTGCATTTTGGCACCCCTACTCTTCTCCCTCTATATAAACGAAATTGGCGACCACCTGAATAGCTTTTGCTATGACTACCCCGTAGTGCAGGGCCGCCCTGTTCCCATCCTTTTATATGCGGATGATGCCGCAATTTTATCTCGGACCAGCTTGGGCCTTCAAAGGGCTGTCTCTAAGTTCACACTTTTTATGATGGAAAAGGGACTGAAGGTCAACATCACAAAAACTTTTTCTATGTCCTGCCGTCAGGGAGCGAAGAAAATACCCTTCCCTGTTTTTATAGAAAGCAGAAAAATAGAAATAACAGATCAATTTCCGTACCTTGGGATTTGTTTTCATAGGAAATCCACTTGGAAAAATGCTATTATAGCCAGAAAACTAGCCTTTTCTAAAGCGATTGGAGCACTGCAGAATTTCGCAATTAAAATTGGGGGTAGACCTGTCAAGGAGCTGATTGTCATCTACAAGGCTAAATGTGTGACCACGGCCATTTATGGCTCAGGGGTATGGGGGATCGACTCTGCACTCTGCATACAACAAACTGAGAATTGTTTCCTCCGGTACCTCCTAGGGGTCCCAAAATCAACTCCTAACTATTTCATACATATAGAACTTGGTCTACCATATATTTCGGATATTATAATGACGGAACCCATTCTGCTATGGCACAAGCTCTGGTTAACCCCTGAGACAACCTTTAATCGCAACACCATATCTGACTGTCTACAATTAGACGGTGTAAAGCGAATTAAATGGCTGTCTGTGGTAGAAAAAATTATGAATGACATTGGTCATCCGGAGTTTTTTAAAAACCCGCCTAGCATGGAATCAATCTCAAGGAAAGGGCTAAGCAAAATGGTTATGGACCATCTAGAGAATAGAAGATGGAACATGGAGAAAATAAAAAAGTCTGTCCTAGCCTACCAACACATTACAACTGAACGGGGGCCCCAATTATATCTTATTAGTGATATTAATTGTTATTCTAGAATACTTCTATCTAGATTTAGAATGGGTTCCTTTTTCCGATTAATCACATTCCCATCTTGTATTGATTGGTCGAGACAAATGTTGCCTTGTCCCTGTGACGACGTAGCCCCCCAATCAAACTTGCACTGCACTTTATTCTGTAAATTTTATCATGTTCCCAGAAAACTTTTGCTTAGACCAATTCTTAAGGAGTGGGGTCTCCGATCTTGTAGAGACGCGTTTTTTAGACTACAAAGGATGGAAACCCCGGAAGTGATTTATACTCTAATCAAATTCTTGAAATTATTGGTAAAATTCAGAAACTCGTTGTAACAAATAAACTGATTGTACATATTTTATAAATTGTTTTAATGCAGAGGGTTCTGAGAACCGGATAACTTTTTAATTCTATTGTATTTTTTATGTATGAATGTGACTAATATTTCCCCTATTTTTATTCCAATTGAAATGGCACTGGCTCCTTGTGACTTACATCTGTATGTGTATTGTGTTTTGCATGTATTTTAACAAATGTATGCTTTTATGATATGAAAAATTTATATCGAAATAAGGCTTATTTTGAACTTGAATTTGAATTTGAACTGAAAAAAAGAATCGAAGTATTTATATAAAAAAGAATATATAAAATAAAAATACAAACAAAGATTTCTTACACATGGGTTTGAATTGTTTATTAATTGAAGAAAGTCGCTTTTTGACACTAAAATTATCAATTGGGCAGTTATTAACTGTGTGTTTGCTAGTGAGAGTGTTCTCTCTTTCTCATTGGGGATCCATCTGAATGTCATTTGAAGAAAGCGAAGAGTGTGGAAGCACAATGAGGAGAGGGCGTTGATCTGGCGGCTCATAGAGAGCGAGGAGTCCAGTATGGTGTTGAGGTTTCATGCATGTTCCGTGGGTGTGGGGGTGTTCCTAGCGTGGCGGACCACCAGGAACCTTCCAAGCGGAGGTTTTGGGCCTCAAGATGAGGACTACGGTCTTGTCCGAGTTGAGCTTGAGGCTGCTGTCTCTCATCGAGCTGGCGACGGCCTATATCCCGTTGTGGAAGTTGTTTCTGGGGCTTGTTGGGGAGGGAGAAGATCAGCTAGGTGCCAACAGCGTTGGAGACACTTTTGAGTCTGTGGCTCCTGACTATGGCTGCGAGCGGTGTCATGTAGACGTTGAAGAGAGTGGGACTCAGGGAAGAGCCCTGGGGGACACTGCAGCCGACCTCTGTGGGTTCTTAGAGGAACTGTGGTAGTCTGACTGGCTGTGTTCTACTTGTGAGGAAGGAACAGATCCAGTCCAGAGCTTTGTTGCAGATGCCAGGGTCATAGAGGCTCGTGCTTAGGGTGCGGTGGGAGATGGTGTTGAAGGCAGCCAAGAGGTCCAGGAGGATGAGGGCTGCTGTTTTTCCATAGTCGAGTATGGAGCGGACATCATCTGTGGCAGCGAGGAGGGCCAGTACTGCAAACCACTGTGGCAGACCTATCTGACGTAGGTGCAACATTCCCGGATATAGCCTACTGACTTGCCCCGCCGGAGGAATCTGAGCTCCAGGAAAGAGACTTAGGGCCAGATTTATCATAGTATTGGGTTGCCCTTACATAAGGCATGATGTTGCAGGGGCAACGCAACACTAAAGTCTGATTTACCAAGCAACACAAAGCCACCTTACGTGGCCTCGCATGGCTTAGTAAATTTGGACCCCAAGGTAGCAGCAGGTTGCTGGCGTGCATCACTCTGCCCTAGGAAGGCATTCCATGGGTGGTGCGTGGGTTTTCCCGTGCATCCACCCATGGATTTGTGTGCATTCTCAGATTTACCAAGACTGGTAAACCTGGGAATGCGCAAAATGCTACGCCTTTCCAGAGGAGGTGCAACGAGGACAATATCTTTATTTCTCCTCTGCAGCACACTTAGAAAGAGGAAACAACGAGGAGGATTGTTTTGTGCAGGAAGGTGTCCCTTCCTGCTCAAAAACAATTCTGCCCGGATCTCAGGCACCATCACATCATGGCGCAGACTGTTTACAATGGTGCAAGACAGCAGCTTGTGCAGCACTGCAGGCAAACAGCAGGAATGCTCCATATATTAGTGAATATGGCGCATGATTAGCAAGTTGTCATGGTGTGTTGCGTGAACAATTAATACATCTGGCCTGAGTCCGAAGGTTGAAATCCTGGTCTGGTGAAGGTACCAAAAGTATTGGACTAATGGGAGGAGTTCCCTGTGCGCAGGATTACAATTTTGCAGGAAAAGCTCAACCAAAGGCTTCAGTGGGACCTCACTCAATGCTTATCCAACTTTGAAGGATCTTTGGTGGATACAACCTGCCTGGTTGTTCCTGCCTTTTCCTGCTGGGGGATTTTGACTTATGGTCAGAGACTAAGTCCGAAGATAAAATCTTTGACCAGTACAAACATGCTAGGTATATTCATCCTATGCACCATCGTCGTTGGCATGAAATCATTTTATTGGATTAATGTTGTTTTGGTGGGATTTTGTTTACTACATTTTTCTCTATTTTTCTAAATTGTAGTGGTATTTTTCTTGTGTTGCATTTTTTTGCTTTTTAACTGATTTGATACTTCTAAATGCTTTCTTCATTTTTCTATGCCTGTCTGCTCCGTGCCATACCTCCCAGAAGTTGAGCTCAGGTCTAAATTCTTGAAACCTTTGTCTGGACCTAACATATTAGTGGCTTTATTACTTGTGGTAAACCACAATCTACAAACCACATGTACCCCAATTTACAACTCACTTTCTTGCGACCTGGAAACAATGATTTGTGGGAGGGAAGTTCTGGGCTTCAAACTGGTGCTCTGGGGAAAGGCAGCTAGGTTGTACCCTCACCAGGGCCGGACTGGGAACTTAAAACAGCACTGGCAAAATTATCATTTCAGCAAACTATTGAGACATGCTAGAACCAGAGCAACTTTTGCACGCTGCTACCGGGATCACATAACGTGCACCACCACTCTGGGAGGCCAGAACCAGCCTCCAAGTGTCAAACCCGGTCTCCCGGGACTGCAGCCTCCCCAGGGATTGCCAGCTTGCCCGGCTGGCCAGGCCGGCCATGACCCTCACTACATGCAGTATTTAGGTTGTGGACTGTACAACTTGTCAATCTGGTTTAGAATCACACTCCACCTCGCCCAACAAGGCTCAAATTAACTCTTATTTTGCTCTGCTGCTCACGTGACGCAAAGCACTCCACTACAGTGTCAATCAGCTTCCTCACACAAAGAGTTTATGGTGCAATGAAGCTGTTGTGAGCACACCACAAAACGGATTGCGGTTACGTAGCACAACACTACCTTATTATGTATGCAAGTGGAGGGAGCATAACTAGACACTCTTAACCTAGCACCAAACGGCAGCTGGTGCAAACAATGGGCAAGAGGAAAAGTGTGTGCGTTGTTAAGTGTAATATGTGTAGTTAAATGTGTAAAGCAATGGCGGCTGCAGCGGAGGCGGTCCCTGGAGTACAAATATAGTGTAAGAGACGTATGGCTTTTATAGATAGACCCTTCCAGACAGCATCAGTGCGTGACTCTCTAAATACGACACTGCACTATTGTGTTAACCTTCACAAACGCAGCGCTGCTGATTTTCAACCAGAACAGTTTGAATCGAGTTGTAACGAGTAACTAGTGGTCATTGTCAGATTTGACAATCAATGTACCGCCCCCACGGGAACACCTGGAATTCGCTATGAAAGCACTTTTGTCTTTTTTTCAGATAAGGTTGACAGGAGCACGTATGGAGTTATTATAATAATAACGTGGTGCGCATGTTTAGACCAAATCTCGACCGTTCCAAGTGCCAAGATAATCAGGGGTCATTATGAGGCGATGCAGTGACGTCGAGAGCATGAAAGGCTGAGTTGTCCTTACTGAGCTTTGAACTAGTGACTGCAGACCACCAACAGCAACTCACCACACCGAGCCATCCTGCTTAGCTGGAAGGACTTTTTCAGATATATCTGTGAAACCCCATTTCAGATGGCACGAGTCGACAGCTCTGCCACTGACTCTGCACCAGCCCTAGTTTCTTTCATAAACATTATTTTGCCCAGAATAATCTGGATTTCGCTACAGGCCTGTTGGCTACTTATCGCCACATGTATTCTCGTGACTAGCACAGCTGGGAGCGCTTAGAAAGAATCGTAACACCATTTACAATAGCTACAGCATGCATGCCAACATTTGGGAACACTTACGAGTAAATTTGTGTGGCAGAAAGTGTGAAAATGGCATATTGCTTTGAAAAAAAATGATATTTTATGAAGTAGAAATCAGAAAAGTCGACAGAAGTCAGCATTTTATGCTGAAATGGAGTCGTCCTCCTTCTGTAAAGTGAGCGCGCGGCTTGCGTGCCGTGTTTTATGTATTTAAAAGTTCAGACCGGCAGTAAAGGGCCGCGCACGGGTGTTCAGCGCTGATGGCTGCTCACCGTGGGCCGCCGGTGCCGCACGCAGCCGCCCTGACCTCTGAGCCGAGGCCTTATTAAATTTGCCCTGGTTTTGTTTCCTGTCCTATTGTCGAGGCTGGCGTGCCAGCGAATAATGAACGCGGGGCGTGGAGGCCGCGGGGTGACCCCGAGCCAAGCTGTGACACTCCCGGAGCCCAAGCCTTGCGTGAGAGCCGGCACCTTCCCCAACCCGAAGGAGCTCCGAGGCCGCCTAATCCCACTCCGGCAGGAAGAGCCGTCCCTGCCCCGCGGTGCCGCCTCTGGCTGGACGAGGCACGCGAGGTCCGACACCGTCACACGCTAACACCGGGGAACGCTATCGTTCCGAGGATAAATACAATATTTTATTGGCCCATTACAGCGTGTTGGTTGAAGGAAGTTTTAAAAGTAGTAATAAAAGTTTGGCAAAGCCAATAGGTCATTGTCCAATGTGCTAATGCCGCAGACACAGGAGGCAGCCGCAAGGAAGCACAGAGATGGCTATAATTATAAATTTAGTCCCTCCTGCAAGTTCTGGATTTTCAGCAGTAAGACAAATTCAAAAGCCAATAGTTTTAGGTGAGAAATGCATACGCCACTGGGCTGAGCCAACGAGCACACAGCTTTCTATGAATAGGTACAATGTCGGGGGGAGGGGGGTTCACCTCGCTGCAGGGCATTAAGGTGGGATAAAAAAAACGGGGGTCTCTCAAAGGGGCATGGCTATGTAATTAAGGACGTGGCTTAAAAACACATAAGCTAAAAACCTGTGTTTAGCAGTGTGCCGCCCGACTTGTATTTTGCTGTTTGTCATTGCATCCAGATGTAGGATACAACAGGTACCATCATACCTGCAACAAGTCAGAACTATTGGCTTTGTCAATGGTTATTAGTTACATAAGATAAATAAGCAGCAACTATGGCGTGATTATAATATTGAAAAAGATTCCACTTAAAGCCCTGGTGAAACCACAACGATGTTGCGGCTCCTGAGTTTCAAAAAGAGAAGGAAAATCTAGAGAGAAAATAACTCTCTTTAAAGGACTTCCCTTCACCTACAACGCTCACCTGGCATGACCTCATGACATAACTTCTCCACTAGTGAGAAGTGAGCAGCGCACATTGATGTGCCTGTATCACTGCAGGTCGGTAAAAATGGACCGCCTGTGCCAGGGCACAAAACAGAGCCCAACAGAGACCCATTTCGAGGCCCCCTTTAAAAAACTGCCAGTGGTCAGCCCCGGTGAGACCCGGCCCACTTAAAGCCCTGCCTCGCTGGCATTGATTGTTATAATATGTAGTAATGCCATGCAGTGCTTTACAACGAATGCCTTTGCCATGCCATGCAATACTGCTGTAACGTCTGATATTCAACAGTGATGGATGGAGGGGGCTACTTGCGTAGCTAGTAATGCAAAGATCTTTGCTGGTAGGATGTCAAGAGGTGATCCTGATTTTGCCCCCTTTAACATTTCCGTCAAGATATGCAGCTGGATGGGCATCACATTTTCTAAGCGAGGGATATTCCCTGTACATGATAAAATGGGCGTGGGAGTGATCTTCGGAATGTCCAAGCTTACTGGGACAGTAGACAAGTTCTCATCTATTTTATTGATTTTTTCTTCGAAATGATCGCCAATATTATCGCATAGTGCTTGCGAAGGGGT